>NC_046184.1:96758791-97383791 GCF_011004875.1 Balearica regulorum gibbericeps
GACTGCTCAGCTATCTCACAGCATGCAACACAAAAAAACCCACCCAAAGATGCACAAGTGTGCAGTGTTAGCTTCCAATGGAAATTTTGACAGTGCAGAATTACCAAGATAAGATTTCTCTTTGCAGTCCTTGATAATACAGTTCTGTAGCATTCGGAAAAAAAAAAAAAAACCTGTGGTTTCCCCACAGGAAACCCGTGATATTGCTTGTAATAGCAGCCATAATTTCAGGGGCAGTTAATGAGGTAGCATTGTGCTTAACAGTGGATTAAGTAAAACAGTGGAATGCGGGACTTTGTCTACAATGCACAAATGACATCATTGATTGTTTTTTCAATTTTATCACCAACTACAAAATTCACTGTAGAAGTTAGAAGAACTCTCTGCAGCATTTGAGGCTGGCTTGAAAGGCCTCATTCTTTCTGGCAGGTATTTTATGCCAACCTGTCTTCTATAGCATTGTTGCTCATTTATGTTCACTACACAAGGAGCACCAAGTCTGCACCTGCAATCTAAGCAAAGAGCCACGTGATAAGCTTAAAAGAACAGTCGTTCTACTTCTCCGATATGTTTGTGAGATTAGAACCAGAGCAGACTCCACTTCAGCAAAAGCTCCCCTCAAAGCATTTCTGCTGTAGATACTTTCTCCAGCAAATCCTCAAAGATTCATGATTAAAAATATATTCCCATTTCAAACAGAAATGTCATTTACATCTTGCAGGAATACCTGCACCTTTCAAGACTTTTACTACAGTCTCTTTCACTCTTTGCAAGGGGGTTTCCGCCACACCACTTAGCATTGAAAATGACAGAATTTTTCAAAGAAAGGTTGTAATTTGAGTAGTGATAGAGAAAGTAGGCGTTTGAGTCCTGATTCTGTTGTCAGCTGCACAATTTATTTCCTCTTCAGGAAGCTAGAAGAAGCGTGCGTTCTGCAGTCTTAGAAAAGTACAGCTCACTGGCACCATGCACGCATTGCAAAAAGGTACTGAACTAATTGACTACTTAAGTAAATAAGAGATGCAGGTTTGTCAAGTTAAATGCATGGGAGCCTTGTGCCAACTGCTTGTTAAATTTGCATTTTCTCCAACTACAATTGAAAAAATATAATATTTAGTTTTAATATCCAATTTCTAAGAAGTCAAGGCAGTCCCCAGAAGCCGTCTTTTAGTAGCAGAACAAAGACTTTCTTCTTTGAAAACAAAGAGGAAGATTCAAGAGGGCTTTTTGATTTCTTGGGGTGGAGGAAAGGGAGAGTACAAACTCTGAAGTGACTTTCAGGTCAATAAGGCTAAAAAATCCTTTTCTCTTGAGGTTTCCAGTCATGTACAGCAAATTCCAGGCTTGGAAGAAATTGCTGAGAACTGTTAAGGATTGTCACCTTTTTAAGCAACCACAGTAAAACGTTCCATCCTGCCAGGGTTCATCCAGAACCAGAAAAACAATTTAAATATAAAAATTCTAGTAATGGTCTTGCTTCTGGGAACTTGCTGACCTCCTCTGTTGGGATCTTAGCAATATTAAAATCTTTCTTTGGTCAGCCACTGCCTTAGCTCCGTGCTCTGTGGCAGCAGTCTGCTATCTCATCACAGAAATTAGATACAGATATCTAACATGTTTGGCTGCTGCCACATATCTCCTTCCTCAAAAACAAGTGTAAACCTTCCTATTCCATATATACCATGTACGCATAAACCTACAAGTTTAAGGAACTTCATGGTGTGAGTTACCCTTTCCTAGACCATCAGTACTTAACACTGGCACTTCTAAGATTTCTAATTATTCCGTTCTGTAGATAGCACCATGCATTTTTAAGACACCCTCCCACCCCCAACATCCATAACGTCCTGCTTTTTTTTTTTTTTTTTTTTTTCCTCTACACTAATATCAAGCTTAGGAAGACTCAGCCAAGCCCAAAGAAAGAAATTCAATATCCACCCTCTCCCTTCCTAAGTATGGCTTCCCTTCAAAATGTAAAGTTGTCTTTTATGCCTACTCTAGGATTTTTCTGCTTGTCTTTGCCTATTTTATAAGTTCTTTTTTTCACTTTGCCAAGTGATCTCTCAGTCAGCTTCACCTGATCATCCAAGTCTTTTGCCAATCAGTACTATCTGACTCCATTTGACCCCAGACTTACTCCTTCATATACATCTGTGCATGTCACTGTTTAACAATACTCCCATTTACCTTCTCCAAGAACTCAAATAGCAAGAGCTATTCCCAGCCAAGTCAGGTGTCCATTTGACAGAGATTCTTATCTTGGAGACACCAACAGAATACGCTTACCAAAGATCACATAAGTAGCTAAGCAGAGATACTTCCCTAGAATATGCACCCAGCAGTTTATTGCTCGGGGACTTTCAAAAGAGGAGGAAATGTCTTTGTACACAATAGATGTGGATGGAGTAACATTACCTTATGTCCTGTCTTTCTAAAATTAGGCACGATTTGTCCTTGTCTTTATCATCCCGAATAACAGCATTTTAAGCAGACTACTGCCTCACTAAGTTTTTTAATGTAGCACCGTATAAAGGACAAGAAAGAAAAGTAAGAAGTCTTTTATATTCACAATGGATTTTAAAGCCTGCAGTGAATAATTTCTTGCTATCTAACAGAGCATTCAGTCTGTTGCAGGCTGCCCAAAATAGCATACCAACCTCATGTCCAATCCAATAGACTCTGCTTCTGCAGCCAGTCAAAGCTGATACTGTACAACAATGGTTTGCTCTCGGAGAGCAGATTTATTAACACACCACCAGGACTACAAACCCAGAAATCCCCTGCTGCATTCTCAGTGTTCACCTTTCCATTATGCCCCTAATTATCTCCAAAGTTTATTCCTTGTAAGCTTCTTGTTCAGGCTGATAAGCATTTCATTCCGAATCCTCTGCAGATCTCAGATTTACTCCTCGTGCTCTTAGCTGAGAAACTAAGCAACTGTCTCCATTTTTACAATACATATCCACACTCTCCAGCTTCTCTCTGTTTGGAATCCTTCTTTTTCTTAACAAGAGGCTTCCTCTTGAGATGCATATTCTCATCAGATGGCCCCAGGACTCTTGTGTTCACTTGAGCCTACAACATGGAACTGCTAAATCCAGTCGTCATAACTGGTCAAGACCTTCTCCTTCCCTAGGCTCAAGACAAACCCTTGGCTTTCAAACATACGACTTGCAGTCTCCACAAAATTGGATCTTTTCCTTGCTCAAAGCCACAGTTTAGACTACAGATCATAGAATGCATCATTGAAAGGAGGTCTAGTTCTCTATCCTGGTTTGCAGTGAAATGTGATAGACCTATGCTTTTTGGCTTAACAATGAGAAAATTTGACTCTACCCCTATTTATGAGTGGGGTGTCCAAATTCAGTTGCTGGCAAACCCCAAAGCTATGTCCACTTTAAAATAGTGTTGTTTTTAATGCAATTTTTTGTAATGATAATTACAACCTCAAAATCAGTATAAAGTGTAAGAATTCCCTAAATTTTCAGTACTTTTAAATTAATTTCTTCTCATTAATTCACTTCATTATGATAAAGCTCTGAGTATTTAAGAGTCTATTTCACCTTTGGACTCAAATGGAAGGGTATAGTATATTAATCAAGACTAACCTGCTCCTTTATGTTCAAATAAGATGCTAATCCTGTAAATTATTTCTTAAGCATTGATCTAAGGTAGTTAATATAAAAATAATATTCCAAAGTAATAACATCCCAAATAAAGATGTACTGCAAAGGACATTTTCTCACATAAGAGACTTTCTCGAAGAGCAATGTTTTACACTGAGGACTATTTCAATGCACATATTCCAAAAAGACAAATGCAGTCATGTGATTCACTTTGTCTTATAAGCAACCCTTCCTGCTTCTGCATTATGCATAATTGGAAATAAAACTGCTTGCCCTGAAGAAAAAAAAAAAAAAAAGCAAAAAGCACAACCCCAAACCCTCAGAAGTTAACAGAAAGCTGCTTTGACAGTGCTCAGAGTGCAAGTTTCCTCTGGAGGAAGCTACTCTGATTCTGAGAATAAAATGGCTTCTCTACCCGAACACAGTAATGTTTCATTATATTTTAAAGACAAATAGACACATTAAGCCACATATCAATTTACTCTCTTTTCACAACTGTTCTGGATTGTGGGCCCAGATTCATAGACTTTAAAAGAATGGAGAAGGCATATTATGATATCCTAACCTGACCATCTAGAGCTTCGCAATGGTATAATTTCTGCACCGTACCTCTGAATCCTGTTTCAGCTAAACTGGAGACTCTCTCAGTGATGGACTTTCAGACTTAGTTTAGAAACCTGAAGTGATAAAGAGTCAAATAGCATTCCTAGGTAAAATAGTTCTGTAATTTAGTTTAAGAGGTATCTAAATACTTTTGTTGAGTTCAACATAACATCACAAACAGTGTTAAGAATATGAGAGTCTCATGAATATTACAAAAGTATGTTTGTATCAGATAAAAGGGAACTAATAGTCCTGTACATGCTCTTCTCTGACAAGACAGGTGGATAATAAAGGCAATTGCACACATAAATAATTTATTCCTCTCTTGGAGGCAAACAATGAAGGAGAGCGTCATTGAGGTTGTAAAAGCCTGAACCACATTTCCTGTTTGTAAGAAAGCAGATGAAAAAAAAGACTGGAGACCTTTAAGATTGGCCGCAACTCTAGAGATAGATTCATGCTGCCAGGTCCAGAACAAAAGAGCATCCAAGGTCTGCCAACACAACTTGATTTGCTGTTGGATAAAGGGGAGGGGAGTATTCCTAGAAACAACAAAACCAGGTAAGACTTATCTTTTCAGTATTATAAACTTGTAAACAAAGGAGCAGTAAACCCACGCTATGGTAGGTTACCAGTCTTCCGAGAAGGTTGTTCAGGGGTCCGAAGTAAAATTATTAAAAATAATAAGCATGATGATGATAAGGCATCATCAATAGCTTAAATCTTCATTAATTAAAGTTTTTTAGTGAAGACTAAGCATTGGTGTTAGTTTTGCACTAAAATACTGTGCTGAGGGCTTCCTATTTTACAGTGTGCTGCTTCCCTTCTGAAGTATGAAGTTGATATCTTAAAAGCAATTAGTTGTGCACTAATTATTTGCGGTTTAACGAATCCTTTCCGGAGAATTAACCTTCTCAAAAAATTCACAGAGGTGGAAGCATCTTTAATATTAATTTAACATTCATCAGTCTCTTCATGGGTTTCTTTTCTTAAGGGTCATTAGTACATAATATTTTTTATCTCACCATTTAATTGGGGCGGGGGGGGGGAGCTAATTTTGTCTCAGCTTCGACAAATTTGCAGACAGAAACAACAGGAAACAAACCATTTTCTGCTCCAGATCATCATCTTAAATCTAGTAGTGACCAAATTAATCTGTTTCTATGAATAATGAGTTGATACCATAGATGGCATGTCCAGTTCTTGCTAGACAGGTGTCTGTATTCCCTACCTCATGTTACTTTTCAGTAGGAAAAACTAGTAGATGTACGATATCATCCTGTTATCCTTTGTGATGGATTCCCTTAACAAAATATATTAGAACAAAAAGGAATGAAACTTAGTACTTCTGCTACTTATTCTTTTGCTGTTAGGAGGATAAACACCTGTTTCTAGCTCTGAATTGTTAAATCTGACCACTTTCCCCAAAGGTTAAGTACATGATTAGGTCCAGTCCTTTGAGTTGCAATAACACTGAATTGCAGAAATTCATCCAGGGATTAGAATGTTCTTGGGGGCATCTGTTTTGTTGGGGTTATTTTGGGGGGGTTTTTGGGGCTTTTTTTGTTTGTTTGCTTGCTTGCTTCTCCCCCCACTCCCGCTCCCCTCCATTTACAATATAATGAATCCTGCAAGGAGAAAACCTCGTCTCTTTGGAGAAAGTTGCTAATGGATTTAAAAAGGAGAAAAAGCACAATTAACTTTCTAAAGAAAGTCTTTTGTTTGCCTGTGTTTTGTTGTGTGAATATAGTACCTTTAGTTTACAGCAGTGTAAAACATACTAAGAGGAGGCGAGTAGCCCCATCCCTAAAGTCAGAAAAGTGTAAACTTTATCCAGATAGAGTAAATTACCTAAGGTAGATGTTCTACTTGGATGCAACTCCAAGTTTGACACTTGTTTCCAAATAGAAATGAAAGAACAGCAGAACAGGAATGGTATTAGGTGTTCA
Source organism: Balearica regulorum gibbericeps (assembly GCF_011004875.1). Taxonomy (NCBI): domain Eukaryota; kingdom Metazoa; phylum Chordata; class Aves; order Gruiformes; family Gruidae; genus Balearica; species Balearica regulorum. The sequence continues at coordinate 96,764,970 of NC_046184.1, forward strand.
AAATACTGTCATCTTCACAATGACTAAATATAGTACTTCCCCCGACTCACACATCCCAACGTCTTCTAAAAATAAAATGAGAATTGTTGTCCTTCTCATGAAACCTTTGGCTATACAATGAACTCTTTTCTGCACAGAGCAGCACATTAAGAACAGTTTCAATGTGATTTCTTATGAACAAACTACTACCACTCTTAAGTTTTTCCCATCACAGCTAGACTATTGCAGCAAGCCTTGATGAAATTTGAACTTATCCTACTAGAATCATAGCATACTATTCCCGGGGGCCAAAATTTTCATGAGACTTTTTTTTTTTCCCCCCAAAGATAGAACAATACTTTTTAAAATATTCAGTTTGACAGCAATTAAATACGAATGCCCCTGAACACAGTGCTATGAGTTCTTTGGAATAAATATGCGATATAAAAAAAATCTGGTTTTCCTACATTTGACAGTAGATTATTTGAATGAGAATTATAATTAGAGAAAAGAATAAAAGACAATATTTCAGAACATACTATAATTTGTCTAATTGACTGGTCTTTCTGTTTATTTCTCACTCTCCGTCCACAGCCATCTTATCTTTTTTCTGTCTTTAGTACAACCAGTTAGCTGTCATAGGCGGCATCTGCTATTATACGTATAGGGCCAGCAGTGTAGTTATCTGAGGAGACAAATTGTTCTTCACACAGGTATTCAGCTTTCCTTCTGCTGCTGCTGTTGTCAAAGTAGTAAATATTTAAATAGTGCAGTTATAAATGTAAATAGCTAGCATATTAGCAACAACTCTAAGGGTAGTACAAGAACACCTGGGAAAGAGCTGGGAGTTGTATATCTGTAAAGCTAAGAGATAAAATCAAAATCTCTCATATTTTCTACTTGAACATTAAGATTAACTTGAAACTGACATTAGAAAAGCATAGAGCACTCAGAGCAGCACTTGTATCTCTCTGATCAAGGCCTTTACTATGGTTTTATGGGGTAAGTGAAAACGGCTGTTGTTTCTGAAATATAAGTAGTGTTGTCTGACAAATAGCTGGTATTGCAAAGACAAAAAAAAAAGATAGATACTGAAATCACATGTAGGTTTGTATACATTCTACTGAAATACAAGCAGATGTTTAAGTCAGAGTTGGGGAAAATAAATTTAAAAATAAACTAAGTAGGTACCATTCAGCTGGGAATAATTTTAAATGTTTTTTTTCTTAATCTCCTCACACCCATGCAGGTTTCTAAACCATGTTTAAGAAAGCTATAGATTGTGAGGTTTAAAAAATTGGTACATTTTATTAGAAATCTAAGTTTCATGTCTTTCGTTTAGCTAGAATATTTTTAAAGTTGTAAAGTGGGATTGCTCAAATACCATAGAAGTTAAACTTGAAATTGAAAAGGGAAACAATTTTTTTCCAACCTTTACTATTTTCCAGATAATAATTCCAATTTAAAATCAGAAGATGAAACACACACACAAAATTGTTATCTGTACTGGTTTTGGCTGGGGTAGAGTTAATTTTCTTCATAGTAGCTAGTATGGTAGTAGCTATGGTTTGGATTTGTGCTGTAAAAAGTGAGTAGGCTGGGGGTGCACAAGAAGTTGGGAGGGGACACAGCCAGGACAGCTGACCCCAACTGACCACAGGGATATTCCATACTATATGATGTCATGGTCAGCATATAAAGCTGGAGGAAGAAGGAGGAAGGGAGGGACATTCAGAGTGATAGCGTTTGTCTTCTCAAGTAACCATCATGCATGATGGAGCCCTGCTTTTCTGGAGATGGCTGAACACCTGCCTGCCCATGGGAAGGGGTGAATGAATTCCTTGTTCTGCTTTGCTTGCGCACACAGCTTCTGCTTTACCTATCAAACTGTCTTTATCTCAACTCATGAGTGTTCTCACTTTTACCCTTCTGATTCTATCCCCCATCCCACCGGGGATAAATGAACGAGTGGCTGTCTGGTGCTTATTTGCCAGCTGGGGTTAAACCACGACACATCAAAAATTTGGTTGCTTCCTCCACTTCACTTAAGGGCTGAAAATATTCAATTTGAAACTAAGAGTTCCCTCCTACTCTGAAAACACCAGGGAAAAATAGCACTCCTTAATCAGAAAGATAAATAACAGCATTCAGTATCAAGAAAAAGGTACAAACTTAGGTTCCCACTGTCTTGAGATATCTACTCGCTCTCTTTATTCTAACGAGTCACAGGGCTGTAGTTTCTATCACAGTTATGTGTGTGTCCCTTCTCTTACGTCACAATACTGCTTTTGCTCCCTGGGGGAAGAGGAAAAAAAAAAAAGAGAATTTGTAGGAAAAGAAATATGAAATGAACATAGGAAAAGTGGAAAGGAATCACTTCAGAAAAGATAAAAGGACAGGAGAAGGAAGGATGAGTCTTCTTATTCAGGCGCTACATTGAGACTTAAGAGTTCCTGACTTTGACACAGACTTCTCGTAGTTTTGGTCAGGTTGCATAGGATGTAAATGTTGAGTGACTAATTGTAGAATAACCAGGTTCCAAACACTGGTGGTTCTTGATGTGGCCCGATAGCATCTTCTCAAGGTGAGATCTCCCTTTCCTTTAATTCCTATTCTGAAAAATTGGAATAATATATAGCTGCCTCAAGGGGGTGTTGTCTCTCCTCATGAATGTCTGTATCTCATTGCAAAAAAGTGCCTTTCAACATGAAGAGTAGTAGTGCAGTGATGGAGAATCCTCAAACACCTTTGGGAGAACTCAGGGAGGAGCAAAGAAAGGAATGGAAATTGGATGTTTAGTTTAAAAGGAAGGATAAATGGCCACGGGAAGTACCATGTGCAAAAACCAGTTACAAGTCTGTCAGAAAGTTACAGCTTATTTGCTCCGTTTTGTTCCTTCTAAAAGAGAGTTCTGGTCAGGAAGGAAAACTGCATCATAGAAGCCCATGTGATTCGTGATTTTTTTACTACCAAGGATTATCTTATCTTGTTTCATCATCATAAAAGCATCTGTGGCTTGAAAAAAAACAAAACTAAAAAAGCTTTGGCCACACCAGCATAATTAAGGAACAAAACCCGTAAGGGGCAGTTCCTAAGGTGGGTTGGAGCTGGTCAGCCATGGAACAAAACTCTTCTCAGCGGGAGCAAATGCATTGCCCCCCACCCCTACACTCCTGACCAGCAACATGCGAACGTTTATTCCTGTACTCCTTTACCTCAGCTTTTGTTTAAGAAGCGAACAAAATGTCAGCCTCCTGAAGGAACCCAACTGCATCAAAACCAAACAAGAGCCTTCTGGACCTGCTGACAGTATCATCCAATCTCTCCCCTTGACTGCTCTGCTCCGGCTAGACTTTTTGGTGCAGTATTAGTGGAGTTAGTTTTTTGGACAAGGCTTTAATTCAGAGTCCAATCTTCAGAGGCAAGTTCAGGTCAAAGGGCTTTGTTCAATTAGGTTGACCCACCTTTTACCAAGGGATTCTTCAGGAGCTGTTTGGGTTTTTCTCTGCAGCAGATCTGTGGGGTTCGACAGTTCCCAGCTACTGCTCATCCTTCGCCACTACATCCTCTGCTTTCTCAGGAAGGAGAGCAAGGATATGAGTAAATTAAGTCATTTAATAGGAGATGCGAGAAAACACATAACCAACCTTTGAAATTTGTTGCAGGGATTGTTATAACCTGATGGTCTTAGCTATTAATAAGAGACATTTCCAGTGAAGTAAGTTGTTTTGACTGAACTCATCTTCAGACCTACATACATGGACTCTAGAATTTAGCCAAAAATTTACTGCGAATAGTAAGTTAAAGACAATTACACAAATAATTTCAAAGCTATTAATGTAAATTACTTTTTTCTTTAGCAATTTCTGATTTTACTGCATTTTACAGGCAAACCAATAGTCATCCTTTGGCTGAATTGCTATGAAACAGTAGTTCTGCTAACGCTTTACTGATGTTGCTTTCTTATTATTTAGCATCTGGGTTTGATACTAATTATTTAGCTTGTATAGCAATGGCTGTCACAGAGTAAACAACAAAATAGCAGCTTGAATTACAGAAAGCAAAAATCAACCAACCACAAAGAATACAGTAAAACTGTTAGAAAACACAAACTATAAAATTATTTTCTTTCAGTTACAGAAATGGAGTGCCATTATTCTGTGTGGGGAGTTTTGGCATTTCTGAGTTTGGCTCTGATTGTTTCATTGATACTGAATATTTCACACTATATGCAAAAGAAACAAGGTAAGTAACATTGTCTCTCTTACATTCTGTAAGGAATAGAGCTGACGTGTTCAAAGTGTCTGTAGAGAAAGCTATCACTGCTGGGAGATTTCAAGGCAACAAATTGATTCTTTTCAATCTTAAAGATATCTTTTGGCAAGAATGATTCTAGTTGAGAGGATGTAACTTTGAAAGTTTTTAGAAGAGTCAGGAATGATTACAAAATGATTGCTAGCTGCTCAATCTGCTGCTAAAAGCTACCTAATTCCACTCTCTGAAGACAAACCAACAGAACATGTACAAGGTAAAGAACTTAGTTCTGGCTAAATTTTTATTTTTAAAATATATTTTTAACATCTGTAACTTTCTTTTTTAAGTGTACTTTTCATGTAACTGGTTCTCATTTGTACTTTAATGTAAAAATTATTTTACATAGCTGTACCAATACAAAATACATTTGAGAAAGTGTTCTCCTCCCAAAATTCCTGAATGCTTATTTAAATTTCAGATTTCATACACATTTTAGTCTTAATCAGTTTATTTTCAAAAAAGCTCTAATTTCTTTTCGTCATGGGATCCTAAACCAATGTGTCCCTCACAATAAGGAACTGATTTATGTTAAAGGGTGACTACAGTCATACTCAGGTTTTGGTTAAAATTAATTATGACTTTAACAGAATTCATTATATTAGTGCAATTTCTCTTACGCATAGACTTGTATAATTATTAAGTTGTACAATCCTCACTGCTCCCATTCAGAAAAAAACAGCCTTTACACAGGGAAAACTGCACCTGTGCCGTCCGTATGTGTATGAGGGGGCACGCAAACACTGGTGGATTCAACCATGTTAAACACATACGTAGATAATCTACATAAACAGAGGGCCTATGCTTACAGCAAGTATAAGAGAATTAGATTATTAGAGGATATTAAAAGAGCTGCTGGAGTGTTGTGGGATGGGGGGGGCCTTTTTTGGTTTACTTTGTCTTTTAGTGCTATTAGGCAGATATTTCTATGATGAAAAAATCACAATCATTTACAAAACTAACATTGAGCAAAGTTTCAGTCAGAGTGGCTGATGCTGCATTGTTCATGGAGTTCGAGCTTACTGTGGTAAATTCTGGAGTCTTGGAGCAGAGGATAGAAAGTTGGGCATTCCTGAGTTATTAATCAGCCTCTAGCAATAAATCTCTTTGTAGCCGTTCCCTCTCTGCTTCAGTTTCTTCATCTGTGTGGCTCACAGGATAGCTCTCTTTCGAAGATACAAGCAACAGAACTAGTTAAATAAATTAACCCTTCACCTTGTAATATAAACACATGATGCATCTCACTAGGCAGAGAAAAAGATGAAGTACAAGCAGGAGGGTGAAATAAGGAATTAAATCCCATGTGTTACAATATATTTTTTGGGTCTTGTAAACTAACATAGACTGCAAAGCCACAGCAAAGAGTCATAACACAAGCATTTATTGTATTAGTCAAAAGGATTTGAGAAAAGCAGGGGGACAACTAATGGTCCTGAGAGCCAAGAGCTTTCAATTTTACTCTCTACAGTGAAATCAAAAGCATGTCAGTTAATACAATTATGTGAAGTGTTCTAAAATAGCATGTTTCATTTTCTCTTCACTTGACTTTTTTTTTTTTTTTTTTTTACAAATTTTCTAGCTAAAGTGTATAAAGACTATGAAGACAACTGTCCAAGGTAAGTTGGATAAAAAAATGTTTCCTTCTGGCAAGGGTGAGATAAGCAATGAATAATAACAGACGGCTTTGGAGGGATGGCAAAGAAGAAAATCCAACATGTCATGCAGCCTGCATGGAAATGTCAGAGAGCAGGTTGGTTATGGAAAAAAGTTTTAAAAAAAATCACGAAAAAAAAAATCATGTGGGAGAGAGGTACTCCGGTCATTTTATCAACAATGAAATAATTGCATGCTAATATCATAATTTTATATACCAAAGGAACTGCAAGATATTGAGCTAAAACAGTATTTACTATCACTCAAACTCAATAAATCTATAATAATTAAAAACAACTCTCAGAAAACAATGAGAAATTATAGTCTATTTAATACTTCTGGAGCAATAATTTATATGTATTTACATTTCATGCCTTTCTTTTATACATGACATTCAAAAGCAGTAAAATGGAGCCTGTTTACAGCTGCTGGTTAACTCATGATCTGTTACAAGTCTGTTTCTCTTATTCCATATAAATAAAAAAAACCCCAAACCACACTTTAGAAAGATGGAAAGAGTCTCATCTCAGCCCAAATATAGAAGGCCCTTGAAATAAAAATATAGAAGCCTTCACCTGTTCCCCAAAACCAATCCTCAATTACAAATTTACCTGAAGATGGGAAGTCTGTCTATTACTGCCTGTTCAGTTGAAAAATACCACTGAAAAAGTGGTGTTAATTGCATTATGTCATTCCCTTGATGATGCAAAGTACAGGGATGTAATAGGAACAAGGTTATACGGTGCTTCCCACTAACAATTCCCATCTTTACAAACATGCTTAAAAACATTTTCAAGCAACATCAGATAATGAAATACAGAATACCATTAAATATCCAAAGCTGAACTTTTCTTTGGTCTTCTCTAGTTGTGTTGACCTAAGCATTTTAGCTGAATCAAGAGCAGACTTTTTAAGAACACCTCCCCAAAAGACTCCTTTAGTGCATTAGTTTGTATTGCAAAGTGGTCTTGAGGACATGAACTGGGTTCCTTTCAATGATTGTTAATATGTCCAGCACTGTATCAAACAGTAGCTTAGTAGTTTTGAGATTAGTTTTATATTTAACTAAGTTACAGGACAGAAGAGTTCAATTCTTGACTAGATAACAAATCTCTCTTCAGAACATGGATATTGCCATTTCTTCCCTTTCTGCTAAACTGGTATTTCCCCCTTCTCCCCGATATTTTTGGTCATCTTTTTTAGATCACATACAATCCACTATTGCTATATGTGTGTAAAATGTTTAAAGTATAATAGCGGTGTCCTAAATAAAGCATATTCTGTGAATTAAAAGTATTTTTCCATTCCCCTTCTAGCTACGATGACTATTACACAGAAGATGACCCAGTTTATGGCAATCTCAATCAAGGGACTTTCGGTAAGCTTCACTTTAAGAACATGTGCCTGTTCAGAGGCTATAATAAATGTATGGTTAAAAGCTGACTGACTGGTACTTTATGTGTTTCTCAATAGCAAACTTGAGAATCTACCCCTTTTCATTTGCGGTATTAATACCTACTTGGGGTAGAACTGCAAACCATCATACTGCTCTACTATTTGTAAGACCAGATCTCATACCAAATTTGGTTTTTTACAGTCCAAATGGTCCTGTACAGCCAAATCTCTCAAAACCAAGAGCATTTCCACATGTAAAGCTGCACCAATTGAAATAACGGCTTGATCCCTGTGTGTTAAAGCAATCTAAGACACACGTTACTCCCTGCCCAAAGTCAATGTTCCCACAGAAGCTGGCAGAAACAGCCACATACCAGTTCTCTGCTGTGGCTATCCACGGATCAGCAGCAGTTGACAAATATGCTGAAACAAGCCCAGTGGCTGAATGGTGGGCAACCATGGCTTTTTCTCTGCTTTACTGGGCTGAAGTTAATAATCCTTGGCAGAAAAATACCATGTTAAAGGCAGTAATGTCACATAACTGCAGCTAGAGCTAGATATGCTGAGGGTATATCTCTCAAAGCCCTTATGGTGTTACAGTGGTATTTAAGTAACATGAAAACAACTTTTGTGCTAGCCTTATTTGAGGTTAAACAAAACTGAGCTAAAGTACTTGAACTGTGGGAGAAAAAAAAACCCAAACCCAACTTTTTCATATAGAGTTTGCATAAATTTAACTAAGCCAACACTCAAATGCATTGACTCTACAAAAGCCTAAAAACTGTAAGGAAGTAATCTGTTTTACTGACAGTTAAAATGAGAAAATAACTTGCACCAAATTTAGAGACAACTGGAAGTAGAATCAGGAATAGAATTTAATCACCAGCTGCTGCAACTCACAGCCTCTTTCTCAGCCAAGGAAAGATTGCCTATGCTGAAAAATACATTGGTACGTGGTTACCCCCGAATTGCAAGATGTCCTCCTAGGAGTCTAAATGGATGCCCACTTAGTGAATAATGAGAAACATCCATATGAACAGAAAATTATTTTCATTTTCACAGTATGCGTGTCTGAATTTCTTACCTATTTGCCCCTCTATGAATAGAAGGAGAGATTTGTGTGTGATTTCAAAACAAAACAAACTTCTACCAAAGTAAATTGGGGGGAGTTACTACTGTAACAGGGAGGATCTGTTGATCTGATCTTTTAAGACTCAGTAGCATGTCTTAAACTAAAACATTTTTCTACTTTGATAAATTCTAGAGGAATGTTGTTACGAGCAGATGAAATCCCAGCCTCAAAGGCCAGTTAACCAACTACAGGTATCTTTAATTTTAATTCTGGATTTCTGTATTAGAGTAATGTGGTCTCAGTTCTCATGTTTAGGCCATGACAATACATGACAAAAATCTTCACATTGCTCATCACAAAAAATTACCACGCGTTAGTGTCTCAGTTCATCAGGGAATTTAAGCACAGACTTGACACTTCTTCAATCTGGGTCATTAATGAGGGAGCAGGAGAATTATAGACAGCTCATTTACATCCATATGGCATGACAAAGCTCAGTCACAGGCATGCAGATCAGGCTGAATTAAGCCTGTGTTTACTGCTAAGGCTTATGTAAAGAATTAATTTTATTTATTTTGGACATCAACCAAGTGAAAAAACAATATCACATGATAATCATGAGTTTGACTCTGTCCTACCCAGCACAAAATCTATCTGCCTTAACAAATGAAAGACTGTTTTTCCTATTGGTTTGTATTTTGTTGAGTTACTTGGATACCTAAAAGCACACAGGCTTTAACTGAAATTTGTCTGTAATTGAAGCACTCCCAGCATCAATCTCCTGAGTTGATTTCCAGGTATTTCCTAAGGACCAATTTCCAGCCTCTCTCAGGATACTTCCAGGGGGTAGAAATATCTTTTTTTTTTTTTTTTTTTTTTAATCTAGATGTGGTGGGTTGACCCTGTCTGGAGGCCAGGTGACCACCAGAGCCACTCTATCGCTCCCCACCTTCACTAGACAGGGGAGAAAAGGTATAATGAAAGGCTTGTGGGTTGAGATAAGGACAGGGAGAGATCATTCACTAATTATTGTCATGGGCAAACCAGACAACTTAGAGAGAAAATTCATCTAATTTATTACCAAGCAAAACAGAGTAGAGGAATGAGAAAATAAAATCAAATCTTAAAACACCTCCCCCCACCCCTCCCATCTTCCTGGGCTCAACTTCACTCCCGGTTTCAACCTCCTCCCCCCTCAGCATTAACTACATGGAAACAGAATAATCTATAAAAATTCCAATGTCAAAAGTGATAATTTGGCTTGAAAAACACAAATAGAGGTAGGGGAAAAAAACACACAAAGTATACATTTTGCACTGGGAATGAGATTATATATACAGACAAGAATGACCCATCTTTGGTTTTTTGCACAAAGCCTGTGAAAAATATTGTTGCTAATAACCAGATTCTAATTTAAAAAATAACAAGTGGGAAGAAAACCACATCAAATAATGTCTGCAAAGAACTTGGTCTGCATGTAAGCTACCCTCAATACCATAGAGAATCTTTCCAATAATACCTTGATGATTTTTTCCTTACTGCCATTATCCTAAAACCATGAGTCCTTTACCATTAGGTTATGTTGGTCTGTTTTCTGTGCTGCCACAGCTTAATCGTTTGTAATTTTAATGAGCTCATTCACAGCTAGTTTGGGTAAACTTCAGCCACTATTATGATTACAGCATAGACATACTCTAAGTCTTAGACATAATTTTAAAGCAGGCATAACTACTGAATGTTAAGTATACAGTGAATTTCCTTCTAGGTGGAGTCTGCCAATCAGATGTGTTATGCCTCACTTGATCACAGCATCAAGGGAAAACGCAGAAAACCAAGGAGAAAGAAAGACACTTCATTAGAGGAGGATGAAGAAGATAGATCATGTAACCCCACCACGATGGCTTCCAAAGTTAGCATTTACCTCAATAGCGAGCAGCTGGCTGCTGAAAACGTAGAAGCCATTCATGACGGTCCCATCAGATAAACGAGTTTGATTCATACTACAAAAGGAGAGAATATCTGAAATGGCTTCACGAGCCAAATACGTAATCCGTAAAGTGAGATTCTGCTTGTTCATTCTGGTGGAACAGTGAATGATTAGAGATAATATCCTGGCAAACTGACATACCAAACAATGGTATAAAATGGACAAGTTAAGTGTTCCAAAGTGTCTTCCAAGCACATTCATGAGCTAAGCAAGAACTAAGATCCAGAGTGCCACTTTGAAGGATCTGCCCTTCTGAAGACATTTTGAAAGGGGGTTTGTAGAAGCTAGTATCTCAACATTCACACAGTATTGACTTCAGTAAGAATTAATCCTTTGTTTAAAACAACCATCAACTTTCAAACAGTCCCAGAAGACACACGCTGTTGTCTGTAAAGCTCTAGCCGAGTATAACTATTCTTCTATATAGGTTTTAACAGTACTTTTGGAAGGAAATTGTGTTTCATACTTGCACACTTAATGATTTAGCTGTTTTCCCAATTAAAAACTGTTCTGCTGTTCAACATTGTGTACTTCCTCACTGTGACTGGCCAATGGTAATAACACAATATATCTAAAGCTAAATGGAGAATAATTTAACAGCTTGTTTAAAGTAGTAATTGTACATCTCAAGATTTAACAATATCCTTATATATCTTTATTTTCCTTCTGTGAGCAATACCAGAATACATCTCAAATCTCGACGCCTCTACTAACGTAATGTGGTATCCAGACGTATTCAAGAGTCGACAAAAATATTGGCAAATGATCTGTAACAATAAGTCTCCTAGGGAGGATTTTTTCCTTCTAATGTTCTATGTGATGTTTAAATTTGTTGTGTTTTACATTGCCATTGTTACCAACTATTTTAAAAAAGTAAAAAGAGCTTTTTATTTCCCCAAATAATTCACATACTGTGTGCACATTCATCTTAAGACTTTAAACTCATCAGATGGTAAGGTTTTATAGAGTGGGGATTTATTTTTATATTCTGGGAGTCATTAAGTAGTAGTAGCAGGGAACAGTAAGGCATGTTGATGTAATACGTCTACCTCTAGGTGTCAGACAGTTCTGCCTTCTCAAAAAAATAGTATTAGTGCCTTTAAAATCCACGCCGAGCGCAATGTCAAGGAACTTGAAACTCTCAAGCACATATGGAGCCCTGCAAGTGTTTTGGGCCCTGAAGGAGATAGCACTGTAAGCAGTTACAAAACCCCAAACAAATGAAAAGCCCATAGTACAAAGAAACTCTTCTAAAAGCAGAAGTGGATAGACATGTCCAGAGATGGAACAAATTGAAGAAAAAAAAACAATGTAAAAGAAACAGCTCTTTGACAGCCTGGTTCATGTTTAGTTTAGCTCATAGATAATAAGGCTCTTCAACATGCCTTAACTTCTATGCTAGACCAAAAGGAAGGGGCCAACCCCTGCAGCCAAAGCTGCCCAGTGTCACTGCCTGTCTTGTGATAGCACTTGCTTTTGTGCGCAGAGATCAAGTCAACATATGTTTGGCTGTTGCATCCCAGAAACAAGACAGACTTGGAATTAAAGTGACTGTGTTATCACAGTCTTAGACTGTTGGATAAGCAAAAATAAATACTGCTTGAAGAATTGATAAAAAACACTTCAATGGAGAACCACATTAAATGATGATCCTGCCTAAGATCCTATGGGGGGAAAGGAGGAAGGCAAATCCAAAGCCAAAGATCCAAAGCTAACACCAAGATATCAGCACAGGAAGTACTAATTTATTTAGATTGGAAGGAATTATACTTTGTTCCATTGTAGGAACAAATTAAGTAATAAAATACATATCAACATACTCTTAGACTCACAGATCAAAATTGTTTGAATAACATTGATATGTAAAATATTTATATAATTTTTTTAACTTTAGCTGGCACCAATCAGATGCCATACTCAGCCCTCTGAGATGATTAAAAGAGAACGCTTTCTTAAACAATCTCTCAACCAAGTAAGCACAGGCCCAAGAGTCTACTTGTTACTATTTTCCAAACTACACATGAAACAAGGGATGTTGTATTTTCATTGAATACAATTTGTGTACACTTTGTACAAAAGTTGCTATTTCCCAATTTTCTCACAGCATTTTCACTATTGATTATACCTTTCCTCTAAAAATTCCAGAGGCAAAGAATTTTATGAGTTACATAAGTTCAACCTGTCATTTCAGCCTGATCATTAATTTAATGGAAATGAAGTACACACTTCTCTCATTGAATGTACATGTAACAATAAGTCCACTTCATGGGATTTAGGTACATCTAGTTTCCTCTGTATTCTTAGACTTCATTGTTTAGTTCAGCTATTTATTTATGCCAATTTTCAGCAGCTGCTTTCCGTTGCAACATAGCTTGCTAAAAGAGAAGGGCACTTTTGTAAATATTCTCCTTCAATATATACTTCCTTCCTCTATTTGATTGCTGCTTCCATTACTCACTGCTGCTCTCACAGACTCCACTTCAGGATCATCTTTAATGGCCTATCAACTGTTTCCAAGGCACTTCTAATGCTGCCACAGTCCAGATTTAGCTTTATTCCTCCAGCTCTTTACCTTCTGCCTGCTTAAATAAGCAACTGAATGACCTATTTTTTTAATGACTTTTTGGGATAGTTTTCAAATGACTACTGAATTCTTACATGAAAGAGCATGTTCAATATTGCACTGTCTTCAAGCCACTAGAGAAAGACCTACATAAATATCATATATTAGTTAAATTCTTTATACATAAAGTTTCAACTAATTACAAGAAAATAAAAGGAGATACTAGGTCTACGTTTATACTGTCTCAGTAACCTAGCCTGTTTTTCCAGTGATCTTGAAGCAGAGGGAAGCAGTGTGAAGCTGTTTTTATTAACAGTAAGTTTAGCATTCAAGTACCAGTTCAATGGAACAATGAAGAAAGAGTAAACAAGAAATATGGTGGAAGAAGAAAAACTGGTTGAAAGGGAAGAACAGAGCTCAAACCAGAGGAGACGCCAAGTAGCACCACAAAATCTTTGTAAGTTTACTCCAGCAATCATTATAGCATCTGACAATCACTGCAGATACATCTGTTTAAACAGTATTGTTAGGAAAAACACCACAGACTTTTGGTTATATTGTACTTTTAAGAGTCTGCCGACTCAAGCGGATGTTGGAGGATCAAACTCTAAAAACAAATGTGTAACTTTCTGCCAGTTTTTTGCTACTGCTAGCATCAAAAAGGTGGCATTGGGATGAGCTCATCTTCCAATGCCTCAAGGTTTTTCAAGAACTACCTCTTAAATTCTTTCAGAGTAATTTTCATGGAGACAATGACCTATTGCTATGTTGTTTAACTAAACTTACCTTCCTACCTCGGTAAGCCTGCATTCAGGTTGCCATGTAGAAGTCACATCTAGAGTCAGAGCATGTCCAAACCCAATTCCAGTTTACCTTTAAGAACAGAAAACATTAATGGAGTTTATGTAATCTCTCAGTACTGGTGTATCAAGAAATACTGGGAAATAATTACCTCAGCAATCCAAGGGGAAGGTAGGATATTCCCTACAGTTCATCCATGTCGGGAACAGGAAGAAAAATGAGCCACAAAAGCATTTCTAAAAGGCGATCTGTTATTGCTGTTGTTGTAGGAAATATAATATACAAATGATGAAGGATAGAATACATGTGTGTGTATATTGCAGAAGTTCTTGTCTTATTGCGGAGTAAACCTCACTGAAGCTGACTTCTTGCTTCATTCAAGAACAAGACTTAAGACAAAATCTTTGTTTTAAGAGCTAAAGTATCGTAAAAAACTCCTGTGTGCCCAGAAATGAAGTAAAGCCAAAGTAACAAAGTAAATGAAGTAAAGCTATGGCAGAGGGGTTGGAACTAAATGATCTTTGAGGTCCCTTCCAATCCAAACTGTTCTATGAAAATTATTTTTTCCTTTTCTGGAGCTCAGAAAGCTGAGAAAGGGCAATACTGATAAAACAGAGTGTACTTGACCTGACACATACCACCAAAACAATCTCCTTGCCAAGAAAATACACAGCAGTGAAAAATCTGTGGATCCCTGCCACATCACTCTCATGTACGTGCTGTAGGTATACAAACTCCTGAGAATTTGCATACCTAAAAAAAAAGGTTGAAAGCAGGTTATTTGTTCAGAACAGGTTTTTATTTAGAATATATATTGTGTCAGGTAGAATTTTGTCAGAACATAGAATACAACTATCATTTCCACTAAAAGTTATAAAATTTTATTGAATAATCAACTTTGGTGAGTTACTTAGAAAATTTAACATTAAAATTACATAGCATATTACAAGTCATAGCATATAATACTGCATTTGGACCATCCAGCCCAGTTTACTGATACATCTATATAGCATGAATAGGCAGAAATTCATCAGAAAGAGCTTGTTATATATCTTATTCTTAATACATTAAGAACCAAAGCTTATCAGCAGATAAAATGATAATACAGATCACATTCTGTTATTTTAAATACTACTAAATACGTAATTTAAACTTAACCATAGAAAGGAACCCTGATTCCCCGCGATACCTGATGAAGCCAAACGAGTAAGAAATGCCCTGTCGGAAGGGACGAAGCGGTTCCTGAAGATTTATATTACAGGAAGTATAAATCAGGATTAATTGTATATTACATCCTTGATTCTTGGAAAAACAAAGAAAAACAAAACAAAATGAAACTTTATAAAACGGTGTTTTCTCTGTAGGTGTCCATGAATGCTCATTGGTGAGTTTTGACCAGGAAGTCATGCAAGGGATTGCTAGGATTTTGGTCTTTCCCATCAGTGTAGCTTAGTTTTCTGGATACCCTATAGAAAAGAATTGTTTAGATGATAAATTACACAAAAATACTATGCTTGCTGAAACTCTGATGAATATAAAGAAATTGAAACAAATTACCAAAGCAAGATATCTGAACATCTTGAGTGTGAACAGCAGCAGGACTCCCTGTCTGCATTGCCATGGGCTTTCAGCTGGAGAAAAAAACCTTTTCATCCTATGTCATTTTAATGTCTCAGTAATGCTACTACATTAACCTAAATTATATAAATATCTATTAAACTTTGAGATGTAATCTTTGAATGTATTCACAAATAGCTAAAAATGAAAGATACAAGTGAGAATACAATTATTTCCTTGCATATTACTTAGAAATGGTATAATTTATTTTTTAACATCTATTTTAAACTATTTTGGTTTACATCTGACAATTAAGTATAGCAGAATAGCTGTAGGACAGCATTTACACAGAGCTGAAGAAAAATTTATCAGTTATGAATGTTTCCTTTTCTGAAATATCTTTTTCATAATCATCTTCTAGATAAAGGCAATCAAGTTCCAGACAAGATGACATTATTCCTTTTCTTTCCATGATTCATTATAACATACAGCATTTTGCCACATGGCTTAAGCATAAAGCTTCTGAGGGCTCTGAAGCCATTAAAGAGCACCTTCACTGCTGGGAACCATAGTTAAGGAAGCTTGCCAGCTGAGGGTCCGTTTCAGCTACAAATCAGCAAACATGCATTTGTGTAATTAAGGAACAAAGAAACAGACTTTATTCCAGATGGCTTGACAAGAAAGCACTCTGTGAAATCCTGATTTCCTACTCTCTCAAACTTCTCTACTTAGATACATTAAGGAAAGGTAAACCTTTTCCTTCAGAACAATTACTAATCTCATAGGGAGGGCTATTTTGTATGGAGTCAGGAAAAAGAAGTGAGGGAAAAAAGTAGAAATCCAAGAACCAAGCAGAAATTTACTCAGCTAAATGGGAATACTCAACATCACAGAAACATCCTTGTATACTCATCAGCTTGCCTCCAATCTTCCATTTTATCAAAAATGATCCAAATACAATCTTTATCGATATTGCTATATATTTGTAATCCAAGCCTCTAAGTTTTAATTCTATCTTTGCTTAAACTGAAACTTTTTAAAATCATGCAGCCGCTTTTTATTTAAAATAACAAATGACTATAATGAACACAAAGGAAGGACTAGAGTAACTATTCTGTTAGGCCATCTTACTAGCTTGTGTTCACTGGCCATCTATGCTGGAGTCTGGCTAGTTTTGTCCACAGACTCTTGCCTCCCAGTGTTCAGGTCAGCAGATTTGATTAGCTTAGGCTCTCTAAAGCATCCATGCTGATTTTCATTCTAGAAGTATGCATGTAAGAGACAACCTCCATAACTTTAACGTAAATGTAGAGCAGCAAGAATTTCTTTTGAAATTTCTTTTCTCAAAAGGCACCTACCTTTGGTGACACTTCTGTGCATTTCCAGAAGAGCTGTAATTCTTCATTTCCCTAGGCCAACCACAGTGGGCATCTGCAATCCCAGATTCTGGTGGTGAAAAACAGTAGTATGAAGAGTGTAAGAACAATGCTGAGTAGCACGGACACTACAGTATGTTGTTAAAATATTAGCCTACTAAGACATTCGTAATACTTCATTGGCACAATTCAATGAACAAACTTAATTATGAAAATATTCTAATGCAAAAGGTTCTGGCAAACCTTTTGCATTAGAATGGCAAAATGAATTTCAAATACATTTTATACACTAAATATATTTAAGTATAAGCTAGGTTTCTTCAAAATGGTTATAATTTATCAACATTAGAAAAAGGTAGAAGAAACTGTTGATATAAAAAAATGTAATAAAAAAGTATGAGTTAAAATTTGAGGAAGACAAAATAAGACAGATAGGATAAGTCTACCTCAAATAATCAAATTCTCTACAATTAATTGGTAATGAAAATGCAACAAGGCAAGAACCATGCAAACAAATGCATTTCTTCTGCCATTTTCTTCTTGTATACCAGTTGACAATATTTCAAGTCACCTTCTTCAGTATTTTCCTTTACACATTAGTTATCTTGATGACAAGGTTCATAAAAATAAAATATGGAAAATAAACATTGGTGATTTTACTTAGCAGGAAAAAAGTTCAAGTTATGTTATAAACATGCTTTAACCAAAATCAGATTTTTAAAAGGAAATTTTAAAAGTAGCATCTAAAGTCTTAAACTAATATAGTTTTGGTGGTTTTTTAATAATAAAGTTCTACCGTCCTGAACTGTCAAATGCCTCATTATCCAAATTAATAATCTAATTCACCTAAGCAAGCAATAGTACCCATGCAACAGCTCAGTTGCAAGTTTTTGTAAAGCTGAAGAATCCAAACAAAAGCATTTGGTTATTGAAGTGCAGGATTAACAAACTATGCATTTCCTGCTGAATATTTAGATACAGAAGGTAAAAACAACAGCAAACTTAAAAAAAGGAAGAGAGAAAACCACTGGATAATAAGGAATACTTTAGTAGGAAAAGTCCTAGTTAACCTAAAGAAAAGCTTCTTAAATAGCTGTTAACATGAGATTCAGGAAACCCTTTTCTGTATAGATTCCTTAAAGAACACTTAAACACACCCAGTTATTACTGAGGAAGAAGAGCTGTCACCTGGACAGTAGTCTATTGACATCTGTAGCTTTACCCCTTGAAGAAGTGCTTGAGATTGCTAAAGTAGTAATTCAGAAAGTCTCTGAAACTAACCTTGCAGAAAAGTACCAGGAATACCAAGAAAAGTTTTATCTGAAGAGGCATGAAACCCAGAGTCCTGAAAATAAAGAATCAACAGATTACATTGGTGCAAAACCTCACATATTTCACAGCTTGCCTCAAAAGAAGTGTCTGAGAACCTGGACATAAGGGCCTGATTTAATATTTAAATCAACAAGTCTAACAATTCCAATGGAACTTAGTAAAGCTTAATTTGTTTGCCTCACCCTGTACATCTATAAAATGAAAAAAAAAAGTCATTATTTCAGAAGGACACCACCTTAATTAACAGGGTCACAGTTCGAGATTATTTTAACCAGTGACACAGTCTATTAAAGTGTAACAATCTTTTATCGAGTATTGTATAACCATTTTCAAGGTTATTAAATACAGTGAGCTTCCTCATATGATCCAGGAGACTTCATACAACTTATATTTTAGCAAACAAAAATCCCCAAGACTCCAAACCTGTAAACCAACCCTACTGACCAAATAGCACCAGAAGCATGCTGTCACTAGTTTTAACAGCTTCCAGCTCTATTCCATTTTTAAGCCCTTCTCCAAATATCAGCAAAGAGTATACAATCATTTTTTTTACAAAGTCCTTAAGTACCTGACTCTGACAGTTGTGACTGTCAAAAAAGTTGGGGTTACTGCCATTGTATGTGCTCAAAAAATCCATGCCAACTGTCTGAAGATTAACATTTTTTCTGTGACAAATCTGTTGACATTTTGGTGAAGGAAAATAACGTTCTGGTATATTTTTCAGTCGCTTTACTGGTGAACAAAGAAAATCATTTTGAAAATTTCCTAGTCTTTTAACTCTGGGAATTGCAGATAAAGTTCGAACCGGTGAGTTAACGAGAGCATTTACAGTTTCAGACATCTGTATTCCTTCGTATTTCCTTAGATTTGAAGCTCTCTGAAACCCAGGAAGTTTTGGAACAGCCTCACTACACAACTGCTCATAGATCCTGTCAAATTCTCTATCATACTGTATATCAGACCTCTCAGAATCACTTAAATTACTCTTCACTAATCTCCCTTTCTCTTCAAGGTTCTGTGAATTTGAAAGAGGTCTTGTCAATGTCAAAGGCTTTTGGATTTCTTTGGAACACAGTTTGTAGTAGAGTTTTTCAAATGCATCTTCGTATTTCTGGGGCATCTTTGAAGGACTCTGCTTCATATACAATGAGGAAAACGAGTGTTTGCGCTGCAAAGAAATTCGTCTTTCGGAATTTTTTTCAGGATTTATGAGCAAAGCATTTGATGATCTTGCAAGAGAAGAGTTTGCGACCAGTGTAAAAGTGTTACTATTGCTGTAGGAACTACAAGTAGATGAACACAACTCTGAGGTATCACCACCAGGAAAGTCAGTTTGAGTTTTACTCTCTTTTAACAGATGAAGTGCTGTTGACCCTGAACTGGCAGCAGACATTATAAAACCATACTCTGAGGAACATTTGTAAGCCAGTTTTTCACTTTCTTTGCATTTTGAATTTTTCGGTGAGACAGTGGTCTGTAACCCATCTTCAACTAGAAATGTCTCTCCCATTCTAGCCATAACACTAGGAAAAATAGTCTGTTTGGAGACTTTTTGGCCTTTTCCAGATAATAAATGATGTTTGAAACTTGAGTCAGAGTAGTCCATTTCGATTTCATTTGCATCAATGTAAGAATAAGGTGCCAGACCAGATAAATTATCAGTGGAACATTTATCATCACAAAGTTCTCTGTTCTCATTTCCAAAAGTTTGATTCTGGATGTCTTCACTTCTGCTGCCGCATACGCTGAGTAGTGCTTGCTTCAGTTTAGGAGGCCTAAACCCTCTTATTTTGTCTACAGTGACGTTGAACTTTGGTCTTCTGGAACGCCATCTTTTGTGCCTTAAGTATCTAAATATGTATTTTAACTCTTTTCTCTGATACTGCTTTGTCATGAGCCTTGTAAGCATCTCTACCATCACTGGATACAAGTCTGCAAGAGTTATATTGTTCCAGGAGCATTCCTCATCTGCAGACTGGTATTCTTCCAAGATACTATCATAGTAAGTTTGATTTGGTTGTGGAGAAAGTCGATGCCTGGGTATGGTTGTTGTATTTGGTGAAATTTGTAACTGTAGAGGTCTGGATGAAGAACATTCATTTGACAACTCTACTTTCTTTCTGCAAACAGCAGCTTGGTTGCCTATTAAAAAAAACAAATTAATCACAAAAAGCCAGAAGAAGAAAAAAATCCCAAACCCTTTAGGGCACTTTCAGTAATGTATTACATGAATTAGAAACAATTGCATGCGGTACAGATAGTCTTACTGTAATAGCATATTTCATTAAGCTTTTTTGCCAGGCTAAATAGATAATTAACATACAATCCATTAAAAAAATGAAAAGGTTTTTCCTAACCATATTGAATGAAATGTGTTGGAAAAAAAATATTTTAAAATAGCTTAATATATAGATATAAAATATTTTCATTGTAGAGGCAGACTGCTTTGCTTTTTTGTGATTTCTGACCAGGAGGAAGAGCCTGATCCTACAGGTTTTCTTACTCTATTTCCATATTACGTGAAAGCTTGGCTAGTCCCAGTGCGGCTTTTCTTGCTGTAAAGCACAATGAAGATAATGCTTTTTGTAGTTGTTAGGCTTGAAATATTTACACCAAAATTACATCTCAGGTTTGCATCAAGTCTGGAGAGCTTCTGGAAAAAGTTTACTAACAAAGTAACATTTTGAGTACCAGTTACCAGTAGACCCAAAGTCATTCATTACATTCCTTGCATATAAAGTAAGAAGAGCCAAAAAATTATGCTTTGACCATAATTAAGCTTAATGCTGCTGAGCTTTGTAACTATGGAACTTTTTTCCTGGTGCTATTTAAGAAAAGCTGGTTTTGTGTATACAAGTTATTTATTTTCTATTTTTCAAATACATTTTGCCATAATCAAAATCATGTCTAACTTCTCTAAGAATCCAACTTGTTGAACTTTTCTGTTGGATAAATAGTGCCTCTGTTTTCAAAAAACTAAACATTTATTTGTAATAAATTTTAATAAAAATATATTTTATAACTAACATATTTGACTAACAATCAGAAGATTTAGTTGTACCAATCAGTTCTTGCACTGGCGAAGCTAAATGAAGGTCTTCTGATGAACCTTGAGGTGCTATCTGAAAAAGAAACAAATCAAAAAGACACATAATCTAATATCCTGACTTTTTTTATTTTTGCACATTAAAGGTAACATCAAAACCTTATTTGTGACTCCTCCTACTCTCTCCTTACTATACTACATCCTGTTCAGAGTTATGGTCCTAAGGGGCTTAGTAAATTTCAGACAAGGAGAAAAAAGTCTACTCAAACTTCAGTAAAAATTTTTTAAGAATTACCAATTTAATCTTGGAAAGCTATTTATCATCTTTGCCACTTCTACATTATGTATCATATTTTAATCCCTTTCCCAAATATGAGAATTTATACATGGATATATATAGCTAGATAATCATCTAGCTGGTAACTCTAGCAACTCATCTCTGGTAACTCTAGTAGGAAACAGAAGCCGTACCATGTAACATAACCCTTCACCCCCAATTCCCCTCACTCCCAAAACCAAAATAAAGCTAAAATTCCTTTTTTTCTCTACAAACCTCAAATTTAGCCTTTTCAGAAAACTTAATGAAGATTAACTTGCACATCAGGGTTCAAACAACAGAGTATAAAAGTAAAAGAAAAAAAAAATTTGGATATCACCTGCTGTTCTTACAAATCACTGCTGTAACAGCAGAGAAGCTGTATTAGAATTCATTGTTATGCAGTTAGAGAGTTCTTATTTTACTCTAATTAGCTAATTACTTAGAATGGGAGAAATATGTTACCGTAATCCACTTTGGAATTTTTCTAGCATAATCTTGTACTATCACATCCACTTGAACTTTTACTTTCTCTTGAATTTTCCCATCATCTACATACAGATTCTTAGAGGGACAGAAAAAAAAAAAGAGTTAATTAAAACACATAGTTATTGACACTGACAAACCCAAGCATATTACTTAGATTTACTTCAAACTAGTCTTATTCAGATAAGGATATCCAACCAGCATAAACTTATTTTTAATGTATACGTTATATGTAAAAAAATTAAAAAATTCCTGAGAAGCAACTGTATGTGAAGACACATAAAAATATATAACCAGCTTGTTTATTGATGGAGGGAAAAGCACTCCCTGCCTCAGAAGACCCACTGATAAAACCAAACAAAAGTCCTATTGTTAGATTACAAAGCACTGGTAATTATGGCTGCAAATCTTTACATGTATTATTAACATCCCATGAATTCATATACAAATTAAGGTCTACTCTGTAAGGCACATCTGTGTAAAATCTAAGAGCATTTGGTGATAAATGGCAAACATTTTTTATTAGTGAAACTCTTGCTTTCTAAAGCAGTTTGTATTAGCTGTTGTCAGAGACACAATAATGCCTAGAAATATGCTTAACAAGTAAGGAAACTAAATTAAATTTTTGGTAATTGTATTTGAGCAAGTAGAACACAGGATTAGAATGGCTTCACACACAAAGTGTGTTGCACTTTTCTTCATCAATGTAACTACTTTGGGTAGTCCTGATACCCACAGTCCAGTCTGGGAAACAATGGCAGAAGATTCCAGTCTGCTTTTGTTAGGGTAGCCATTATGTCAGATCTACTTTTTTTTTTTTTAAATCATATTACCTGTTTATGCTAGAATCTCAGGTGAACAATCACATTTTTATAAGTGTTTTCACCCTGCGATTCATCCGGTTATTCTTTTTCCATAGCCTTTCTCAGGGTTGCCTGTTCCATGCAATACATTGTATGGCTTTCTCTATTGAAAGCATTTCTATTGAACACAAACTTATTCCATTACATTAGAAACCAGAAATTTTTACCTGGAAGTGAATGTCTTCAAATTGTCTTCTTACTGAAACTATGTCAGCATCACTTTCTTCATCTACAATTTGAAGATAATTACTAAATAAAATCTAGTTGAACTCAAAACAAAACCAGAAATGTTTTTAAACACACACTGTATAACTTATTAATTAAACTGGTTTCCTTTTAGAAAATTGTTTTCTACACTAAAACTTTGTATTACATTTCCATTTCAAGTTCAATTGAAAAATATGGTTTATAGGTTCATAAATGACTCGAGGGGAACAAAGAAGAGTGAAGATAAATCTTGAAGAACTGGTTACAAACAATTTATGCTAACCATTTCAGAGAGTAAAATATTTTCAAAGCACTGGTCTGCAAGATTCACTATTCATTAATGTATCATTCCCACTTATTTCCCACTATATTCCTAAATATCCCAACAAAGATAGTAAGGACCTTCTGCCACACTTCCTTTTCTGTGTTTCTTATTGTCCAGACTGCCTTAGAACTGCCAAGGTAAGAAATAAGACAGACTCGATAATATTAAAAAAGCAAGTCCAAATCTTCCAACTCAATTCTTAGGTATTCTATGGGAATTTTGAATGACACGCAACAAAACATTTTTCTGCTAGATGTAGCCAGACCTTCCAATTCATCATTGGCTAAAGCCTCAGTCTTTCATGTTCATAAAACATGTGACTGAATTGTAAGCCCTGATTTCTGAATTTCCATAGCTGTTATATCTTTGTCCCATGATCATGTTCATGGCAGGGAGGGAAAGAAGAAAGGAAAAGGAAAAGGAAAACAATTAGTGAAAAAAATCTTGCTAATGATACCTACCACATTACTGTCTCTTCATATTATTCTTAAATTACTAAAACCAGAATGAAATATTTTCCAGCTAATCCCATCTTCCTTTTTTTTTTTCCCCAGTCAGCACAATCATCATCTAAAGCACTGTGGACAGCTGCTGCCATAGAACTAGGATAGATACATGTGAAAGAAACAGTATCTGTGTGGGAGACAACATGATTGCCCACCTTCTGGTGAAAATGTTGAGCAAGCAGAGGGTTGGCTTTGATAAGTCTACCTGACCCCAGTAGAATTATTTTATTAGAATTGAAACCTATACCTGTGAGATTATAAAAGTTTCTTCCCACATGAATAATGGAAGGCAAAGTTGTGGCCACTTATTCCACAGGAAATCAGTTACTAAACATCAATATGTTGATTGATCCTCCTCAATGGAGGAAGCAGTAAAAATGTTAATGTTTTAATCCGGAAAAGTTTCGGCCTCCAGTTTCTGCTGTGACAGCTGATACTCTTTCTGCCATACAGCCTTCTTCCTCCAGTAGAACTGGGCACCAAACTGGCAGAATGTCACTGAGATGACCAGACTATACTGCTATAAAAATGGGAGATTCTTCAGATAAAGGTAACAACTCCTGTGTCCAGGAATGGTCAACTCCATCACGCCAATTACAAATTATTAGAAAATAGCTTGTATCATAGAATGATTTGATCCATATACAAGCTGAACACTCTTCTAGGTGTGAAACCTCACAAGAGTGTAATTTTAAGATGTCTTCAATGTATTGCCAATCATACTTCAAATCACTGCAACATTAATTACTAGCAGAGGACCATGGCAGCACAGAATGGCAAAAAGCGAAGTATCTTCTCCAGGAAACCTTAAAGTGTTTAAGGGACAAAAGTGAAATTCGGGGACACCTTTCTTCAAGTGCAGACAAGAGACGAAGAGCAAGAACTCCCACCTTTCTCTCTGGAAAATCTGACTAGGAGGTTATTTCACTGGAGATGCACTCAATACACTATCATTACCTAAGAGACATATCTTATGTAAAAGATGAATATGTTAGTAAGGGGGGTACTGTAAATTTTAAGTTTTGACTTTGGTGTGATCATCTAAATTTA
The DNA here is from genome assembly GCF_011004875.1 of Balearica regulorum gibbericeps. Classification (NCBI taxonomy): domain Eukaryota; kingdom Metazoa; phylum Chordata; class Aves; order Gruiformes; family Gruidae; genus Balearica; species Balearica regulorum. The sequence goes on from NC_046184.1 coordinate 96,789,795, forward strand.
AACACACTTAGAAATATATATACAATTCAGATTGAACTTTCTCCCCTTTCTCTCCAAATAAATTCATTTTTCTGTGATACTATCCTAACAGATAAAAAGAATTGTTCAGATATCACTATACTTTGCCATACTACTTCCTGTGAAACCAAAGAAAGTAGACCTAATAATTTTCCCTATTAAGGGCAGACCAATACTTGCAGGCACAGGTGAGAGATGGTTCACTTTATTTATACCTGCTGTTGATAGGCTTTGCATACTTTTAGAACAAAAATACTGTATAATACCTGGAAGAAACACTGCCTTCGCTGAGAAGTGTGAAGCATTCTGTATGGATACTAAAGATGGAAAAAACCTGCCAAAGCTAAAGTTTTCGCTAAAGATACACTTTTTTCTTAACAGTTAACACGCCCTATTGCTAACTTTATATATATATATATATAAAGAAAAAAACAAAACAAAACCCCAAAACACCTAGGTGAATTCCATTTTTAAGTGAGGAATCCAATCCCACACCTCTAAGAAGCTAATTTCTATGTCTTACTGTATTTGGAGATAGCTGGGACTCACCAAGGATGCTATAAATCCTCTCCAGTCTCTTCCTAGAACATTCACAAGAGAAGGAGGAGGAGTGGATAATCATATTATCATACTCTGCTATGAAGATACCAGAGTCTGAACTGCATCACTCATTTATCCCATGAGTGCAAAAGACACAAAGGACACTCACAGAAACTAAGCTACAGATGCCTCTGAAATTTGTTTCCTATATTTCATTGCGCAGGTTGAGAAAAAAATGAAGTCACATTTTCTAAATTTGCAGAAGTTTTATCATTCAGATAGATACTTGAAATTATCCTCTCAAATGACAGGAGGACAAATTTGATATTGCTGTTTTCCCTCAACAGAGAAGTAATCATCTGCCTTGGAGACAGCTACGTGTATGAAGCACCTAATTTACACCAGAGTATTTAAACCACCAGCTAACCATATTTTGCTGCAACTGCTCTTTTAATCACTAAATACTGGTTACCACCTATCCATAGTTTAATTTATGCAATATAGTAAGCTTTTATATGCACAAGAATCAAAAGATCTTGAGTAATACGAGTTTTAAATATTTTAAAAACAGTCATTCAAAGGTTGTTACCATTAATTAATACAATTAAATAATTATTTGTGAATACAAGGTCAAAACCACTCAAAACAGGCCACAAGACTGATGCCAAAAGTGTTACAAATACTAGTGAAGATGTATTGCTGCAGCTGAATGCAATATCCATGTTTACCAGACCATTAGAAATTAATGTATATATTCTAATTATTAATACAACTTCTGTTGTCACTTATGCCAAAATTTTGATTTCACTGGTCCTTTATTAAGAAAACACATTTGAACATATTTCACATTGACTTTCGAACGTATCAGGGATTCAGGACTGAGATTTTAAAGATGAATGTGGATATTGATTTCATAGTACTACCAGTACCTCAGTCTCTCATTATTCCTATTCTCTATTTTCTGAAAAGGTACAGAACATGTATTAAAATTATTTTTACTGTATTTGAAAATTATGAAAAAGTTATTTGCAATCTTTCTTAAAAAGTTAAAAGACGTAGCTAAAAAGTAAATTAAAAAACCCACCTATGTCAGATGCATCCACACGAGAGTTCTCTGGAGATTCCTTAAAAGCATATGAAAGGAATTTTAAGACCTGGCAGCATAAGCTGTATTAACTAGTCTGTAGAATTTTCTGCTCTCACTACTTGCTCAATTTTTTTTGGGGGTGGTGGTGATGAAACAAACCCAGTCGTATTCCACAAACTATGTCCAAATGACACCATCTTTATTAACAAATCCATACACAAATTTGTCTTGATCCACATCTAATTACTCAATGGGGAAAACTATTTTCTTCCCAGTCCTTCTATATTCAGACAAATAATGCAAGGAGAAGCTGTTATGCAACAAGAGCAAAAACCACTTGACAGATGAATTCTAATCACCAAATCTTTATCAGTATGTACTGGGCATTTTCTCTGTGTTCCAATGTATAAGGAAAGTTTCTTAACTGCCCACTTTAAACAATTCTTAAATGCCTACTTCAATCAATCTATATATAATATTTCAAATAGTTTTTTTCCTCTATTTTGTAGAAGTTTTGATATTTACATAAAAAGCTCATTTATATGGATAAGGAGCCTTTACTAAATGTTTACAATCCACATCTGACGACATGTGCTTCAGAATTTCTTTTAAAAAAATGTCTAAGTCTGTTTTGTCCAGTTCAATCACAAAATTAGCATATTGTGGGTTAAAATTACATCAATAAAATGAGACAGTCCTAACTACCATCTATTTAGAACAAATAATTAGGAGTGATGAGTGAGATGGCCCATATTGCTCTTCAAATGCTGAATAGGTAAGGAGTCAAAAGAAGTTAATTCTAGACAACCACAGATTTGACAAATAATAATAATTTTAAAAGTTAGACACACATATTGCCTAACTAAAAGGACACTTGATGGTTTAAAGTCTATGTCCAATGCTCTATCTCCCTTTAAATAAACTTAAAAGAAGATAATTCAGCTGAAATCTATGACTGATATCATGGCTGATATTCAAATACTCCAAATATCACAAAGGAAGGGAGGATATGTAATTATATGAAACATACATAAAGCCTACGACATAAACAACATGCACAGGGGCAGAGTAACACTGAAAAAAAAAAAATAAATTGCATGAATCCACTATCACAAAATGTATTAGACCACCACATATAGAAGTCCAGAACTTGAATTCATCACCATCTCAAAGCAGAGAACTTATCGGGGGAGGAAACAATCAGGGGAAGTATACTAGATGATCAACATTAACCAGAACATGAAGATTTGAATCTTACATGGACATGTACCTGGTAAGTAAAGACACATCTTTCCTAAAATAATGCAACTACATGTGGGGAAATATAAAGGAACTGTTTAATAAGATACCTGAAGTTCAAAGAACTGCAGTGAAACAACTGCAGCAAAATACTTAAAGCCCTCAATTTTTTCAGAAGTACTTATTTACGGAGAATAGAGTGATTCAGTTCAGCAATTAGTAGGTCTTTAAAATCTAACTTTATAGCTATGGTACAGGACTACCTGCTCATGATTAATTTCTTAGCTTTTGACTACATAAATACATTTTCCCAAAGAGGCTTTCTAAAAGTAGATCCAGTGTGGTGTCCATACCTGATGCATTGTTGAATGTCCATCTTCAAAAGCACTGGTCTGTTGCTTTGAGACATCTTAGCATGTATGGAAGGAAAAAAGTTAGATAGGTCACAGATCAATGTTGTACCTGAACTCATTAATTCTTCATTTGTATATATTCTTATGTATTTTGAAAAATATTTATTACAAACATTTAACAAATAGAGAACATACATAAGACTGAAACAAAGAATAGACAAGTGATAGAACAACATTCTAGTCAAATATAGCAGACTAATTCTGATCAGAGATGTACATCTACCATATTATATATTTTCTTTTTAAACCATGAAGCACCACAGAAAATAAAATTTGCCCCTTTATCAAGTGGTATCACTTGTAGAAGACAACTGCAAACTTTTTGTGTGCTTTTCTTTGCGTATGTTGAAAAGGATAAGAAAAAGACTAACTACTCCTGAAACCCGAGGGTAGAGCCCCAAACCTCTATTGTATCTTTTTAATCATTTTTGGCAAGGGTGCCTTCCAAAACTGCTATGCCTGGCTTTCTGCACAGACGGACCGACCCACAAACTTTGTGGGTTCCCCCATCCCATTTATTTCATAAGAAGCAGGAAAAATATAAAGAGTATAACACCTGTCTAATTTAGCAGAGATCTCCCTTTTATACATTTCAATCTATACTTTGTTCTTCATCAGGTATCACAACTCAAACAGATTCAAATAAAACCCCAAACCTATTGGACCCACAGAGAAGTTGCAGATTTCAAATAAGCATGACTTCCACATAAGCTTATTTCACAACTAGCCTCTAAGCCAGTATCCTGGTTTCAACTGGGATAGAGTTAATTTCTTCCTAGCAGCTGGTATAGTGCTGTGTTTTGGATTTAGGAGAATAATGTTGATAACACACTGATGATTTTAGTTGTTGCCAAGCAGTCAAGGACTTTTCAGTTTCTCATACTGGCCCGGAAATGAGAAGGCGGAGGGGTGACCAAGAAGCTGGGAGGGGATACAGCCAGGACAGCTGACCCAAACTGCCCAAAGGGATATTCCATACCATATGATGTCATGCTCAGTACGTAACTGGGGGAGATGGCCAGGAGGCACCGCAGCTCAGGAACTAGATGAGTATCAGTTCCATGTGGTGGGCAATTGTGTTGTGCATCACTTGATTTGTATATTTTTTATTACTATAATTCTCTTCGGTTTCTGTCCTATTAAACTGTCTTTATCTCAAACCACGAGTTTTACCTCCCTCTCCCCCGACCCTGCACTCCTTTTCAATTCTGTCCTCCATCCCACTGGGAGGAGTGGGAGTGAGCAAACAGCTGTGTGGTTACTTTAGCTGCCTGCCAGGTTAAACCACAACAGCCAGATATTGTTGCTATTACAAGTACTCAGTCTGAAAACTATTTTGGTATTGCTGAAAAAAGTTATATTTCTAACAATCACCTTGCTAGATTTAAAAAAGGTATCTATAACAAGCTACAACCTCTCAAGTGTGTATACAGTGCATATGGTTATGATGTGCATCTAAAAATGATTGCCTAAATTGGTTGTTAATACTGCATAAATTACAGAAATTTAATTTTTCCCAAAAGAGAAGACCCATATCTCCAAACATATGACTCTGATGGTACTAAAGCTGTGGTGGGAATTCTCGTGGTTGGATGCATGTGATAGATAATAAAAACAGTACATGTGCTTTAGTAGATATATTTCCCCTACTCAAGTCTGTCATTAAACAAGTTTCTGTTTAATGCAGAATTTGTTGTCCTTGCTTTTTTCTGCATTTCTGTTTCCAGATAAAGTGATGTCAAACATCACAAGCTATTTACTTTTTTTGTTAAATGGTGAGAAAACTTCTCATACACAACTCAGGCACATATGTATTATTTACTCCCATAAACACTTTATATTATTTAATAGTGCCAAGCATACACCCAAAGATTTCCAGTTTTCTAAAGGCTAAAAGCATATGGGAAGGAACCTAAAGATGTCATCTATTCCTGCTTCCATTTTAAAGCAGGAACAACTATACCTAACTTACCTCTAGAAGTCTAAACCATTCTTAAGAGCAACTCGATATTCTCTAAGAAACATATTTCAGGACTTCCTTATGTTTACATATGGAAAGCTTTTCTAATATTTAACCTGGAGGCTCTCTTTTCCTCCCCATATCAGTCCTATCACCAGTGGCTCTAATAATTTTCTTTTTCTGACTCACTCCAGCTAGTCAAGCTACTGTTGAATACAAAGCAAAGTACTCCACCACAAGTTTTATCACTGTTGAACAGTGCAGAAAACCTGTTTTACATACTAAGCACCTGTGCAGATCTTCTAGCACAGTATGAGCTGTTTTCACAACAGGGTGATATTCTTGGTTGGCTCAACCAGACTTTAAAATTGCCTCTTCCTGCAATTGATTGTTCCTACATAAGTCTATTACTTTGAACTTCTGTGCATGGAATTACACAAAGTTTACTTTAAGTTTTAGCCCCAATTTGTCAGACTAACTTTCACAGCGGTCATCCCTACCTGGTATCATCTGTGAGTTAATTAAGGGTATCCCCTCTTTTACTGTTTACTTGTTGAAAGTATAAACTAGTAACTTGCTTAGAACAAGTCCTGCAAAAAACCTTCATGTTTCCCTTCAGTTTGGACGCAGACCATTGATAACTATTCTAAGCAGAATTTTTCAACCAGTTAGTAAACTGAGCTATAAAACCACTCTCTCATACAAAGTTAATGAAGCATATTATACAACTAGAAGGCTCTGGCTTCAGCTTGTAACCTTTTCAGGAAATTGATGTTCACTATTTTGCAAAAAACTATAGTAATGCTTCCTTTAGAATATATTAGCAATGCATTTTTTATAGAACAAAGCATTTTCCAAACATTTCTGGATTGGGAACACAGGAAATCAGAATAACACGGTAATGTCCCATTGAAATCCCTTACTGAACAAGATCTATGAAACACCATAGAGGGTGCAGGGTGGGGGTTTTTTTCAAAAATTTCTCAAGGCAAAAACGAATTTTAAGTGGCTAATATAGGACAGAAATATTGCTCTTCTTGGAGATTGAAATTTAATGTACTTGGTCCTCTCATACTCAGAACTGCCATATATTTAAAAAAAAAACACTCAAAGTATTGTAATTTTACTCAGTAAAACTTCACAGGGGTATTGGACATTCTATCCAAATAGTAAAAATAGATTCTAGCAAAATTCAGAATTGCAAGTTGGAAAAAAAATAACACAAGTTATATTCCAAGGGAAGGGGTTCATTAGTAAGTATTTTGGTCTTACAAAGATATTTTAAATGTTCACACTAAAGAACACAGAACTCTATGTATCCTAATTGAAAACACGTATCAGGCCCACCTAAGAGTATAGAACAAGAATAGGTAAAATTTGCACATTAGCTTTAATAATCCATAGCCAGAAGGTTTTTTTGTTGTTGTTGGGTTTGGATTTTTGTTGTGGTTTTTGATTATTTTTTTAAGGGTAACACCAACCACAAGTTCAAATGCTTACTTCATGTACTTTTGTGTTTCAAATAAAAAAGTCAGTGCAAAATATGATTTGCTTAAATTCAACAAAATCTACAAGATTCTATCTTTTATAGCATATATAAATATACACATATAAATACAAATCTGTAAAAGCATGTTTTTCCTTATAACAAAAGCTGTTAACACTAGTACTATTCCCCCACCTTCAATATTTAAACATTTCTTCCCTAGGATAATTTAAAACATAACTAAATAATAAAGACTTTGCTCAAGTTACATATTTTTTCCAACTTTTAATATATCAATTTTTCTGCTTTTCTACCTTATTTGTAATGCAGTATACTAAATTTAAAATTGATTAGATCAAGCCTTTGGAGCATTAAAGAAACTCCAAGTAAATTCCTTCAATAAGAACTTCTAAGGCATTCAGACCTTAGGTCAAACCACAAAGATTAATAAAAAATTACTTCTAAAAAACTTCAAATATTGTATCTTTTAAAAAACCTAACTGCTAGATGCTCTTTCTTTACAAGTTTTACTGCAGATTGTAGTCTTTTTTTTTTTTTTTTTTTTACTATTCAGACGCATCAGCATATATTTTCTAATTATTAGAGACAAAGGTCTGGACCACCTGAATCTTTTTTGCATCAGACCCTTATTTCCTGGCTCAACATTTTCATTTCATAAGCTGATTCAAACTCTATACCTGAACCCTTTATGGACAAATTGTTTTGGTATGATTGTAGAGGGAGAGAAACACTAGGTTGTGATTTGTCCTCAGATGTTCAGCATAAAAGTTTCTCTGATGAATGTCAAAATAAGCAACACAAAAAACCACCTCAAAACCTTAAGAAAATAAAGCCTAACATAACTTCACTATACTACACGTAATTCGCCCCATCATTTATCCCAGTAAAAACATGTATTTTATTGGAACATATAGCTCCTTTTCAGAACAATGAGAAAATCTTCAGATGTCATACATCTCCCTAAGCAGTACCAGAATTATGCTTCTATGTGCAGTCTTGATTTGACTTCCATCATGATAGGTGATCTCTAATGAAATAACTATACACTACTTTACAGCAGGCAGCTTGATTCATTTCACTATACAGAATAATCTGTTAAATTTTTGATAGATCACCATGCAACTGCATGAGATTCTTTTAACACACACTTCTTTAATAAACCTACTTATCTAGTTATTTTCAAAAGGCTAGCAACTTCCACATTTCATTCATGTAAGTCAGGGTTGGAATTTTTAGATTCAGTGAACATCTGACAAAACCAACAAACACAACAAAAAGTTTACTGTTTAACTGAAAAGGGGAGATTATTTTAATCAACTTGTGATGATAGGAACATCAATTATAATGTATTTACTCATCTTAAACTACATTTCAGAATCCTTATGAACATAAGTATTGTTAGGATTTTTTTGGGTGGTTTCCCCCACAAAAAACAGTGAGTATCCTAAAGAGTTTGGCATAAAACCAGGATGTCTTCTATTAAATCAAGACTCGGGATGATTTATAGCACTTTTTTTTTTAAAAAAACACTTTACCTGCATTCCTTTGACTTCCTCTATTATGCTGCAATTAGAAATAAGAAAAAAAAAAAAAGTCAGAAGAATCTTAGAATAGTAAAGTTATCTTAACCAATGCCTGTATTTGCTTTGGTATATCTCACAAGAGGCACTTCCTAAATAACCATTCAGTTTCCTTCAGGTTTCCCACAACCTGACCAGACAAGCCACAAATACATGGTAAAACTTAACTGATCATTCACTTCTTGCCATACTGTTGCTGTTAAAATCATTACAAAAACATAAGCTATAGCTACCTTGGCCCACATAAGAAGTTAAGACAGAGAATTCCTCTTACAGTCCTTAATGGATTTAGTCTGTAAAGTTGTGCAGTAATGCTTAGTAGATGATGCACAAGCTATTACCAGGAGTGGAAAAGGAAAGGGAAACACAGCCTCTTTTCTGTCTCCATCAAACCCATTCTTGTTCCCCAAGACTGAACTTCACTCCTCATCCCCTCACTCTGTGGGGTTCAGAACAGCTTCCACGTTAACCTCCAAGGCACACTGCACAGCTTTTGAGACAGATATTAGAAATGTAGCAGCAATTTTGACAGTTATGTGAGAAACACTGAGATTTTGATGAACTTCACTGTTGAGTTCTTATGGGGGAGTTTAGGAAATAGAAGGAGAAGCAAGTATTTATTTAATGTAAATACTCTGAATAAATACAGATCATATGCCCACAACAGTAATGATTTTAGCCTGACACGAGTGCTGAGACTGCAGATACTTTAATTACTCCAGCTTTATTTTACAGAAAAAAAAATCTAAAGATGAAACCAGTAAGCCCTTCAGAATTGAAAAGCTGATTACCTGAACCAAGATAAATTGATTCAATGCATGTTAACTTCAATGACAATATTCTGATGAGATCCAAAAGTACGTGTTCCCATCAGGCAGCATTAAAAAAAATTTTTTTTTTTTTTTTCACTTGGAGAAAGAAGTTATTATTGAGGCATCCCAAGAACCTTCTGGATTGCTTATGCCTAGCTGTGGTGTTCCTCCAACAGATATCAGGGTGGTTGAAGTTGCCCACGATGACCAGGGCTTGTGAACGTGAGGCTGCTCCTGTCTGTCTATAAAGGGCCTCATCTGCTCAGTCTCCCTGGTCAGGTGGCCTGTAGCAGACCCCTGCTATAATGTCCCCTGTCCCCCGTTCAATCCAGACCCATAAGCTCTCGGTCGGCTCCTCACCCATCCCAAGGTGGAGCTCCATGCACTCCATCGGGTCATTGACACAGAGGGTGACACCCCCTCCCCGTCTGCCCTCCATGTCCTTCCGTTCCAGCACTCCAGTCATAGGAGCCATCCCACCACATCTCCATGATACCAATAAGATTATAGCCCTGCAGCATGCGCACGTCACCAACTCCTCTTATTTATTTCCCATGCTACATGCATTTGCATAGAGGCATTTCAGCTGGGCCCCCGATGAAGCTGACTGACTGGATGCAGTATCTGGAATTCCTTTGTGCTGCACTTCAGGTGCTCTACTGCTGACCTGTGATCCTTCTCTGGGCATCTATTGCTGGCACTGGAATCAAACTTGTAGGAGTGGGATGCATTGAGGTTCCCCTCCCCCAGAAACTTTAGTTTAAAGCCCTCTTAACCAGCTTGGCCAGCCTGTGACTGAAGATGCTCTTCCTCTTCTCTGACAGATGGACCCCATCAGCTCCCAGTAAACCAGGTTTCTCAAAGTGAGTCCCATGGTCTAAGTGGCCAATCCCCTGGCTGTGGCACGAGTCCTGTAACCATTTGTTGATTCGCCAGATTCAACTGGCCCTTTCAAACCCCTTCCCTTTGGGAGGATTGATGAAAAAAAACTACCTGCATTTCAGAATCCCTTACCACCACTCCCAGGGCTCTGTAATCCTTCTTGATGCTCCTCAGACTGCCCCTGGCTGTATCACTGGTGCCCACGTGAAACAGCAGCAGCATACAATAGTCAACGGACCATAAGAGGCTTGGTAGTCTCTCAACGACATCCCAGATCTGAGTCCCCAGTAAGCACCACACCTCTCTAGAGAGTGCGTCAGGTTATTACATATTACATTAAAAAAAAGAAATATTGCTACATTTTGACTGCAGAGTAGGACTATATTATTAGATACCTCAAGTACTTCCTTCTTCCATTTTTTAAGCTTCTTGGCTGACACTTCCCTCCATTGTTTTGGTCCTAGAAATACCAAGAGATATCAATAAAAACATAGCTTTTTCTTATAACACCACCTATACCAAGTATCATTCTAACAAACATAAACATCTAGCAAAAATGTATTACATAGTAACAAAACATTATCAAATCTGAGCAGCCTCCAATACAATTGCTAAAACAAAAACTTAGAAGAAAACAAACCAAGAGAATATTGTCATTTCAAGTTAATTGAGAAAACAGGCAAAAAAAAATTCATATGCTGAGTCTAACAACACTGAGCTAAAATCCAAAGAGCATTACAACCCCAGATGCTATGAAGAGGGGCAAAAAAGCAGATTATTTTACTTTTTACATTTTATTTAACCCAGGCAGACTACATGGTATCTGAGGTTACTTAAAGCTACAATTAAGCTTTACAGGACTGAGATCCATATTCATTCCATACTGAATAGAGGTTACTAAACCAAAAGCATAACCAAGCCTTTACAAATCCAAGACTCCGTATTAGAGTGCTGTATGCATGTCTCCTCCTTCTCCCGAGAGACAATATACATAAAATGCAAACTTCCCAGTCTGTAAAGGCCTTGAAAAAGTAAATCATACTCGGTGCAACAATTACATTGGGCTTGACGCTATGGTAGCACTTCACGTATATGTCCAGTACGTTCTTTGTTATGAGAATTGATATGGTAATTTACATATCATAATCCTCACTTCAGTGATGATAAAAACTGGCAGAACATTTCATTTCCCAGTAAAATCACCAAGATACTAAGTCACAAGTGCCACTAAAACCCTGAGCAAGGTATTTTAGAACAACAGGGTTTTTTCCCCTACAATAAGCTCCCCATAAGCATTATCAACTCTATAATGGATCAACAGTTATAATGAAACACTGGAAAAATATGATATGGTATAATGCTGTATGGATTTACGCTAAGCACATGAACATTCAATAAGAAGTTAAAGAGACTATCTACCCAGTCCACCTTGACATTTGTCATAACAGACATTTATGAGAGCAATCTTCAGGACACTAAGTGGAGATGAAACTATACAATCCATTATGTGTATCAACTTCCTGCTAATACCTCCATTCCTTTGTTTCCCCTCTGTCTTCTCCATTTTGATTCTTATTCTTACAAGATATCCAAATAGTAACCACTGTTATCCCGAACTTTGCTAACAACTCTTTTCTGTTGTCTAAAACAGAGCATGCAATGGACTAAAATGTTGCATATAAATCAACTCTCCAGGTAATAATGTGTGTATCAGAGTTTACATACAAAATGATGTACCTAAGTGGACAAAATTCACTATCTGCTGCAATTAAATGTAACTGCCACCAGCTGCATGCTTCACTAAGTCGAAATACACAGCATGTAAATATTGAAGCTTTAAGAAGTTCTTACCATCAGGCGTATTGTAAGTGAGAGTTTCCATGGAAATAAGTAAATCATCTTCAAAAGGATGATTATACTAAAGAAAAAGACAATTAAAGATTAGAATAAATGATTAAAACAAAGTTTTTAACATGCATTTTAAGTATTGGTTTTGTAATATTTTTTTTTTTAACAAAACATGAAATTATCAGTACATTATTTTATTAGCTGAAGTTAGAAGTCAGCAACCTGGAAATACTAATTCCTGAAGGAAACATATATCTTAAGCATGTACATAAGTCATTGAATTTCAAGGCACAAGTCAGTCACTGACAAAATGGGGCTTCAGAGTTTTCAAAAGTAGTTAAATTACTCTGTTACAGAGCTTCTTCTACACTTCCTCTGTACTAATTGGAAGTAGCCTCTTAACATAGACCTACACCTCATGGCATATAAAAATACCCAATTTAATGCTAGATGAGAAAAATGGTCTAGAACCAGACTTATCCTTATGGCAGTACCTAGACATTAGCACAAAACATTTCCCTGAACAGCAAAGCTGACATCCCTGAATAAATATATGCATCTCTGGATGGAGGTGTATGGTTCCCACATCTTTAAACACAAAATGGCTCTAAAGTAAGGAGGATTCGTGGAGGGAGTCTCCCACTTCCTTCTGTAGTTTCACTGAAAATACCTCATCTAATGCTAGCTAATTTGGGTTAAGTACACTGTGAAGGCAACTTGGACTTGTATTTAAGTCACTTATTTAATGCTAGCAATCCCGGATCTAAGTTACACGGACGTATTCAAGGAGCTGGCCGTTTACTAGCTTACTCACACCACGGCACACGAGCAGCACAAACTGCAAAGCTGCCTGAGGCCCTGGGTGACAGGCAGGAGCGAGGCAGGGCTGCGGCAGCCTGGAGGCCCCGCAGGTGACAGAGCTTCCCCGACACCGCCACCGCGCCCGCCTCAGGACGGCGGCGACCACAGCCCCTGCCAACGGCCCCTGCCTAACGGCCGGGGCGGCGCGCGCGCGCGCGGCCCTCACCCTCTCCAAGATGCGGTTGATGGAGGCTACGAAGCGGGCGTTGCTCTGCCGCAGCCGCTCGTCCAGGTCCAAGGCCATGGGGCGCGGGCTGCTCTCGTCCGCGGCGCCAGGGAGCGGGCGAGGACGCCGCGCGCGCACAACCCTGCCCGGCTACCACCGCCACCAAACACTTCCGCCCCGCCCCACGCCAATTCAAACTGCGCGCCACCCCTCCACCGCCTCCGCCCCGCTTCCCACCTCTGATTGGGCCTTGTCACTCCAGTTCCGGCGCCGCAGCCCATCCGAGTAAGCGGTGGGGCGATTTTCTTATTCTGATTGGCTACGGAGCGCCCACCCTCTCCTCACAGTCAACCGTCGGCGAAGTCCTCCCATTGGCTACGGGGCTTGCAGCGGGTTGGGGGTCGGACGCGGCGCAAAGTCGCTGTTCTACCTAGCAACAGTGGCTCACCGTGAGCTCCCATTGGCCGCGGGGTCAGCTGCTGCCGCACCCTGCCGAGCTCTGTGCTTGCAGGGGTCGGTGGCGGCAGCGGGCCTTGTGCTGCTTGCCGCCCGCCGCCTCCTCCTGCCCGGTGCGGCTGGGAGCCGCGTCGCGCCTTCGTGCGTCCGCTGCCGCTTTCCGGCCGTGTGCTGTGTGGGGTCGGGCTCTCAGAGAAGAGCTCCCTCAGCGGCAGAGCTGCTGCAGTGAACGTGGCGGCCCAGGGCCCTGCGGGTAGCAGCTGTGGAGGCAGCTGCGGCTGCAGAGACCAGGGAAGCTGCACTTGTCCTGCAGGGTGCTGCCCTGGCGTCGGCAAAAAAGTCAATATTTAAAAAATACTATGAGCTACTTCATGTAAAATTAGACACTTTTTTTTTTTTTTTAAGGCAGCTTTTGCCAGGGCTCCCCGGGGCTGGTGTTCCTTGGGACTGCAGGTCTTGCCACACCCCCGCCGTGGGGAGAGGTACAGGCTGGGGAGCTCCAGGTGAAGCTATACAGAATATAACCTTCCAGTTGGATTCGGCAGAAACAGAGGAATACAGACAGGAGACTTGACGCTAAATGGCGGCCCTGAGCCGTGCCCTTTCCAGTCATTCTCCCAACTGGTCCTGTAGGCTTGCAGACCTGAGAACACTGAGGAGGAAGGCTGGAACTGGCACCACCAAAATTGTTACCTGCCCACTGGCGCTGATATTCCTCTCCAATATTCTTCAAGCAACCATTCCTTTTCTACAAAGAAAGATTAAAAAAATAAAAATGCTATCAGCACATCCCTGGAACTTCCCATTACAAAAACGTTTGCTGTTTTCCCAACATAAAGACATAGATGCATTTTTCATAATGGCTACTTGTCTAAAGCTGATTTGTATTTATCTACTTACTGTTCGTGAGTTCAGCTATTATTTTTAAATGGCAGAACTAAAGAAAAATACATTGTTTCATCTCTTTTTAAGCATTCTTACTATTATGTGGTTGTGAAGTTTCCACAGCTGACAAGTTCTGCATTAAGGCCTTACTCCCTTTCTAGCAGGCCTTACCCTTTTTTCAAAGCACGATTTTTCTGCCACCACTGCATGAACCCCTGTGCTCGGTGGTTAAATCACAGAATCATAGAATCGGTTCGCTCGGAAAAGACCTTTCAGGTCATCGAGCCCAACCCTTAACCTAACGCCGCCAAGCCCACCACTAGACCAGGCCCCTACGCGCCACGTCCACGGGTCTTTGCAATTCCTCCAGCACTGGTGACTCGACCACCTCCCCGGGCAGCCTCTTCCCGGGCCTGGCGACAACGCTTGCGACAAAGAACAAGTTGCTCCTCACGGCCCATCTAAACCTGTCCTGGCGCAACTGGAGGCCATCGCCTCTCGTCCCATCGCTTGTCACTTGGGAGAAGAGACCAACAGCCTCCTGGCTGCAACCTCCTTTCAGGGAGTTCGAGAGAGCCACCAGGTCTCCCCTCAGCCTCCTTCCTCCGGGCGCTAAACCACCCCGGTTCCCTCAGCCGCTCCTCCTAAGACTCGTGCTCTAGACCCTTCTCCAGCTTCGCTGCCCCAATTTGGGCGCGCTCCAGTGCCTCCGTGGCTTTCCTGTCATGAGGGGCACAAAACCCAACACGGCGCTCCACATGTGGCCTCCCACCGCGGTGCCCAGCACAGCGGGACCATCCCTTCCCCAGTCCTGCTGGCCACGCTACTTCCGATGCGAGCCAGGCGCTCTTGGCCACCTGGGCACGCTGCCGGCTCACGGCCGGCCGGCCGCCGACCAACAGCCCCAGGTGTTGTCTTCTGCCAGGCAGCTTTCCAGCCACTCTTCCCCCAGCCCGGAGCCTTGCACGGGGTTGTGGTGACCCAAGCGCAGGACCCGGCGCTTGGCCTTGTTGAACCTCAGGCACTTGGCCCCGGCCCACGGAGCCAGCCTGTCCAGATCCCTCTCTAGAGCCTTCCTATCCTCAAGCCCATCAACATGCCTGCACAACTTGGTGTCATTTGCAAACTGATTGAGGGTGCACTCGATCCCCTTGCCCAAGTCATTGGTAAAGATATTAAAGGGAACTGGCCTCAGTACTGAGCCCTGGGGAACACCGCTTGTGACCGGCCTCCAACTGGATTTAACTCCATTCACCACAACTCTTTGGGTCTGGCCATCTACCCAGTTTTTTACCCAGGAAAGAATATTACGTGTGTGTGGTGAGCAAGCCAGTTACAAGAGTAGTGAAGTGTTGATTTTAGTTAGCAGGAAGAGAAAGAACGAGCTGATGAACTAGATCCCACGCCTACATTTGTCACTCTCCTCCCACTGGGATGAATGCAGGACAAATCATCTAAAACCCAGAATCTTACTGATGATCACCTAACTGCATATTTATTTTCTTGATTCCCACCTGGGAGCAGATTTGCAGAAGCTCTCAGCACTTTCTCTTGCTATTCACTTCGATAGAAGCTCTGCTTTGAATATATAAAAGCTTATATAATCTTCCTAAGATGTTAAAAAAAAGTGTAAAAACTCTGAATAAATCAGATTCTATGTATCTCAGACTGAGTTGACAAAATTGGTGGGCACTCAGTAGTTTGAACCAATTCCCTATAATCTTGCCTTTCCCCTGGGTAAAAGAGGAATAATAATGTGACTTTTACTCCCCTGAATAGTGGAAAGATAAATTCTGTGATATTTCCAACAAGGTCAAATATTGGGATAAATCTGAATATTAGTAGGAAGTTATTAATAGATAAGTAAGTCTATGTATGTTTGGGGCAAGCTTTAGATGATGTGTAGCAAATAAGACCTGAAGGCCCACACTTAAAGGAGGATAAAAGGAAGTATTGGATAAGTAACTATGTAGTTCTTTTAATAAAGTGCTTTTCCCATAGAAAAAATGCATCATAAAGTCGCTGGTGGAAAAAAAGCTTCATAAAGTGTCTGGTTCTTCACTGTAGGGTTTAGGGTCATTGTGGTCTTCATTGTGGGGGTTTGTGATCCCCTTGCAGTGCTTTGATAAGTAAAGATTGAAATACAGTGCATGCATAGGATGAGATTTATTACTTTCCTCTGGCATTCCCTAGCTTAGGAGTCTCTCATTTTACAACCTTAGTGTCTTCTAATCTCTTAATATGTAATTTTATACTAGAAATAATAGAAATAGCCCCAGACTTATTTTGTATTTGAGGTAATCACTAACCTAGGAAAAGAAAGGTATGTTCCTGTTATTTCAGTCTTCTTGATAAGTCTTTCCGCCAGTCTATCCAGTAGTTACTTTTGGCTGTTTTGAATTCATGCTGCACTTCACTAGAGTGACAGGAGCACTAAATTGCAAAGAATTTCTTCTACCACCCGGTATATTTGATAAGGTGTAAGCAAAAATTTCAAACTCCATGACCTTAGGAATCACAAAGTCAACAAATGTTAGCTAATGCTTTTGCCCAGAGGGTGCATTTGTGCTGACTGCAAAGCAAGGTAGTGTATCAAACTGTAAGCAAGCAAAAGAAAGGAAGCAAGGAAAAACCAGAATGTTAAATTAACCCATGATGTTAAGGTCCCCATAGGAAACAGCAGCTGTCATTCATCTTGTGTGAGCAGAGAATGGCCTGTCTTTTCTTAGTGCTCCTCCATACTTCTTTTCGTGTCTGCTGCTTGCCGTAAATTAATATGGGGACTACCCCGTTGTAAATTAATAGGGACTACCCATTGTCATGTGTTTATGCAGCGCTCAGTGTAACAAAGTCCTTGTCTTAGGTTCTACTCCAATGAAGATACTTAATAAATAATTAAAACTATTTCTGAAGTCACGAATATGTTGAGTACTGCGAGGAGTGATTTGCAGTCCTCATTTGAGTGGGGGTGGCTGGGTTGTAAAGGTGTAATGTTGTTATGTGCCGTGAGGAAGCATGGGCCTTGGACAGGACCAGTGGAGAGATGAAAATGTCCTGGTCCCGCAGTCAGTACACAGCCAGGCTTCCAAGGCTTTGCTCTTAGATAGGTTCTCACTCTTGCTCTGCCACTGGGAAAGGGCATACTGATATGAGCAGGAAGTTTCCTGTGGTATGAAGACAGCCAGTATATTTTTAATCTTATGATTAAATAAACAATGAATATTGTGCCATTTTTTGCTATAAAAGAGAGTATTGCTAATTAATATGATGGAGAAATACCGACATTTCAAGAAAACTTTGTTGGTGCATGCATAGTAGTGGTAGGAACTCATCCTCTGTTGTGTCCAAGCTCCCCATCTTCTGCAATTCTATTGAGTAGGTCTGTGCAGAAATGTTTATACATTTCTACACATACATAAATACAGAAGATTTAACCTCAACTTCTCTCTGATTAGTTTGGCTTATAGAAGAATAATATGTGGGACTGAGTTACGTGTGCCATCGCTTACCCTGTGGTACACTGCCATATGTAATTGTTTTATTCATGGTGTTTATTCATATTTGGAGAGAGCCATGTCCTCTCTAACTCATTAGTTAGCCCAGCCTCAAGCTGTATTTTATCCCTTTAATATTTTTATCACTTTATTATAAATCAAAACATCTGCACTAAGTGATAATTTTTACTATTCTGCTCTGAACTCTCTCCAGTCAGTCAATATATTTGAGTATATATGCATCTGGAATAGTAAATCATTTTCTGAAAGCAGCCTCTGAAGAGTCATATAAAAAGCGATTTACACATCTATTCTCTGTAAATGTTGATCTTCAGATACAGCCAAAACATCACATTGACTATTGAAATGACAAACTCATCTCTCTTCAGTATATTTCTTCCGGATTGCAGGCTGCTCTCACTCTTTTTGCAAAGGAGTATGAAAGCATAAAATAACTGCTCTTTTCCAGAAACCCTTGCACAGCTCAGCTCGTGTCAAGTTGGTGAATATAATTAGAGATTCAGAGGCTGTGAAAAACCACTGAGAAAGTGTGGAGGGGGGAGTAGCTGTAGGCATGCAGAAGAGCTGGCTGCCTGTGGAAAAGGGAGCATGAGCATCCCAGGAAAACACCACGGTAAATTAGTCAGTGCAGGCTAGGTGCTGCAGCAGGCACTGTGTACCAGCACCTCTGTGAGGAGCCCTGCCTTCCCTGTTTTCCTAGAGGTAGGACAGAAAACAGTATTTTACTCCTCCTTACCACTCTATCCAAAGTCACAAATTCATTCCTTCACATAAGGCAGTCCCTGCACGAGTGTCTATTAAACAGACAACTGTTTCCAAACCTTATTATAATTAAACACATCCAACCACTCCATAACTCTGCTTATAGAAAAACATAAAGCAAAAAAACAACCCCAGCTGGCCATCAGGAAGCCATCAAAAATCCTGCCCATCAAGCCAAATACTTTGCTGAGCTCCCAAACACAGCACTGCGCTGAGTAACATTATTTAGCTCCCTACTTCTGAACATTGTGTGCAGGCCTGCTGGAAGGGAATTGGAGCAGGCTCTGAGGCCGCTCTTGCTGGTTCACTCTCTCCCTGAAGGTTGTTTACTGCCCTCAGTTGTTCAAGAGCATATTTAATTTTGTGGGGGAGTAATTTAATCAGTTCCAGTCTAATCAGTCCTCTGCCAGAATGGGACTTTGCTATGCTATTTTCATTTATTTCCTGATGTACTGCATCTGTCCGGCATGGAGCTGACTTTCTTCATAGCAGCCCTGTGGTGCTGTGTTTTGGGTTTGTGGCTAAAATAGTGTTGGTAAGACATTAATTATGTGGCTATTGCTGAACGGTGCTTGCAAGCATGAGGCTTTGTCTTTTTCCTCCCTCTGCTGCCTCCCCCCTGCCAGTGAGCATGAGTAGGCTGGGGCTGTGCAAGATGTTGTGAGGAGACACAGCAGGACAGCTGACCCAAATTGACCAAAGGGATATTTCATACCATATGATGTCATGCTCAGCAACAAAAGCTGGGGTAGAGGAAGAAGGTGGTGAGAGTTTTTTTCTTCCATGTTGGCCATTGCTTGGAGACCTCTGCTTGTGGGAGGTAGTGAGTCATTGCCTTTGCATCACTTGTTTTTTGTAGGGGTTTTTTCCCCCCTCTTTCCTCCACCTGCTCAACTGTCTTTATCTTGACTCATGAGTTTTCTTGCATTTGCTCTTCCTTTTCTTTCCCCTGTCCCACTGGGATGCATGTGGTTGCTTGGCTGCTGGTGGGGCTCAACTCACAGCACCTGGTTACTTCTGAAGCCGCCTGATCACTGAAATATCTCCACCTGTAAGCTCATTTCTAAAGGCAGGTCCCAAGTTCGACCACCATGTCTGCAAATAGAGGGACAAGCAATTACTAGGACAGCCATTAACTGCAATTACTAGGACCTTGAAATGGTCAATTTTCTTTTCTATCATATGTGGAAATGGAGAAGTGAGAACAAAAGTCACTTTTTATCATTGAGGACTCAGGGTAAAACACTCAGGAATCAGACTTAGTAGAATTGTACTATCATTGAAATAAAGAATGAGAATTTCCTTGAAAAGGAATGAGCAATTCTTGTCCCTTTCATTATTCACCACTTTCCCCAATTTCTCAGCGTCAGCTGAAACTGCCTGGATTGACTTTTGCTCCAAACCCTCACTCTCTCTGGCATTATGTAGAAGTAGCTCCTGCCTGGATTGGCAAAGAACTGAGCATCACCAATGTGCTGAACGAATGCCACAACTCAACAGTCACATCAAGCCTCTCTTGCACAGACGTCAAACTTTTTCATAAAACATAGTAAAAGTTATTAACCTTGCTTGATAGACAGAAAAAACAAGGCACAGAGTGAAGTGATTTGCCCAAGGTTATGCACATGCCGTTGGCAGATTGGTGAATAGGCAGCGAGCACATCCTAAATTCTAGTCTAACATCCCTCTGCTTGAGAGTATTAGCATCTAAATAATTGTAGCCAATTCCCCTGAGCACTTTCACATACAGCAGGATGGAAGGCTTGGGGTCTATCACCAGTATGCACGTCTTCCTGAGAAATGCATGACTACCTGTCATGTCCCTTTAGGTCTTCCTTTGAAAGAAAGGAGGCAACCACTCTGCATGACCCCATCCCTTCCTGCCAGCTTGCACAAATGAACGATTGCAGTCGGATACGTTGGAGGTGATATCAAAGCATATTCATCTGTAACAGGCCACTAAAAGATGTGCTGTAATCAGCACGGCTGCCTAACCTCTGTCCTGCATGAGCAGATTAAATTGTTTTAAAATGTTTGAACACAGCACTCATTGTAATCAATGTCATTCTGTTGATCAGATCAGCGGGAGTGAAAAATAAAACCACATTTACTCAACAACAAATATTGGCAGCGCTTCTGAAACGGGCCAAGGGCTTATTGAAAAGAATATTGATTGAGCCAAGAAAACATCAAGCAGTTATAAAAGTTTAATCATATTCTCATTCAAGCCTGCCTTCAGTGCCAGGAATTAAAATTCTCCCATCTCCTGAGGACGGAAGATACATTTCCATAATGTTCTGTAACTTCCAACACTCTGCATCTGTACCGAATGGTGGAATTATTCATTGCAAATGATTTAGCTGAGATACATAGCCCTTTCTACTGTGAGCGTACAAATTATGCATAAACAAGCTGTGATTTTTTGAATGTTTCTCATTTGCAATTGTTTAGCAAAGAGCTGGGCAAACCAGAGTTAGCCCACAAGGTGTTTTTGAAGGGGTCGAAATAAATATTTGGTCTGCTTGATTCAACACCATATGCCTGGTCGCTCGATCCAGGTGAAATTATAGCAGATCCTCAGCTAGAAAAGATTAGTTTCATTAAAAGGATGTGTCCATGTCCTTATTAGAAAATTGCTCATAAACATTTGCAGTTGCCTGAGAGAACTGCTGTATGCGGAGAATGAAAGGCCATTTTCAGAATGGCATATTTTGGTGTAAGTGTTGTGGCAGTGTCTGTTCTAGAAGCTTTATGTGGTTTAAGAGCACAGAAGAAGTTAGGGCTTGCCGGGGTAAACAGGAAATGATTTTTTCTGGGCTGCAGTTGTGAAGATTCACACCTTTCTAAGCTCGACTCGCTGCTGTGGAGAACAAAAAGAAAATAGAGCTATGCCTGAGCTATTATTTCCCCTCCTCTTTCAACCCTCTGCTTCTCTTATGTCTGAGGCTAGCTTTATGGAAGTCAAGTGTTGCTGGGTCTGTCCTGCAAGGGGAGATGTGAACACAGCAAGGGCAGCAGTATCTCAGCTGGCTTCCAAACAGCTGGGACTGTAGCATTAGTAAGAGCCATAAGGTTGCGCAGGGCATGGACTCTCCCTGTACATACCTGGGAACCCTCAAACACGCTGCTGTATTCTCAAGGATTTTTGTATAGCAGGTACCTGGCTAAATCAGAGGTACATGGCATGTACGCCTATGTGACGTACAATTCACTTATATCCTACTCAAAAGAAGGTGTGCTGAGCGTCCTTCCCCCATTACAAAGCTCATAAGAATTCATGGCTATGAAATGGGGTCAGTGAGCAGCATAGCTTACAGACATGTCCTGCTTGTCTCCAATCTCTGACTTCTGACCACTGTGGATCAAAAAGTGAGGAGTTAAACCCATCTGGACATGTAGGCTTCAGTTTTCTTTGGATGGCTCACTGCTTCTGAGGCACAAAGGACAGTTGCGTTGGTGCATGAAGTTCTTAATTTCTGACCTTCCTTTTTCTTGCCCCCTACCCTTCTTCTGTGGGCTCTCTTCAAGGAAGTGGGAAGAAATTTTATATGTGAAGAAGGCTTGAAAATTAAAATAGGGTCTGTATGAAGTTGAATGAAGGATTGAGTTGCAGAAAAAAAATCAAAGGGGATGGATAAAGACTTGGTAGCAAAGTGCTGAGTAGAAAATAAAAAAAATGTGATGCATTGATGGGAGTAGCTTGGGTGGAGGTGGGTACAAATAGGAGCAGGGCCAAGAAGAACAGGGAAAGCCTGGAAAACATTAAAACATCAACAGCTGCGCACAATGTGGATGCTTGGAGGCCCTTTTTTCAGGACAATGGGAAGGAACTACATCCCCCCACATGAAAAAAAATACAACAGGAAGATATAGACCAATTCTTTTCCCAATTTATCTGGGAAGGAAACAAAGTGACAAGTACAGAGCACTGGGCTCTGCAGAGCTATTGAGTCCTGAGGCACCTCTGGCACCTGAGGCACTGTGTGTCTGATCTGGTGTCTAACACTCATGGATTTGTAGTAGAGTACCCCTAGCTCCAGGTACACCCACTACACAAGCCAGGGCAGTGCTTCCTAATGGCCCCATTTGAAGACAGGTTCCCAGTCTACACTATTTTGCCCTGGTCCTTCACACATCATCCAGCACCCCTAGCTACCTGTGCTTATTGCATGACTCTGAGCTGTGTCTGTGTTCATCAGATTGCTTCAACAAGCTGAACACCGTGCTCCCCATCACTTACCCCTATTTCTAGAGCATCATACATCACCATACTCGGTTAAACTGAAAGTTTAGGTCTGCCTTTTGGCACAATATACCCAAATAATTTAGAAAGAAGAAGTAAGTATTGCTTTGCACTAATTTTCTGCCTTACTCTTATGATGCACGAGGTTAACATTTATTTGCTTAGGCATTTCTCTGCGTTTAGAGAAGGTCTGGTAATGTGAACACAGACCTATACTGTGGGGTGGGGTGAGATCATCTCAACAGGGAGATGGGTGCTGGGAGGAAGCAAAGCAGCTGCTAGTCAAGGGGTGGTATCTCTTGCTTATATGTTTCAAAAGTGATCTCATACATAGATTAGCACCATGTGGGGAAAAAAAAAGCTGATCAGGAATCATTTAGATATAGATTCGGATTACTTTTAAAGTGGAAATTAGATCTGAATTTATATAGTTCATTGTTTCTGGTCACCATACTACTACAGGTTATAGTGAAATTGATTCTCAACAAAACCTCCTTTAAGAAAAATTTGTGTTTATTTGGGCTTCTCTATTTCTGCAGCCTTTTCGGTATCACCGAAACATGTGGAGATAGATTTGTAGCCAAATACTAATCTCATAAACTACACAAACACTAACTAACACCATCTGTGGCAATTTTTACTGCAAATTACCACAACATGTGAAATGCTTCTCAGTCTGATAAGCAGAGCCTTGTCATGGGAATAGTGTCACAAGGCCTCCTTGCACCATGGCTCTCATTTCCACATGTCTCTGATTTAGATATATAGGAAAGATGCTTGATTATATCTCTTCATTAACAGGAAGGTTCATCTTCTCAGTGTGCCTTGAATGTCAATGCAAAGCAGAAATGAAAGAAATCAAAATAATTAGCAGGAGTAGCACATCTGTGAAGAAACAGTTTTCTCCAGCACAAAGCTACTCCCCAGATGCCAGAAAGCCATTTTTATCTGTCCTCTCCTGCTTGTTCTCAGGGTCTGACTCCCTCTCCCTCGAGCTTCCAGTAGCACTTTGGGCAAGTGGAAAAAAGCACAAAGATTTTGGGGGGGGAAAAAACCCCCATAGTTCAGCCACCAGCAGACTGAAACAGTGGGAATAGGAAAATAGACGTGGAAAAGCAACCCGTCATACTCCATTCATATCCGATTTGCTTGCTCTTCACATAAAATATTCCTTCCTGCCAGCAGCAGACTGTCTTGCTTCAAACATACTTTGCCATCGCCGCTTTCAGGAAAAACTCTTGGGACTAGGAGGATTTGCTTTGCTGTTGAACCGTTTTCCCCTAACTTTTCTACCTGCAAGACAGTAATTTCTTACATGTCCACCCTCACTTTGGGCTGTCTTAAGATCATTAGTTGGCACTTCCCTTTAGTCCTGGGAACAGATAGCTTCTTGCCTATTGTGCACATCTGGCTTTTATTCAGAGACCTGGCAGCATTTGGCACTCTTCTGGACAGGGGACAGAGAAGGTGGCAGCACAACACATCCTGTATCCGAGTTGGCATAAATGTGCTTTCTGCAACAATCAAAACCACCAGGAAGCACTAAGTTAAGATTTACAATTGCGTTCTCCAGAGGCGTTTACTAACCCTGGCAGGCAAAACACATCATTTTTGGAGCTTCCCTTTTTGGGGAGCAGCACTGTGCTTTTATTTTGCTTGATTATTCATATCACCTTCTTTGGATGGTAGTTCTGATGTGCTGACCTACCACTACAAGAGCTTCCTTTTTCCACTGACTGTCTAAGGAAAGTCAGCTCCTAACTTGAGTGCCTGGGAATCTCACCAGCATAGATACTTAGAAAAAAATGCACTTTGAAGTTCTAGGGAAGAGCCCAAAATTTCATCAAAACTGAAAAAGTATTCTGCTTGGAGGCAGTTCTGGTCATAAGTTACAGTTTGTGTTTTGTGAGCTGTTTGATGTTCACTATTTATGGGATGTTATTGGAAGTCATTGCATTACTCAAAAAATGACTAAATGACTATGTTGAAGTTGATTGGTAGCTGACACTGCTATTAGAAGCTGAGCTGGTGAACAGGATATCAAAGGGAAGACTGACCCAACTAAAAAGTAAATGAGGGCAATGGAATAAAGATCCTCTTTTGATATAAGCACCTTTAGTATAATAAAGGAACAATGAAAGAACAATAAAAACCTGTTTAATTGCAATTATTCAACTTTTTCCTCAAAGTGTTAGCAGCTCTTTAAAAGTGAGCTGTTTTAAATCTGAGGCGATTTGAAATCCTCCAGGATAGAAGCGGTTTGTCAAATATTTGTAATTCAAATAAAAAGAGGAGGAAATGTGCAAACTCTTCCCATATTGTCCAGAACCATTAAAGCTATGTGCCAGAGGTAAAAAAAAAATACATAATTTTTATTGCTTTGGGGACAGGGATGGAAGAAACCTGTGAACGGATGCTAAGAATGAAAAGCTGTGCCTGAAGCCTGATGGGAGTTTAGTTTCTTTTGATACACTCAAAACTCTGTCAACCCTTTTCATGAATATTTCATTCATTTTTAAAAGGAAAATGATCACAGTGCTAATACATTAATCTTTTTTTTTAAAAAAAAATGTTTTTTCAAAATAGTTATTTCATTATTGCCATTGAGAGGTTGTTTGGCAACCTGTGAGGGAAGAAATCACTGTGTTTCCTAAATAAACAGTTTTCCACAATATGCAAAATTCTGCATGCCAACACCTGTTGGTATCTTACTAACTTGGATAGCTAATGAAAATAACACAGAGAGGAACAACAAAAGGTGTATTTGTTTTACTGGGCTGTTGAACACCCTCTGTGAAGAAACAGAAGAACGACATCTTGAGTGGTTAATTCCCTTGGTATTTGAGAAATAAAGTGCAATAGCAGTAGTGCCCCAGTACTATCCTCAGGTAGAAGAAACTGCTGGTGCAGGTTATCACTATTTCAAATTCCTTATTTGTGACATTACTAATCCAATTCTTTCTGAACGCTAGACAATCTCAGAAGGCAATTTTGGCTTGTACCTTTGTGCAGGAGATAGGCATATACAGGGTAGCGTGTGACCTTTTTTGAGCTCTTCCTTCAACAGTGCATTGTTGGAGAAGTTTTCTAGTTCCATTAGGGCAGAGCCAAATCTCAGACAGAGTCTCAGATGAAGCACTATATACTTTCTGTTTAAGGTTTTGTTGAGCATTTGTAGAAGCAATTGAGTTGTCAGGTATTGTCTGAGGCACAGAACAGTCACAACATGAACATGCCCCTTCATGGCCTTAGTCTCTTCTTTTCCTTTTTTCCGTACTTTGACATTTGGAGTTCCCCCCAGAGCATGTCCCTTAGGGCCAGAGGCTGGCACACCATGATGTCCCTTTCCTGGGGCCTGATCTCCTCTACCTCCTCTCCCTCTTCAGGTTTCTTCCCCTGCTTCTTTTTCCCCATGGTCTTTTTTGGGTGTTCTGTGGATCACTCCCATGGCCTTTTTGGGTGCTCTGTGGCTCACTCTTGTCTGCCCTCCCCATCTCTCTGGTATTCTACATGAGATATAGGTTAGTCTATGTTTTTTGTAAGTGGTGCAGCTTTAAATGAGATGAGAAGTTCAGGACTTAGTAAAAGCAAGTAGACATTCAAACCGAAGTCAGTAGTAGCTGATGGTTTAGCAACTCAAAAGCTAGTATTTCATTACGATTTTGTTTGTAAGCAGAGTAATGCCTGTGTAGTGAGCTGTCTTAAATTCTCTTACAGTTCTACTGCAGAGAGGGTGGAAATAAAAATTAAGTATCGATATAGGAAAACTTTTAGAACAACTTTCTTTGGCAGTTAAGTCACCTTTGATGGCTGAACCTTCTCTCACACGGCTGCTATATGGCAAAAATCAGTGCAGGCCTAAGCATAAGACATCACTTTTCAAATTGATGCATATAGCTTCATGCAAAGCTGGTCCTTTGTCTTCTGTCCTGTGTCCCTGTCGGGCTGTAGAACTAAAAAGTTCCCTGCATGCTACATGTACCACCTGAGCAGCAGCTGCTTTCCTAATCTTTAGGTCAGAAGAAGTTGTCAGGTTACTGGAGAATAAAGCAAGGGTTCACCAAAGCCTGGTTCTTAATGTAGAAATGCCAATGATGCAAACAGGTGGGGCAGGGACTGGACAAAAGAGCCTGTTCCAGCCAGAGATGGGTCATTATGCTTCTTATTTCAGACAGAGCTCTTACAACCTTAAGTCAGCTAGATTTTGCCATGTTAAAGTCACATACTTGAGCTGTTTCCTCCCTTAGCTTTCTGATAAGAGCAGGTCAAAAATTACAGTATAAAGCTACATGAATTTCTTATTTTTGGAATATTCTACTGTATTTAGCAGAAGGTTTTAAAACAGTGTTTTAAAATCCCTCTCTGATATCTTCAGCAATTTCGATAATCATGCAAGACTTCTAGAAATCTTTCCATGTGGAAAATCTTGAACCAGTAGCAACTAAATGGACATACATCCTTGCACACAGGGAACCTGAGCTTGGAATATTTAGTTGAATATTTAGCTGTTATGGTCTGTATGGCACAGCTAATCTTACATAAGGTAAAAAAGTAAATGTGGCTATGAGATCTTTTCCACACCACAGCAAGCTATCCTCCCACTTTGTCAGGGATGCATAACTATGGCATAAGGTTTAATCATGCCTGTTAATGCTTAAGCAATTTCATATCTACGAGAAAAGGCAATTTGCTTGTGGCTTTGAATTCCCAGAAGAAAAAGTACCTATTTATTTTCCTAGCATATTGAGCTAACAGAAAAGAAAAAGAGATAATGTTAGGACAATTAAGATTTTTTTTGAAAGAGGGGACTGTCACACTAATTACCTTTAGCTGTTTGGATGCAATAAAAGGAACATAAAGTCATAAGGATTTCTTAACAGTAAAAGAGCTTATATTAGAAGAGAAACTACCAATTACCCTGTTGATTGTTAAAGCTCACCCAGCTGCACAGAGTGAATTTGAAACCTGTGATTCTTTCCAAGGTGAATACGGTGACAAAATTATTAGCCATTCTCAGTACACATCTATCTTAATTAAAACCCATCCCCCTGTGATGATGATATAGGCAGCCCAGCTTCTCCAGACACTCACAGCTGGCATCTGCATCAATCTTGTTGACAAAGACACTTCTTGAGAGCATGAGCTATAATGTTTTTCCCTCTGCCATGCAGGGCTTTGAAGGAAAAGCATTCCTGTGGGCTTTGCCAGCCCTTGGCATCAGCAGTTCAGCACTGCCCCTTGACCGCTTATGCTTTTGCTAAGGGGTGTACGTAACAGGAGCTAACATTAGGTTTTCTTTTTTGCTCTCTATGAAAATAGCCATAAGCATTCTGACAGTCAGGTCCACACACACTGTACCTTCATGCCTACAAAGCACCTCCACTGTGACGAGTTGCAGCTTCATGTTGTTTCAGAACAGGACTTTGGCGGGGGAGTCACACTTGACAGGTTTTCCACGTGCCACCTGATTTCACTGATACACTTGATGGGCAGCTGACAAACTTTAGAAGAATGAGAGCAATAGAAAAATTGTGGCCATAATGGATTTATCTCAAGCAGCTGTGTATCAAATTGTGCTTAGGTAGTTAAAGGAAATTAATCAACTTACTATAAAAAAAAAAAGATAGAATCTTATGAATAGTCCCAAACACATGTGGAGTTACTGTAGGTAAATATTTTTGGAAATGATATGCCAGAGTGTTTACATTAAACAGCAAAGATAGTTGCTTCTTAATTACACAGGTTTCTGCTAAATGATTTTAGATTAAAGTGTGGAAAATGAGCATCTCAGCTACATCTTTAAAATTTAGTCTAACAAAAAATGGCTAAGAATTTTCTTAAGTACGTAATTTTTTAATACAACACAACACTCCTCTTCAATTGATAATTTACTTCATATGATTACAGTTACACAGAAAAATTAGAGAAATTTAAATGGAAATACTCTCTTTAAAATCCCTTTATAAAAAAAGAATCTGTGTACATAGATAGTAGTAATTTTTCAAAGTCTGTAACTTCATTAGTTTAAAAGCAAAAATCCAAACCACAGCTGTTCCCATACACCCAAATTGCTTAATTGGACCATTTTATTTTAAATATTGTAAAGCAAATTCAGAAGGACACTACCCTCATCATATCAAAATACAAAAGCGTTAGATTAAGAAAAGTGACTTTTTGAAATCTGGGTGTGAGAAAACTGATACTGACAATGACATATTAATGTGTCAATGATGAATAAATACCAGAACTTAAAATTCAAACCACCAGCAATCTCATACATCTTTTTTTTTTTTAAAGAATATA
This sequence comes from Balearica regulorum gibbericeps, assembly GCF_011004875.1. Taxonomy (NCBI): domain Eukaryota; kingdom Metazoa; phylum Chordata; class Aves; order Gruiformes; family Gruidae; genus Balearica; species Balearica regulorum. The sequence continues at coordinate 96,818,872 of NC_046184.1, forward strand.
AAAGATTCAAATGTCAGAACTATAATGTCAGAACTGTTTATAATGTCAAGTGATGCATGTTGCATTGTCTTAGTATATTCCATTGATCAAACCAGAACCTGGGATAATAATTGCAGATGATGGAGCACATTTCATGTGCAAATGGACGTGGGTTTGAAGTGAATTTGGAAGAAAAACATTTTTATATTGAAGTCTTAATAACTGTTTCGTTCAACCTGCACTGATCCATGCACAAATGGATAAAGCTGATGCTTCTAACAATGATAACAATATTAGTGTGATGCCTGCAGGCCACTGTCAGCCAAGGAGAACTTATGATATAATGTAGTAATTTGATAAAACTTGTTGCAGGCTTGAGAGAGAATCAATCCCAACAGAACCAGAGAGAACTACAATTTTCCCTTTGCAGACAGTCTGCGCAGTTCCCTTTCAGCTCAGAATTAATCTTGTTATTTATAAAGTAAGGTTGAGTTGTTTTTTGCCTAGTTTCCTAAGAAAATGAGGCATATGTGATCATGCCATCTGTGAATGCCTTTCCTGCACTCCTAACAGCTACCACCTTCAGAGACAATTGCAACCCAGTTTGAAAGAAGGTAGAAGTCTCAAAGAGACTGAATTGCTAAAAGCTTTTGCCCAGGTATCTGGGCAGGGTAAAGATACCTAAATTAGTACTCCCCGTCAGGGAAAGGCAGGAAGAATTCAGCTGTTAAACAGTCTGTTTGGCAGAAGCCAGCAGTCCCATCAGCAGGGACGAGTCACGATACCTCTTACCTTTCGTCTCACGCAGCCATGGCAAAAAGCCCAGTGAAAACAAGTTGATTTGGAAAGGAGGACATACAAGTCAAAGGACATAAATCTTTGAGAAACCAGAGTGCTTACAAAATGATTCGGTTTTAGCTATTCTTTGAACTTCTAATTTTACTCTACAAAGATAACAAAATTTCATTCCAGTGCTTCTATAAAAGGTTAATTTGAAAGAACAGGAGCTGAACCCAGCCAAAACCATCAAAACATCACATTATTTTAATTTACAGACGTAATAAAATTGAGAGTGGCAGAACGCTTGTTAAGGAGGATGCACATCTCAGGAATATTAAGCTGACTGAGGTGTTTTCCGGAGAACTTACTCCGATTTTGAGTACTGATTAGAGCAAATGTTAAGTTAATGCAAACCAGCCTTTGTTCTTAATTGATCCAGATAGAAACCAGTCCTACCTAGAAGTTTATGTCCACACTTTAAATAGTAGGTTAAAGAGCCTCCACTTAAAAGAGAAATGTATGAGTTCTGTGTCTTCTAGAAAGGTTGCATTTTGCGATATTTTTAGTGTTTTATTGATTACTCTGAGCAGTATTCATAGAGACCAAGTTATTTGTATTGCATCAAATAGCTTTTCTGTTATATGTGGGCAAAGGTTTGTGTTCTGTGGCTGCCACAGTCATTAGTGAGGGAAAGAATAAAGAAAAGTAAAGGAGATATATGGAATCAAAAGTGAAAATGGTTATTCCTGAATCGGGCTGCTCAATATTGTCTGGGCAGGCTTTGACGACATCAAGCTCTCTGAATGTATCAAGTATTATCTTCCTTGAAATGATGACGCAGATGCCACATCCGTCACTGGATCCTTCAGATGCTGTGTCTCCTGCCGCTCTGTATGACTTTGAGTACGTTGGAAAGGTCAAAACTTTTCGTAATCAATTCCATTAGGTCCTCGTCTCTTTCCACACCATTGATAAATTCTTCTAAAGTCAGTTCCCCTAAAACGAAATCAGGTATTCCTTAGGAACTGAAGAACCCAGCAATCACTCTCAACCCAACACAAGGCCATCCATGCCAGATTGAATCCCTCAAGAAGGTTCCCTGTTCTCTGTGATAGGAAAACGCAGGTAGAATATTTTCTATTATTTTCCCACTTTGCAACAGACCTTAGAACTCAGACTCACCTTTTTCTGTTAAAAGAGACCAAACACATCTTTCACAGAAGTCTAGGACAACTATGAGTGCTCAGTATCCATGGTGACAAGAATGTGTGAAAAAGGGCGCTAATGAAGCCTGTATCAAGGCTGAATTTAGCTGGATGGATGGACCACTTCTCACTGAACTAACTGAAATTTATTTTATAGCTGGTTTTAACGGAGATTAGGGCATGGTTTGCTAAGGATTACCAGGCAGACTCCCTGTGTTGACTACTAGGATTATTTAGAGCCACGATAAGATGTAGTCAAAAATATCGGTTAAGTGGTTTGATTAGATAAATTCTTCCAAGCAACTGAAATAGTCAGTTACAGCATGATTTTTGGGGCTCATGTCAAAATCAGGTAATATCTTGGAATTTGTGAGACAACTATAAAATCTCTTTTATTGAGGAGCAGGAATATCATTTAGCATTTTTCCTCTTCCTGCTCTCTTCCGTCAGCAAAGGCCAGTCCCAGGCATGTGTCTGCTGGCATGGTACACAGAAGTGTACACAATTCTCTGGTTAGAAATTATTCCAGTGATACTGTTTTTCTCTGAAAGGGGAAACACAGCTTGCTTTAAGAGGAAGAGCTTAATTCTTTCCTCTGAAAACAGCTTAAAGTTTCTTGTTAAAATCACAACAATGAATGATTTCTCAGTGAAATAAGAAATGACAAGAGGCCAGGCAAAGAGGAAGATAGCTGGATGACTGAGGGCCCCAGGGTGCAGGGGCGCAGCAATTCAAATTGCATGCACTTCTGGTGAATGATTAGCTAGATGACTTTTGGCTATTTTTGGATTTAAGTACTCCCTGGAGTTTTTTTGTGTTTTAGTTTTTGTTCATGGCAACCTTGGAAACTTCATCTGGTGTGAAAAAGCAAAATGATCAGCATTTGAAAAATGTGAAAACCACTTTCTACCCATGGGCAGTAAAGGCTGCTCCCTCTTTAGTCATACAGGTCCTCACTGCACTGGTGAGCAGGCTCATAGATGCACTATTAAAGTGGAAAGATGTCATTTGACGGAAGTCCTGGCTCTTAGGCTTCGGTGAGAGGAGTAAGACCCTCTCCAGAGCTGGAGTGCAGTCCCCTGAGGATGTTCACACCTCCTTTTTCAACCCCAGTGCCCTTATACAATCATCCCGGGAGCAGAGACAGAACAAGCCATCTCTGTACACTTGTCTGCGTCCTCCTGCTTTGCCACTCATCTGTTCACTTCCTCCAGTCTCTCCTCCTGTTAATCACTAAGATGATTAGGGAACTGGAGCATCTCTCATGAGGAAAGGCTGGGTCTGTTTAGCCTGGAGAAGACTGACAGGGGATCTCATCAATACTTACATAAATGTCTAAAGGGTGGATGTCTAGAGGATGAGGCCGGACTCTTTTCAGTGGTGCCCAGCGACAGGACAAGGGGCAACAGGCACAAGCTGGAACACAGGAAGTTCCATCTGAACATGAGGAAAAACTTCTTCACTTTGAGGGTGACCGAGCATTGGAACAGGCTGCCCAGAGAGGTTGTGGAGTCTCCTTCTCTGGAGATATTCAAAACCAGCCTTGACGTGATCCTGTGCAACCTGCTCTAGGTGATCCTGCCTTATCAAAGGGATTGGACTAGATGATCTCCAGAGGTCCCTTCCAACCCCTAACCATTCTGTGATTCTGTGATCTCTCCTTCTATCCTAGGCACTCCTCTTACTTCCCATCTCCTTCTCTCTGTATTGCCTTTGACTGAGGTCTTTGGTTGGATGGAGTTCCAGGACTTGTCAGATGGACATGCTGCATCATTTTCCTGCTTATGCAGGTCAATTGGTCTTCAATTCTCTCCTCTTGATCCCAGGCTATATATTTTAAAGTACCAATACCAGCAAGTGTACAAAAACCACTGCAGTTACCAGTGAGATGTGGTTATACTGGCATCCCTAGACTCACTGCACCTGTGGCTGGTCTCAGATTTCCTTGAGCTCATGAAAATAAATTGCAAAGCCATCAGAAGATTTGTTTTAAGAATTGCTCCCTACAACCATAGGATTATTTCTTGTATGTAACGTGAGGAAGGACATTGCAACTTATTTGTCTATTTGTACTTTAATAAGAAGCTACAAGGAGGTAGCATAGTTTAAGCTAAACTTGGTAAAATTTGTCCCATTCCTCAGGTGGAGCTAGTCCTGCTGCTTTGAAGCTATCTATCTAAAAAATAACTGACTATGGAAAGCAGTTTGAAATGGGAGTGTTATGAAGATAATTCTGGATAATTCATGTTCTGGCATTTCATTGCCAAAATGTAAGACACAAAAGTTATTTTTTCAGCTAATGGTCTAGCTCAGATAGTTATTACTTGCAGTAAACGTATGGCCAAAGCAGGGACCAAAGTATGAATAATCATAGAATTTGGGTTAGATTCTAGAATATGACTATATGTTATTTGGAGTCCTTTGGTAATTTGCCTTCACCCAAAAGATGGGCCAAGCAGATAGGGAAAAAATCTTGTACAAGTTATTCACGTGCATTACAGCATCACTGTTTATACTCTGATTATATATAACAAACAGCTTTTTTAAAAGTCACCTTAGTACACCAAATAAGACCAAAAAATGAGAAAAAAAATGCCCAGAATTCTTGGTTGGGATCTGATTTTGCTCTGCAACGCTTTCCTAATATCCCTAATTTGTCAATGATTGAAGTAATTGATGTAAAATGTAATTGCCAGTGGAAGGAGGATCTTCATGATCAGAAGTATGAGGGGAGACATTCACATGTGACAGGTTTTCTATTAAAAACAACTCTGAAGCAGTGAATTAAAGTTTCAGTTTCCAAATGCAAGTCCAATTGGCTTATTCTAGCTATCTTGAGAAAAAACAGTAACATGTGTCTTAGCATGTGTTAACAATCAGCCTTCAAGGGACATCCAATATGTTGTCCAATCTTTAGAAGATGCTAGAGCCTGTGCAACCATGCATCTTAATTGGTTTTCTTATCCATTTTAGATAGATTAAGCCAACATAAATATACTAAAAAAATACCTTGATCACATTTTCATTTTGCTGTGCAAGCAGAGCAAAACAGTGGGTGAACAGTGCAAGACCTGTGTGTTTTAGCCCCTACTGCATGTAATTCCCATGTTGGCTTAATACGGTCAGTTGTTTTACACTTCGCTGTAAAGCTGAAGTAATACGGTAAAGAAGAAAAGATTCAGCCTTTCAGTTTGTCTAAACCAGTCAGTTCTTCAGTAGTGTGTTCAACTCTCCTCTTGATCCCATACTTCCTTAAGGGGGAAAAATCCCTGCTAACACCAAGAAAACCTAGATTCTTACCATCGTTGTTCACATCTATCTTCTGAAATATCATGCTTGTGAACTCTTCAGCAGACATGTTAGTGTGGCCATTAATAGCCTGGATAGCCTGAAGGCAGAAATGCAGAAAGTTCTTTCAGACCTTTTTTTCCCATCGAGTTGTGAAAACAATACACTGGGAACTGCAGTAATTGCAATGCAACTCTTTAGTTCACCAACCCTTGCAAACATCACTAAATAAATAGCTATTTCAAGTAAATCTTCAGTAATGAGGATTGGAAATTTAATTAACATAACAGCCTGAAGATTACAGCTTAATTTACATATCTCTAAAGGTCTTCTGAAACCATGTGGCACCTCTGCTTTGCAATACACTTCAGATTCCACAGCAGCATTTTTATCTGGCCCTAGAGAGTTCTGTGTCTTCAGAGAGTGCCCTATGGTCTGTGTGATTTAAATATAGTATTATTTTTCACAGCTGAAAGCACATGAGGAGAAAGCCTAAGTCATTTTTCTATTAAGACACATTTAACTTAGTAATCACAAATAAGTCAGACCAGCAGTCCAGGAAGTTGGGAGAAAGTACTTGTCCTCCAAAGAAATTAAAAAAACCAGAAGTGTCCCCTCTATTTTTTCTGTCATAAAGGAACCTAATACTTGGATTAAAGGTATATGTGAATATTTTTGCAAAATTTTATCCCATTCACTGAGACAGTAGTTTTTGCATTATGGTGATCACTGGGGTTAATAAAATATGAGCCTATATGTTAACACCCAGTGGTCCAGAAGCAACAAGCATATGTTTACAGAGTTGGACTCAAACTCAATATCACAATTAGTGACTGGGAAAATACAAAGATATATATGCATAAACACACATGCATATATATTCTGTAATGGACATACTATAGAATTTGTTTTTCTACACCTGAATTATGTTGAGACGAACTCTGTTGTGTAAGATAATTCACTATATGTGCCAGTTGTTTCCTTCAGTATTTCCAATATTCTTTTAGAACTCATATATTTTACTAAAATGTAAGTTAAACCTTTTCAGGGCTGCTGTGGAATTCCTGACCATCACTGTCTTTATCTTACTTTGCACAAACAAGTTGAAAAAGACAGCAAGAATTTTACAAAAGTAGGTACATAAACTTGATTGTATTACTAATTCCTACTTCAGATACTTTTGGTGTTCCACATGTCTGACCCTGATGCAGTCTTCAGAAGAAGGTTGTACCTCTGCCACAGTTAAATTTGTGGTAACGCTAAGAGTAAATCAATGGTTCGTGACGTACTTGAATCACTGACTACCACAGAATCACCTTAAATAATAAAAGAGAATAACTGGACTGTAAAAGGCACTGAGAGTGTGCATGGTTGTCTGGAAGGAATTTTGATGGTTGATAATTATCTGCTAGTCCAAAGTTTGCATAGCTGTAGGGACAGGTGAAGTTTTAATAGGACTTCCGTGATTTAAATTAATGTCTCGGATATGACATATCTTTTCGGATAAGTTCTTGTTTACTGATACTTAGTATAAGCAGGGCCCTTAATGGCTGTGAGCCTGTATTTTTATTTTTGTTTAGAGCCCACTGATTTTAATTTAGCCTAGGTCAAATGACTTAGGCAGGTTTAAGTTAAAGTTCTTGTACCCCGAAAGAGAAGAAAACACACAGAGGTTTAAACTGGTTTTAAAACCAAGTAAGTTTAAAAAGAAATCTTCTTTACATTAAAAGGATTTTAATTCTCTTTTTGGATAAAGCCCAAGACAAAGCACAGTCATTTCATTGCCTCTGGGTGAAAAATGATGGAAAATATCTGCAAAAGAAAGATGTCATTAGTCTTAAATGAGGAGAAATCTGGGAGATGCAGCCTGTCCTTCTACCTTTAGAAAGCTGCTCTTTAGAAGGTGACGCATCAACTTTGTTTGTTTGACCCCGTGGCTCCATCTGGCTCCAGTTCCTTTTAATTTGGGCAACAGCTCTTGAAAGTCTCTAACAGTGACTAGCCAGGCACCAGCAGTAATACAGAATCCAGGAAAAAGTACATTCCTTGTTTATTATGACATTAAATTCCTATTTAGATTTTATGCTCCCTGCAGCAAAACCTTGATCTGTAACGAGTCCTGTACATTTAGGGAGCAGTATTAAGCCATTCATACTTGCAAGGAACCATGTGATATCTTTTGGATGAAAGCAGTTACTGAAGTGCAAAATATTATTTCACTAGAGCAAGTTGAAAAATACAGAAATCACTTTAAGGAAAGAATTACACTTCTTTGGTTTTATGGGTTTGAAATGGACCTTCATGGGTTTGAATTTTCTGCAAAATTTTCTACAATATTTGTGTCCAAATGTCACTGCATGATTTAATGATAAAAATTAAATTTCCCCAATTTAGTTTTAAAATAGGGGCAATAGCATTTGTAGTAAACAAATCTAAGAGCCTTTCAAAAAATTAAAATATTGGAATATTTTTATGACATCTATATTGTTTCTTGCAGCAAGTTCAGTTTGAGAAACCAGTTTTCCACAATAGACTGGCACAAACACTTGTAACCAACCGCTTTATTCATTATGCTGCTTCAGTTCTACTCTGCCTTATAGTATAGTTTATCACAATAATGTCTCTACTGTTTCTACAGTTTTTCACTTTCAGTGAAGCCTTATGTCTGTAGAACTGTGATTTAAAGTAAAATACTACTTACATATGTTTACTTCAATAAGCAAGAAACTAATGGCAGGACTGTCACTAGCCAGAACAATTCTGGTTTTACAACTGTAAAACATTAGGTAAAGTACAGACAATCCATTTACAACACATGATGAAACCGCTGTTTCAGGGGCAATGCACTATGTCAAATGCTCTTGCTATTGGTCATAACTTGCTTACCGTGAATATGCTTAATAGTTCTTTTTTGTCAATACATCCGTTTCCATCAGCATCGTATAGCTTAAAATACCATTTCAATTTTTGGTCAATTTTCCCTCGTATAACCAAATTTATTGCAGCTATGAACTCCAAGAAGTCTATAAATCCATCCTAAGAGAGAGAGAGAGAAAAGATCTTTTTAACAGCAATAGTTTTCTGTTCATTCTGGCAATTTCACAGCAACGGGTCATTGATTTCGCTGTAATACCCACTGATTTATAAAGCACCTTAACACAGAAATCTCGTGTGGTGTTTAAAAAGGATGCGCTCAACTGGAAGCACTATAGGAAGGGGCGTTAGCACAGACAGTTTTGTTCTCCCCTGAAAGTTGGGGGCAGTAGGGGTGGGGGGACAAATCTGTTCTGAGCAATTGTTATTGACATTTTTTGAGGAGAAGAGAAACAGTTTTGTGGTAGACTTCCGCATGTAAAAAAGGGGAGTTTGGGATATCTGGTTTGGTACTAATAATATGTCTACAGTGCAGTTGCTTATGTTCATATGGGTACTGCAGAACTACAGATGATTTCCAGTGCAACAGAGCCGCTCCAGGTGTTATTCATCTGAGAGATCACATAGTAAGTGTTGTATGTGGTAACCAATGACCTGTCACGAACTCCAGGTACTGTGTCTTTTCCATATAAACATCAGGTCTCTTTTTGACTAATACATTTTGTATGGGATATAAACCTTCAAGTCATAAACTAGTTTCTAAATAGCAAGGATTGGGAGATATTCATAGGGAAAGAGCATTTCAGATTGATATCATTCCATATTTTCTGCTTCCTTCTCTGAAGCTGTCAAGGACAGGTCTCCATGGTCAGGTGGTCTAAGCCACTGTGACAGTTCCCCTGTTTCTGTAAAAACGTGGTGAGGATGGAAGAAACATTTACTGAATTTGGAAAGTACTTGCTCCATCTGTTTCTTATGTGCATATAAAAAGAACTAATAGCTGGTAAATTTAATCTTGTGACCTTTATGTTGGTCAGAATCCAGTCACTTGGAAAACCTTGGAAAGACTTATCAGTTTCAGATGGCTTGTGATTGAGAAGGTTGGATGAGTATCTAGCATGTTACTTATTTTTATTGTCATATGTCAACACACATCTTGCCAGTTGGGGTTTTGCAACCAGCAGGCATTAATCTGCCCTCAAGACTGTACTAGACTAAAGGAAAAGAAGTCCTGTAAAGGTGGGGTGTGACTCATTGCCATACTTCTAGTGCTTGTTTTGATTTCTGTGCAAGGCTGTTTGGCAGAGTGGCACCTAAGAGGTAAACCCAATGTTTCAAAAACACTGTATTCAATGCACATGCAGAAATGGTGCACGCATACCTCGTGCAGGCTGATCATTGCTTCACAGACTCTTTGTGCAGGTTCTGCAGTGGTTGCTGGATTTACTGTAATTTCAATCACAGCAAACTCAGCAAAGGCAAAGACACCATTCAACCACTGTTTGGGATTAAATGAAATTTGGCAGGAACTGCATGTAGTTTTCAAACAAGATTAGGCCCAGTATTAAAAGCAGATGCTTTACCAAAAAATGACACATCATGTACCACAAACTGTATGCTTCCTTTTGGCACACCAGCTTGAATTCCAATTTTGCAAGTATTATTTCAAAAAGCATCTCATCAAGCATTTGAGGGCAAAGTTTATTTTGCTGATTACATTTCCATCATCTGATTTGATAGATCTATTTAAGAATGTGGTTAGATGCATTTCACATTGCATTTCATAGTACTTATTGAAACTACAGATGTCCATGACGAGATAAATTTTCTTCTTTCTCCTTTACATTTCACTTTGGATTTTGGAAAATTGTATTTTGTTTGCTTTCTTCCTACATCTTGCTGTCACTGTTGTTGCTCTGACAAAATATCAGAAGTTTGGAAAACGTAATAATCAACTTAACGTGCTCAGGTATGTAATTCTGATCTGGTGCATCATTTGGCCTGCCCAAAGCAGGAAGGTACTGAAGGCCAAGGTGAAAAAACTCCCACCTGAAAAGCACCTGAGAGAACTTGTAGTTGCCAGGAAAGCCCCAGACACATTCCATAGACATGCAAAGACCAGAAATACTGAGCTTATCGATCTTGTAATAAGATTTGTGTCCCTGTCGCTTGCTCAGAGGTTTGTTGAGAGCAGTAATCTCTAACATAAATGCTGAAGAAGTTATGGGGCAGAGTCTGCTTTAGTCTGCAGTTATCCTGTTGCAGTAGACCTGAGAGAAGTCACTGTCATTTTCATGTTTCCTCCAAAAGGCAGCTTAAAAAGAAGCAAAACCAGCAAAAGGATGTTTGTGTTTATCTACATGATGTGCAACCAGAAACATTGCACAAAAGCGTTGATGAGAAATGTACTTTCCTTTCTGCAGCAAAAAACACACATTGTAGGTAGAAAGAAAACATTTATGTGATGCGGCAGGCTATGGCGATCTTGTTACACATATACAGAGCTTTCTTAGGTAAAGAGAAATACTGCACTTTTTACAATAACATCCAAGACCCTCAGAATAGTATATTACATAGTGAAAAAAAATCATAACGGTAATGAAGATCATCCTGTGGTTCTTTGAGTACAACAAATAATGCAATAAATGTGTTATGATGTTATTAAGAGAATACCGCTGTGCTGATTTACCCATCTGCTGCACTATTGCCATTCACAATATCTAGGTAGGTCCTTACGTGTCTCTCCGCTCCGTAAAACTTCACTCGGTGCAGCACACACAGTAAAGTGTCTGTTGCATGTTAGGAAGCCAGTAATTGACAAGCAAAAGGCTACTGTAAAAATAATAAAATGAAATGAAAAAAACCCACCCAACAACATAATAAGCAGAGCTGATTACCAGTGGTGGAAGATACCAATAATTTTCTTCTGGTGCTTTACTCTGATATCCCAAAGGGCAAATTTCCAATATTTTCATTGAATGAAGTTAATGCTGGTGAAACCTGCTTATTTGGCAGTTTAGGATTCAGCACAGATTTGAGTGACGGATATATTTTTTGTGTGTGAAGGCTTATTTCCCATGTCTGTATGGCACTGGCCATGCCTTCCTCCGCTGCAGCTCAATTACACGGGGATACCATGGGCATCCGTAGGGACAGTGAAGTCCTGGTCCCTTCCCTGCCTGAAGGTGCAGAGCCAGCCAGGGTGAGGGCACAGGCTACCGCTCTGGGTGTGGGGTAAAACAGGGGGGCAGAAGTCTCCTCCCAAGGTTCCGAGGAGTGGGCTGGAGAAAAGCCAGAAAAATGGGTTCAAAACTTCTTTTATGTGCTCCTAAGCCTTCTAGACTTTCTGCTTGGCATAGCAGACTTAATAAAAATACATACTTTTTTTTTTTTTTTAGTCTCTTAATGGTGTGACCAGATGAAGTAGAAGCTTAAAGACACATTATTGTTGTGCATGGGTTTGTACCCTCTGATGCTGTGTTTTTGTAACTTGTTTTGCTTTCACTGACGAGTGATTTTTTTAAGCCACTTGGAACAGTTTGATTCACAAAACAAAGACAAAAGAAGGCTCCAGAACTGGAAGGAGAATTTGCTGATGATGTAAAACTGATCCTCACAGCCCTGAGGGCACCACCAGCCCTGACTGTCCCTGCCCAGGACCTAGGCCCCATTCCATTTGTTCATTAGTTACAGTATCTCCTGAGGAGAAAGCAATTTAATTTTATCTTTTTTTCTTTTTTATGAGATGTTTTTGCTTCAGAAAGTCAGTCTACATGCAGCTGCTGGAGGCTGCTGCTTTTGTTTGGTGAGGACAGGGCTGTGTGTCCTGTGAGGGCAAAGCCGGGCAGTGAGGGACTGCAGCATTACACAACAGCAATTAATACCCCAGCCCCGGAGCCGTAGGAGGGCATTATCCTTCGCTTCCCAGAATAGCCTTACTAATCTTCACAGGTCCTTAAAAAAAAAAACAAACTCTCACAGCTTCAAACTATTTGAATACAGATGAAAAATAATTGACTTGTCAGTTGCGAATATACAGCTGATCTTCAACGGTATGGTAACTCAAGGTTCAGAGAGTGACTTGAACTTGGCGTTTTGGCTGCCTAGCTCTTACCTGAACATGATGTCCTAAACGTGTGGATACTACGGCGATAGTGAGCCAGCCATCCCCCACTGCATGCACGGCTGTGCACGTGGAAAGGGCAGATTTCTGCCCCTGCAAAACCCTACGATGAGTGAACTCATCGTCTGTCTTGGAGCGCTGAGGCCTCTAGCAAGGGTCTATACACAATAAGCAGTGTCTTGTTTTCAGATTTGCTCCTGAATAATCTCTAAACTCAACCTGACACTAAGAGAATAGCTCAACAGGCTTTATCAGGATTAACAAGTCTGCAAATATAGACGGTCTAGATATTTCAAATCTGTGTGCTTAGGACATTAAGCCACCTTCTCCCCACCCCCTGTCTTTCAGAATACTACTTAAACCTCATAAGGCAGAGGGAGGAGGCACAGGTCAAACAGCAGATTACAACAGCTCAGAATAACTGTGAAATTTATAGCTAATCCTGTGTGCTTCCCTCTTTCTCTCTAGCTCCCATTTCAAATATAGCACTGCTTTCTCCACCTTCAGAAACCTAAAGGAGGATTTATTTTGCTCCATTTCATCTTCCCCATTTCCTTGCTTTCTTTTTACTTCTGAAGACTTTCAGCTGTTCCTCAAAGGTTGCACATGCATTATTGAAGAAATACAGAGCTAGCTGTGACACTTACATCGGAGTTTGGGGCTTGGAGAGAGCTCCAGGTCCCCTACAGGCTATGGCCAGAATCGCCAGTTTCCTAAGTAAACAATACTGGTGTTTGTCACGGGGACAGGGGAACCTCTTGGCAAGCAAAGGCTGTTAGATAAGGATGAAGAATGAAGCAGGGAATTAGGAGCTGCAGATTGTTACGTGGTCTTGTGATAGGTGCATACCCACTGTTATATAAAGAGATGAGGCTGTATTAACCAGACTGTTACACAAGGTTTTGCTTTGCCCAGATGAAGAGATTTGGGGACTTAGAAAATACCAGGACCTTTGTGTTAGAGGAGTTGGAAATGCAGAGCCAGCTATGCGATCTAGCTCTCAGGCTTGTAGGCTACCCTGGTGAAACCTGGTGAAATCGAAATTGTTAAGATGACAATTTTATTTCTTTAAAATTAACAACTAACCCCCAACTCCCTGCCATCACTCACAGTTTTCTTTTAAGATAACTGGAGAAGCAAAGGAGACGGAAATTGCCAAGGCATCAGGCTGGGTCCTGTCCTCAACCTGCAACATGGCACAGCAGTGCCCAGGAGGGCTCAACTTTCAGAAAAAACATGTGCTCGAGGACCTAGCCCTCTGCCATCATCTCCTGGATGGTGGGGTTCAACTTTCTGCACCCCTTATTTTGAGCCTCTGCCTGTGTTTTTAGGAGCATCTTTCCCAACTTAGACCAAAGCAGTAGGCAAGAGAGAAAAAAACTAAAAAACGCAACCATGACCACAGAACACATTTTTCAGCAAATTTCTTGCTGACAATTCAAGGATTTTTTTTTTGTTTGACAAACCCAAGAATGTAGCAGGACAAACCTCCAAGAAAAGCACTTTGAAGACATATGTGTCTTCTAGTGGAAAAGATGCTCTATTTGGCACATTCTCGCGAGTGCTCCTGGATAATGTTTTTAGGAATTAATATCTCAAGGGGTGTATGCGAGAAGGCTCCCAAAAGTTAACCACATATACTGTCATTCCCTAAACTACTCGGTATTACCAGATAAAGGACCTCAGGGAAGGAAATACTCTCTACCTTCTTTACCTAGCAGGCAGTTTTAATTTCTGTAAAAAATGGGAGATTATAGATCACGTTTTGTCACAAGAAAGCAGTTACCAATTTATTGTCATTACATGAGTTTGCTGCCAAGTTAGTTAAAACAGATCATCCAATTTCTGCTGCATTTTTCCTGCAGTTATTATTTCCAAAGCATGGTTCACCTAAGTCATTGTCACCAACCCATGTGTGAATCATGATTGCGTAGTTTTGGATGTTTCAAAGCAACACTTAAATGCTAAAGGGGAAAAGAAGAAAATGTAAACCTGGAGTAGCCTCCAATTGCTGTATTCATAATTAATAAGAAAATAAATAGAAAAAAAGACCGTTGCACTTTTACTTAAACTTTCTTTAAATAAAAGCAGCAGATTCCTGAACTGTTTCTCATTAAAATTACTTTTCCCTTTATCTACATCATAATTTAACAAGTAGTACTTAAAAGTAATTATGATTAATTATACAAAGTTAATCTTCATTGCCTATTCACGTAATGTGACAAAATTACAGTGTTAGCTGGTAATGGTAGTAATATGCTCCAAGCACTTTTTAAGCTCAGTGAAAGCTGCAGAGTGCATGCTAATTTGTTTACACTTAAATGATATTTTCAAAGAAACCCTACACCTGTTGTTAGAAAAGTGTAGTTGCTTCAGTTTGATGTGCAACATTGGTCACTGAGTAACTGCAGAGGTAACAACTCTAAACTCTTTCTTTTGTTTTATAAACAGTCAGGGAGTGTAGGAACTCAGGTAGCACAACTCAGTGGGAGACTGCGTAGATGACAGATTATTTATAAATCAAATTGAACTTCATCATTCTTTCATATTCCTCCCTTTCTATACTGACTCACATTGAGTTTTGCTACATTTGTTTCTGCAGGACATTCAGTAAAAATGTGTGTGATACAAATTTAAACCAAATTAAAGAAAAAAACAAGGAAAAAACGTTAAGCCAAAGAATCACTTTGTGATTAAGCACTCCAAGTGCTTAATTTTTATTGTCAGTAATTTTTGCCACTGATTTCTCTGTATCCAGTGCAGTGCTTCATTTTTTTCTAGGTCTCTTGCGCAACGTAGTTGGTATTACAGCATCATAAAGGACCTGCAGGCTGGGCTGTCTTAACCTGTGGAGCTCAGGTGCTGGGTCCTAGTGTGAAAGGGGATTCCTGAGAGCCAGCTGCCAAAGCGGTGGTGGACGTAGTACATCTGGCCTTGTATCATGTGCAGAGCGTGCCTTTGATGCTGCATGGTGTGATGGACCTACTGCCCAAGTGCAGCAAATCTCTACCGCAAACGCAGTGAGCCTGGACACGCTCTGCACAGATGGCAAGGTGGGCACGCTCCACAGTGTGCGCTGTGAGTACCACTGCCCCATCGCATAGCGTAGTCCAATCCAGCTAAGCATCAAAACTGTGAGGCAAGGAAAATTCAACTGGAATATTACTTCATAGCACTTGCCACCTACGTGAATATTTTGAAATTCTGTTCTTAAGGAGAAAATTTCTTGGACATTCTGATTACCCTTTTTGAAATGCAAAAAAAAGCCACTGAATTCTGCAATGCGGTAATAGAAATCTGAGACAGACCTCACTTTAATATCCCACGTAAAGGATCAGCCTTCCACACTTGATGGTGCTGTGCCACTACTGGGGAATTACCTCTGGTCTAAAACTTTTAGATCATAACTTGTACTATCAAATCCTACAGTCAAGAATTCAATTGTACTGACATTAAGCAGGTGATGATTTTAATGATACAATGTAGGCTTTTAGCTGGTAATGACACATTATTATAGCATAAGTTAGTACTATCACAGCATTAAGTCCTGTGCCAAACCACTAGAAAACAAAATTAAGATTGTGAAATTGCACCAATAATTGTGGGAAGTCCTTAGAAAGTAATACATTCCTTTTTGGAATCAATATATAAAATTGGATGTAAAAAAAATCTGGAGGTAGTTAAGAAGTAGAACAAAGGCATTCTTTAAAATGGTCTATAAATAAAGTAGTGTTTCATGGAACCAGGTGAAATATTCGTAGAACATAGTTTCTATTCCATGGAATTTTTTGTAAGGCTACAGTACCTTTCACAGGCATTTAAGCATACTGACAAAAATTATATAACTACACTCCCTTCAACACAGCAAAGCATAATTTAACCTCCTCTTTATTTACCGTAATCGGGCTAGTTACTTTACATTTGAGATAATTATATGCAACATTACTCCAGATTAAGGACAAGCAAATGGTTTGGCTTTGTTGCTTTTGCTGCTTTTGTTGGATTGTGTCTGAAACTAATGGGAAAAGGATTTGTAAATATATATGTCAACTTCAAAATGCCCAAGTATTTTGGGAAGTAAGAGCTGTAGATTTTTGTTACTTCTGACAGAAGAATTCTTTCTGGCTAAGAGATATCTTGATTCTTATTTTCTTCTAGCCCTTGGTTTAGAAGCTGATTAATTTTTTGCACACAGGCTTCTATTGCTGACTCTACAATGTTATAGTTATGACTGTCATGAAGAGAAAACAAGTCTTTTAAGCATTTCTTGTTGCGGAGACTAATTAGAGGCAATTGTGAGAGTGAAAAAGGTTCCAAACCAGAAAAAGCAAGAGTTAGACTTCTCTGGGCAAAGTGCTAGTGGTATCCGCGTGTGCTGGGACAACACAAGAACCACAGAAAAGGAATAGCATAAAACGTAGCATGTCTTGCCAACCACAATATCAACTTATATGGCTCTTGGCCCCATAGTGTAGAGTGTAATGCAGATGTTGCTCCTGCAATCTTACTGGCTTGGTTAAGCTGGCTGGTTAGCGTAAGCTAAGAAAAGCGTACTTACCCGGGGAAATCATTTCAGCCTGAAGACATCCCCAAAATTATTTGTGCAGCTAGGCTTATGTTTGCACAACTATTTGAAGACTTAGGATACAAAAGAGGAAAGTTGTTCAGGAAAGTTTGGGAAAATATTTCTATAATTATCATCCTCTCTCACCCTGCTTTAGGTAACTACTAATTATTGCACCCGATTCTATTCTATTTGGTAATGCTGGCAAACGTGTAAGGATGCAGCAGACTGTCTAGGCAGTCCCTTAGGCAGCCTGACAATTCATATCACAGCAGCTATTCCTGGGCCTGAGGACATATCAGAGCAAGACAGTCTCAGAAAGGAAGCCCAAACGAAGATCAAATTTTCCAGCAAAGGAGAGTTAGCAAAGATGCCCTGAGCCATTATAATTAATCCCGCAAGAGGTGGAAACACTTAATATTTAGGTTCCAGGTAGTGTTTGAAGTAATGCTCACTAGCAGTCATTTTATTTCATCTTTTAAGAGCTCTTCATGCCTTCAATAAGAACGTGGAAGGCAGCTATCACATAGTGCTAGGTAACCGTTGCATAGTTGGGCCATATCAATCTTTAACAAAATAATGTCTTCAGTAGACTCTCTAGTAACTAATTGCCTCATATTGATGGAAAAATACTTCTCTGTCTCTCACAACTCTTAAGAAGCGGGACAAAGTGGAGGGAGAAAACAACTGAAAGTCAAATGAAGAATGAGTTACATTAATCATCAAAATGTCTCTGAAAAATATTACATCTTTCTATGAACGTGTACACACTTTTCTTGGAGTATGAGATGCAACCACTGCTTTCATAGAGAATTTCATGGCCAAATTCTTCACATCTCCTTCTACTACAATAGCTGAGAAGACATACTTGGCTAATCCCATTCATATCCCTATACCCAGAAAGGATAACACCTATTTATAGCCAGAACACAGAATCAGATGATGAAAAGTCTACCTGAAAATCGGAAGTATAAAGACACAGCAGGATAGTGGGGAAGGAGCTAGGATGAGGAAAAAAGGAATGGTGATCTGCCTCCCAATACTAGTCAGCATCATGCAAAGTATGAGTGAAGGGAAATTCTTACTCTTCAGGGAAACAAGGAAAAAGAGAAAAAAAAGAAAAAAAAAGAAAAAAAAAGGATGTAGCTTGAGATTTAGTTTACATTGCTGTGTAGAACAAAGTTCTATTGAAGTAACATATTTTTGCATTTTTTATTATCTCTTCTACATCAAACAGCCTGTTTTAACTTTCTTCTTTAGATTTTAAAATGGATTCCTTTTAAAAATCTTTTTTTGTAGTTCTAATCTGCATAAAGATGTCAGATAAACTCTAGTTTATCACAGAACTACTTTAAATTTTAAATGAAAAAGCACAAACTAGAAAGATGACTAAACATTGACATCAGTTGATGGCCCCTTATCTAAAGATTTCTTAAACTCTTTGCTGTGAATTATCCATTTTTCTGCATCTACCAGCCTTATCTCTGCATAAGAAGTGTTGCAGAAAATACTGTTCTGTGTTGAGGACTATCTAGTGCTGTTAACAGAAAATCCTTGAACTTGCATAATTTTCCTTTGGTGCCACATACCTATTCATCTTCTTTACTCTTCACAGTATATCCTACCTTTTAAAATCCAATTTTGTTACAAAGCGACAGACACTTATTCCTGTAGCTAGTTTCAATTAATGCCAAAATAAGGAATAAGAGAACTACAATAGCAGCATCACATTTTCAGTACATTGCTTCACATGTTAAATGGCTATGCAAATTTTATCCTTCACGGGTCATAAGAACTCAATCAATCAATCAATCAATCCTTGCAGTGTTCAATTTTTATTTTTAGTGGTGGCCAAACCTATCTGCAAGTCAGTGGATGACAATGATCTGGATTTCCCATTAAAAGAAAGAATATTTTTTAGAGTAAGTGGTAGATAGTAGCAGCGCTGACTGTAGAATGTTTCCTTAGTTCTGTTTAAGAACAATTAACACTTCCAATATATTACGGATGCACCAGACATAATTTTTCTAGATATGCTCTCTCCTTCAACATTGGTGTAACCACATTTTGAAGGATACAATCTCTCTGAAGTATGATACATATTCTTACAGAAAACCAAATATACATCAGTATACCTGTCAACTACTGGAGTGTTTTAGATAAACATAACTGTT
Organism: Balearica regulorum gibbericeps; assembly: GCF_011004875.1. NCBI lineage: Eukaryota > Metazoa > Chordata > Aves > Gruiformes > Gruidae > Balearica > Balearica regulorum. Next base: position 96,837,859 of record NC_046184.1, read on the forward strand.
TCCTCTCTAATATTCATCAGTAGGCTGCATGAACTAGGACTGCATGACACTTATGCGTGGACTGAGATGCAGAGGGAATTCAAAAAGCAGGAAGATTTCAACTTACTTCTATGTGGCTGCAGCTTTTTCATTTTTGTGTTACAAATAACTTAAGGCTAAAGAAGACCGAGATAATTTTTCCCTAAAATGACCTAATAAAGGGAATCTTTAAAAAAATGAATTATTTTGCACTTGTATTTTAATAAAAACATTATTTTTGAAGGCTTTCATTGGGAAGCTGTGGCAAAAGATAAACCCACAATTTATTGTACTGCCAATGCCATTGTATAAATAATGCTTACAAGTATTAGTGTATGAGTCATGAATAAAATGTTTGCTTAAATGCTACCTCCTGCAGTCTTCGTGATAATCTCCAGGAAAGTTAACTTTGCAATTACAGTTCTGAATGTTCAGCATCTTTATTTTTCACTGGAGCTAAGAATGATGAACAACAACTTTCAAACTTCGCTAGTATATTTATATATGTGGGTTTTTGTTTAATTATTAGCAAAGCATCTGGCAGAGGTCAAGGAAGGGATGAAAAGTCTTGACGTAGAACCCTTGTTTTTTAGAAACGTGGAAAAATTAAAGACATCTACATACTTGGTGTATAAGATAATTTAATTATGAAACCGCCAATGGTCTGCACAAGAGAGACACCAGAAATGGTTAGCATTTATTTAGTCTGTTCCTGAGAAGAAAGCTTTTAGGACATGGCCTATGTCACTAATCTCCAGTAGAAACAGGCACTGACTGGAAAGAGCTTCTATCGATTGAACAGATGCACTCTTTTGAGCCAGAGGTGTGAAGACCTATACAGTACTGTGCTCTGCCACATATAAACACACAAGATAACTGAGTCCCAGAAGCCACGCTGCCACAGTAACATTGCCTCTTTGGCGCGGTAAGTCAGCGCAATGCTCTGAGCTTATGTGGTCTGCCTGCTGCTAAGACCAGTGGTACCCTCGATCTCTACATGACACTGAATTGTGCTGTGAAGATGTACCCCTCCCTGTCCTGCGTCCATTGAGCAGAGTCATTTCCATGAGTGGGAAACTCAACTACTCTATTGTCTCCAACCTAAAGGAATCCAGGGAATGATAAGGTTTGGTTTGCAACTGAATTCCTCTTGGTATTTGTATGGATGACTCGAGTGAAAACAAGCTTTGACTAGGCTTTCTATCTATCACAAATTGTCAAAAAACCCTACCAGGCTGCCACAATTCCTTTTTAACTGTTTCCAGTTTACTGACAAGTTGGGGTTTTTTTGAATGGAAATCCTAAGTAGGAGAAGGATGTCTGTAACAGATTTCCGCTGGAAGCAACAAAGCTAACAAGGAGGTAAAATGCAATTCACAGCTGTAATTACTGCCTCCCCCTCGCCAAGTCCCACTGTCATCCTATGAGGTTAGTATACCACATCTTACCCGCTAGAGGTTTTAAACTGGGCATATATGAAACACAGAGGAGAAAGTCTATGCACCTTTTAAGAGCATTTTATCATCTTACTCTATGATAGAATATCTCCAAGCATGGATGACCCCAACTTAACTTAAGGAGCATTAGGCTGCTATAATTGGAATTGTAGATTAATCTCAGGCTTATCACTTTAGCACAGCTTTCTGAGCAGATTCCTATTTGTGAGAAAACAGAAGCCTACATAAGAAAAATATATTTTACATTGAGAGTAGAGGACCTTATTAAATGATTTTAGTTTTCCAGAATGAGTTTCTTTAGATTTAGATCAACTGCAAACTAGTCCCCAAATATACGCTTTTATATATAAGCTTCAGCAAAAGAAGTCATAACAATTTTAAACTGTAAAAGCCTCGCTATTAAACCATGGTATTGTCTGGCCACAAAAAATTAGATAAGGAAAAAATCAGATCATATATCTATAAAAGTGAGCTGGGGGAAGCATGGGAGAAGGTTTAAGTTTGCTAGTCATCTAGCTAAATAGCACTTCTATATAAAGGGTACTATTAAGAGAGTGGAAATAATTTCTGTCAAGAAGTTTTGTATACTTCACCACTCACTGGGATAACGGCTCCTTTATTAGAAAGCAACACCCAGACAAGAATACAATAGCAAAGGAAATAAAATTTTGATCTACAAACCTGAGAAGTTGCTATAGTACTGAAGGAAACTGAATGTAAGCAAAAACTCAAATGACCAAATTATTTCTGAATTTGTGATTTATGCTTGCAACCACTTGCATCCATTAACTTATGTGGCTTGGAGATGAAAGATTATCATCTGTTTAATATTGCAGAGTACCTAGATGTTCTACATAACATCATGGAAGGATAATGACCCCTTATTTGTACAATCATAGCTCATTTCAGAGCCCACAGTGTGATACTCTGAGTCAGCCATCCATTGGCCACTCTTCACACGTCTGTACTTAACTAAAAGCACTTTTCAGGATCAAAACCTACATTTCTGCCAAAAACCTTGGGGAGGAGAAAAAGCTGTAGAAATGGTATAGGACAAAAAGTGAATGTATGGAATAAGGAGGTCCTCTTATTTTACCTCATCAATAACATAAAACGTTCCTTTCTCCTTCCCCAAGAAGCTGGTCTGTTGCCACTTTTTTCCCAGCTTAACTGCCTAAAAAGCATCACGGCCATGTACTTGAAAAGTGTTGGACTGATGTCTGTCATTTCTAAAAGTATACCTTAAAAATAGTGGTCATTAGTTTTGGTAATAAAGTAAAAATATATAGTTAAAGAAAACAGAGTGCTGTTATCAATGTTAGAAAAAGAAACAAAATAATTCAGGCTGTATGGTAACAGAAATGCAATCATTATACTAAATAGAGATTAAAATACAACCAATCTTTAAATTTCCCTAAAAACTTGTTGTGGGCTTAGGATATAAGTTTTACTTCTTAAATTGTTCCTTTCCGTTTTTATTCTGAATAAAAATCTGTCAGTCTCAAACATGCCAGATGTAGTTTTTTTGCCTTGCATCCTTCCCTAGCAGGCTTGATCCTCTCAATACCTAACATACCTTTACAAATACTCACCGGCTAGTGATCAGCATAAATTTGTGAGCGTTGCTGCATTCTAGCTTGATTCCCAGCTGCTAGGAACTGTTTAATACCCTTTCCTTTCAGTTTTCTGGGGGTTTTTATTCCTCATTTTTCTGTTAGCTTGGAAGATAATCTACAGGTTGGGATCTCCTTGCTGTAACCACAGCTCAACTCCACATTACACAGAGAGCTGAAACTTTCAGCAAGCCTAGGTATGAAATACCTGAAAAAATAAAAGGGTATCTGTAGGGGCTGGGAGAAGTACTGTGCTAAGACACTCCAAGAGGTGTTCAAGGATCACAATCTCTGTCAATGTCCATTCATGTGATAGTTTGGAAAAGACCTTAGCCGTGAAGGCTGGCAAATGGATAGATTTGCTCTACTTGAGTGGCCCAGTCCCTCTTTGGCAGATGATGAAGTGCTGGACACACACAGCCTTCTCTGGTGGAGAGACTGCTGCTCCAACCCACCCAGATTGCTGTAATCAAGCGGGCCTGTGACCCCGAGCATTACAAAATGGAGACATGGGAGAAGACAGTGGGGGAAATGCTTTCTCTTGTATTGGGTATACAGTCAACGTGAGACTGAATTTGTGGCCACGATCCTGTTTTTCCATCCTTTAGCCTTGATTGATCTTGGTTCATCTGAGGAAGATGGGAATGAAGACAGTGATACTGGTTCTTGGTAAAAGAGGAAGTTCAGCCACACAGATGAAGCAGCTGAGATCTTTCAGGATGTTTTTCCTGAAAGCCATGCTGAAAAGACAGCATGCTCTCCAGCTGACAATTCCAGTGCAGCTCCTCCTGCCTTTCTGTCCTCCACACTATACATACTGTCCCTCTATGTTTAAAACACATGTATTAAGTGCCCCCAAGCATCTGCCCTCTTCTTCCTATGGGAAAAGTTGCTTTGCTATCTGGCAACTTGATGGCTTCATATGTGAGAGTGATGACATCCTGCAGAGCAGGGTGACAACTCTGAAGCACCAGATAGAGAAACAACAATTAGCAGGGGGTTCCCATTGTGGTTTAAGTGTGTTCAGCCACTGCCACAGCAACTCAAGGTGAGCAAATGCACTTTCTGAAACCTGCTTTTATTCCACTCTTCCCACTTTTACATTAATCCAGATTCTGAAGGTCTCACAAGTCTGAAGGTCTCACAAATCTACGGAGTGTGTGCTGACAAGCAGTGTCCTGTGACATTCCAGCATTGCAATGAGCGGAGGGCTCAAGGTGGCCAGCTCCAGGACCTTACAAGCATAAGGCAGCATTCAAGATAGACCTAGAAAACAGCCCACCCTTGTCTGCCACTCTGTCAGTTGTTTCTCTGATGTCTTTTGCCCTCTCCCTCCAAAACCACATGGTCTAGCGTCTTCTACATCCAGAGAAAGGTGCTACACAAGTATCAGATGGCCATAGCTTTGGCCTTGGCTGTACACCTAAGGAAAAAAAATATATATAGTCTATCTGGGAGCCAGCTACATTACAGAGAGCTGATTGCAATCACAAGCAGTTATTGCAGTAGCAGGGAGGGTAAATTAGAAGTACAGCCTGGAGAAGCTGCTTTACCTTTTTATTTGGTAGTCTGTGTGGTCTTGTAATTTGGGCACTGGGTATGATCTCCTCATCTGAGTTACATTTTCCTCTCTGCCATGGGTTCAATACAGTACTTGGGACAAATCTGCGCTGCACTTTATCCTTGGTTAAGTGCAGACCATATTTTTGTCTCTGTCTAACATTGCTGTAAAAACTTATTAACTTTGTATTTGAGCATACCAATAGTTTCATATGCTTACATACAAGCACAGGACAAGCAAAGGATAGAAGAATAACAAGTGAACTGCAAATTACGTCTTATTTCCAGAATTGTTTCTTGTCATTTTTTAAGTGCCCCTGGAAAGTACTAACGAGTCCTACTCAAAGCCCTCAAAGCACAGTCCCACTTCTTCACCTCTAGTGCACCATAATGGCAACCCTGTCTGCAAAAGCAGTTTTGTGAGCAGAGCACAAAGTAGAGCCTGCAGGCTACAACTCACAAACAAAGCAATAATATGAGATTAAAGAAATAAAGAAAAGAAGGTTTACCTGGTTCAGATCAAAGATATCAAAGACTCGTTTAATGTACAAATCTCCCTGTGGATCCAGCCCTTGCAGACCCAGGAGTTTCTTGAATTCGTGCAGACTTAGTTGCCCAGATGGGCATTCTCTCATAAATTTGCTGTAATAATGGTGCATCTCTGGGGCAGAGCCATCACCTGGTAATGATTCTTGGGCGCCCATGTTACTACGCAGAAAGTGTCTCTTTTTTTCCTATTATTTCACATTTATCTCTCTGAGGTTCAGAGTTTTGCTCATGACCACAACTCTGGCAAATACTGCATTTAAATGGCCACGGTAAACCTCTTAGAGCGTAAGTTTCTATTTTTATTTAGTGACTATCTATACTCATGTGAGATTACCTTTAATGCTCGGTTCTAAACTAGATGGGATTTCAGAATGTGGCTAAGGAGAGCCACGCCCAGATTACAGTTCAGGAAAATCCAGACGCTCCCACTGACTACAGACATGCATATTAGAAAAAGATAAATGAGGACATCCTCAAAGTGGTTGACTTTGAATTATATGAAAACTGTTATCAACACCTAAAATTCTAATCCTGGATTGACTGTAAGGAACAGCTACAATTTATGCTGTAAATAAGGATGGAAAAGATTGAGAGGACAAACAGACATGCCCATTATTACATTCTCTCTGTTGTAGCTGCATTAACCCTTTCTAAAGACAGTGCCCTTTATACTCCTCTTTGAGGCACTTCTTATCATGAATATGCTGCGTGGTATCTTCTATTTGTGTGCAATTGCACTCTATGTTCCTCCTCTTGGCACGTGTCCCCAGATAAAACACACAGTTTTGTGACAGAACCTGAGCGGAAGAGAAATCTTTTACAGTAACTTCTTTAACAAGAATCAACTCGGTCTGTTAAGTGAATTAAAGCAAGTTTCCTTGCTGTTGGTCAGTGCTGTAGTCCTGCTTTTTATTGCATAGCTTTCAGGTGCTGAATTTCTTCTTCCTCTGTAAGGTCAGGGAAGGGGTTAAGTATCAATAATGCTTCTGTACTGATTAGCTTCTATACAAGGAGATGAGCGGCTCAGGAGCATTACTATAGCACAGACCAATTTGGACCTATAAATACCAGTGTAAAACTGGAGGATGTTAGAGATGCAGGACCAAGACACTCCCACTCCCTTATCCTTTTCATTTACAATCGCCCAGTGGAGTTAAAGAGCATAGACCTGCGAGGTGCCAAATGCCTCATGAAAAATGGCAGCCTCCCTCCAGCCCAACCGTAAGCCAGAGTGCAATCCATATCTTATAGGATCAGGTCAATTTTTGAGAAGGACTCCCATACTTTTAACAGGCTATGCTACAGCTTTCTCCACAAGGATATCATGAAGATTAATATCATATACTTCCAGATGTGGCATATGAGTAAGAAGACTTGAACACTCCTCAAGTGCCCATGAAGTTTTGAAGGGTAAACAGGAAGATACAGACATTGCCATCAGTTTAGCCAAAACTGGTTCAGCACGCAAAGCACATACAACAGACTGGGTGGTTGGTGTGTTGCCTTTCCCCCAGAGACCATCTCTGAGCCCTAGAGCTGCTGCATGATCCCAGTGACTAAAGGAGAGTGGGGACACATCTCGTGCGAGCATCTCATCTGCAGGCAAGTGGTGGCTGGAGCAGTGGGGTGAGTGAGGAGAAAGCGAGGACAAGGGAAGTCAAAGGAAATAAGCAGACATACCTCTCGGGTATGTACAGTTTGATAAAAATTCTGAATTTTCTTCTTCAGCCATCATGTCTTACTCTCAAAGCGGTGACCAGTCATTGTGTCAAACACCAGAGAAAGACAAGGCGCCAGGAACATGACTTGAGCAGGCTGCAAACTCTACATGATATGATCAGGTAGGAACTGCCCATCAGTGCTAGTCATCCTTCCTCTTTTATCTCTTCCACTTGGAAAAATGACATCTCGCGTCTCTTCACATGACCTTGTGCAAATGCTGTTCCCAGGATCCTGCTTTGGCAGAGGGAACTTGGGAGCTGCTCACGTCTACTGATCCCTCTCTCCTCCCTCCTATCTTCTCCCACTGAAAACCACACTGCTGCTACTTGCTTCCAAATAGCAAGTCTTGGGGAAGCGCACCCATGGTGACTGAGGCACGTGAGAGACCACTGCACTGACTTTAAGATGGGGCCTTAGAAGTCAGATTTTTGGCTGATTGCATACATTCTGGTAAAAAACTTACAAGAGTATGTTACTTTAAAATCGTTCTAACTTTAATGCAATACCTGTGTTCAGGATCCCTTTTGTTTAATAACAATAACAAAAATACCTGCAAAAGACAGCAAAAATGCCTGGGGAAAAAGTGATCTGATTTATACTGTTCTCTCACAGCATCCCTCACTCCTAGGGGATTGGAATAGTACATAATAGCTGATACTACACCTAGCAAAAAAAGGAAGATAAGTTTTATGGAGCACAAAAAGGCTAAAATTTATAACCCGTTGCATAGTTTGACAGCACTTAATGAACTCACAAACAAAGCATGTGCTGAGATAGTAGAAATTCTACAGAAATCACCTTTTCCTGAAGCCAAAGACAATGGAACATTTCTACTTTTATAAATAAAAATAGAAAAATTCATAACAATGTGGAGCTGAACTGATGAGATCAATATAGCAAAGCCATTTTGAAGAACTCTGAAACAATGGGTATAGACACTAGTTTGTATATAGGAAGCCCAGTGAAGCAATTCCAAATGAGCTATCTGTAGCAAACTGAACCAATACTAAAAGATGAAGATAAAATTACAGTATCTATTGAGATCTACATTAGAAATGCCAAGAAGCTTCCTGGAGTCTGTACAATACCCTGGGAATTAAGAAAAAGGTACAAACAGGCAACAGTGGGACTATGTACTCGCACTGAAGATGACAGTCCTGTAATAAAGAAGATTGCTGGTTCAAGGACAGACTGTTGCTAAACTGCAAAAACACGGGGCACACAGAAAATGCACGCTGCAGGTAAAGCAAAACTGTCTCTGTAGGGAAACATGGGGGGGGGGGGGGGGGGGGCGGAAATCAGATTCATTAATCCTGCTCTGAAAATGATATAAAAATCCCATCAGTTTTTGAAAGGATGGTATCATTTAGATTTCTTTAAAAGTGAAAAAGAGGTCATTTTTTGACAGAGTTTGAAAATAGCAGTTGCTCTTTTTGTTTTAAAAACAAACGAACAAACAAACCACTTCACAGCAGGGTGATCAGGAACTACCTTGCTATAAAAAATGACAGAAAAATAAAATAGTAAAGATGACATTCTCTTTCTCTGGGATATCACAAAAGTGGCAGTAACTTGGCTGCGGGCAGCAGATACAGATACTAAATCCCTGTGTTGTGAAACAAGGAGGTCACACATCTTTCCACTCTGATAGATTCAACTGAGTGCTACCTGTTTGAAGTGCAAGACAAAAAAGACAACTGCTAGCGCTTGAAGTGGCAAATGCTGGGTTTTAAAAGCATTTGAATAAAAAGCTTATCTACAGATTATTTTTTTTTTAATCTAAAAGCCGTGTCATCTTTGCCAATTAACTTTTTGTCTTTTCCTCTTGATTTTTTAATCAACTCTGGCTCACTCCAGCCCCATTCCCTTTTTCTTTCCCCAGCATTTTCTGCCTGCTGTTTGCTCTGAAAAATGCCATTTCTCTCTCCTGTGTGACTCACTTCGTGCTTCCAGACTTTACCCCATCTCTCTCCTATTCCCTTCCTTCCCTGCGCTCCACACTATCAGATGCTGGGTCCTACCGGTGCTGAGGGCACGGAGACATCTGCCACTGCTCATTTCGGTTGAAGAGCGGAGCTACGTGAGCAGGACCACAGAAGGCACCACTGCAGGCATCCCCATGTCCCTGCCTAGCCAGCTGAGTTAGAAGCACGGTGTCCTTCCCCCTGTCCTGCCGTCTCCCTCTAACACTGCTGCCAGCTCCCCACATGCACATGGCTACTCCTCATCTCCAGCCAGCTTCAGAGTCCATTTCTCTCTCTTAAGACCAATGTAACCTACCTCCCAGCTCAAGCAGACCTGGGTGAGGTGTTTTCAGAAGGACTACCTAGGCTGCCCAAATGAGAGTCATCTGCACAGGATACAAAATTGTAAAGAAAGGAGGTTATCCTACATGAAGAGCTGGAATGGCCTATCCTGGTCAGAAAATTTACCCCATGGAGGTTTTAAAGTCCCATCTTGTCCCTATAGCCCACCCTACACTTTTCTAAGTATTTGAATGAGTGTTTAACTTCTAAATTCTGCTTTCCTCCTCCTGTGTCTTCACCAAAGTGGTAGCTTGCTTTTAAGGATTGTTTTCCTCTCCTTCATAAGCCAGAAAGCTTTTGCCCCAATGAGGCAAGTTTCTAGCAGGACACAACCTCCAATCTCTGCCTGAGAGGAGAGGACTCACCAAATTCCTGCTAAAAGTCAAGCATGGGGATGAGGAAAAGAGATCATCGCTGCGTTCTATGGCGTTTTAATCACAGCATGCACAGCAAAGTGCATGGGAGTATACGTACAATCGCTTAATTATTCTCTCATTGAAAACACTGATCAAGCACTGGCACAACTTTGTTCACTCACAATTACATTCCTTGTATGCCTGCTATTATGTTTCTGCAAGCAATAAACTTGTTGGGCTTGTGTATGAATTTAAAAGAGAAACAGAAGGCAGTGACCATTTAAAACTACATCTGTAGAAACCTATTATGTCTGATTCCATTTTGTACTAGTGCTTCATTACTTCTGACAAGGAGATTATGAGTGTAGCACAGTGACATATGTCCTGGTGATGAGATAAGCAATTGTGCTTATCTTAGTTGTGCGCAGTCTAGCCTGGGCTATTTTTGCCATTACACTAACCACTTACAGATGTGATTTTGTGGGTGTTTTTAGCCACACATGCTACAGTGCACCGATATCTATAAATAACCAGCAGACCATGCGTAATGAAATAACAAGTCTTACACTTCCCACAGAACCATTTGTATTTCAGTTGTTTTCATTTTAATGATTATGGGAAGTGCTCTGAGATACCGACTTTATGTTTTCCATTTGGAGTTAAAGACTTAGCACAATGGGTGCCCACTCCTGAAGCTGTTATTTTCATCAAGGTTTCTAGTTGCCAAAGAGATGCATCCTCCTTTGTCAAGAGGAGAAATCGGGAATACTTTCTTTTTTGTAGCTATTGCAAATTCAGTGATTTTCCTGAACTTGGTGTTGGCACGCAGCTTGAGCTGCGCCTTGCCTTGTGGGCATCAGGAAACTGGAAGCAGGACCAACAACTAGGACAGAGAGGCAGTGCAACGACTGTTGTTACTTTTAAGTGGTCTTACTCAAAATGAAGCAAAAGAGTCCTCTTATGCTGGGAAAATCTGAGAGGCCAATGAAATGGTCTGACTCCAGCTGGGAGAAAGAAAAGAAACCCCTGAACTTTTGCATGCTGATAATCTGGGGAGGAAGGGACGGAGGGGAACCCCCTGAAATAATTGTGAAATTTTTTTAAATACTTGGTTTTCAACCATCTGTAGCTACCATTAGAATAAATTTATAAAAAGTAATTTAAGTTAATAAATTATTGTTTCAAAAGTCTCCATAATCTTTGTGTTAAGGGTTAATATCTCTGAACTGACCTCCACCCCAATGACGTTTTGATGCCACAGGCTGTTTTCATGAAGGATTTCAACTTAGGCAACTTGGATTTTTCCGGTTAATAATGTTACATATAGATCCTGAAACAATTCTAAATCCCAGCTTCCTGTTTTTATCTGCCTACACAGCACAGCTATTTGAAAGAACTTTGGATAGTAAAGCATCCTTTTTTCTCCCCCCCCCCCCCCCCCTTCTTTTTTTCCCACCAGCTACAAAATCCACTGAGTTAAGCATTTTGGAAGAGGGAAAACTGAGCCAATAGAGACATCAGTAAACATTTAATTAAAAGGAGAGGCTGTCTTCCCTAATTAGGTACCGTTGTTTTGATTGGAGATGTTCTTCTTGGTGTCTGAAGCCTTTCCCAATTCTAGCAGACACTGAGCAACTTGCATCTCCTAGCGGCTCCGGTTAGCAAGGCAAGGAAGGGCTTGCTGCTGCTGCTGCTGCTGCTGCTGCTGCTGCTGCTGCTGCTGCTCCTGCTGCTCCTGCTGCTGCTGCTGCTGCTGCTGCTCCTGCTGCCGCCAAAGAGCACGGCGCATTTCCGTCTAGCAATCCCTGTCCGAGTGCTTTTCTGGGTCAGTGGGAGAGGCAAACCCTGGGGAGAGACACCCCAAGGGGCTGGATCTTGTGGCTGACATTGCCAGCGTCTTCTTGTCCCTCTTGCTGCAGCTGGGCAAACTACCACGTTTATTCCCGTATGTTGTTTTTGTCCAAGGATCTGCTCTGTTTCTGATGGAAAATTAATCTCTTGCTAAGATTTTAACTAGCTTTTCAACACTTCTTCTCCACAGCTTGCATTTCACTTTCACAAGGGTTTCAATTAACGTATGAAGAAGGGATGAGACACTATTTCCTCCTTCTGGTCCTTGAAGATTTATTTCCATCTTTTTATACTTGTGCCTTAATTTCATTAATTTGGTTTTTTGTTTGTTTGGTTTACATTTCACTTATGTCTTCCCCCCTCCTGGAAGGCTGGTATCTACTTATCTTATTTCTGCCTATTCCTGGTTTTGACTGTACTTTTTCCACTGCATTTTTTGATTCTCTCCATTTATCTTTTAAAAGTAGTAACACGGTCTTCTTATTTGTGATCTATGCGATAATTCAAGTCTACTTCCTTCCACTGCTCAACTTTAAAAGTTCCTTTTTTTCAAGGGGTGGTTAGGGAAGGAAAACTCTTTTACAAACTTTCTAAATAAGAATGAAAATGGTGGTAATAAAGAGAAAAAAAAAAAGATTCATTGTGACTGTCTGAAAATGCAGCTCAACAGATCTGAGGAGACTTTGCTTTGGAAATGTTGGGGAAAATAATTTTTAAAAAGGAGAGTGAAGACAGAAATATTCACCCAACATTCCAGTAGTGAAAAAGGGGAACGTGAGGGTTTTAGACTCTTGCCCAGTCCTACCCACAAGGAATCGATCTTGTTTAGTAGATTTTTAAAGAGCTTTTCGCTTAAATAACCTAAATGATATTAAAGAGAGTCCAACAAATCCAGTTTTCTCAGTTTAAGTAATGCTACACAGCTGCTGGAAAATAATGAGAAAAAACCCAACTCCTGGTTACCTAACGCTTCTTATTTGACATCACTAGGCCAAAGTCCTCTGCTGTTCATGCTAACGCATACATCTCATGACAAAAATAGTCCAAGAACGTTTCTTACCTGATTCATGTCAAAGATGTGAAACACCTGCTCAACATACTTGCCTGAGGGTTCACATCACATAAACCCAGTATTGTCTTAAGCTCATAGAGAGTAAGTTGCCCAGAGGGGCAATGGTTCATAAACTTCTGGTACCATCGACTGTTTTGTATTGCAGCAAAATCATCAGCTGATTCCCCGGCACCCATAGCACCATCCACCCTTCCTCTCCATCCATGCCGCGCTGTTTTCCTTTGCGCAATGCTCTTATGTTCCCTGGCTCACCTCCAGCTAGAATTTGCCAACAAACCAGGAGCTGTAAAACTACCATAAACCTCTTCAGTATCCCTGCAGATCTGGATTAGGCAACAACAGAAACTCTGTGGGATCTTCCTTTGTGACCTGTTTGAATGCAGCAGGCTTATCAATAGCTGGGTGCTTCTCTGTGACCAGAGCTACCTCAACACCTCGACGCATTCCCAAGGCTCCACCTGCTTCTGCAGGGGCTCTCTTGAAGACAAAATGTGGAATTTGTGCTCACGCTGCGCAAGATCCTCTATCAGGTTTGCAGCCTTGGTACTCTCGATAAACTTGCAATGCTTTGCACTAAAAATGTGCTTGATAATATGACTTTGAATGCTTCCCAAACTGTGACATGGTGTTGCTGTGCTTTGTTTGGAGGGCCTTGCTTTCAGCCCCTTGGAAAATGGAGAATCATAAATCCTGCAAAATACTAATGATGTGTACGGTGACTCTAGTGCATGCCAGTAAGCGTTCACCCAGCTGAAGGAAGGTTACATGATACCATATAGTCTGTTTATATAACAGTAGCATTGAAAACAAACGTTCTCATAATCTCTCATGGGAAACATCAGGTTATTTAAATACAAACCCAGGTGAAATTCACACACCAGAACTTGAAGAAAGGCTATAAAATCAGAGCTAATGAAATTCAGGGAGGGAACTTTTTAACTGAAGGCAGACTCATGACTCTCCAATCACAAGTACATACTTTGACTTAACATCCCAGCTAAACCGAGCATGCGATAAATACTTTTCATATAATCTTAAGGTAAAAAGAACTAGGAACGTGTCCTTATTTATATAATTCTGAAACAGTAAGAGCGTGGGGAGGCACTAAAGAGTAATCATATTGCTTTATTTGCATAATCCACTTAACACACACGTTCTGTTCACACAGTCTCAGTGACAGGTTTTCAGATAATACAGTGATAGATATTTGAATATTTAAAGCATGGCATTTTCAGTATCACAGAAACTGGAAACTGACAGAGGCACCTTCAGCAATTTCAGGTTCAGGGAGAAGCTTGCAGCACACCCAAGTCTGCTATTTCCTTGAAATCTCACTTCCTAAATGCCAAATACATGCTGCAAGAGATTAGATCCCCATTTTTTTTCTTCATCCAGTAACATAAAAAATCTAGCAGTGATTTTTACCATCATGGCAGTAGACAAAATCTGATCCTCTAACAGAAGGAAAAAAAATCATATAGACTTCAGAAAAATAAAAAAAGAGAAAACTAACCCTGCAATTTTCAACTTCAAAATATAATTGCATTGCAGTGGGCAAGATGTTATGACACTTCAAAACCTTGATTTATGTGTAGTTTCTTTCACAAAAACATGATATCTGCTTATTCTGTTAAGAAAGAGTTAAATAGTTTCTGCTGACCAAATGAGTTAGGTTGTTATTCCACTGAAGTGTAAGGGAGGGTGAAGAGACTTGGTTCATCTAACCTGCGAAGAGCTGAGTCATCTTGAAATAAGATCCTTCTGCTCTGCTAAGCGTGAAAAGGTGTCTTGAGCTGGATTTCTGTATTAAGACCAGAATCCAGCAGACAAATGCATTTTGATTGATTGTACAACGCATAAGTCACGCTCTTATTAGAGAAGTGCCAATATAGTTAGAATGATCAAGAGCAGTGTAAGGATACTGTTCCTGAGAAAGCCCATGCCAAGCCATAAAAATCCCATATGTGTTACTCTTGGCAAGCCAGCATGCCAACAGCTCCTTCTTCTTCTTATGTAGATTGGTTCCCTAAACCAGCCTGAAGCCCCATAGCATGACTTCACAGGAAACATATAGTACAACAGATTAATATACACAGCATATCGAACTAAACAGACGCAGTGCGAATCCCAAAAGGGAAGCTTGTGGAATCCTGTCATGGGGCTTGAGAGGTCCTGGTCCTCATTTGCCACAGGCTTTTCAGTGAGGCTCTCACAACACTTAATTCAAGGCAAGCGAAACATAAAACTGAGTGACAGCTTAACTAGATGCTACGTGTTGTATCTGAATTGTGTAGTTATACTGTTACCTTTTCATCAAAAATAGATTTTTTTATTATTATTAAAAAGGAAAAAAAGTAAAACATTCAGATAAAACATTCTAGTTCAGTTGATTCATTTCTCTAAGTGTTTAAACCTTTCCAGAAATTAAATTATACAAGTAGATTGGACAAAAAGAAAAACTTGACAGCTTTTTTGTCTGGAAGCAGATGCCACATTCTTCGTATTATTTCCAGCTGCCAAAGGATACAAACTATACAGTCTCAGGTACATGAATATTCTGAATGTGCCATTCCAGTCCTGCCTTCTAAATAATTTTTCCTGGGTCTATTGCTGCAACAGCTCAATTAAGAAAATATACAATGAAATCTATGCCTCAGATTACAGTAGCTAATAGAGGATTGTTAAAACATCGTGCAGAACTGGAAATGAATATCAGATGTTTAGCTGGAGCTCATTATTAAATAATGAAGTTGTAAGCCTAGCATAAGCAGTTTTAGAGTGGATTTTATGAAGCCCTAAAGGCCAAATTGTTGTTTAATTTCATTAAAATGGGGGGGAAGACTTCCAAACAGATAAAACATTGTAACATCTTTTTCTGTCTAACATGGAACATTAATTAAACAAGCTCTGCTGGGAACAGCAAAACAAACCCCTAGATTTGTACAGACTCCATCTTTTGTCTCCTAGATCTCCACACCCTAGTACCCCAGCTCCACCCTGTATCCTCACCAGGCAAAAGGAAACAAGTGCCTGATTATTTTGCCAGCCAGCTGTTGCCTTAAACAATGAATAAAAGCTGAATTCCGCACGAGTGGGGCATTCATCCTGGGTGTGTCCCTGCTACCAGCTGCCAATTTTTCTGAAAACTTCAGAAACTAATTAGCTGAAACGCCTGATCTTTGAAATTTCATTGAAATATGCTAATTGATTAAAAAATTATGGGACAACAGGACAAGGGGATCAGAGATTGATGGATAGGACTATGTAACACTTCAACTCTGATGTTTAAGGCATACATCTTAATATTCACCAGATAACTTAGCACTGAGGAAGCAGCTTAAGTTATTTGTACTGAGAGGGAGGCCCTGTGATTAGTAACTTGTAAAAACCAACGAAACCCAAAAAGACACCACCTGCAAACCCCCCCCCCAAACCCAACCAACCAAACCAAAAAAACCCCAAAGCTCCTTACTTTTTTTTGTTTAGAGCTCTTTCCCTGTTTAGACAGGTTCGAGGTTCACCAAAGGCTTGCCTTCATACGGAGTGACTAGCTACTTCTGCAAAATATTTTTTTCCTTCCAGAAAGGTACTCTAAATAACCTAGACATAGAAAGTATTCTTCACAACTGTAACATGTTGGCTTGTAACGCATGAAGTACGTAAAAAGCAAATGCCAGCATCTATATGCACGTTCTCAATACAGCACCTATATGCACATTTTCAATACTATAAGTAATATAAACAAGTGAAGAAATTGTTACAGTTTGATGACATGTAGTATTAAAAAAACTACAAATAGTAGCAACAGCTGAATGGAGTTAGGTGGTAAAGAGCAACCGTGCCCTGAAAGTTTGTCTCTAATTTATTCTGCACTTTCCACCTGTACTGGATGCACCATTTACTGAGGACAATAGATATTTTCAAATATATAGACCAGTATCAGCAGTAGTGGCAAGTTCTCCTAGATGTTTCTGTTGGCGCAAAAGTATTTGAAAGGTACTTTTTTCTTCCCTCTCCACACCCTCACCTATCTCATGGCAAATGATTTCCCTATGCCTGTGGTTTGTCCTGCACTGGTATGCTGTCATCTTGACAGTAGCCTGATTTGCAGGAAGTATTTATTTCACATTCCAGTCTTCTGAGGAGTAACTAAAACCAGCTGCAGGCTTGATTTTCTGAAACATCCTCAAGTCACTAGTCGCTTTGAAAGTATTTGTCTAAAATTAATTTTGGAAATATTTCCAAATATTTTTCAAGAACACTGAAATGTCAAGGGCAGCACAGATTAAAGCTAAAATGAAAAAGCTCTTAGATGAGCTCAGACACTGTCCATGCGTGTTACCCAAGAAAGTTAGCATTGATTAAAGCTTTACTGGGGAACATAATGCATCGATTTATTAATTGAAAAGAACACACTAAATTGACAATTTCTGCCAGTTAGATTCCATGTTTACAGACTAAAAGTTTGTTCATCATCTGTAATTAGCACATTCATTGAGTTAGGTGATGCTACTTAATCAAATTCCAGTACATTTAACCATCTGGTAATTGGCAGGGGGGGCAGGAGGGGAGAAAAAAAGCATGCAATGAGCCTAATTTTATAGGAACAGTACTTGAAGATTATGTAAGAAAGAATTGCAGAATACCAAAAAAGGAAGCTGAATTGGGGGTGGGGGTGGAAATAGGCATAACAAGAAAATGGTTTAGCAAAGGTACTGACTCTGGGAATCCTTAGCCTACTGGGCACCATACAAGAAATTAGAGGTTGGATGTAAAAACACACAAGGTACCTTATAGTCTCAATATTTTCTGAAACAAATATAATCAATTTCATAATAAAGAATAGAAAGGCCATTTCTGGAAATTGAAACTGTCTGGAGTAGTTCTGGCTACAATTTAGACCAGTTTTAACCTGCCACTAAAGACATTCATGAAATCTAATAACGTTTCATTACATTTCTGAATTCATTGAGATCAATGGCGTGGGTAGAGAACACTAATGCTTTTTCTTTTTTTCTTTTAAAATTTTTTATACCATGATGGGCCCATCTGTTCTATTAGCTAGAAGCAGACTTTGATTGTGTAGTATTGACAATTCAGCCTAAACCTTATTTCAGTCGAGGATAAACACTTTTATAAGAATTACAGATGACTCTCCACTTTTTTTGTAGGATTTGATAAAACGTGTTATTTTGGTTTAAGGGGAAAATAACAAGGCAGAGTCTTCTGGATGGGTCTCATGCCTAGAAGGAGCCCGTATGAACACCGTGTTGGAAGAACGCAAGACAGCAATGCAACTAACAGCTCCTGGACGCCTTTGGGATGACCTAGGATGCTAAGCAGTAAATTTGGAATAATGGATCAAAAGCAGATAGATGTGTCTTTGGAAAAGGGGGATTGATTGATACCAAACTAAGCCATACAAGATGCTTGGAATGAATCCAGCAATATTTTATTTGGCAACAGAAGGAATCATATTGTGCCTATGTTGCATATTCTTAAAGCATTAATACCTAAGGATCCAGCCAAACACTTGCTGCTTTAAAATAGATTTTTCAAGCAGAGTTATATAAATAAAACTTCCAATTATTAACACACGGTGAAAGTAATAATAAAAATCCGGGTTTCAAAGATGAGAAGCTATTCAACATGTATTAGAATGACTGTATGCAATTTTCAAAATGGCACAACATACTGGGAACAGAGCATTCAAACCGTTTGCCTGCCACTCACGTTTATTTGCCCAGAGTGTTCTATTGAATCACCTCTGAATCACTCCCATTACCTCTGAATAGGCAGCATTGCCAGCACTCTGAGACATGTCGCTGAATGCATCAAATGATGTAGCCGTAAGAAAGCCAGGAAGTTACGAATGAATTCTTACCTTATTCATGTCAAACGTGTGAAATACTTGTTCAACATAGCTGTTAGCTTCTGGAGTAAGTCCATGTAGATCCAGGACGTGTTTAAATTCATGCAGACAAAGTTGTCCAGATGGACACTCCTTCATAAATTTTGTGTACCAATGGTGAATTTCCATAGCATTAATGTCATCCGCTGATCCAGCAGCACCCATAGCATCAAACATACCAGGTAACCTTTTTCAGTATTTATTCATCCAAATGTTCATTCTCGCTTCCCAACAGTGATCATTCAAACCAACTCTTCCTCTGAGAGCCGCTTTAAACCTCTTACAGATTACTGCCAATATAGACTGAGTAAATATAGCACCCTAGCAAGATTACTGGTGCCCAGTCTTAGTGCACCATGGTTTTATCAGCTGCTTACAGTCTTTGTGCACAGTCAGTTTGCAGAGCCTCTGCAGGGCGTGAGGACCGATTACGCTGGTTCTCATCTTGCGTTGGCATCTGTGGTGCTAAAGCTATGTAAACTGGATGAATATTGAATAAGAAACACGCAGGGACTTTGAGACTAGTTCCTAAACCTTTGTTTTAATAATTCACAAAGTTTTAACTAAACCTTCAGCCTCATTTTAATACTTGGATACCTTTTATGCAGCTGCCTTGTAGCAACTGACTTTTCATTTTTATTACTTCTGTATATACCGTGGTCCAAATCCTACCTTATAGGCCAAAACCGCAACATGATTTGACTTGGATAACCCGAAAAAGCTGAAAGCAGCTGCACACTAAGCACAAAAAACTTGCCATTGTCTTTAGACAGCAGTTCTACAAGCACCTGAGTCTTGTGTAAGCCAATGTTATCCTAAAATCTGTTCCCTCACTGCCACTGCTCATTCAATCCCATGCCTTCCCTTCCCTTAGGCCAGCAGGAGTGTTTGTGCTTGCACTTGGGAACAACTGTAAGAACAGATCCAGGCAAAAGCTTGTAACAAAATTGAATACTAATAAATATAGTTAGACAACACTATTCAAATTTTGCATTGCCTGGTCTCACAAAACACTGGGTTGTACAAGAGAACAGATTAAGTGGGGATGGAAAAGGGTGGCCAGCAGTAGAGGGTGTGCAGGACCTTCTTTTCCCGATATAAATTGTGGAAACTCGTAGCGTAATATCATAACGTGTTTTGTATAGTGGTACATAGCAGTTTACAGTTTTACAGTATTTATCCTTACAGCATGTAGTATGGCACGCAGTAGTTAGAGACTAAACTGCTGGAATGTTAAAAATATAATTGTTACACTTTAGCCTACCGTATAGGTGTTGTCTCACCAATGGCACTCTGGTGGTGTCTCACAAGAGGAAAGGTGAGCACTACCTGAGCAGCAATTCTACTTCACTCTGCAGAGCAGAACGCAGTCTGGGTGAAGGTTTAGGGCAGGCTGTATGTCACAGCATGCAGGCTCCTGTGGTCATCCAGTATTTTGAGCTCTGTTTAATTCTTTAGGCAAATAAAGATCTGGGACACACTAATCATGTAAGATCAGATTTGCAAAATATTTCTCAGAAATAAGTACGAGCCTTCACTGCAAAAGGTGACAGTGCTGGAAGGAGCTGGGCTGTGACTGGAGCAGGCTTTCAGCACATATTTATACCTACATTGCACAAAACAGAGTCATCAGCTGGTCAGGGCGATGCTGCTGAGGAGGAAGAGCAGAAGAAAAAGGCGCACCTGAATGCCTGGAGGACTTCAGTAGTGACATATGCTGTGGCTATCATTAAAAGGTGATTTTTCTAATCTCTAGTCTTTCCTTGCACCTCTTTCAACAGTCTCCCCAGAGCAACACTTGTCCGCTAACATGCTGTCAGTTACAGGATCAAAACCTTCACTACTGAGAAGCAGCAGGAATTGCCTATGTAAAATACTGAATAAAAGCAGAATAAATCTGAAACATGTGAAGTGGTATTTGGAAATAGTCCATTTCGAAACATCACTAGTAGACAAAGAACGCTGTATTTATAATAACCAAGAACTGTAAGCAAAAGTAGCTTGAAGTAACAATATTCAGTCTTTTATCTTTGTTCATCAAATCTAAATTTTCAATAGCTAGTAACTGGAAATGCCAACACAGAATTTTCCAAGTGTATACCTACCAAATTTCTTGTTCGACAAAAAAAGGAAGTGTTTTAAAACTCAAGTGTTACTCAGACTTCTTTTCTTTTTTTTTCCGGAAATAACAGAAATGTTCAAAGGAAAAAATGAAAGGTTTCAACTTTCAGAAGCCATAGACAATTTATTTTTTCATAAATACAGGAGTCTACAATATTTTTTTTGTACATTTTCATTTTCAAATGTGCTTCTGAAAAAATGTGACAGCATAAACGTGAGCATCAAAGACTAAGCCATCTCTGTCCTTGAAAACACATGTATTTCTTTCATATGGCATGGAAGAATATAACTCTGTTGTGATTGTCCTTACAGAAGACAAAGTTAAAATGCCAGGGAAATCTGCATTTCATTTAAGTAACCTTTCAAGATAATCATCAAGCTGTTCTAAATCATGTATTTGAAGAATTTGAAAAAAACTAAAATTTTACACTGCAGCATTTGACAAAATAAGCATATGAACAAACATGACGTTTATCAGCAAAGGTCATAATTAAAAAAAGAATTGAGAGAACACCCCGAAGACTTGAAGCATCAGTGCAATAGCCCAGAATAAAATGGAAACATGGAAGATGGAGTTAAGTACAAGTAGGAGAAGAGATTGCTTTTAAAGGAGTTCTTGTAGGCCCCATTCCTGTTGGGACAGCTTTACTGGGGGATTATAGTGTTGAAGTACATGCAGATTAGAAAGGCTATGCTGGCAACACTGTTCTTTTTAGCAATTTAATACTATCCTTGCTTTCACTCTGAGGAAAAGATACTTCTCTACTTAAAGCACAATTTTGCACATCCAGGTTAGCTGGGGATTATATTTCTTCACATGTATGACCCTACAAGCAAAGTCCGGAGGTAGAATGAGGGAGAATGCAGAAGCAGTGAAGAACTGGCATTGTATGTCTGCACACAACGTAATATAAAGGGGAGGGAAAGCACCTAGAAGAGGAAAAGAAACACATAGCAGAGACACCAACAGGACTTTGACAATGTAAGGCACTTCAAGAAAGGATGAAAAAAAAAAATTCTGCCATAAAAGAAATGTGAGGCCTGGAAAGAAGCAGCTGAATTTAATTCCAAAGACTTAAATCCAGCATCAACAGTAGTACACAGAAACCTAATGCCTGAGTAGTAGCTGTATCAAATATATACCACGTACTTAGTTTCCTCTGAACATGACTGGGGAAAAAAGCCAGGTCACCTGGAGCCTCTCAGCACTGTACCAGATGGCACCTGCACTTAGACCTTCCTATCTAATGGAAATGACTCAAGGCTACTAACACGGGTTATAAACAAAAAGGCAATATAAAATAAAGGCTCTGATAAACTGTATCTAGGAAATTTCAAGTTTTCTATGTGTGGTGCTATGAAATATCGGGGAAAAATGTAATGAAGCATTTGAGACATAAAAATCACAGACAATGAGGACAACGATATCAGGACAGAGAAATCAACAGCTATTTTATGGAGAAACTTCAAGGGACCCCAGCTTTTTCCCCATAGCAAAATTTTCACTAAGCCTCTCTCAGTGTTATATATTAGCACCATCAGTCTCTGCAATCAACAGGAATAAGATGCTTGGACTTTAAGGACAAAGGAAGACAGTGCCATTTAAAATTTTTATCTGATCCCTTTGCTACGGTGACAGGCAATGATCTTAACAGTGGCCATAAAAATCACAGGTCACTGAACTGAAAAGTCTTATTTTCCTTTAACCTCGAACAGCCTTTCAGAAATTCTTTGAAATAGTCCTGCAAAATAATTTGAGAAAGGATCACTCAGATTTCTTTAAAAAAGAAAAAAAAGAACGTTTGTGTAATTATGCTGAGGAACTGATTACCACAAGGTGGTATGGAGCTTAAAAGTAAATAAGAATTCAAAAAGCAATTAGACAATTTCATGGAGGAAAAGCCTATTAAACCTGTGTATTGAACTTGTTATTTGATTGAGTGGCCACGGGCTGCTGGAAACAGAGAGAGTGACTGAGGGGTACCCCTTCCCTAGGCACATGCTCCTGGCTATTGCCAGAGACAGGAAAGTGGACCAGAAGTACTTTTGACCTGACTAGTGAGGTAGTGAGTATGGCTATTTTTGTATACCAGGCATGATCCGAAGAGTGTTTAATTGGCTTATCTTTATCCAGCTGGTGGCCAGACAGACTGACTGAAGAGCAAACGTTTTGGAAAAAATGATGCTATTTCGAAGGTCCTGTCTTAGATGGATGTCTGGGTACAACGCAGGAAAACCCAGTTTATTTGTAATTTGCACATTTATCATAAAAGCGTTGATTTAAATTATTTTTTCTGTACAGTTTCTATTTGCATCTTCCCATTGTTTTTTCACACAGGCTTAGCGCTTCCTTATTAGGGACCTTTCTAAGAACATACATAGCATGCTTAGCACCACTAGCCTTGAAGAAATCTTCCATTTAATAAATAAGTCATAATTTGATTTGACAGCAGTATTACATCTAATCTGTCTGTCCTTGCTGGGGTAGTGTCTGGGATTATCTAAGCAGCAAGATTAGTGCTACATGAACAGGCATAGGAATTCACAGCAGACAGAGCACCTGGGCACAGAGGGACACAGTGGGAAATGGGAGCAGATTCAGTTCCAGCACACCAGGGCATGTCTCCCAGGCTACAAATAATCCATAGACAGACATCTATGTTTATAGATGCACATGCAAGTAACTCTGGAAGCCCAGGACAGGCCACATTTTTCTTCTTTTGTTCAATAACTGGAAATACTTGAAATTAAATGTAATGTAATTTACCCTGTGAAAGCACTTCAGTAATTCTGCCATCTTTCCCCTCAGGCTACTAAGTTTTCCTTGAACAGCTGTGTTTGCAACTCACAGCTTCGCTGCAGTTTGCTAGTATACTCTGCTTTGTAGATGCAGCAAGCGAGGGACAGAATTTTTCTCTTTTTTTGTGTGTGTTTTGTGTTTTAAACAGAATGAAATAGTCTTTCAAATCTAAAAAGACTGTTTTGCTTTATATCCTGGATAAAAGCAACCCTGCACTCCTTTTAAAATATATTTCTACCGAGAATTACTATAAATATTCATCTGCATGTAGGGAATTACTAGCTAATAACCCATGATGGTTAATAGCCCATAACAGAGGACATGCAAACTATGGCCTGTAAGGTACATCTACAGTTCATGTCTGCTCAACAGCAACTGATGCAGAATGGACCCAGGTGATTACAGTAACTCACTTTATAGCATATCCAAAAAGTTTTATCATCTGAACCTTTGCTAGCCACAATGCCAGTTTTTTTACATTACTGAGGTCAGACTGAAAAAACTTGCAAGTTGTATTTTCTCCCTCCTGTTCTTCTGTCAGAAGGACACCAAATAGTTGCGAGCAATATCTGTTAATAGGATAGGACAGAGAAAACAAAAAGGAAATGGATATCTTTTTATCTTACTATCAGCATTTTGTATTACATCCCAAGAGGCAATACGCAAAAATAAAACCAGCATGGAATTTAATATAAAAGAAAGACGTGGGAAAAATCTTTTGATCTTTTATAGTTTATATTCCTCAAGAGGAATTTCATCACCACTATGCTATGCAGCACTGACTGTGCTGCCATGGCAGTGTGAGACAACTTTGCAATCTCAGAGACAGTTCCTAACTGCTGTAATTCTTGACAGATTTTAAGATATGACAAAATATAAGTAGGCACAGCATTTATTCACGTGTTTTTTCACTGAGTATTGACAAAGAGTATTCCTCTGTGTTTCAGTCTGAAAAACTGATGAAAATAGATGTTAGAGAATTTACTGGTCACTAAGAAGTTGCACTCTATGAGTAGGAAGGCAGAGTGTCTCCTTTTAGAAAAGGAATGTATGTGCTTAATCAGTACATGCAATTAAAATGAAGGCATAGCAAATCTGGTAGAGTTTAGAAAGTAAAGATCACTGTTTCCAGACAATTTTCCTGATGTATCACAGATTTCTTTCTTGCATTTATAAAGTATTTTCATCACCGTGTAATAGGTCAGCATATCAGCATTCACTGTTAAGAGTAAACCACTTGAACTCTAAACTCTGAAAAATTGGATTCAGACTTGCAATCAAAATTTGAAAAGAAACAAAGGGGGAAAAAAAGTCATTGCCATTCCAAAGCTGTTTGAAGGTTTAATTTCATGAAAAGAAAAGTGGTCTCTAGCTTAAGAAGCGAAGGTTACATATTCTGTTTGTGAAACCAAGTAGGTTCCTCTCAGCCATTATATTTGGGTGGAAATGGAGACCTCAATTGATCTTTCAATTTCATGAGCTGGCATATTAAGAAAGTCTCTAATCTGTTCCAAACTTCCATTTTCTTAGAGAATACAATAACCACTGAACTGGTAGAAAGTCCCAGGAAGATATGGGATGACAGGAAAAAAATTCTCATTCTTTAAAAATCACATGTTCAGCATGCAACAGCGAGCATGAAGATTTTACCAAATTCTTTTCCATAGCAGATACAAAAGGGGGAAAATATTCTAAGTACCCTGAGTTAATTTACTTACTAAACCAGGCCTCATCCTTGAAAAGCACACCGCGGTGAAATACGTCAACTATTCTCGACAGCAAGTGCTGTTTGCATGAACCTGGGAAACTGACCTTTAATAGAATCATATTGCTTCTGTCACAGTTCTTGAAAATCACCACGTTGATGTGATTTATCTAAGACACAAGATAGACCTCCTAGAGCAAGTCCTCTAAATCTGAAGATTTACTCAAAGGTAACCACTCTGGTTTTGCACTGATAAGTTTGAGACCAAATTTTCCAGCCTGTTATCAAAGAAATTAATGTATTCACAACCCAAAAAAATTTCCACAAAAAACATTGAACTAAATTCTTTCTGTATTAATCTTTTGATAGCCTTGACTGCCACAATATTTTGCAACAAGAACTGAAAGCTAAAGCTGAGCTCAGGTTTTCTGAATTAGGCTTAACCTTTTTGTCCACTTCACATAATTTAGGAAGGCTCTCTGGAGTATTAAACATATTTCTGTTAATAAATTCAAGAATATAAACCAAAGAATGCTCTTTTCCTTGGAAAGTAGCATCCACAATGAATAATTACACCTACCTAGTGGCACACGATCTTGGAATAGAATTGAATTTTAGATAATATTTTCTACTTGGATGTAGCATGATTCTGACTTCTTTAATTGTTCAGGAGGAATCTCTGGTCGTTCTTATTTAGAAAGAAAAATAATTAGTATTTACATTCAGGAGTTGAGTATTATGTGTATGTATAAAAGGAGTCAAGAGAAGTTTGTAAAGGAACAACAACTGAACAAAAGCAAATAGAGAAAAGAGAGAACACCAATTAACTTCAGGAGGATATGGAAGCCCTAGATGAGCAAACTAACAACTGTCAGCTCATGAATAATGACATTTTCACAGCTGAGTTATCCTCCTGTGCCTTAAAGGTGACATTGGAGTATTTAAAAATAATAAGTCTGCAGTACTGGAGAAAAAGGCCAGGACAACTGATAAACCTGCACTCTGATACTAATACAAGTTTCATATCCTTCGATCTAAAATGAAGGTCACCAGAAGAACTATAACAGGCTGTTTAATTCTGTAGATCAATTATTGGAAAAGTTTGAAAAACTGAAGTTTGTTGCTGCAATAAACCTCAGAGAATGTGAATGTGCACCTTCGACAACCAACCGCTGGCATCTTTCAGTAACAGAAACCCCCAGCAAACATCCATAGGTAGTAAACTTTCCTGATGCTGCAAGACAGCATAGGACAAAATATAAAAAGATCCCTGAAAACAAATCTATATGTTTCTTGGGTCCTTGATGGGGAAGAAATTAAAACTTCACCTGAAAATATCTGATCTTTTTCTTTCACCTTAGAGGTGTCTGGAGGCTATTCCCTTTCTAAATTGAATTAGCAATATGCAGAAGCCAGAGGAAAACAGCTTATTAACAGGGGGAGAGTGAGCTGCACCTTCTCTGAATGTTGCTGTAGTCCTGTCTTCTGAGGTCATCGTACATCTGCCAAGTTTTAGAAACAAGTAGGTAACAATTTGTCCACAGAGAAAAAAAACCACAGCAAATAAGCACATGTAATGTGCACATGTACATGCATTATGTAATGTGGACTGGTAAAAATAATCAAGCTGAGTAGCTGTACTTACCAAGAGTGACTCTTAAAGTGTACCAATTTCTGTTGTAAATTATTATGGTGGATTGACTATGGCCAGCTGCCAGGTGCCCACCCAGCTGCTCTCTCATTCCGCCTCCTCAGTAGGATGGGGGAGAAAATAAGCTAAAAAAGCTCATGGATCAAGATAAAGACAGGGAGATCGCTTACCAATTACTGTCATGAGCAAAACAGACTTGACATGGAGAAAATTAATTTAATTTATTCCCAAATAAAATAGAGTACCATGCTGAGAAAGAAAGAGAAAGAAAAAAAAAAACATCTTCCCCACAGCTCCCCTTCCTTCCACACTCAATTTCACTCTCTTTCCTGACTCCTCTACCTCCTGCCTCAGAGCAGCGTAGGGGATGGGGAACGGAGGCTGTGGTCAGTCCACAACGGCTCCTCTCTGCCTCTCCTTCCTCCACACTCTTTCCCCCTTCTCCAGGGTGGCTCCTTCCCACAGGCTGCAGCCCTTCAGGGTAAGCCTGCTCCAGTGTGGGCTCTCCGTGGGCTGCAGCTCCTTCAGGGCACGTCCACTGGCTCCAGTGTGGTCCTCTCCCTGGGCTGCAGAGTGGATACCTGCTCCAGCGTGGTCTCCTCCAGGGGCTGTGGAGGAATTTCTGCTGGTGTGCCTGGAGAACCTTCTCCCCTTCTCCTTCTCTGACTTTGGTGACTGCAGGGCTGTTTATCAGACTCTTCCTCTCACCTCTGGCTGCCGGGCAGCGTTTTACCCTTTCTTCTCCAGGCTTTTCCCAAGGCACCACCAGCTCAGCTGCGGGGCCCAGCCGTGCCCTGTGGCGGGGCGGTTGGAGCCGGCTGGAACCGGCCATGCCCGGCACTGGGTGGCCCCCGCTGCTCCTCACAGGAAGTGCCTGGGCACCCGCACCCAGTGCATTGCTTCAGCCAAAATTTCAGCGCAGCTGAGGATGGGGACAAAAGCAGACACTGCCTGCACTGAAAAACAGGAGAGGCCCATCACTGCCCTTACAAAACTCATCGGAAAAGCTGTGTTGGTGCACGCCTCGATACCAGTTCTGTAACGTCTTCACGTATCTATGTGTGTCGGTGTCGCTGCCCTTTCCAGCAAAATAGGAACTCTGCCTGCATCTGTATGTCAGAAGTACTCCAGAGAGCAGGATATTCCCCCTATTTAGAAAGCATCAATTTTTTTTTTTGTAATTACGCCAGTGTGGACCTTTCACAGTGGAAGATACTCTGAGTGAATACAATCAGGCAGCTGCAGGTTCCCATACTGCAAACATAGATGTAAGATCCCCTATAGGCGTACAGGCAAGCTGTTCTCTTGATAGCTTATGTCTGGCAAAAAAACTACATCTGAGCTCTGAGAAGTTCGATGACAATAAAAGCAAATACACATCAGCGATGAAGATTTCTAAAGCACCAAGGCCAAGAAAGTCACGTCCTGGTCACCCAGGCAGGGCGTCTTTACTAAGGACTGTGGCTCGTAGTGAAGCTCTCCCCTGGCACACTGGAGGGAAACAAAGTGTGTGCAACAAATGATACTATGCTTTTAAACACCACAAGGCTTTAACTCTTCTTCTAGCTTGGTCAGAGCTTTTAGGGAGCGAGATTAAGATCACACACCAAAAGTGTGCTTACACGACTGCAGTGCATGCCATTCCATTAGAAGAACTAGCAGAAAATTTACTTAGTGGGCAGTTTCCAATTTAGTGCACTTTTAAGTAGCAGAAAACTTCTCAACTGTATGAAAATTAATTCTGTTTTTTCAACCAGCTGTATAAGACGATACTAAACCATCTGGCAGCCATATTGTCTAATTTGCTGTGTTTAAAATTAAAGAACTGGACTGCGGGCAGACTACTTGTGCTATCCAATGTGTCTTCACTATGCGTCTGTGCTATCCGATGCCATCAATGTGTCTTCCACACGGTGCCAGCAGAAGAACAGAAAGCTTTTTTTACTTTAATTTTACATCAATGATGGGAAAAGTCCATGCTTTACAAAACACTTCCTTGTATTTCAGATAAGAAGCTGCAGCACAGAAAGAGATTTGTCTCAGAGCAGCAGTGAAACCACGCTGGGGTCAGAAATAGCGTGTGCCGATCTGACACCTTAAGTCACTTGGCGTCTCAGGGATGAGGTTCCCCCCCCACTCCGCTTGCTCTGTCCTTGGCAGGGTTGCAGAAGAGCTGCCTTCTGCTGCGGGGATGCGACAGCTTCCGCTGAACTCATGTCACTCGTGTATTTACTCATGTCACTGCATGCACAGTGGTTGTGAGTTCGGTAAGGAGGGTAAGAGTAGCAACAGAGAAAGGGGATGAAGGAGGATCTTGTTCAGACAGACTATTCGTGTTGCCTAGTCTGCATTGCCCAATAACCCTGCTTGAATTATTGAATGCCTTAAGATGGATGCAAATCAATCGTGGATGCCATTTCAATAAATGAAGTGTAACCCAAATCACAGAGGCTTAAGACAACTGGAAACTGTACTGCAAGCTTGTGTGAGGCCCTGCCTTACACATTCAATTATTATGCTACTGCACTTAGAGAGTAAAGGAAGATGGCTTCTTACAAGCTTAATTTTACCTGCAAAAAGTCTGACTGTAAAGCCTGTATTTCTGGCCTTAAGGCAGTTGTGCTTTCCCACAGAACAGTGTTGAAAGGCTGGGTTTAATGCATTTCTCCCTATTGGCAGAAAAGTCACCTTAGGGAATCGCTGGTACTTCTGGCAATTTTATTGGATATCTGCTCAGCTTCAGGCACATAATAGTGTTAAGGATGCTATATCATGCTTATAACACACATTTGAAGAGACTGTTTAACACATGAACTAAAATCTGACGGTTCAACTGGAGCGTGCTCATGTTCTTTTACAAACTGCATTTACTGAATCAAAGAATAACAAACCAAAACACAACAGTTTTTCCTCTGTCAAAGGCATTAAAAGGTTTTTGAGTGACTTCAACATTTCTTCTAATTTAGGAATTGTTTTTCTCCTCTCAGAAAATGACTTAGAGCAGTTTTATTAACAGTCTTAACGATGTAGCAAGCCACAGCAACTATATTCACTGAAACACAAAATGTCATCATTTTGCTAACAAATATCTTTAAAGCTTCTTCATATCTCTACTTTTTCACTTCACAAGTTGATAATCCTTAAATAAGAAGCCTGGTTAAGTTTTGTCTATTTAATCTTAGTTCCTGCCTAAATTTTTTTCTTTAGTTTAAGAAGAATCTACTGAGCTATGCTTTATACAGTGGTTGTTCAATGTAAAAGACTCCCGGAGAGCAGAAGCCTACTATGAGACCAGGTGCTCTTATACCTGACTTAGACCTTCTTGGTTTTATGATTGATATAACAGGAATATGGAGTATGTCCCTAATTCTCTCATTTGCTTACTACATGACTTCTTTTTGTTTCAGGAGATAAATGGTCTGAAAATATCTAAAACTCTTTTTGCTTCTGTCTTCAGAACCTGACATAACACTGCTTTTTACTAAAGAGCAGACAGTCTCAGAAGCCAAATCTGCAAGTGAATCAGTTTGGTATTTTACTCCCCACGTGAAACACATGGTGCATGATGAGCCAAATTAAAAATGCAGTTAAAAGTGAGAGTTGCAAAGAGAGTTTAGATAGCACTGCTGCCGCAATGCATCTAGTCTGAATTCTAAGCACAGTGTTTCAAAGTCATACTCTCAAACCCCTCCCTGATCTTCCTCCAAATCTGGTAGAAACACAGTATCTGCCAAAAACTTATGTATTCAATTTATGCAATTTCCTGACCACCAAGTTCAGCACTAAACCAAAGATTTCCTCCCTCATCCAAGGACAAACTACTTGCAGCTTCACTTTTCATTCAATTCACTGTCTGAAGAAGGAACAGTCTTTCACTCTCTGAAAAAGTCCTGAACACCCGCAGGGAGCACGGCTATTACTGGCTTCAGAGAGAGACATAAGAGGTAGTTAGAGATGAAAATCCTCATTTCACCCTGGTAAATCCACCATTACACTATGGTGATGTGACAGGAAAAGAGCCAAATACCTGCCACTTTCATCCTGCTGAAGTGCTGAAACCAGGATTAGAGTTATATAAGGCTGTAAAATGGGAATTCAGCCGGCAAACGGAGGAATCTCTTGGTTCCCTTCCTTATTAAAATCACTGCTCTTGGAGCTGAGTAGCATTTCCTCAACATGAAGAAACAGCATAGAGGAGCTAAGTTCTCAAAACTGTAACTCTCACACAAGCATAGTGTTACAGGAGCACACTCTAGGTGATCTGTGTGCATCTGAAAATTTCTGCTTGGAGTAAAACTGCAGGACACATGTCCTAGGCTGGTGAAAACTTGATCAGATATTTATTATGTTCTCAGTATTTTGTACAGTGCTCAAACTTTGTTTATATTTCTGCATAAGGCTCTGAAGCACAGACTGAAATTGGATTCAAACCTGCCTGCACACAAGATGAGCACACCGGGATTGCTCAGGTATTTGCCATATAAAAGCTTACCTTAAATGAGAGGTTGGCAGTTCCAGGGTCCTCCTCCACACACACACAGGGAAGATCCCATGAATGCTGTCACTGCATCAGCTTCCCATCTAATGGTGCAGACTTCTTCACCACACTAAATAAGCAGAGAACAGAATAAACTTAAAGTCCGAGGTACCCTTCCTATTGCCTTCTTAACAGTTAACACATTAAAGCTGCCACAGTAAGTGTCAAATTAAAACTTGAAATCAGGGAGAGCACACCACCCTTATTTTTGAGTCAAGGTTGTGGAAGCAAGTGAAACCTCCACGGGGCCGAGGGCACTGGCCCCAGGGCTCTGAACTGGGGAACTCCAGTTTTCTCCAACCCTGCAGCACAATCCCAAAGGGCACTTGGTCCTGAAAGTGGGGAGTAAGGGATGGCTGCCCCAGCCCCTTCAGCCAGGGAGCAGAAAAAGTGCATTTAGAGTTGTAAGAGCAAAGTGAAAGCAAAGGGCTGACAGAAAGACTTGCAAATAGGGTCAGGTAGGTCTGAGCTCCTCCAAATTATGGCAGTACTGATGCCTCTCAGGAAGAGGAAGGGCTGGAATAGTTTGGAAGAAGTGGAGTGAAAGCAGCTCAGGTATTAAACATCTGCTTTTGCTTTGGGAACAAGAGTATATGTTGCTTGGAAATGCACGGTCTCCTTGACAGCTTGGGTGTGTAAGGTAGAGTGCGATACGCACAGTGTAAGCCAGGAAAATATTGATTAAATCAACTGTTTTGCCAGCTGGAGTTCAATGATATCAGACAGGGATGAACAAAGGCATCCTTCAACCTATTCTTTCATCCAACAGGAGACAGGTACTTTTGTCCTAGGAAGACAAGTGAATTAGAGTTGTAAATTTTACTAAAGAGCAAATAGGAAGTGGTTGATGGAGTGAAACCTGAGAACTTAATTAGCTTAAATGTATAAAATCGAACAAGTAAGAGGTGAATAGGTACTTTTGCAAAGAAACAAGGAAGATGGGAAACAGATTAAATCTTTTAAGAAACAGCTAGTGTTATGTATTTTGGATTTTTTTATAATGTTGGATATTTTACACTAAAATATCTAGTATTTTAGTACTGACAAGCCAATATTCTGACTGTTGCCCTCTCTACAAAAAATAAGTTACTTTTTGAGAAATCTGCTAAAAATAAAGCTTTATTCAGTGGGTTTCCTTTCATTGAGTTTTAAGAGAAGCACATGAGAAAATTCAAAGCAACGATTCCCAGTTTCGATACATACTGTAAAGTGCAGAAATTGATACTGCACACAGCAGCAGTCCAAGATACCACATAAAGATAAATGATTGAGGTACTGCAGAAAAAATATTTGTCCAGATGCTACCTTATTCTGATATAGCATTATTTTAATACCTGCATTTGTGTAACTGAAGTGCCTTTTCCATTTATCTTACCTCTGTGTGGCAACACTCTACATGTCTTTTAACTCATTCATCCAAAAAATCCAAGGCAGTTGGCTGAATGCTACATTGCATTTAACCATCCTGACAACACTAGGGTCAGACATCCAACAACCCCAGCCTAGGGAGTCTTATTATAGCAAATTTATGAGAGCAGATGTTCCTCAAAACCTTGCAAGACTACGTGTAGGATTTGGCACACTGGAGTTAAGCAGCCACAGTGGTACATATATATTCTCATAGCTCCATAAAGCACTAATTATATTGGTCTTACTGCATGCTGAAAATGTGCAACTGAAGCTAAGCTAGCACGATTAAGGGATCTGAAACCTTGGACAAGTGCTTGCCCTCAATATGCTGGGTGAACAGCAGGGTCTTAGAAGAACTCTTTGTGGGTTTTGGCAGTTTAGGGAATATGTGTTTAATCACTACTTTTAATGTCTTCTTTCTGAAAATAATTGAGGCTGTGTTTTCATCAAGAATGTCACATTTATTCTATTAATCCTATATTTATCAAATAAAATACCAGGAAATGAAGAAGAACAAGAATAAACAAGAATTCTATAGGTATAATATACATCAGGATGCATTTATTTACAGAAAAATGTTGCACAGAAAATTATTATTAGTTTCTCAAAATTGACTGGAATTATGATTTAAATCTTTAAAAAAGAATCATTTCAATGGCTATGGAAGGCAAAATTTCATATGTAAGACTCAATTAAGATCGCACTCAAATCTAGGAAAAGGTTGCTGGCAAAGAGAACAGTTTCTTTTACTTTTGGTAAAAGGAAAGGCTGCTGATCATCTGCTGCACTAAAAGGTGGATCTTAATCTGTTTATGAATAGAGTGATATGATGTAGTTGACTCTGGGATGAGGAGGTGAGAAACTGTCTCAGAGGATACCCCTGGTCATGTAATCCTCAGATAATACTAATACTCTACTATTTATATTTTGTAAATTAAATATCATACTGAAGATGATTGCAATTTACTAGTGTACCTGTGTACTGAAAAAAGTCTCCAGTCTGAAATATTTTTGGAAATCAGATTTTTAGCAGCTGGTTCAGTATATAAGATCAATGAAACAGATTTAGTGGTTATGCCACTAAAATTATACCAAAAATAATGCATAAATACAAGACATCAGACATAATTCTCCAGGGAAGATCCCATCACTGAAACCTGAGGGGATCATTAGCCCCAGAGTTTAACACACTCTTTTATAGAGAATGGTCTATGTTATACATTGCATTATGTTTTGTATCATTAGCTGCAGCTATTCCAAATAGCATGGCTACTCTTCTCGCCTGTCTGGTTTAGAAGCAGCATGCTACTTCCCTTTTCTTCCCCATCAAATACATGTTTGCACACTGTAACATTTTCACTGCTCTCAAATAAGTCTACAGACTTGGCCAAGAATATCAGCTGAATTATTTGAAAATGGTGTCTTTAAAGAATTTTTAAACATGTCTACTTTTAGTAAGGAGGTACATGCTTATTATTTAAAAAATATTAGCAATAATTTCTTTAAAAGAGCTAACACAGAAGAATCATATTGCTCTGTATTGAGTGCACGCAGAACAAAAGGCTCTTCAGGATGGCTTTTCTTTCAGGTAAATAACCTGTAAGAGGCA
Source organism: Balearica regulorum gibbericeps (assembly GCF_011004875.1). Classification (NCBI taxonomy): domain Eukaryota; kingdom Metazoa; phylum Chordata; class Aves; order Gruiformes; family Gruidae; genus Balearica; species Balearica regulorum. The sequence continues at coordinate 96,872,107 of NC_046184.1, forward strand.
GATGGCATTCAGATTGGTTAGTTGCAGTTCCACGTGACATACTAGAAAAAAAAAAAGGTTTTAGTCTTGTAATATAAAGGGTTTTGTTAAAACAAAGCAATAAAATCTCACGAATATAAATTAAAGCTCAGAGCAGTGGTTTTTTTCCCCCTGTCATCAATAAAGCCTATTTTTAACTTTCCTCATGCCAAAGTAAGTCTTCAGCCTCATCTGGAAACAAAGTTTATAAAATGTTACTTACAATAAATTCAAGTTCTCTATGTGTTAAACCACCTAACTTTTGATAAAAGCATGGATATAGCCAACAAAAGTCAGATGCTATTGGTTCATCAGGTGCAACTGCATCCTACTTTACCTTTGCTTTTATTTTCATCAGAAGTAAGTCCACTGATGTTAATGGGTTCAAAATGGCAGAGCTGAGCTATAAATATTTCCTTGCTAGTTCTTTCCCATTTCAATGCAATACATTTTCAGAGACCAGCTCATCGTTATTATGAAACAGATTATGAAACTGCCTTTATCTCGAGCCACAAGTTTTTTCACTTTTGCTCTTCCCATTCTCTCCCCCATCTTCTGTGGGATGGAGTAAGCAAGTGGCTGGTGGGTGTTCAGTTGCTGGCCACAATATGTGTGCACACACAAAGCATTTTGCTAGAGTTGGTAAAAAAGGTTAAGCTTTTTGCAAGGTCTTTGACTGACTTAATTATCTTAAATATGTCTATATCCCGACAGTTACTAAATAACATCATGAGCAGATACACAGACCGTGAAGTGGTTGAACTAATGCTAGTGGAAGAACCCCTTTAACAGCTGCTGCGAAAAGCTGAGCAAAAGAGCTCAAACCTCCCACCCGGGCGCCCAAGGCAGCGGCAGGTCAGCCTCTTCACTCACTCTGCCCTTCTACATGCAAAGTCCAAAAGGAAGAAGCAGAAGCAGGATTGATTTTGCAGCCAAAGCACTCAGCTGGATGCAGGCTATCGGAGACAGAAACTGAATCCCCTGTTTGACCAGAGGTATAGGTTCGTACTAGCCCACAATTTCCTGTCATTTATATATAGCATGTAACTGCTTCAACTGCCCTGTTTTATTGCCTACTGAAAAGTGAGTGAGTAATTTCACACTTGCTTTTGGATATTAGGTTTATTATACCAAGCTTTATCTTAGAGTATACTTTGAGAACTGTTACACATTTCAGAAGAACAGGGATTTGTAACAGAGCTAGTAGCAGGCCTTTATTATAGAAGTGGTAGGAGTTACCATCTGAGAATAGTAGAGGTTTTTCACAGAGTAATTGGCATTGATTATCTCCCATCCCTGTGCACTGTCACTTTATCTTCCATCCATGTGCACTGTCACTTATCAGTACAGATGCCCTGGAAAGACGGGTTTATGAAGTGTCTGTGTACAGTACTGTAACTTTCTTTGTGGTAAAAGCAAGTTGATTATCACCTATGATCAAATCAGACCAGCCACAAAAGTTAATCACAGGTCTAGATGTCTGTTGTAGAAGTCATGGAAAGTCAAGAATTATTAGGTCACAAAAGGAGACAGGCAAGCTTCTAGCTTAAAGGAAAAAAAAAACCCCACCAAAAAAACCTCCACACAACCCCCTCCCAGAATTAAAGAAAATATAAGAAAAGAAAACAAAGAGGTCCTGAAGTGCAGGGTGCTGTTAATGGATCAGAAGGGGACAGCAGGAAGAATAGCGTTAACTTCTCTTGTTCATCTCTTGTGGCCTCAGTAAGTTCTCAAGTCAGTTTAGACAAGCCTTAGCTATGCCATTTCCCTGAAGTGTGTTGACATAGCTAATGACAAGGCCCAACAGATGATTAAAGGGATGAAGGAAGGAAGCGACATCATGCTTTCCAAGGAAAGAAAGGATCAAGTCAGATGTAACTCCAGTTCTTAGCATCACATTCCTACAAATAGAAAGCAATACTGAGGCTATCATTGTCACCATTCAGGCACGATGAGAAGTGTTAAAAATAATGAACTACCTATCTGAACACAGAAAAATGAGGTAAAGCATGGTATAATGTATGATTATCAGCCATTTCAGCTAGCCCTGAAACATGGATAATATGTGTTCTGCAAACTGTCCATCAAACCTATCCTACATTATTCTATCTGACAGATTAAATAGCTGATCTTCAGTGTGCGTAAAATTGCCAGATACCCAGCAATGTAAGAAGACCCAGGCCAGTTCTCACAAACAAAAAGCCTGAGCCTAGTAGTAATGAAAATTACTACCTTATTTTATTCTGCCAAAATGTCAGAGTTTGCATGGCTTGAAACATAAAAATGAGAGAAAGACTGTGTGCAGATAGCTAAGCAAAGGAAGTGGAGTTAAGGTGAACAAAAGCAGGTTGCAAACTGCCAGTTTTAGGGTAACAGAAGCTGCTAAGGGAACACAAGGCAACTAAATCTTACGTTATTTTTCTAGCACAGAACAGCATAATCGAAAAGCAATTAAAGGTACATGAGGTAGTGATTAGCTGATCTAATTGTTCACCAGCAATCTGAGAACAGATTGTCAGGTGTGATCATGTAGTCCTGACTTAGGCAAGTGATAGCGTAAGATGTATGTATATACGTTTTAAACAAATTAGGACAGTAGCATAAGGGCTAAAAGAAACTCACAAAGAATCAGAAAAGCTAAGCATCGTAGTGGGTGGCTTACCTTGAGAGAATTATGCAGTAATTTTGAAAAGCTAATGTTTCAAGCATAACCATTTATAGGGAATTTATAGCTATTCATCATTTATAGGACAACCAGAATAGTATCTAAGCAGCAATTAAAGACAGATTGGGATCTAATCATACAGAGTGGGTAGAACTTGTATCATGATGAATTCTTGGTCAATAAAATAAAAATTTTGGTGCAACACAAAAAAGTGTCCTCACAAGATGTAATTGGCTTAGCAACATTAAATACTGTGTATGGACTTTTGTTTGTACATCAGCAGCACAGACCCTCTGTTACAGAGAGGAAATAGTTAGCAGGCAATTTCATTTGTAACATGACTTGGTAAGACCTGCAAACCAGGCCAGAAGCTACAAACTTATATTCCAGTTCTATCACACGTGCTGCCTCTTAAAAATGACTTTATTTGCATATAGATAGGTATTTATTTGAAGGAAAAACATGGAACACAATATAAGTGAAAGCAACACAACTATGGTTCACCTTGACCACAAGGGCTACAACCTGAACATCTTCCCGAGATACCACCCCAAAATGGATGAGTTCCAAGGTCTGATAATAAATGGCATGCACCTTTAGTGCCTTGCTCAGTGCCAGACTTTGTATCCCATATGAGAAAAATTGTGCGCTATAAGGACTCAGAACTTTACTGACATTTAGTTTAATGGAAGGAAATTATTTTGCTTTCAATCAGCTCAGGAATATTCTGCTCCTAAATTGACTGCTAATTCCTAATGCAAGCCTGCTATCCATCCATATTGCTGTTATAGAAACTGCTCCTTAATTTAAAAGACCCTCTCTTTCTCCACGAAAGGTGTCATAAATTGGTGCAGATTTCTTTTGTTCAATTAAAAATGACATTAGGAATTATTTTTTTTAATATACTCTTTGCACTCTAAAAGGCCCATTTTGTGCTGCAGTGAAATGCTACAACAAATTCATGAAAATAACCTACTACTACCTTCTAGGTTTTGCCTGATTTATCTGCTGCTTATACTTTACCCTCTTAATTCTGGGCTGTTCAATTCACAGTATTTTCAGAAAATTACTTTTCCGGTATTTCTTTATAATTTTGCAAATTAGCCTCTGGCCATCAAATTTCCATTTCTGAAAGTTAATACATAATAGATGTCTTCACCTCCTATGTACTATATCAGTAGTTTTTTTCTTTCTTTGCCATTTTCTTTTTCTTTCAGAGAGGGAGAAGGGAAGAGAGAGGGAAGGATAAGCCTGCTATTCAGAGGGTTTGATATTATTCTAGGTTGATTATATTTGTGTAACTAATTGTAAGGAAGTATTAATGGAACTTATCTAGCAGGGTTGTAGGTTGACTTTCACTGCATCACCAACATTATTCTGTCAAGAACAAGTCAGCACTTTAAGACAGATGATCCACAAGTAATTAAGGCAAACGGTATCCCAAGCCAGAGATTTAGAGTGCTCAGTCACTGCATTAAGAGTATTACTGGTTTTAAGACACTGAAAGCCCATCATCCATGCTAGAGCTCATCCATGCTGCTTTTCCTGCCATAGCACAGTCTTTTATCATGGTTTACAAGAAATGCAGTAAATTCGTATTTACACACAACTACTTTCAATCCTCAATGATAGTACCCTGTTGTAAGACACCAGTTTAAAAAACGTTTTTTAAGCAGCAGGAGGTTTAAGATCACCCCTGTGTTCAATTTTGATATGATTTGTTCTCATACGATAGCTTTGGTGCTTTAAAGAAATTCCTCACAGATAACACATATCAATTGTAACAACATCCATGGTTCACAAAGCAGGTGGTTTTCCTTTAGATTGGGAGGGGGTACCTGCAAAATTATACAGGAAACATCTAGGCTAGAGGTATTTTTAGCTTAACAATATCTACATTGAACACCTTCACAGTCTGAACTCATTCCCTGGGACGTCTCCTTCAGTGTCACACTGTAGAATACATTTCTTTTTTAAAAGGTCTTGAGCTTGTTATGGGACGTTCCAGATGTGACTTACACCTCTATGCCCGGGGTGCATGGAAGAGATGTTGCACGGACCTTTCTGGGCTGTGTACTGCACCACTGCAGAGAGCTGCCTCACACCTCTTTAGCAGCACACAGGTTCATCTGTCTAGAAAGATAATATTAAATTGCCCTACAAACTACTGCTATCATAAAGTAATTTACAAGAACCTAAGTTACATTGTTAAAATCCATTTCTGGGGAACATACCTCCATGTTAAAACACCCCGGTTCACAGTTCTGATTTTAGGGCCAAATTTTAAAAAAAGCAGCCTCTATCTTTAAAGCACCATTTTATTGTGCAACATCCTGCTTGCAGTTTTTGTGGAAAAACGTGGATGAAACTGGCTACTTTTACCTTTTTCTGATTGACTATCATAGAAAAAACCCCAGATTTTCAATTAACAGCTTATTGGCTGACCACGCTTTATCTTGCTGATAGCACTTAGCTTAATGACAGGTTAATCTTCTGAAGACTGAGATCTGACACACCTCTTTTTCAGGAAATCAGAAAACAAATAAAATGCTAATCAGTTCACATGTGGCCATATAATTCCTCACCACTGCTTGCTGCAGGTATGACCAGGAATTATTTTATCAGGTTAAATCAATATTTCATGTAATCTTCATCAGGAGTTAACAACAACAAAAAGCAAATAAACCAGGATGCAAACAATCAATACACTCATACTCAACAAACTTGCAGTGAAAGGAGGAAGAATAGGCTTCAAGAGGATGAATTTTTTCCTGACCTTTTTTGAATGAGTGATGTACATCCTGGAGCATGAAGACTGACAGCACCAATAAGTTTTTATCCCAGCCAGTTTAACTACAAGCATTACTCATGCCGTGCCTTATAATTTAGACTTGAATTAACATACAGCTTTATTTACTGCTCTCTGCCATTCTATTTCTTCTAGCACAACACAGAAACGTTGGGCAAGCTGAATTATAGGAGCCATAACACCACAATGTTATTTTCCCAATTGTATATACATTAACATTCTGATCCCTTTCTTTTGGGAATGAAATCTGTAGTGCTAGAAGCCTGGTCTCTATCCAAGGCAAAGCCATTTATTTAGTTCACTTTCCCCCCTGCCTTTAATCTTCGAAGATGTATGTGGGGGTGGAATTTTCAGCCATCTGAAATAAAAGTAGTTCTGTCTTTTTGATGCTTGAGGGAATGTGAGAACAGTCTAATTCAAGAAAAGGCACTTTTTTGTTCTGAATAAAAAATTGTAGCAAAGTACTATGAGCTAACTGTCTGAAAAATGGCTTGGGAGCTATTCTAATGAAAAAGCATAAATATAAACAAACCTTCACAGGAGCAATGTAATTAGTTGTCTTGTCAAAGGCATGACCTGCAATATTGTAGTGTAAGAGGCTATTGCCAATCCAAGAAGCATTAATCCTGAGTTGATCTGATCACTGTAATAAAATTACCAACACAGAAAATGAGCTTCATCATCATTCATGAGCTGAAAGATGACTGGCAATATTTGTGGTTCAGCATATGAACGTACTTTTCCAAAGAGCTTGTTAACTATACCGTATATACCAAACACATTCTCCTGAACCTGGTATTTCACACAGATATTGTCAAGGGCGGGAAAAAAATCATAGCCTTACTCCAAACTGCTATGCTAGTTTCAAAATGAAGATGTCAAAACTTGTAGTTAGTATCTATAATTACAAGGAAACTTTTCACTGAGAAATGAGGTACACTAAAGCTTAATCAGCATGTTTACAATTCTAAAAAAGCCAAGCAGGATAAAGGTCTTAGGAGAGTAACTTTTTAATAGACACACCAACTTCTGCATGCTTGAGAGAAAAATATTAAATTTCCCCAACCAACCACCACGATAAAGTAATGAGCAAGAGCTAACCGTACATTTGCATTTTGGTGTGCAGTACATGTAAATCAAAGGTATGTAACAACTGCAGAAGGAGTACGTACTTATTGCTGGCAGACTTGGAGATTGTCCCAGGGAAGCTAGTACCCATTGTAATGCTAAGCAATGCTATTATTTATGCATTAAAAACTAATTAGAACACCTTAACATTAAATGTGTTAATTCTTCCTGTACAATCAAATGCCACTTAGGATGTACACAAGTTTTTGTAACTGCCTTGTACTTTAGTCTGCTCTTTGCTGGTCTCATTTTTTGTCTTCCCAGTGTGGTATTTAACAGAACAGATTTTTTTACCATGTCCCCTCTTCCACATGCCTCTGGCTGTCAAATGACAAAAGGAAAACTTGTGTTTCAGTGACACTGTGGTCTGTGCACACAAATGCAGATCCCCTGGGGAAAATCTTTGATTCCTTATTTAAAAATTGCCTCAGAACCTGAAATAAGATTTCTCTTGTTGTCAGAAAGGAAAACACAAAATCATTTCCTATATGCACTCCAACAGCATTTTAAGGCTGGTTTTTTGGGGCAAGGATCCTTTTAAAAATACCGAGAACAATCCCTCCCTCAAGAAACTTACTCTGTAATGTGTCTAAAGCGAGCAAGATTCAGTACTTCGTGTCCCCTCGCATCAGCCTCTGCTATATAACAAACGTCTTTTTGAGGTTTGTCTTGCCTGAATCTCCTGGTATTTAGTCCACAGAAGTTTAGTGAAGAAACTGGTTGCTGCTGTGGTGGCACAGCAGTTAGTCACTAGAGAGCCCACGGGCAGCTGTGTAAAACCACAACTCAAATGGCAGCAGAGGACAGAGCCGAGGCTGCTACATGGACACTCGTGTGATTCTCATCTACACACCCACTCCCACTAGATGTACGCGTTAGTCGTCATGCAGAGGTAACAGGGTTCGCAAAGGAAGAATAAATACTTCAAATTAAGTCCAGCGAATCACTTTTGATAGTATTTGCACAATCTTTAATGTTTCTGAAAGCACATTTCAAATTGCTTGGTTACAAAATAAACACTGCAAACACAGAGCTCACATAAGGAGGGACATGAGGGACTGCAATACTGTACCTCAGGAGCATGGGGGTGCTCCCCACAGTTCAGAAAGAAAAGAGTACGTTTGTCATCTAGGTGGTCTAGTTTTCTTTGGGGGTGGAAGTCTCTGTCCTGAAGTACAGCACCTTTTAGTGCCTGCTTTTTGCATGTGATCTTTTTCCCCTATAGTTGTCTAGGAATAGAAACGACAGAACTGATCCTGCAAGGAAAATTAGTTTTGGTGCACTCTTTTGTGACCACTCACTTGTTCCTTAGAGAAAGGAAGAGGCCAGCTATGCTGAAACCTGCACTTGTCCTGCTTTGGTTAGTCCATTTAAGAATTGTCTGTGTTTGATTTTACAGTGTAACTCATGAATAGGTGTAAAGTTTGACCTTTTCTAGTTTCCTGCTAATGCTAAATGGGTTTCCAATCAGGTAGACTGTCTCTGTAAGATGAAATGTGACTTTTGCTGGAGGCAAGCTTCTATATAGCACAATGTAAAGCCAAAAGCTGACTGTGTGAATGGAGTATTTTCATTCTTATTCTAGCACTGTTTCATAGGTGTTTGTCAGAAAGCATGAAACCTGTCCTGGTTTCAGCTGAGACAGAGTTAATTTTCTTTCTATTAGCTGGTATAGTGCTGTGTTTTGGAGTTAGTATGATAATAATGTTGATAACACACTGATGTTTTTAGTTGTTGCTAGGTAGTTGTAGTGCCTACACTAAGTCAAGGACTCTTCAGCTTCTCACGTCCTGCCAGGTGCACCAGCAGCTGGGAGAGCACAGCCAGGACAGCTGGCCCAGGCTGGCCAAAGGGATATTCCCTGCCATATAGCATCATGCTCCCTCTATAAGTGGAGAAGCTAGCTGGGAAGCGGGATCGCTGCTCAGATCAGACTGGGCATCAAGGTGTTTTATTTTCCTTCTGCACGTGGTGAGCAATTGCATTTGTGCATCACTTGTATTACTATTATTGTTGTTATTGTTATTAATATTATTATTATTCTCTTTCTTTATTATCCTATTAAAATATCTTTATCTCAACCCACAAGGTTGTTTTTCCATCCTGCTCTCCATCCCCTTGTGGGGGGAGGAGTAAGCAAGTGGCTGCGTGGTGCTCAGCTGCTGGCTGGGCTTAAACCATGACAAAAAACAAAACAATGAAATACATTTGTTCCTGGGGCTCTGCTGCCTCCAGAACTAAGAGCTGTTTGTGGTCCTAATGAAAAATCCCTCTAGGAAAAAGGTGCATGAAATTTAGGCACTTAATTGTATATGCCTGTCATTAAGTGGTAAAGGCTCACTGAATGACTGTTCAAAAGGTTAGCAACTGACATTTTAAGTTAATGCTCAGGTTCAGTATGCCCCCTGATGTAGTGGCACAAAGAAACAAGTCCAGAAATAAGCTGCAAAGCCCTTTTCAAAATTACTTCTAACTACTCTTACAAGCCTGTGGAGAAAAAAGTTCATTTTAACTATGGACACCTGCTCTTTCTGTGATGATGCATCCTGGGCATGTTCAGGTGACATCATACCAACTCCCACCACCCCCATGCAGGGCAGCCATACAGACTGCATGCATATTATTTCTACCATTTGTTGACAATTCAGGATAGCATTGATGGGCATTACCAAACACCTAAACTCTGTATTTTCTGCTTTTAGGAAACTCAAGAAATGAGAATATGAAATGACCCTTCATTTTTTCCTTCTCAAAGGTCTTGAGATTGGGTGTTAACTAGACTCTCCAGAAGACTGCAAGATGAGCAGAATTCAAATTTATTAAAAAAAATTTCATTATCAAAAATGGGAATAGATATGTGTTTTAATATGAGCAGTTTGCATAATAAATTATCATAGACAACACTAGCTCAACATCTAAATTATTGCCTACCTTGTGATTCTTTAAGAGCTATTCTGTGTACATTTTCAACACATATAAAACGTGCAGAAATTATTTACATAATATTATTTGCACAAGGAATGCAGGCTCTATAAGAGTGGTCACTTAATGCATAAAATTATGTTTGGACCTTCTTGATGGAATAAATGGATGTATCAATTTCATGAATGTGAGGCCAAAATACTACAGATAAGTTGGTGACCTGCTTCAGCCCAAGGGCCCATCTCACCACCTATTCTGTTCCCAGAAGTGCTATAAGAAAATGCTGAGGGAGAACAGGGATAGGGCAAGCCATATGCAATACTTCTGCAACAGCTTTCAGCTACTTTCAGCTGAATTTTTTTACATGAAATTTTTGCTGAAGTATGTTTACGCATGAAAAAAAATACAAATTTTAAAAAAATATGAAAGCATTTATACTTCCTGTCCTAGAAGATAGTTAGTATCACTTCAATGATGTGTAACAATGACTTTTCTTTCTCTCTCTCTTTCATTGAATAAAGGTTTGTACTGCATTTTGAAAAGGATATATTTTCCCTGTCCTTATCTCAACCCACAAGCTTTTCATTGTGCCTTTTCTCCCCTGTCTAATGAAAGAGGGGAGTGATAGAGCGGCTCTGGTGGGCATCTGGCCCCCAGCCAGGGTCAACCCACCACAATATTATGCATCCTTTTTCTGCATTGTGCTATCACTACATTTTAGGAATTCATTTATTATTCTTTGATAGGTGACTTAAGTGCAAGAAGCATCCAAAAAGATCTTAGTCCCTCTTCACCTGAAAATCCTCAAAAGATTCTGTAGTTTGAGTGAAAATTTTGAAAAAAAAAAATGGACTCTCGTGGTAGCAGTGATGCTTTACTTGAAGAGACTGCAGCATAAAGAGGTAGTATTAAGCTGCAATAATAAAATGTGTACATTTTTCAAAATTCCATAGGATCCTTGAACAACTGAAGTGTTATTCTATGTTCATTTGGACAGTGGAAAGAACATTTATCTTACCTGCAAGAGTCCTTTGAAGGTACTACCACCAAGATAAAGGCAAATTCAGAGGATGTACTTATATTTAGATTTTTCAAAAGCATTTGTCAAGGAATTTCAATCAAAGAAACAGAAGGTACAATAGGATATGGGTTAAAAAAAGCTGTCTGAAGAACAAAAGGAAAAGCTGCATAGCTGGAAGCTTTTCAGTTTGGCAGAGATGACTCCAATGCTTGCACTCCTTCTGCCTTCTGGAGGGGCAGTTCTAGGAGCTAGTTAGAGATTGCCCACAGATGAAAAGCCAATAGTTTAGATAAATGAGAGATGTTATAACAAACAAATAGCCAGTAAGGCAGTAACACAAGTGTATCAAATTAAAATTCAAAGTAAAATTTCAGTATTTCTATAATAGCTGGTACATGGTGACTCATGAAGTCTTTATTTGCCCCAGTTATGAACCATAAATGAATTCATATATTCTAGATGTTCAAAACTCTTAACTTTACTAATTCCTTGTCTCATATGTCTCATATTTTGGGACAATAAACAACTTAGCATCAGTGAAGCAGGATTAAGTAAGAACTGCTAGCATTGGGCTAAATAGAACACAGAGATTATGCTTTCAGGCAATTAAATACCAAGATTATACAGAAGACAAACAAGCCTAACCAATGCTGGAATAGACAAGCTTCAGAAAACAAACAGAACTAGATGAAGACAAAAGTAATCCAATTGGTTAACTTGCTGAGAAGTTAAGAAAGAAGAAAATAATGTTAAGAATAGGTGTGCATTTGGCAAACTAAAGGAGAAATGCTGAATCACAAAGAACTTAACTCGTAACTTAATTTAGTGGTAAGTTTGGATCAATTTATCAACTATGTAGGGAGATGTAATTTGTTCTAGGAAAGAAAGAAATATGAAAAGAAAATTTGATGTTTCATATTAAAGAACCTGTTTGTAATTCGCTAAAGAAGAAAGGAAAACAGATCAAAAATACTAGATGAGCTGAAGGGAAAAAAGAGAAGAATATTATCAACTTTGCAAAGAATGTTACAAGAGGTGGGGGTGATGTGCTTTCCTGTAGTTGAAGTGATTTCAGTTTTGCTATTAAAAACAGATCTTAAAAAATCCACACAACTACTGACCATACTTGTGTGATCATTCTTCTGGCTGGTAGCTTTTGCAATGTGAGCTTCTGGCTGGTAGCTTTTGAGATGTGTCCAAGCATATGATTCTTATATAAACTGTGGTCAGAAATCCTTAACAAACCAAACAGATATTGCCCAGAGCACAGTGGTGAAACCCCAGACAAAACTAACTTCCCCAAAATGTACTGACTTGAATGGAAAATCCAATGAAGCAACAGGTAAACAGATGTCACTACAGAGATACAAAGCACATTGGCCGTGAAACTGAGGACAGACAAAAAGGAAGAGCTGGAAAAATCAGGATCAGCCAAACATGCAGTTAACAGCGAGACAGAGAGGAGACTCCGTGATGTAGAGGAAAAGCTTGATCTTCTGAAGTGATACGTAATGGAGTGAAAGGAGTTGGGAAGGAAAATGAGTGTGAGACAACATCAAACCATATCCTGCAGAACACCTGCAAGCAGTGAGGGAACCATGGCAGGATGGCATGCTGTTTAATTCCCATTTCATCAAAGCGCTGGAAAGAAAGCAAACATTTTAGAAATCCCACGCAAAACCCGTTGTCTTCAACTATCATGTGTCCAAAGAGATAAAGCGCAAAGGAGCCCAGGAATGGAAGAGGGGTCTTGAAAAGAGAAACAAGAGAAACCCTTAGGTGGAAGTGGTTCCACTTTCAGAAGGAACTCCAACAGATGGCCTCATGTCCCAGAAAGACCCATACTTGTGGAGGCATAGCCCTGTACAACTGAAGACCAGGTGGTCCCACAGCACGAACCCAAACACTGCAGCATGCTCCAGCTGCTGGGGATGGGGCAGAAGGGTACATGGGCTGTGATGCTGCACAGCCTGTGAGCGAACAGCACAATGGACGTATGAGAACTGATTTTATGAGAATTAGAGAGATCAGCTTAATATATACTTGTGATGATATAAAGACAAATAAAACGTGAAACAATTTCCTGTCTTTTTATCACTACACAGCAAAGGGTAGAAATTGCAACGTGTGAGGCACTATGTCTTCATCTCCGATTATCAGTAATAACTCCATCAAGGCCCTTCTTGGAAAATGGTAAAATAATTTCATAAAGAGCACGAGGTGACAGAAAGATGGAATGAGGTAGTCTAAAATTGAACATGCTAAGTAATTTTTAGAACTATGCTACTACTGCAAATCTAGTTGATAAGGAAAATTTCAATTGTTAAGACAGTAATTAGACATTAAATGTATTTAGGGAAAGTCTTATGATTTCTTTTTCCCTCAAGACAAGACAGAATTGGAAATCAGGAAGAAAAGAATGATATTATGTATCACAAAGCGATAACTTGACCAAATAGTAATTTTCTGTTCCTTAAATATGGCAAAAACAAGCAGATGTCCTTGTTCATACTATTAGAAGTTTGTTTCTGAGAACAAGCACTTTGTCATCTGAAGAGGCACTATACCATACGGTTTTGTGATGCAAATTCCTGTGAACAGCAGATGTTTGTTTACCCCCCGCCCCTTGATCTAATGCAACAATTCTTAATGCAGGAGTTCTCCTTGGAAATCAAATGCTGGGCTTAGGCTCCAGATCCTGAAAGACTTACTGGCATTTGTACTCCCGTCCACTGTTCCCTTGGACTAAGGAAGGTAATTCCTTAAAAGCATTTAGCAAACAACTTACCTGTAAATAACTGATATATCCTATTCCTAACAACCTACATACAATTCCTAAACTTATTACTACTTCAAAGCAAACACTGGTTTCTATATACCAGGTATAGGAGGAGGAAAGTCTACATCTTTCAAACTGATCACTCTCTGTTGCATTCCCAGCAAACTTGGTTTAGCAAAAATGTATAATTATTTCAGGTGTTATTACCTGGTACATTGCCCTTGGATAAGAGGTTACAGCAGCTGATTCCAGAATCCTAATGATTATCTGAAAAACCCTCAGCTGAGACAAACTTGAAAAAAACACTCTTACCTTAAAAGTTGCATGATTGTTTCAATGCTTTTGCAGTCAGAATATGGTATTTCAAAAATAGACCAATTTAGAGATTTTTTTTTTTGCTGTTTTGTTTTTTAATGATTTTTTTATAAAGCGGGTTCAAATAAACAATCTTTAACTAGGCAATGGTAACCCCATAGCTGCCATGGGACAAGTACCACGTGGCCCACAATCCCTTTAACCATGCTGCTTTTTTATCTACAGACAAAAAAATCCAGTGTTTAGTTCCCAAATCCAGACTGAGTTCAGCAGAACTTTTCAAAGACAAACCACAGATGACTCGAAAGCTGGATAATCTTCAAGTAACAGCTCATCTGGGACTGCAGATTTTCCAGTTGCTTTTGATGTCTCTCAATTGACTCTCTAAGGTGATTCTTTTTGTCATTTGACAAATGTAGTAGTTTCTTCAAAGTGCTCAGAGGAATAGAGGGTAAGCACCCTGGTCTATCACACCTACTGTATAGGACCAATCAATACATGAGAAAGAAGCAGCAGGAGAGGAATATTATGTACTATCATTATCTTGCATTACCTGGCAAGAAGTTATCTTTAATGATTTAAAGTACAGCACTGTTCTGATATGGGGTTGTTCTCCAGAGTGACTATAAGAAAGGCTTTGTTTTATACAATAGATCCTTCTCTGAATGCACTCTGTATCGTTCCTATTAACATCAAATGACAAAATAAGCATTTCTAATTTTAGCTGTTAGCTCTAGGAGGCATACACTGCTCAGAGAAAGCATTGCTTACTAGTGTTGCTTACTAGATTTGCAAAAATGGCTAGTTGTTAATTGTACTGAAGGCAGGTAAAAGCCACTTTCTTGTAGAGACCATGCTAAAATCATACAGCCAGAACAGAGGACTAATGTGAAGAGTCTGGCTGAGCATCACAGGGACAACAGATTTCCTTTAATTTCTTTTAGTAGAGCAACCAGAATCAAGGCCTCATTTGAACTTTCTTTTATAAAGTTGCTTTTCAGAGTAGAACCATACCTGGCATGGTTTCGTATCCTCTGCCCAAAAAAAGGGTCCCCAGCTCTCTCCATGGATGTGAAATTGGGATGTATGCCTCCACCACTTGCCACACAGAACCGTTTTTTCTAAAGATCCCATTACTGCCTGGCTCTCAGTCATGTATCCATTTGTTCTCATCAGGATGAGGCCCTGGGAACTGAAATCATGAACATGATAGAAAGAGTGAGGTGACTCAAAAGCTAGGTTCACTATTAGGCTGGGTCCAATAGGAGCATACCATCAATGTTTGGTGGATGTTTGCAGAGGTGGAACAAAACCATGCACTATTATTAGATCATGAGAGTGGACTTATTCTAGGGAACTAGCTGTCAGCTGTGGCTTGCAAAAAGATGCTAAATATTTTATTCTCTAGAGCTACATATATATATCTATATAGCAATATATTTACACAATTTACACAATATATTTACATAAGCAAATCACAAACACAAAGTCATTCAACCTTTGTTTTCTGGAGGTATTTCTACTGGGTGTGATTTATGACTGTAGCAACACTGAAGGTAGCTAATGGAGGAACAACTACATCAAAAGGATTTGACTGATGAATTGAAAAGTTACTTTCCTCCCAAGCCCAGGGGACTTTTGTGCAAGTCTTTAGAACCTCTACTTTCTACACTAGAGAAATATATTTGGAGTCTCCATGTAAGTAAGGCACATATGTGAGGGGAACCCAGAGGGAACAAACCAAAGGAACTACCAAATTATGGTAAATGTGAGACCTGGTGTCTAACCCCATGCCACATTTTTTCATTTCTTCGGGATACTATGTGTAATTGCATTCTTCATGCTCAATTATTTCTTGGAGCTTGTATTAATTTAATGTATTAAGAGAAATGTAAGCAAATAGCTGTCGTTAAAAACAAAAGCAAATCTTCAAAGTAGCCCATCACACAGGAGCCTGCTTTTCTTATTCCCTGAACTACCTAGAGATCCCAGAATAGGTAACACTCAGGGTAGATGAAGTGCCATGACTTGAAGTGTGAGAGATGGCCCACCCACAGTAGGAATGACTGAAGCCTGCTGTCAGCCTTCTCATTAAAAAGTCAGGAACTGGGACCATAAATCCGACAAGGAGAGAAAATATGATACTGTAGAAATGACATGACATATAAAAAACTAGCTGAAGTAGTTCCAAAATGTTTCCAAGAGTAATGTTCCTCACTAGAATCACATTACCAAGGAAGACAACATCTATCATTTCATAGCTGGTACAGCGTAGCCCTGTAGCCCAGTAAACACTGTATTGCCAATGTTAGCAGCAGTGCCGAGTTTGCAAGGCCTGAGGACAGCAGCTTGCCAAGCTTACTTTGTCTCAACTTAGCTATAATAGCAATTTTTCTAATGACCAGGTGGTTATGCCTAATTTGCTTTATTTTTGCTTCTCTCTGTACAGTATAACCATAGTTTTATATCGATAATCTCTGTAGAAGATAAAGTATGATAGGAGAGGCTTTGAAAAGTGGGGACACAAGATGTGGTCTAGACAAGTGCAAGCATGGGATGGTAAGTGGCGTATAGGCTGACATTGGAGGCCCCAGCGCTATAAACAACTTACCCATGGTGAGCTGAAGAAATGCAGACTCAGAGCTATGCAAAACCACATTTAGAGGTACAAAGAGAACAAAGAACAAGTATTCAATTTATGTGAAATGCACCATATATAGGTTATTTGGTTGTACCATGAACTAATCAGTAAGGAGTGAGCAAGGTGTACGGCATATTAGCAAACACATAAATATTACTTCAAGAGGCTCCTAAGAGGAGGAAGGAGAAATCAATGAGCTGCATAATGCCCTCTTCTTTCTGGAACCTTCAATGCTAGGAAACCAAGGGGCATTGGAAGGCTGAGCATAATGTCAGGAAAAGTAGTAGAGACTAGGAAGTATATATGTGACAACTCTATATTATGATACTTTTTCTGTGTAGCACTACTTTTATTTTTTTTTTGTCCTCTGATGACTTCATCTGGGGTAATAAATATTATTTAATTAGACTCTTAGGATTTCAATTGGACTTAAAATAAATTCTTGGCTTTACATATAATGTGTGTTTCTTTTTTTGCCCATAATAAGAATTTGAGGGTGGCAATATGTAGATACAATTCTGCTTACAGAGGCCATTTCACGCTGGGATTTTATATAATTAATGTGTGTTATTTGAAACAGTCATCATAACCTTTCTTCACCCATCCAAATTTGAAAACAAAACAAAAAGGCTCGACCATGTGATTTTTCTTTCCTGGTACAGTTTCTGTAAGTTCACTGATCATTTGGTAGTAGTTTGAGTGTTTACACTCTTTTGAGTCCTACTTGGTCAAATCTGAGTTTGTTTGTTTGTTTCTTTGTTGTGCTTGGTTTTTTGGTTGGTTGGTTTTTTGTTTGGGTGTTTTTGGGTTTTTTTGGTAGAGCCTGTTGTGTAACATAAGCAGTAATAAAGTGGGTAGAATATTTTCTAAATATTATCAATCATTATGCTTCCCATGTGACAGAAGGCAATATTTTTCTAATTATCAGCCCAACTTCTTAAAGATACTTAAGAAATTACTAACCAGTAAAACTGCTGTCAAAACGTCATATTGTGGGCAAGGCAAATAATTGAATATTATGTATTAAATTCACATTGCTGGCTTTCCTTTGCACCCCACTGAATTCCAACACTTTCAGTAAGCAGTCACAGAAATACACAAAGAATTGTGATATTTTTGTGAAAGAGGCAGCTCTAGGCGTCTTCAGCTGTGGCTGCCTTTCTGTTCCATTAATTTTGCTCCAGAAGGTGATCACTTATACTTGAAGTGCCCTGGGGAAGACAGACAAATATTAAATTTTATGAATTTTTATTTATTTATTCAAGACCATGTCTTCCCAACACTGAAAATTAGTGCCTTGCATGCTCCTTTGAGGTTGAGCAGCATGAGGTTCTAATGATCTAAAGCAAATTTTGGTGAGCCCTGTTCATTCAATGTTTATCAATAGTTTTTCTGTGTCATGGTGGAGATATGTCTGGCACTAATCCAGGATGAGCATTAAGTGCTGTTGCTCATGCAAGTGAAATATTCAGTCCTGCTGTAATTATTTTGAAATCTTCAGTGTATGAAGATATATGTATCTAATGGGTAAAGAAAATAATTTGGTATTTTTAACTCTACACTGAAGCAGAGGAACATATCTGAGAGAGAAATTTAAAATTTCATACACCATCTGTGTCTTTTTCTTTTTTAACTCTAAAGGCAATTTAAATGTTATGTTCTTCACTCTTACTGTTATTACAGTAGTCGTCTTTTGTGAAAACAGACAACTTAATCAAGAAAATACCATATTTCAGAGACATTGAGGGGGGGAAAAAAAGCCGTATTACAGGAGCTTTTCTCTGAAGACCCCTCTTATTAAACGTTTGACTTGGAACATCTGTCTCCTCAGTTCTTCAGAATGACTTGTATTGTACTTGTTTAACTGTATTATGATGCATGGAGACATGGGATTAGTTTCCCATTAGAAAGTCAGAAGATCAAGCTGACCATCTGTAAAATAAACATTACTGTAGGATGGCTGGAAGCTGTGAGAAAAAATATTGAAAATTAAACCTGAATTAAACTGGCAAGACGTCTCTTCATAGTGTATTGCTGATATGAAGAGTACAACAAAACCGAACCCAACCATATAAGCCTACGAACTTCAGACTTGGTCTTTCCCAGCTGTAAAGCATAAGGGTCCAGCCTTGTTTCTGTGCCCCTGGTGCCCAAGGAAGGAAGAGTGAACCAACTTTAATGGGAGCAGATTGCTTTGTAATAATACTTGTGGAAAGAGTTTCGGGAGTTAATTCAAAATGATGGTTAACCTACAGACTCAGATTTGAATTTTTGCCTCTAATCATCTTTTCTTGAAGTAATGAGGCCTGGTATACTACAATGCTCCAAACTGCTGCAGTCTCTCCTGCGTGTCTTTGGAAGCGACCAAACAAAAACTGACAAAAACGAAATGGGCAAATCAGCACTTACAAAATGTTCACACATTCTTTAGGCAAAGATGAAAAATGAAGCAGAGAGCATTAAGAAACAAAATACAGCATACGTAGAAAGAAGCAAATCAGAGCGTGGCCGTATATTCTCAAGGTGCTGGAAAGAGCTGAAGCAAGGTGTTTTATTTTTATGACTTTTTTGGGTATTACCTTGCTAAATCCTAACTCTGTTTCACTTTATATAGTTCCAATTATATTGGCTCACCATACTGAGCAACAACAGGGACTTCTGCTGCCTGGCCTTATTTATGATGAGCTGCCTCTGAGGGTTTCACAGAACATTTGTCACCTACAAACTAAACATGTTCCAGAATGAAGCTACCCCCTTTGGGCTTAAGAAATAAAATAAAATAAAAAAATACAACCAGTTATCCTGTGCCAAAGCAACATGTTTGACTAGTTTGCAGAGTTTACAGTTGAAAAATGTACATCAGGGAAGGAAATTTTACCAGTATGAAGCAGCACATGCGGACAGGAAGGTAACTGGAGCAGGCAGCTGCCAGTTCCCAGGCCTGAGTGACATTACGCTGCCCTGGAAAAGGGCCACAAAAGCATCAGGGCTGTCTCTTTTCAGTTAACTACCTACCAGGTGTAAGGGTTGCAGTGAGATGGATTGCCTCATTTCTGCTAAGTCCTCTGAAAGGCCTGAAATGCACAGGAAGAGCCTCTTCATCATTAAACTCCACTAGGTAAGTTGCAAACTCCTGCATACCTATAATGTGGAGATATGCTTTAATTGCCTAGTGTGTAAATGGAAATGGATACGTGTGGTTAGGTGGAGCACCCTGCAGAAACATGTTGTTGTTTACCTATCAATGGCTTTTTGACATCTCACCTGTTCAACAGAAGCAGCTGTCCCCAAATACTTTTCAAAATGAAAGCCATTCCCACCTGCCAAAAATACCAAAATACAGCTGTAGCAAAAGAAGAGACTTTAGCATCTATTTGTAAAATGTGCTCCCTAAAAAGACTCCAGAGTCATGGCAGCTTTCAAACTACGCTTTAACTAAATAATTTTTCCTGAAGCTGAATATATTCCAAACTCCTACTATGAAAAACAGTGACAGACCAGGCAAGATTTCTGAATGCAGATGCACTTAAGTTCCAAAAAACTTTACTGAAGCATTCAAAATACATTTTTAAGGAGTGCTTATCAATTTAATAGGCATGTCTATATCAAAGCAAATAATAACGGAGTGCTTAAATTGTGTAGATGCTTTGTATATTTAATTTTAGGGCTTAAATTCTACAGATTCTAACTCCAAAGATTTATAAACCTACCCACTGGCATTTAGGTTTGAAAATTGAATTGTTGAGGATCTCAAGGCCACAGGAAACCAGGCAAGCTGACTTGTCATTTCTTTGTCCAAGCTTTGAGCAACACTCCCACAGAAGTATATAGATATATAAAATGGGAATAAAAGAAACCAGAATCCAAAGAAATCCACATAGAGTAATTAAAAATAAAAAGCACATTTTATACAAGTAAGAGAAAAACCTCTTTGGGTTGTTCTATTGTTTGTTTGTTTGGGTTTTTTTTCCCAAAAATTCCTTAAAACATCTTTTGTCACATATGAACTTCCTTACAAAAAAAACCCCAAAAACCAAAACCAAACAATGTTCACATACCCACATCTATTTTCATGAGATTCTTAGTTAATTTTTAAAGTTGCCCATAAAGTTTTACTCCTCAAGTTGGTTTTTTCATTTATTTTTTTATATATAAAAAAGGGAAACAAAATCAGAGTGCCATAAGTATGTATAAATAAGCCTATAGCATCTTCTGATTCTGGCAACTGTTGGCATGGTTTGCATTTCTGTATATTCTAGATTTACCCATCATAGTATCTTTGCCATAGCTTTGGTTCGACAGACCCAGCATTTCTAATAGAAAGCTCAGTGAAAGTTTGCTTACTTTTGGTGCCATGAACCCCAAACTAGCTGAGCTTTTCTCCAACTCCTTTTTCTGAGTAACAAAGCTGAGTCATCCAGTTCCAGCTCCCAGAATTGCTGCAGACAGTGACAGACGCTTACACAAAACTCTAACGTAGAGGATATTAGAGATTATTGTGGTATGGGATTGATACAAGAACAGTCTTTTTTCCTGGTATGTCGCTATCAGGAACGTATGATAAGTGTGGTTTATATGACAAGTAAAGCTAATTATGAAAAAGCCCTAAATGGTCTTTCCTCTCCTTTCTGTTCCAAGTCAAATATGAAGATTCTTGCCACTGTGCACTACTGAATTTCATAACCCATCTCATCCCAGTCAGTGCTCGGTAACCACTGCTTTACATCATATGGGGAACATGCAGTGGCTCCCACTTTTCTTTTATCGCAAACAAAGGGTCGCGGGGGGAGGGAGCTGGGGGGGGGACATCATGAAAACATGAGTCATGGGAAAGAACTGCAAGAACTATGGGACCTCAAATGAAACTAACAGGCAGCAGGTAGACAAAAATACTGAAGGGGGTATTTGTTTGTACAAGGACTTAAGCTGGGATACTCCCACAGACTGTCTTGGATGCTGAAGCTGTGAAAGAGTTCAAAGGCAATTGGACAAATTCATGAAAGCAAGCTGCCACAAAGGTCACTGAGCACAAACACGCTGCCTCTGGTCAAGAGCAACCTGAGCCATAAGTCACAAGATGCTAGGAGAACGGTCTGCAAAACCTGTTCTATAGACCTCCCCTGTCCTTGTTCTCTTCCCTAACCATTCCCTTCTGGCCACTGGTGTGTCCAGCCAGCATCTCCACAGGACTTACCTGTTCCCAGCCTAAATGGAGATACATGCAAGCCATCTCACACCAGAAGCATTTACAAAAGGAATGTGTTGCCCTCCTTGTGCTGAATACATGGGAAATTAGAGCCCCATGAAAAGGAGAAGAAAGAGCACAGAAAACCAGTCAACGTTGTAGTATACTGTAAGAACAGTAAATGAGCAAACATTACATGAACTGCACGCAGAAGCCACAAATTGTGGTCTAATACTGTAGTCGCATTATGTTGTCCTGGGGCAATGAATAACAACAACATGGGCACAGACGGTAGCATTTTTTTGAAGAAATGACAGGACACAGAAGTAAGCCACAATGTGTGAAAGGAGAAACAATGAGGAGCTGGCTAAAATGGAAATAAACCAGTTGTAAATAATGGTTTTAGTGTCAAAAAATATAGAGCTGAGTAAACTTCCAGAAAATATTTCTCATTCTCTCATTGTGCCCAACACAATTTTACTCAGAAGAATGGAAGGACAATTTCACTTTGATGAAACATGTGGAGCACACATGATGGGATGAATTTATAAAAGTAGATGGCACACACAGGTGTAACTTGGTTTCTTACTCTAGGTCTGAAGCTTACTGAAACCTGCTGAAAGTGCTGTCCTGGTCCCTGGTGAATGAACATGACATCTAAATGCCCAGTTATCTGGATGTCATGATCCAGGCAGTCCTGTACAGTTTTGCATTCAGCACAAAAAGTGCACAATTGCAGAGTGACATAATGGGGTGAAGACAGGCAGGAAAGGTTAAGGACAGCACACTTGGTGTGACTGTTTCCCCTGGCATTGCCACCCTTGTGCCTTGTGACTGCAGAACTGATAGTTCATTGCCCTGATCTAGTCTGTCACCGCTTAAAAGACCCTCAGGTGCTGCCTCTCACATCTGATCAGGTTAGCTATGGGCCTCAGTACATCTTTAGAAGCAGGGACTTTTGCTTAATTTTATGCTTTGCCAGAGACAAATTGCCTTTGAGGTGATCCATGTCAGCATCTATTGCTAGTTTTCTAAATCCCGTAAGCAACAAGCAAACAAGCCATAGTACTGCACCCATAGGTATTGGTGGCCTAAAAGAATGAGTGGCACCTTGTTCTCCTCTGCTCCACGTTGCTGTCCCTCATATCACAATGTGCCCATGGGACAGGTGTCTGGTGTCTCACATGCAGTTCAGGGCTGTGGAGAAGTCACCAGAGGATGGTTCTTACACACTGCACGTGAACATGGGCTCACTGACTGAGAATAAGTGGTTCATTTATGTCTAACCACTGGTAAATTAAATGCCACAGCAAAAAGAAAGACCAATGGAATGAGAAAGAGAAGGAAAGGTGCATAAAATACTGTCAGAAATCAAACCTATGGTTCCCTTTATACAAAAGATTAACTGTCTGTTTCAGTTCATGCTTGGATGACTCCCCGTTTTCAAAAATGATTGAAGTAGTAAGCAGGTATGCCACTTTAGCTTTTGCAAGTAGATATTCATACGCTGGAGCACTGGAAGTATTTTATTTCTTCCACTCTTCCTCCCAGCTAGTGTTGAGGCCAAGGCAATAACAATTGTCTTTTTTTTTTTTTTCTCTTTCCAGAGTCTACCAGCTGAATCTGGCCAAGAGGAAAAAAGTAGTTAGCCAGAGATATAGACTAGGGCTGCATTTAGTGGGTGGAATCAGAAATATGGAGACTTAAGCCTATCAATATATTTCCAGAGACCTGTGTAATAACAGCAATTGAGAGCTTTTATAGCTACACAAATCTGTCAAACACCACTTCAGTGATATTTCAGGAGGGAATTGGGCAAAAAGCTTTTTACAGAGAGTTAGGGGAGTTCTGTCACACCTGATCTATTTGATACTGCTTTTAAGTATTGCAACAGCACCTCCGTGCCCAAGGTAGAAAAGGGAGCATTATCAGGCAAACCTAAACTGAAGTACAAAAGATAGCAAACTCTTCTGAGGCAGCCAAAAGCCCCTCCCCAAAAGCACTCTTTTGATGGTAGTGTAGGATGAAGAGACAATACTTGGCAAGAAGCAGAGCTGGGTGATACAAGAGGCTCAAACTATGAAAAAAAAAAAATCTGTGAAATAGAATAAAGTTCCTTTTTCAAGTAACAAATTCATGTTTATATTTAAAAAAATCGTTACCTTCAGAACAGAACCTAATTATTCCAGCCACCGGCATAGAACTGAGGACCTAAAGACCCTAAACAAAACACAGTAGCATGTTTTATTTATAAGAAAGCCATACCAAAATTGTTTATTACTTTTACTCCTGAGCTGTTATGCAGGTTTTATTCACACTGCATATATTTGTAATACACACTGGAATGAAGAAATTCTACAAAAACTAGATTATAGTTTTTAAAACATTGCATTAACTTGGACACACCAAGGGTCTCGCCTAATTTGCATGCATATATAGGCATATTTTGTTTAAAATGTACATATTTTTGTATTTTCCTTTCCTTTTTTTCTTTCCTTGCTAGAGGAACAGAAATGGCTTGAGTTCACTGCTACTAAAGCATTGTGGGGGTGCGGGAGTCCTTTATCTCATTCTGGTCTTCACCTTTCTCTTCTCTTGAGTGAGGGTGCAAATGGGCTGCCCTTTAGGATGACTCGGCTTCAACATCGCTCAGCAGCCAGCTGCCCATTTAGGTTTGCACTTGCTTATCCCAGTTCTTCTGCTTCTGAAATTAAACACTGCTTCGGTCAAAAATAAACTGGCTGACCAGCAAATGACCTTGCTTAGATCCCAGTTTAGCTTCTGAATTGCTAATATCCATCTACACAAAATATTCCTCTTAAGAGGTGTCAGGGCATTTACTGATCTTTGTTCCCATGACAAAGTGGCAGCTGCACAGCAAGTACATCAGTTATCCAGTTACCATTTATGCTCAGCATGCAAAAAATCTCCAGAAATTGCCACTAGTACCATTTTTGACCTTCGCCCTGTGCAACCCTTCTACTTTATCAAGTATATTTAACGGATTAGCAATGACATGCAGAAAGAAAAAAAGCTATGAAAAGCAAGAACTAAAGAAACCTGCTTGGCTAAGCCAGGTGGTTTTGACTTGCTTATTGCTGTGTCCTTCCAATGCCTGACTAGACTTCTTTGCATGGATACCACCAAGGGGTTTAATTCCCAGTAAAAGTCCGCTTATCATGAGTTGCTGTCATTACTTCTAAAGGCACACCCACCATACCTACTACACCAGCTCCAAACCCAAGGAAAACCAGGTGAAAACCAAAGCACTTGGAGCAGTGAATAAGGCAAGAACCTGAAAACGTGTTGCAGATTAAAGAAGAGCCTTCGGAGTCTGGAAGACTAACAGAGATGTTACCTCTGCTCTTAGCTTGCCCAGGCAAAAACTCCCACTTGAAATAACATAATCAAGAGTAACAACTTTGTAGGCAGGATGACTTGGAAAAAAGCAAGACCAGGTTAGTTCTCTTTGAGCTCTCCCACAACAGAGTTTATCCTTGCATAAAATTTTAGATATCCCAAATGCTGGTAAATGTCTTGTTACCAATCAAAAATTGCTGTTTACTGGAAAAGCACGTATAAAGTTTGAAGCCAGGTCTTATTAAAAAAAAAAAACAAAACAAAAACCATAAGAAGAATACTTACTAAGATTGTGGCTGCTTTTTGGGCTGTAAATTTTCACACATTCTGATCACACAGTTGTTGTTATAAATGAAATATCCACCCTAACTTCTGTCCTCTGTGTTTATTCCAAATATATGATAGCACTTCTTTGACTTTCTTAATTTTCTAGATAATGAAAAATGAACAGGCTCTTACTTTTATTTTTTTTTTTTTAAATACTTAACATACTTCCAGTTTAATGGCCATCACCAAACTGTGTTTGGAAAGAATTTGATCACTGACATTGAGTTGTTATAAATGTGAAAGGCAAAATAAGAGCAAAACCAAGAAAAAAACCCCAAACCCAAACCTATTCTCTCTGATAACAGTCAGGAACTTCTGAATACTGGCAGCTGATATAGTGAATACGAGCCACAAAAGAATTTCCAACTGCAATCATGAAGATGAAAAGTCAAAGCACTTTGCTTAAACAGAAGATAAGTAGAGTTTTTAACAGATAACTGAGGTAGCTTTAGATTTCAGGTGTTCTTCCAGAGAACACAAAGCCACAGCCATGCTGAAGAGATAAAAGGGTTCAGCATACCCACAGAATACTGCAGGATTGTGGTGTCCTTAGGAGGTATTCCCAAGGATACTCTAGATCTACTCTGAAGATGATCTGGCCAAGGAAGACAATCCAGGTTCTCTATTTCCTTCCCACTTTCCAAAAGAATACACTAAATGAATAAAAGTATTTTTAAGAGTAGGGATTATGAGCCAAACTGTTTTAACAGAAAATTGCAAAGAAGAAAGTACAGGCTGCACCCAGAAACCAGTGCAGGAAAATGCTAGCTGGAGTATAACAGCAGAACATTCCTCTTGGAAAAAAAAAAAGTTTTATAGGCTATCAGCAGCCTTGTGTGCTGCACACTTGCTGTCCTGAGTGGCTCCGCTATGTGCAGGGGCTCCAGAACACTTAGTTTGACACAGGTTTGATTTAGTCTCCCAGGAAGAGAGGAAATTTTTCTCCAACATTGCTAACAAAGGGAACCAGCATTTTAGATATGGCTTTCGTTTATGCATTACAACTGTCCCATAGCATTCTTTTTCTTTCCCTTAAATGGAGAAACCATTCTTTTCATATTTTGCATCTTGCCTTTGTTTCTCTCCAAGCTCCTGACACATCCTTTCTGCATTTTCCTGAGCATACAGTAATGCAGATGAGCAGGCAATTTCATCGGGGAAGGAAGATGAAAATCAACTTAATTTTGCATTAGGTGGATGTCCTGGTTTCAGCTGAGATAGAGTTAATTTTCTTTGTAGTAGCTGGTATAGTGCTGTGGTTTGGATTTAGGATGAGAACAATGTTGATAATACACTGGAATTTGGTTTGTTGCTGGGCAATGTTTAGACCAAGTCAAGGACTTTTGAGCTTTTCATACTGCCCCACCAGAGGGGAGGCTGGGGGTGCACCAGAAGCTGGGAGGGGACACAGCCAGAACAGCTGACCCAAACTGGCCAAAGGGGTACTTCATACCATATGACATTATGCTCAGTATATAATCTGGGGGAAGCTGGCCAGGGGTTTGGACTGCAGCTCAGGAACTAGCTAGGCATTGGTGGTCTGCAGATGGTGAGCAATTCTGCTGTGCATCACTTGGTTTGTATATTCTATTAATATTATTTATTGTCTTCCTTTTCTGTCATATTAAACTGTCTTTATCTCAACACACGAGTTTTACCTTTTTTTTTTTTCCTGATTCTTTCCCCCATCCCGCTGGGCGGGGAGCGGGGGGGCAGTGAGCGAACAGCTGTGTGGATGTTTTAGCTGCCTGCTGGGGTTAAGCCACAATAGTGAAACAGAGCAAGTTACATCCTCCCGTAAAAGAGAAAATGGTCTGAATCTCATGCTGCTTGCAAAGCTATCCCTTATTCTGAAAGCTGACTTGGTGCTTCTACTTAATGTTTGCACACTGGAAACTGAATCTGAGTAAGTTTAAAAGGCAGGTAAGCCTTTGCTCCCACTGTTCTGTAGAGGAGATGAGATGGAGCTGAAGGCAACAGCAGGATACCCTGATGCTGGCCGCTTGAAGGGATTTACTTTCCACAGAGGCAAAATAAAAAGCAAAAACAGTCCTGTGAGATGAGAAAATGGCTTTGAGAAGTTAAAGTAAAATAAACAGTGGAACATAGTTAAAAATGGCAGACTCCTTCCAAATAGTAGAAAGCATGAACACTGTCAAAATAATAATTTAGGAAGTAATTTAAGTTCAATGGTTAGCAATGGCTTACCTACCTGCATCTGCTGCTGGTTCTCCTCTTCCACGTTTTTATTAATTCAGCAAAGTCGTATATGTTTCCAGAGGGAAGAAGCCTTGCTGTTATCACCCCCTGGAGAAATGACAGAATTTGAGTCTGCGTGCATGCAAAGAGACAGAAGACTGTGGAAAGTAGTAAATGGGAAAAAAAAACCCAAAACATTTGTTTGTTGTCTCCCACAATACAACTGATTTAAGCATAAGGAAATATAAAAAATGTAGTTCGTGTAAACTTAGGGAAGTATAATCAGCCCAATTGCTTAAAACCTTATCTTGGAGCAATGATAGAATATGATCCCAAAGCTACTAAATACTTCCTCCTTGGTAACAGTAAATATGTAATTAACAGCAAACTGTTTTGTTGATCGTCTCTATCATTTAATGCTACCAGTGGGATGAATTTGAAAAACCTTTCATTCAGTTTGTTCTTAACATGGTTTGGAACAATTACATTAAAAATAAAGTGGGTAGTTTTCCAAAAGCATGCCATTGTTGATTTTCCACAGGAATACCCTGGGTCCTATAAACCAGGTGTTGCTGTAGCATATTGGAAATGAAAGGCAACATTTCAGAATTTGTATAAGAGATATTATGTATGCTACAGTGCCTCGCCGAGTTCACGCAAGAGAGGTTCTTCCCACTGCTTTAATTGGCACTTAGCTTCTTTTACAGCTTGTTCGCCTAGACAGCCTGCACGAAGTAGTCACTTAAAGTGTAGCTTAGAGTATTATAAACCACATCTTTACAGGAAATAAGAACATTCATTTGATAATTGCCATGACAACTCGGCCATGTTAGATTTAAAAATCATTAGTTTTGTATCTGTGAGAGACGCTGAGTGCTTTTCCACCTCCGGGCATTCACAGCAAAAAGGAGCGCTTGCTAAACTGCCTGGAGGTACCTTTTCAGTGTGAGCTGCTTGGAGATGAGCATGGCTACAGCCACTGTGGATGGCTCAGGGGCTGGGGGAGGCAGGGGCATCATCGCCTGGGAGAGCTCACCCTCAGAGCCTCAGGCATATGCGCAACCCTAACAAAAATTTTCAGAAGTTTATTGGACTGAGTGGTATATCCGCTGGTGTTGCAAGGCGGCTCACAATCAGCCCATTTTGAGTGAGAAAATGCAATTGCAGACCTAGAGATGCAGGAAGAGTAGAGAATAATGCAACCTGCAACAATCAGAAAATACTTGTTCTACAAACTCAAACTGCTGAACCTTTTTGACAAAACCAAGATGAAAAGTGCAGGGGTATGGAATGGCAGGCTTGAAGATGTACAGATGAAAAGATGGCTGCCTCCCAGAGACACGATTCCCTAGCTTCCAGACGGCCAGGGAATAACTAAAATGTAATTTGGTTAGCTTTAGAATAATTGCTTTACAATTCGCTCTGCTAGGAAGCTTCAATTCTTTGCTATAATTTTGCAGTAATAACACGTTTGCAATTAGTACATTTGCATTTGGGGGAGAGGGTTTTGTTTGTTGGGTTTTTTTAAAAGGGATGAGAAAAGTGATGAGGAAAGAGAGAAGGAAATAAACATTCTTTCACTGAAAGGAGAATTTCCTCCTTTTAAAGCAGTTTTTCACTGCTGCTATTAAAATTCAGGTCCATTGCCATGGAGAAATCAGTTGATTAAATTAGAAAGTTTGCATGTGCTTTTTTTTTTTTTAAACTGAAGATATACAGAAGAACTGTATGTATTAACAAACTAATATATTTAGTAAATTTTCATTCTTCTGTTTATACTTTACCCTGAACCACTCCTGTTACTCCTCTTGAGCTTACCAATCCCAGGAGCAATCACTACAGACTAGCTTGCTAAGCAAGATTCTTCTTTAAAATGAGGTATCTCTAAATAGTGATCACTCATCACTATTGATGCTGGTTGTAAACAATCTTAAATCTGCACGTATAGAGAAGGTTTATGAAAAAAAGTCTAAAGTTACACAATAAAATACTACTGATTTCTATTGGCAAATAAGCTCAGCTAGCCTTTGTAGACAAGGATGTACTAAACAGCAATACGAGCACGCACACAATGCAGCAAAATAGTGCCAACAGGTTGATACTGCATACCAATCTTTAGCTACATTTTTGTCTTTTAACTTCATTCACTGTAGCCTTTTTTAATGATGATTGAGATGAAGGGATACATGTGATGGAAGACTACAGCAAATCGTTATAATCTTTCCTTCCAAGGGTGGATTTTACATACCCCTCAAGACAGTTACAAGTCCATACAATATTTCTTAAAACATTAAGGGCTGTGTAATGGATTACTACAGTTTTGATTAATTTACCTTCTAACAAAGCAATAACGCCTGCCTCTACAATGCACAGCTATAATGTTAAACAAGTTTCTCAAAAAATGATCTGCCACCCAAAGCCAACGTAGAATCCACAAGTTTCTTCTCATGTTCGCAGCATGGTTTTCAAAAGGATGACTTATTTGGTTTTGAATTGCATGGGACTATAGCAAAGGAATCGTAATGTCTGCATCTGAGCTATCTGGCATGCGTACCTAACGAGTATCATAAACAAATGCACCACAGCCACAGGCTGCTCTTTGATTCATACAAATGGACTTGCTAACTCAACCTGACAACTCAACTGATTAGACAAATAAAGTCTCTTGGATAACACCGGTGTTGATAATAATATTTTCCAAATGGGTCAGCTATATTTCAAGCTATAAGTGAATATACAATTACAGATTGTTAGAGATTATGGTAATGCTTGTACAACGGCTAACGAGAAAAAGCAGGTATTTTATAAAAGACCAGCTCTTTCCTCATCCTTGTTTATAGCAGTGGTTTTTAGCTGATACACACCTTAGCAAAGAGACACATCAATGTATAAGGCAAACTGCTGAGCAGGACACAAGCTGGTGAGCTCTGCTGGATGTATGAATTGCGGAGGTGGCAACATAGGCTAGCCAAGAGAGGCATTAATGCTGCAAATGGATCCTTGTTTCTCCATCCTTCTGACCTGCCCCCTTCAATCCCTCCTGCCCCTGGGAAGCACAGTGTGCCCAACGGAGCAGACAAGGATGAAGGACCAAGGCTGGAGACACTGCAGCAGCCTGGCTGTGCACCTAGGGATGGGAGAGTGCACGGGCAGCGACAGCGAAGTGGCAGAAAAGAAGAAAGTCATGGTCATTAGAAACTCCTCCGAAAAAGAAAAAGTAAAGAAAAAGGTTGGGAACTGCTGGTTTGTATTGTGCATTGTGAAAAGATGTCACCAGCCCCCATCAAAGAAGCTCTTGGAATGAAAAGGAGACAAGCCAAGCCAAAATCTGCAACGTTTCTGACGCCTGCTTGAAATATTTAGCTGCAACCAAAGAGAACCAGAAAGCACTCAAACTGCTCAAGGGAGAATACTAAGATGAGAGAAGATATCATTAAGATAATTTTGCACACAGGAGATCGGTACAAGACAGCTCTTCTTCTAAAAGGAAATAGCAATTTTGTGATCTTTAAAATTAATTTGGATACTCTCATTGCTTTTACAGAAAGCTTCCCAGAGAAAATTAAAATGGGAAATGGTTCTTAGAATTAAGAATTATTTGAGATGATGGGACAATGCTCAAATGATGCTGTAACATTTGAAGAGTGAATTAGTCTCATTACCAAGTTCTTTTTTTTCACTAGTACTGAATTTTTAAGAGCAATTTTGCAAAAATTCTAAGAAATGTCCATTTATGTAATAGTGTCCTGTTTAAATTTTAAAAGCTTTCCTTGACACTAGTTTACGCTAGTAGTGTAAACTACTCATGAACACGAAAACTAACACTTGCCAGTAGAATTGATATGATTCTAAAATTGAAAACAATTAATGAGATGATTTCATGAATTCTTGATTGCTTCAAAGAGTCTGTTTCAAACTGGAAACCAGCAATATAAGCAAAATGTACTAAATTAGAGATGATTTTTTCTCAAAGCCCAAAATTTTGAAAATGAACATGTTTTGTGCTCTTTGGAACAGTAGAAAACAGCCATCCAAGAGCTGAACACTGCATATTAGAAACAGAGACTGATTGCTTTTCCCAACTAGCAGATTGAACACAGAACTTGAAGTTCCTTTTTATGCACAATTTCAAAATGACGCAAAATGCCAACTCATATAAAATGGATAAATATGTGCAGTGCTGGGAACCCAAAGTTATACTTCTTGGTGCACCCACAATGGTACATCTTGGCCAAGGGAAAATTTAAACGGATGTTACATCTCCACCTACTGAACCAAGAAGAAAGGATCAGAAGGGGTATAATTAGTCACTGTAATGAACTGGAACAACTGCGGATCTATGCAGACCCCAAAACAGATTTTTTGTTGTTGTTGTTTTGACACAGCCACCTGATCAGCACTTGCACTCCTGCTCAAGATCACATAGCATCAGATACAGTAAGCCATATTGCAGAAGCGGGATGCAATCAGCTTGCCCTGTTAAAAGCAGCAGCCTGTTTTTCAAACTTGCATGAATTGTTAATGGGTTCATTTCTACATTTACTTACAGTCATCAGCTAGCATGAAAGTCAAGTTTTGTATGCATGGCCTTCACTTCAGAAGGATGCTGCCACTCTGGTGGTTTTGAGGAAGCAGCAGATGCTTTGTCTATTCAAGGACTATGAAGTAAACAAGCATTTTGCAGCCCTTTAGTGCCATTTTTTGGTGTATGACAAAAACCTAAAGAAAAGGTTGGTCAATGTGAAGTTCACTTTAAACTGGAGGAATATTTGGGAGGTGCTTTGTTTTTTTTTTAAAATCAGTCTTGTAAAGAAATATAATCATGTAGCTACGTTTTTAGCAAATAGACTCTACTCTTTAATCTGATGGCAGTACGTGTGAGTCAAATATGCTACTTCAGTGAATTCTGGCCTGATATATATATATGTATATATATGCCTTGTGGGTTCAAAGAGTGGCTCAGAGACAACAGCAGATTAGCCAAGTATTTCCTACACATTGGGAACATGTTGACAGGGGAGAAATAACTGAAAGATGCTGAAGTGAAACTTCTTAATCAATAACTAGTGTTTAACACTTTCTGAGAAAAACACAAAGGAATGTGGCAACACAGCAGAATAGGAAGAATATGGAGAGCATAGATCTTTCATGGCACCCAAAAGATTTTTACCATGAGCTGAAACACTGCTCTCTGAGTCTGAGAGCCAGCAGATTTAAATATTGCACCTGAAGCAATGGAGTGTTCAACGATCTGACAGATATAATAGGCAAATTATGAGTCATTTAGTCCAGAGGATTACCAGAATCCAAACACCCACAGAGCACTGGCAACAGTGTAACATGAAACATGCAGAACCTGGAATGTCAAAACAAAATTATAATTAAAAGAAGAACCTGTATGGAGCATAAACCAAATGAGAAATGGTACTGATTATGACTGGAACTTGAACATATGCCTAATGTTTGCATGCTGTAATTAAACAACCTAAGTACTGGAGAGATGATAGCTGAAAAGAAAATATTTAAATCAGTGGATAGGGAAAGTGGAGTGAGACTCTCAGAAAGGTAGACTATTATGTGCGTCTTGGTCCTGCATACAGTGTGTTTTGCTTGCCTCTTGTCTGTGTAAAGAAATTTTCTTGACAAACATAGTCCGAAATGCGGACTTGGATCCCAAGCCAGCAGGAAAGGCAGGCATGGGGAGAAGGTAGCTGATAAGAAGCCAATCCTGAAATAGCCAAGAGTGGATGAAGATGGTGGTTTCCATCAACATAGAGACACAAGACTTATAAATTCGAGATTTATAGCATGAACAACCCCTTTTCATCTTTGATTCTTACGTGCTCAGTGAATGAAGAAAGAGAGTTATAAAAGCAAGGAAATGAAATATCTGTATTAGGGTTATTGAACAGTGATAACAGCAGCATTCAGTGTGAACTCTTCTGAACTGACGGGTTTCATGGAGGACCTGAAGGACATGGAGAGCAGACGGGTTTTAGCTAACATGAACAACAAACATGATTCTCTGTGACATTTCCACTACCGAAAAAGTTACAAAAACAATTTAAGAATTAAAGGCAACGGTATCAAGAATCAATCAGATGATTGATCTTTCTTTGCCTTACAGCCACCTCCTCCGACTAAATAAAAAGATTTTGAAATAGCACACATTGGTGGAGTGAACAGAAGGAGCAGGTAAACACCATCTGAACCAAGTGCTGACCTCTCGTGTGAAAGAGGTAATATACGGAGTTGATTAGACTTCATTTCATTCCAATATCACTTTCTCAATTTGTAACAAATGTAAGAATGTGGCAGCACATAATAAGATCTGAAGAGATTCTGATTTTGTAGGAAGAACGAGGAAGAGCAAATATGATACATTAACAACGAGAACTGGCAATTGGTACTTAAAATAGAACAAATCACAGAAAAGTCCATTAAATATGACTGAAAACCAAGATAATGGGCTTAATATTTAAAAGAGATTGAACAAAGAAGGGACGTGCAAATTGAATGAATGTAACGCTAGAAAGAGATGAGACTCCAAAAATGATGGGAAAAAGTGAATATTGTGACTAAACCACACGTTTAGAACAAAAAGAATAATCAGTTTATTTTCAGAAGGAATGATATTTTTTGGTCCCTCAAAAATGATTTTAGTATTTACCTTGCATCTGCAGCATGGGTGACACTGGATGATTATTGTTACAGGAGACTAATCAGAAAGCGGCACGTGCTGTGGTGGCATTGCAGAAACACCGTGTCCCACAGGCTCTCCAGCCTGAACGCTGAAGAATTGCAAGTGACTTTCAGAGGTCATTTAGAAGACACCAGTTAACTTGCTTTTCACTGAAGAAACAAAAAGACTTAGGTTCCTGCAATCCTTTCTGATACAGAGTGCTTTCCAATTCAAAACAGGAAACCTGCAGAGACTCATTTCTTGACACTACTTAACAGGCAGCCACATTGAGACTTCAAGCAATGAAAAGCAACTCCTCAGGGCAGAAGCTAAAGATTTCTTTATGTTAATACCACAACTCTTCAACATTCACTTTCTTCAAGCCAGCACTCTTTAGTGTATCTCTTCATTCCTCTTAACTTTGTGCTCAGCATTTTACAAGATGTTACTCACGCTTTGATATCTCTCCCCCTACCAAGTGTACCTTTCAGGTTTTATGTATGCTGCTTTCTACAGGGCTCAGCAGTTGACTTTAGATATCTATTTCAGCTTAAATGTTTACAAAATTCACACAAATGCTTGGATAGGTAATGAATTTGCCCAAACAACTGTAGCGACTGAACAAATTGTTTATAGCTCAGACTGAAAAACTTTGCCTAGCAGGAACAGTTACTTTATTATTATTGTGCAGTTATCACTAATGAGCAGTTATCACAATTAGAAAAAGACATAAGAGAAATGCTAACAGTGCTGGACAGAAAATCATTATCATGAATTCGAACATTTTAATATAGATATCTAAAGCAAGATAATTCCTTAAAAGAGCCCTTAGTCAAGCTCAGCAAGATATAAAAATAAAGGCACAGAGCAAGAATTTCTCATGATAGGATAAGACAATCACTGGGCAAGCCACAGACAAAAAAGAGGAAAGCCACAAGTTTGTGGTCCAGTTTCAGAAGTTTGAGCTGAAGCAGCTGATTCTGTAATTAAAATTTTGTTTCAAGGATAGGTAAGGTCATCATCCAAAACACACAGCTGACCCTTGGTCCTTTCCTATTTATGTTGTTGGGCTCATTGGCTTGCTGAGTTTATAAAACACCTACTACAAGGACTTTTATGAAAAGTGCACTTGTTTGAAAATAAGTGTGAATCATTTATGACATCCAGCTGTGTGTATGACAGGTACAATCTACATCTCACCCTGCAGCAAACAAGCAGATTACAAGCAATGGGCAGGGAAAGAGCACTCCACTGGCCAAATACTATTAACTTGAGAAGACAGAAATAAGGTCAAGGTTAAGCACTTCTGAAAAATCTACTTTTGGGCTCCGCAGCTACAAAGGATACAAGAATACGTGCGCCTAAACAGCAGTAAGCTTAAGCCTGATAAAAATGACAGACCAGATCAAAATAAAAATCAAGTCTTGTCATACAAGGAGGGAACAGCATGCCAAAACTTGTAATTCAACAGTGCCAACAGTTTAAAAGGACTGGAAGCAAGTCTTCCTAAGGACTTGCTTAAAGCTCTTACAGGAGCTGTGGCACCAACATCTATCTGCCACAGCCATAGGCTGTAAAGCAAGGGGAACCCAGATAACTTTTTTTATGTGCCAGACCTGAATCCGTCATAGGCTGAACACCCAGAAAACCCAGGACCACTCTGCGCCAGTCATCTGGGGTTTGAAATTCCAATATCTTTATTCAGATGAGCTGCATTTCACACACTGGAAGTATGCTTTAGCATAGCCCTTGTACCCATACCTCATCTACAACAAGATCCAGCAGCATTTTATTTATTATCACCTGTGCTACAGGCTGACAGGGCCAAAGAACAGTCTTTCCATAAAGAACCTGTGTTAGCAACTTAGCTGATAAATAATGAGTTGAAGTCTCTCTGTGCTGGTATCTGAGAGCGCTGGATCCGGTCCCAACAGGAGTGGGAATCTGTCCACTAATTAGACATGGAAAGATTTACTTCAGGATCAATTCTGTGTAAATGATCTGTTAAAAGATTAAGGGTCCCTTATAAGAAAGCTGCATAAGTGACCTATAATCTTATATTACAACTTTTTACACTTTGGAGACACTCAAGAAAAAACAAAACAAAAACCAGAAGTACCTCTTAAGGTGATTATGTTTTGTACCATGTTTGCTGTCTTAGGTTGCAGTGACTGCCAAGTTTTTTTGTCACAGATGGTTGCGCTTAAGCAGACTTGCCTGCCAATATGATTTGAACTTTGCTTAAATTGTAAGTCACCCTGCCATCTAAGTCAATTTCCCACCATGACAAAAAGGTTATTTAAGCTTTCAGGTGCACTGGTTTGAAAATTAAAATATCTAAGAGTGTAACAATAATGCAAATCTGATCACCTAAGTCTAGAGAAAAAAACCCACAAAACAACAAAACACATGGTTTGCCTCTGCCTTCTCAGCTTGAAGAAATATTCTCATCTGTGGGTCAAAACACACTAATGGCTACTTAGTCTTCCAGTGATCGTCATCCTGGAAGGCTAAAATATTTGTCATGTAAATAAGTTTATTTGCAGATCACAAAGTGAAAACTCTATTATATGGAAAATATTAGGCGCATAATAAGCAAAGAACACACAACCATCCCAGAGTTATTAAAGTGTCCTGGATGCCCTCTGTATGCTTTGTGGAGAAGTAGAGGATTTTGTAAATTTTCTTTGGACTAAGAGTGTCAGATCCTTGCAAGGAAGCTTCAGTTTGAACATTTTTACTAGACTTGAATCTAACAGAACTAAACACTCAATATACGTGGCTAGAAACAAGATTTATAATGGAATACTGCAGGATGAAAATTACCAGTAAGTGGGATTTAGTGACACACAGGGGCAGGCACAAGGCATGGCTGTCCTGCAGAGTTACTAAATCATGGACCAGGAACCGCTGTCCTAGTCTTTGTAGCAAAGAGCAAGGTGGAATCCAGCCTGAGATGCTGGGAGAGACAGGTAGCCTTGCTCCTCTGCCCTCCTTATGTTGCTTGGTTAGCTTTTCCCTTTTGTAGTCAAAGTTTTTAGCCAAAGCCTTTGGAAGACTCTCACTATGAAGGACATCTGTTGCATTTCCCTCCCACTGACCGTAGCTTTGCTCTCTGCTCTTCCTCCACCCATTTGTAGGGAGCTCCCCTCCAGGACCAAAGATTCAGCCCCCTCTTTCTCCCTGTGCTTTGTGCTCACCAGTGCTTGCTGCTGAAATCAGCACCAAAGCATGGGAGATTAGAAGTGGAGACAGTGCGCTCAGGGAACACCACCAGCCGCCACAGCTTTTCTGTAGGATTCATCTTTCATACCTCTATTATTTTTATTTTTTCACACCTTCCCTTGGACATCAGGTACCTCCTTTCTGTTTAGTCCATTTCTGCTCCCTATAGGATCAAGATTCCTAAGACACTCCTAAAGATTGAGGATCAGGATTTATTGTCATATGTAACATTCTCCCTAGCAAAATGTCAAGAAAAAGAAAAAAAAAACAGCAACTTTGAACTTTCTTCTAAAAGCATCACTGGATGACGAATGTGGTAATGTGTTAATGATGCTTTACAAAAACTAACTGAACTACAGATCTTAAGGGTCTATACTGAAGACACAAAAATACTGCTGAGTCAAACCCAATAATACATACAAGGATTATTCACTAAATAAGTCATCCCCTACTTCCAGTGAGGCTTCCTCCTTTTTAAGAGCTGAATTTGCCTTTTTGCCTCCCCTCCTATGTAGCTGTTGTCAAAAATTTCTAGCTAACACAGGCAGTAGATTTTTTTATTATTATTATTTTTTAAACATTTTCTGTATTGTTCATCCAATCTCATTGAAAAATGACTGAGTATTGCTGTAATGCTGTCCCATTTTATTTTCACAACCAAGTGTCATCACTGCCTTTCCATATGCCTTTAAAATAAAAAAAAAAATAACATAATCATTTCCACGCTATTTTTCACCTCCAAATGTGTTATTAGCTTGCAATAACAACAGACCCTTCTCCTGCTGTGTCTGCTAAAGAAATGATCCCAGTAGCCCAATAAACCCGTGTCACCTGTCCAGCAGCCCAGCATTCAAAATGTTTCTGTATATAGCTGGGCTCTCCATTGTCCTTAAGTTTTCAATAATAAATAAAAATTAAAGTTCCTGGAGAAAAATACTAATTTTTCAAACACACACACAGAGGGCTATTATTTTCTGAACCCTATTCCACATCAGACAAAACTATGGAAGTAAAGCTCGTAGTTTTAGTTCCCAGTCCTAATAGGAAATGGTGCAAATGCTGTGCAAGAGCAACTGCAGCCAGAGAGAGAAGTGAGAAGATGTGAGAAACTCTGCAGACACCAAGGTCAGTGCAGAAGGAGGGGCGGGAGGTGCTCCAGGCACCAGAGCAGAGATCCCCCTGCTGCCCCTGGTGAAGACCATGGTGAAGCAGGCTGTTCCCCTGCAGCCCATGGAGGATGATGGTGGAGCAGATGGAGGAGGACCCCACGCCAGAGCAGGTGGAGACACCTGAAGGAGGCTGTGACCCCATGGGAAGCCCACGCTGGAGCAAGCTCCTGGCAGGACCTGTGGCCCTGTGGAGAGAGGAGCCCAGGCTGGAGCAGGTTTGCTGCTCTGGCACCTGGAGCACCTCCTTCCCCTTCTGCTTCACTGACCTTGCAGAGTTGTTTCTCTCTCATGTTCTCACTCCTCCCTCTGGCTGCTGTTGCTGTTGCACAGTAACTTTTCTCCTTTTTTAACTGTGTTATCCCAGAGGTGCTATCACCGTGCCCTTGGCCAGCAGCAGGTCTCTCTCGAAGACGGCTGGCATTGGCTCTGTCAGACACAGGGGAAGCTTCTACCAACTTCTCGCAGAAGCCACCCCTGTAGCTCCCCCTGCTACCAAAACCTTGCCACGCAAAACCGATACACTCTGTAAAGACACTTTAAGAAAGCCCACTGCCAAAGGCAGGTGAAGGACAAAAAGAATGTCTACATAGAATCTGTGTGGATTCTTCTGACAATATAGTAGGTGTGGGTGATTTGTGTTGTAATAGCCTGAGTCACCTGACATGCCTTTTGCTTGAAGTATTTTAACAGTGTTAAACTTGGCCAAAAAGAAATTTAAGCAACTGGGCTCTGTAAAATGCAATGAGTACATGCTGTCCCAAATGATACTTCATTGTTACTGCACATTAGCATGGCTGCACATACATACTATAAGATCATTATAAAACTATCACCATTAAAATGGTAGCTTTTTGTACTTACTGTTTACACTATAGAAGGCACCAAACCATTGCATCATTTCAGTGTTGGTATTTAAGAGAGTATTTTGAAGTGAGTGGCAGCTCCACAACACACAGAAACATCATAACCTGTGATAGGTTCTCTGGTACTTGATCACCCCAAAAACATTAGGATAACTATTTAAAATACTAAAAAGTATCATCCCTGCACTATTTTTTCAAGAATAGGAAAGAAATGTTCTTACTTTTGGGACTTTGATTTCTTTGAGAAATAATAAATGAAAGAATTATCCTCAAGATAATTAGTCTCACAAAAGAAAGGATGAGAATAGTGCCAATTGTAATGAGTTTTTGTAAGGGAAATTAAAACCACAGAAGTAATCCACTAACAGTTAGTTTTCATTTTATTTCCAAGACCTGGGATCAATTGTTCTAAAGTGTATGTTGCTACTACTATTTCTGCAGAGATCTTTTCAAGGACTACATCTGAAAAAGGTAGCAAGAGTGGCTGATCACCCAGCTAGCAACCTACGGAAATCAGCTATAAACCTGCCATGGAACACCCTAACTGTTTTGTTGTCGTAATCTTGCAGCCTAAAGAACCGGGTTCAGATCCATTCTCCACCACACATTCATTGAATGACTGTCAGAAAGAAATTAAGTGCATGACTAAAGATCAGCTGACAGCACTGTACTTCTCACAGAGATGCTGTCCTGGAAGGTTCTATTAGAATTTATGATGTACTCAAGCACTATTTGGCCTTCACTGCCAAATTCTAAAAATAAGAAAATCATTATCTAAGATAAGGAGATCTGGAATGATTGAAACAGCTGCACTGCTTCATAAGCTGAAGGAGAAATGACTAAACAAACAGCTGAGAGATAATTTACTTTTCCAAAAAAGCAATCTTTTTCTCTTACGAGGAACAGAAGAAAACCAGAGCGTGCTTCCAGAAAAAGATCAATCACAAACAGAACACGTACAATGTTCCTTATCTTTCTTTGGCACTCAACGCCATCACCATGATCTGTTACTACAATTATTAATAAAACAAAATTTCACAGAACACCCCAGATCAGACCTGCTGCTGTCTGCAGTCCTCTATCATGATTGAGTTAGATATTTGAAGGAGGAAAGTTACCAGAGGCAACATGGAAACACATAAAATGCACATCTTAAATTGAAGTCTGTGCTTTGGTGTATTGCAGCATGTGAAACGCAGAAGGGTGGAAACAGAAACCTCTAAGGAGAAACAGTTCCTCTGCAGTCACAGTGTCCCATCCCTGGGAACTGCTCTACAGAAGTACGATGTTTATTTGGGGGTTTCTGGCTTGTGGTTTTTTTCCCCTCTAACACACCTGGAATGTTTTTGAGTTTGTTGGGGTGGTGGTGGTGGTGGTGGTGTTGCTGTTTCATTTAGTTGTTTTTTTTTTTTAAATACTTGCATCATGAAGATGCTTGCCCTTTTTTTATTGTTGTGCTGGGATCACATCTCTCCTCAGCAGACGCAAAGCTACATTTACAGCACAGAGAACACAAAAAACTTCTTGCAAAAGTATAACAGTACAACTCTACTGTAGTATACATCTACCTTTCCCTCTCTCTTTTCTTGTGCACAAAGGTCAGGCACAGCCCTTTTACTCCATTTGTTTCTCCCTCCCCAAACAGCAGAGGATCAGCCAACCTTTGAGTAAGAAGGGTTTTTAATGAGAGCACTGACCTCAATGCCAAAAGACCAACAGTCTCCTTCTGGTCACTCTGACTGTTACTTGCAGTTTTACTAATTGTTTAGGTTCTCAAACAAAGGTTTATGAATTATATGCTTCATTATGACGGTTCTTCTTGCGTCCCTCCCTCTTTCCCCTCATTTTCTTACTCATTCTTTCAATTCCACATTTTTTTTCCACATTTTTCAACTCTCCTGTTGGTGCTTACCCTGCCAACTGTACGAGGCTTACTGTAGTAAATCAGCTTTATAACCCTTAACAAGTAAAAACAATGGGCTGTTTCTCTAGGAAAGTTGTGTTGGGTTGCACAAGAAACTGGCTATTTGGTACGTGCTCCGTAGAAAAGCTCCCAGAAAGGAGGGCTGCACGTGGCTTCTCCCTGACACCGTCCAGTCTGGTCAGAGAGGCAGGAGGAATGGGTGAAATGGGGGGCTCAGGTAGGATCTGCAGCTCAGCTCACCGTGGGACATCAGGCAGCATGAGCTATGGCTGACAGTGAGGTATCTTCTTACTTTTCAGCTGTTAGCAAGTCCCTCCGCAGAACAAACTTACCTTTCTGTAACGAAGTGGACTTTGGAAGCACAGGTGGCGATTTCTGAATCAAGAACACAGGCATCCCTTCTAAAGAAAAGAAAAAAGACAATTTTCAA
Organism: Balearica regulorum gibbericeps; assembly: GCF_011004875.1. Classification (NCBI taxonomy): domain Eukaryota; kingdom Metazoa; phylum Chordata; class Aves; order Gruiformes; family Gruidae; genus Balearica; species Balearica regulorum. Next base: position 96,913,769 of record NC_046184.1, read on the forward strand.
TTTTCCCAAGTATGTTTTTATACATGTTATTCAAAAGAATATAAACAGTTGATTTAGAAACATTGCTCACTTAAATATCCACGAATTCTAAATTTGATCAGATTGAAGAGATAGTTATGTCAAAGCTTTACCCAAACTGCTCAAAGAAAAACAAACTACCTCATTAAGACCTCCTTTCTGAGAAAACATTTAAGAGAAGCACTTATGCCATTGCCTCTTCTTTCTTAGTGAATAATATGAAATCTTTTCCTCTTTGCACACAATAAAATTAGGAAGGAGCTGATGACTCTCAAAAGCTTGTTGTCAAGATGTTACTCTATTTTAAGAAGACAGAAACACATCTGATGTCCCTATTCTAACATGCTCAGTTTAAACTTGCAGTACTAGTGCTGTTGTGTTCATGACAATTTGAGGGTAAACAAAGTTTGTGGAGAAGGGAACAATCATTTTAGTCCCAGGGTTGCCCTGGGGAATTTATGTACCAAGGAAGTTGTCTGTTCTTCCTAGCTAGATCAGTTAGAAACTACATCCATACAAAGCAAGAACATGAGTAACAACTGGCAGCATTCTTATGAAAACCTTTGAGACAATAGGAGGAAGGATGATTAAAAAAATACATTTCTGAAATATTGCTTAGAGATAACCAGAAAATACGTATTCCAGAGCTTCACCTGCATTATTAGCAACAATTATAATCTAAACGGCGAGTTAGATAACTCATGAGCTTTTCACTGCTCACGATCATATAACGTCATTCCGCCTGCTTTTTGGAACTTTCATTAACTGAACAACTATTTAAAATCAAACAGAGACAACTGGCTATAAGCCTATGATTTAAAAGCACACCTTTGGACTTCATCTGTTGTCAGTACCTAACCAATTTGAAGTCTCAAGTCTGTCTAGGAAACCTTCCAGAATAAATGAAATCATTTGCTTCCTCTGAAACACAAGCAGACTTTTCATTTACTGAATTGTACTCATGAGGCATTCATTAGATAACACCCTAATTTGTGCAATAAATAGTTTCAAAAACATACAGTATTTTTCTTACTGCTATTATCATTCACGATACTTCAGAACAAAGCAGTTATCAGAACTCAAGTGTATATTATTATCTGTTCAGCTTGGTAGGCATATAACACATTTTGCCCCTGCTGAGCAAACTTGGGACGGCTAACGCATGCGCACCTCTCCCTGTCCCGAAACCAGGCTTGAGACACTGGCAGAAGCCAGAGATGGGTTTCAGAGACAAAGAGACCAAACTCCAATGGCCTGATCCACTCTCTACTCATATCAAACTATAAATATTAAGCCTTATTTACAAATTAGCTGATACTTGCATCATATTTGATACAAAGCTCTGGGTACTTCAGGACCATGAGTATATTGAACTTCAATATTCAGCAGAGGTAAGGGCAGTTCTTGCCATTTCTAACGTAAGGAGAAACCCTGTTAATAGCAAGTGGCTTCTTGTGACTGGGAGGAGTCAGCCGACTGGCCACGCCAGACTGTGAGTCACTGCCCCATCGCAAAACGCACGCAAGCATGCGGAGTCAGCAGACCCGGCAGGTACTGATACTTGCTGAAGGTAATGAAGAGCTCCGTTTCTCAGGAAAATCCACGTGCTCGATGTCTTTCAAAGACTTAAATATGAAGAGCTGGCTTGTGAGAATACCTGGCAACCCCATTTTGGGAACAGCTTTTTTTCAGCCTGTGTCAAGCAGACTTTGCATTATCTACTTGGCAGTGGCATGAAACAACCCAGATATCAAATGACAAAGACACCTTTTTCATTGCAAGGCTATTTAGCTACTTAAAAATTGGCAAATGCTGTCTTAAATATATAAATAAAGACAGAGCAAGAGCAAGCCAGAAAACACTCTCTAGACAGCTAAGGACTCCCCATTTCAGCTGTGTGTAGCTTCTTCCCTGGAGAGAAACAAGCTATGAACAACAGCGTTGTCGTACCAGAACACTTTAATGCTATCCGTATGTCAATTTGCAAAACACAATGGCAAAATTATGCAAATTTTTGCCACAGAGCCTCCAAACCAATGAAAGTTATTTGTAAGAAAGAATTTTTAGGAAACTGTGTGGGACCATGTAGAAAAGTATAATATGCAGTGATATGGGTTTATGTTGACTCTTTTCTCACAAGCAGATCGTGTTTATATGAGTTTTCTTTAAAATATTGGATTTAGAGGATAAATGGCCTTGTCCAGATAACTGACCTTCAATGGTTATTCTTTACCTGGCTTAAGCACAATACTGAGACTAAGAATTCAGACAGTAGCCACATCCCAGTAACAATTAGTGCACATTAATTAATGCTTAAATTATGTTTTAATTAAAATTCTACATATTTTAGGAATATGAATGAGTATCCCTTGCAAGCTTCTTCCCTCAGTAGCTTCAAAGCAAAAGGTCATATGCACTCGTCTGTGCCACTATTATTTTTCATCCCCTAACTGCATTGCTGTAGGTCAGCTTTCCATGGCACTAGCTACACAGCACAAGGGAGTTGGAGAATTCAGAGCAAAAAGTGCTCTCAAGTTCTCTTTTGATTGCTCAATGTGACTATATGTAAGAGAGCATGAGAGTCCCAGACTTAATTCTTACGCATGTGGTATTTAAAGGGAAAAGTAGTTTTCAGGACATCAGCAAGATGGTGATTTTTTTTCTGCTAGATTTTGACCTTACTTCTTCTGCCGAAGGATCCCAACATGCGCTGATACACCTACAGCAAGGGCTGAGGCAAACAAGTAATGAAACGTGAATTCTAGAGAGGGGGCAATGCAGCAGTCAGGGAGGACTCTCTGCAACCTTGCGCGGTTTAGGCACAGTGTAAGAAATGCCCTAAAACTGAGCAAAGATAGAAGAATTGTAGGAAGGATATTTAGCCGGAAAATGAATCTGACTTGCAACCTGTGACTAATATCCTACTTTTATAGAATTAACAAAAACTACTGGATATTTTCCTTAAAGTAGGTTTTACTGAGTTTTTTTTTAATTGCAGAATTAAGAGTTACTACTGTGTTTTGGACCTCTGGCTGCTTCCTGACATGTGGTGGTGCTACTGCTTAAAGCAAGTCAGATAGGCTTCTCTAAAGATCAATTTCACATTTTACTCCTTTAAAAAAAATGCACAGTCATCTTAGAAACAATAAAAAGCAAACCCCCTTCCTCATATTAATATTTTTCTTCTCATAAAATAATGTACAAATGTTCTTTATTGATCTAGACTCTTTTTTTTCCTTTTATAATAAATGACTCTCTATGTATGGTATTCCATTAGTTTAAAGAAAATTCCCTTTAACCATGCACTTCAGCACTTACATAACTACCTTACTGAGGGTCATGTCACTTCTATTGTCCGAAAAGCACAGTAGACATTTTTCTTTTAGTTCACCTCCACCCGCTGGAAAAAAAACGGAATGTATCAGGAAATTAACAGTCTTTTGGTTATAAGTTTTCCTTCACCCCCACAGAAAAGAGCTGATAAAATGTTCTGATGTGCTATTCTAACTCTAGGTTTTTGCCGTTTATTGCAGTTGTGTTCTACATATGGACATATTTCATTTTGTTCCAAGCTGTGCAGAAATGAAACTTGTCATGGCATCCGTTTCAAACCTGATGAGAGCTATGCAAGTGCTGGCCTTTGTTCAAGGCTGCATCTGATGCTCCTGACAGCAAGCGAAGCAAATAACACACATGGAGGGAGAAGGGAGGAGCACTAGTGAAGGCTAGCTTCTGAGATATCACAGCATTATAAAAGTATTTATTTTAAAGTCTCCTACGTAATAATCATGATAATAAATATGGTTGGATCTTTATTGTCAGAAACTAGTGCTATTAGGGGAATTAGACCAGCCTAACCCTAGTTCCTAGCAACTGGATAAACTGCCACCAGAACAAATTTGAGAAGGCTCAGCTTTGTGCAGCAGATATTCCTCTTCAGTCAATGATTCAGAATAGAAAGGTCAGCTGAAAACAGCTCACCTGAAAAAATAAAAACCTTTTTCTGCAAGGAAGCTGAACTGACAGTACATTAATGTGCTTACTGGTGTCAGTAATGCCAAGAAATAGGCTTTTACACCCAAATGCAAAACATGCACTTTTGCATGCCTTCTATTTGAAGCATAAATATAGTTGTGGGGCGAGGAGGGGAGAAAAAGAAGGGGAAAAAAGCTTCCAGAAAGGCAAGATCCATTTGACTGTGGGATAGTTTTCAAAGAGAAATGAAAATGTCATCACCTGACATTTCCAAAGCTGAGCTTTCAACTCCCGAGACAGTGTGCAGGCAGGAGTGTTAAATAGAAGAGCTGGTCACAGACCAGTACACTCTCCACGTGTTTCCCTGGGGCAATTAGCGTCACTTCCCCTGCCAAGGGGCTCACTGTGTTTACTGGTGAATGTCAAGTTCGGTTGCTCATGAGCCTCTGAAAATAAACACTACAAAGTTACTGACAGGGCCTTTAGGTTGAAAAATGAATCCTTCTAACTCATACAATCTCAAAAAAGAAAGTTTAATTGAACAGTCCTTTGAAAGAGAGGACGCTACGCTGCCTTGTGACATTCCCAGAGAAGAGAAGCAGAACATGCAACAAAAGACCTGTCTCAAGCCAGCATTTGGGCTGCCTTAATCTAGTTTTTCTCTCCCCTCCTTTCCTGTTGCACTGCTGGATTCATGTTGCAGGGGCTCTCCCCTTCCTGCAAACACACAGGAACCATGTCACAGCAGCTCCCCCTGAGGGATCTGGAAACATCAACCCAACACTGAGATGCCATGAACATGCCCTTCCTGCACCGCAGCCCCCAAAGTGCCCAAGGACCACAACAGGCTGCATGGAGGAGCCTTTAGCTAGTGCTGCACCGCATAAGAGCACTGTATATAGCCTCAGAGGTCTTAAAATTCTCAGCAATCCACAGAACTATTTTAAATTATTTTTATTTAGAAATCCCTTTATGACTTACTTATAGAAAGCATCACTTCTGAGGAGTTGTATAGACAGCAATACTTAAAAAAAAAAAAAAACCCAACATGTAAGCAAGGGGAGTCAGAGCTGAAGGCCTCCCACACACAAGAAATCACACCAACCTCCTCCTCCCCTTGCTTCCCTCCTCGTGAGACGCCAACAGTGGGGAACAGAAAGCTATTTCTTCCTTTAAAGCCCAATACTGATGAACGAGTCACTCCCCTTTGAGGAAGAGGGAATCAGCAGCAGGGACAGGTTGGGCTTCCTTCCAAGCATGCCATCCTGGACCTGCCCCCAGTAAACCGATGGCACCGCTTATACAAGCGGGGACTATCTGGCACATCAAACCACGCAGGGAGGTGGCGTTGGCTCTGTGGCACGGTGCCGCCAGCAGCAGGTAGCCGCTGTCCGGGGCCAGTGTTGCCAGACCGCCTTGTGGCTGATTCTTGCAGCAGGGAAGGGATTCCTGAATAAAAGTCTTGGTTAAAAGGAAAAAAGTAAAAATAACGAAACAAAAAGGCAAAAAGCTTTAGTTTTCACTTTAGCCACTCATCTGCAGGAGTGGAATAAAGTCACTCTATGGAAGAGATGTAATTTAGACTTCCAAGCCATTCGTATTCATCTGTGGCAAGCTCAGCCATGCTGACCATCCCACAAATGAGACTGACCAAGAGCAGTGAGCCCTGTGTGTCCTTCACAAGCTTTATAGAATTAAGTTGTCTTTCAGGCAATAGCTTGCTATGCCTTGGTTTTTGTTGGTTTCTTTTTTTTTTTTTTTTTTTTACTCTGGGTAGCAAGGTCTTAATGCAATATCTGTTTACTACAATTCTCCAAGAAGCAAGATGTTCCTTGGCTTTTATCCAAACCACTTAGTTCACATACATATTGGAAAAAGCTGTCATGTCAGCAGCTAAGGTTGATATCAAGAGAGACAATAAGAGGATTAAGAGGTGGAAAGCTTTAGAAGGCAAGCTACTGAATATTTCACAAGAAATGAAGCTGAGAGTGCTACTGATGCAAGGGGAAGGTCAGAAAGCTTAAATGTTTCAGGGACAGTTAAGAAATAATAAAATAGCCATTAGGCATTCCAGATGTTGATATGCACCTTTTAGTATCCCAGTATTTCAGTCTGACTTTTGTACCAAGGCGAGTGCTTTGCTGAATGCGCGTTGGTGACATACAGTACTTGCCAAGGGAATTTGCTGGGACACATCTACAGCATCACAGAAATGATCTGACATTTGAGAGTGCCTCTAAGGGCTGATACTTTGTCATTTTATTGCTCATTTTTATTAACACCCGAAATGCTGCTGATGTGGATGGAGTTCCACATCTCCAACTGTGAGGGTCTGGTGAGATCCAGACTGGTGAGAGATTTCAGAGAGACTGACTCCTTGTCACAGTTACCCCTTCCTACCTGATCCTCTAATGACCTGGTTAAACAGATCTTCTCCATTGTTTCACCACCACCAAGACCATGTAGTTTGGGGGAAAGAGCCGACAGTAGAAGAATTATACTGTGCTTTACAAATATTTGGCAGCACAGGGACCCAAAGGCAGAGGTAAGTCCAGGTGTCCTCTGTAGCCTCCTCAATGGCGGGAGGCAAGGCACAGCAGGAATCTCTCTGTAATGGCTTCATTCTACGCTACAATAACCTCACCTATAAACTTCCAGGCACAGCCTGCCAATGGGCCATTCAAAGAACATTAGTTTCCTGCAAAGTAGAAAAGGACTCAAGTATTACATTACCTTATATTACCCTTTAACTCACAAGTACTTCTGAAATGACCCTTCCTTCCCTCCCCCGTCTCCAGCCTACCAGGAAGTTATTAAGGAACTTGGACAATATATTTTATATCTTTGAGCTCATGGAGCATACTAATGAATTAACACCTTGTCAATATACTGTTTCTGTTATACCATGTTTTTATGGCACGTTTTACTTAATGACTTTCTGGAAATAGTCATAAGAAATTTCTCTTCCCCCTCCTGTTTAAGTACAGATATTCTGCTGCGAAAGTCAAAAAATGCTCACCATTTCCTTTTATTTTGACATGCTATTTCAGTCTTGCATCCAGGCACTTTGCGGTTTAAAAATGCTTGAATTATAAAGAGTAATTTTTTAAACCTTATGACTTTACAAAAAAAGTGGTTTATTTCTTACAAAAGGTAACTTGGCTTTCGATTTAAAAGAAAATTTCTAGAATTAAATTGGGAACTACTTTTTGTTGGTTTTTTACATTAAAAATTATTACATTTAAAAATTTCTATTTCCCCATGTACTACTACCGAGCTATTGTGTTTTCACATTATGAAGTAACTTTGGCTAGCAACTTGCCTGCTGTGTGATTTCTCTTTTATTCTTGGTAGTTATTTTAAAGTATTCATCCCATTAAATAACAATGGAAGACAATAAATCTGCATGCACAATAAAGGAGTTTTAGAGGTTTATACTCTTTGGAGATGGTAAATACACAATCAGCCACAACTGCTTCTTTGAGAAACTGTGCTAAAAGGACAAGTCTACATTAACTAGCAACTGAAAACTGATCTTCTGTACACTAGTTGAAATGGCTGGGGGCAATTATTTAGTGAAACAATTAATTGCAACAGATGAAAAATAAAATGTCTTTTTTTTTTCCTCCCCAAAGTAACATGCCAGTTTCAACCCAAATTTTTGCATTTAGAAGTGTTGATTCTAGACTAGATAACATGGGATGCTATTAACATGAGAGAGAAACCTTAATCTCCTGCACCTACAATAAGCAGGAACATGGAAATCAAGATACAAGGCTCAGAGACTTCAACCTATGTCTCCATCATGCCAACATAGGTTTAGATTGCTTACCAGATTTAGTGCTAAGTACTGTATTTCTTTCAAGCAATTAGACAAATCATTATAACATTGCAGCAGTTACTTCTCCAATTTCTGTTTTCCTATGAGATCCAGTGAATGTCTCCAGTATTTTCTTGAGATGGAGTAGCCCCAGATGTCAGTCACTGTTGCAGTAGCAAAGGAAACACAACCATGTAGGTTCAGCTCAATACTTTTTCCCCATTAGCAAACAATGAAAAACTAAAATAAACAAAAGCCCCAAAACATACAAATTGCATTACTTCATTCAGATCACGCGTCACCATTTTCTGTATCACTTTTGTAGAGCATAGCTGATTTTGTCAAAGCTTTAACCAACTAGCTGACAGAGAATATCTTCCTCACTCAGTCATTGCAGATTACACACACACACACACAAATTGTCCTTAAAAACCATAATATTTGCTAGGCATTTATGAACATCTCCACAGTCACTCTGAAAAGGAAGTCATGAGTAGAGCTAAAAATAAATAAATTTGAATGTTTTAAAAAATTAGAAGTAATTAGCAGTAATAAATCAAATAACTGTGTTGTGCTAATGATCAGGAGCAGTATCCTCTGTTTCAGACATAGGGAGTCAGGTAAAAGCAGCTTTGTCTGGTGATTCAAATACAAAATTGTGAAGAATTCTGTTAAGTATTTCTAAACAAAATGCTCACCAAGACATCTAACCCCCTTTCTCAAACAATGTTTTAATCATTTTTCTATGTTGTATTCTGTGCATCCATTTGCAACATTTTAAGTGGTGATGCAATTACTAGGGCTGTGGTCTACTGAGTTATAAGGCTAATATATATTTTTTTGAATCTGGTATAAAAAAACCCCAACCTTTTGTGATAGTGTGATGGAATGATCTATGATGAGCTGGAGCTATGCAGACATGTATTTTTGTAATTAGAGATCAAACCAGGTTTCATACCTGTGTAGCTCCATTCCTAGTGGATCTATCCCTGTTTTACCACTATAATGAGATTTAAAACCAGGCCTTGTCTTCCAAGTGCACATAAGGATCAGTTCATCCCACATTCAGCAACAGCAGGTGACAGGAGGATCGAAGCCAGATTAACAGACAGACTTGTCAGAAAAAGGATTTAACTTGACTGTGTTAAACACACCTGTGGCATAAGTCACACCAATAGCAGTTAATTCCCACTGCAGTCTGTGACAGCACTGAAAATGCTCCTCATATTACTCTAGTTATAGAATTTTTCATATTTCTCATCGAGATACTAATTTCCCCAGTTTTATGACAGGATTATGAGAAGGCAGGCTATGATGCTCAGTCCTATACATCAAAGTCAATTCTTTTGGTTGTATGTTATTCAGCTTTTAAGAAGTGATAAAAAATGACTTCACAACAAGTAAAGATTTGTTTGTTTATAGACGTTAGAAGTTGCTGAACTACGTAAGTAAAAGAGAGTGACAGCACAAGACACTCCCAACAGCTTTATTGTTTTAGCTGAGAAATGACATCCACATGCCTTCCCCTCTAAGGGCTTGTGTTAAAGGGAGCAGAATCATCAGGTCCTACCCTGGGTAGATCAGCCTGACTTCATAAACATTGCCTCAAATCTGTGCAGGAGCAGTAGTGTATATTAATTTCCAGAAGAGAGAGGGAGGACTTAAAGAATTCTGCATTTAAAATTGCTTTGAGTTACACCTACCACAATTCCTACATCACTGCTGGCAGAAAGGCAGAAAGAACATACAGAAGATTCTGGATGTGGGTGTTAACCTAACGTAAAAGTTTCCCTCAAATTATAATTGGAATGCAGCTTTGTCTATTTATAGGCACAGAGGCAAGAGGTGACCACACCACTGCTCTGTGGAGAAATAGACTGACTTTGGTCATGGGGTGGAAGGTGGTGGTGCAGCTCCCCCATCCCTGGGCCACTTTGTGATCCCAACATTGTGTTCCTGTCTTGGTTACAAGTGCAGTGAGCTGGAACAACCTGGCACTTCCTTGTTTTCGTTACAGGTGCGGTGAGATGGGATGATCACGGCGCTCCCTAACCGTACCTGGAGCTCCTGCTGCCTGGAGCGTAGCCCGATCCAGAAGGTACTAGAATTACGTGGTAAGAATTATGGCCTGAATGGAAAAAAAAAACCCCACTGACCAAAGTCAATCATCTCACAATCCTATAAATAGCGATCCTACGTGAGACCCTTTGAGCTCTCTGGGATCGCAGCATGCTGGGACCCAGTATTTCCCCCTAAATTGGGATGCCTCTCAGGGTAGATTTCGCAAGGATTCAGACTGTCCACTGACAAATGCCAACAAAGGAAAAAGTGAGTAATTCACTACAATTTGTGAAGAGAGAAAAATCTTGATCACAGGTTAAGATCTGTGTCTGTATTTATGTGTATGTGATTTGATTTAGAAAACTGTTGTCTCATGTGAACCTCGCCATTTTCAAATCTTTAACTAAGTTGCAAAATTTGGTTATAACAAATTGTGTTGTATCACCTTTTTTTCATTGGCTGATAATTGAGTGCCATTAAATACCATACAGTTCTATCTTGTGATTTACCACAATAGGGTTAATAAATCTTAAATGACTGCTACCTCAAAATTGTGTAAAATCAATTTGCGATACCTTATACTACATCAAGGGGAACATGGTGTGTGTTTTTTTTCTCTGCAAGCCACGGTTTCTCCATCATGGATCAGGAGTGATGGATTAGAACAGCTCCAAGACCTGTCAGCTAATATCTACACTGCAGCAAGATCAGACAGCAGCAGCCTGTCTGGAATGCTGTGACAATTTCTGGCTGCCACCACGAGAACCACAGGTCATGCTACCATAGGAGATTTTAAAGTAGAAACCTGAAGTTTAAAAAAAAAAAAAGGCACCAAGACTGAATGCTTACTACTTATTCTGTAGAAGATTGTGCAGCAAGGTAAAGTACTGACAGTCTATTGGAGATTTTTCACATTGCTCCAGCTCATTACACTGGGGCAGCTACATTCAGGTCAACTGAGAACAAGGCCGGTGTCAGTGTTATCAGTGGGGCTGGCGACTCAGTTACACCCCTGGACCTGTACTTGAGGTCAATGTTTAAAAAACCCAAAACACAAAAACAAAACCACACCCCCCCAAAAAAAAACACCCCACCACCAAAAAACCCCCTAGACAATCCAGATGCTTGTAGCTCCTTTAACTTCACTATGCATTGAAGACACCCATTATCCCATGACAATAAGACACTCAATATGTACAAAATCAGACATAATGTAAAGCATAATGAAATTGCTGAAAATGTAGAAAAATACTGAATGCACCATAATAAACGATCTGCAAAAGATGTTAGAAGTTTAGTTATTACAATCTCAGCAACAACAGATTTGTTTCTTAGACATTACAGTCATCTGTGACGTTCATAATTTTGCAAACAAGATGACCATTCAAAGCAATGATTATCTAACTTTCTAGGCCACCTTCCTGAATTTTGGCATCCCTTCTTAAACTTTCTATCAATAAAAAGGAAGGAAGGAAACTGCAGTAAATGGTAGTGCTGGTCACATGTTAAGAAAAGGACTATGAGATTTGACCCTGTAGGTGATGCTTGTAGGAAAGGGACTTGACAAGAATGACTGAGGGCATGGAAGGAACAAACCTTCTGACTACTACCTACACCCCAGAAATCCAGCCAGAGGTAGGGCAAACCAGCGTGGTGACTCTGCCTGAGACGTGGCCATGCTGCCCAAGTAGCAGGGCACAGGTGCCCACCCTGGTGGCATCCCAGTGCAGGTGCTCCCATTACACCCAAAGAGCAACTGAACACTCACGGTACATGACAAGGTGTCCTGACCACCAAAGCGAGGTGAATGCCATCAGATGGTCTCACACCCTGGCTCCAAGCCACTCACAAATTGAGAGGCTTAAATAGACAGCTCCTGTCCCTGCTGCCAGCTGTTCCTACTGCCCCGTGGGAGCTTCCCTGGAGCAGCCCCTGCTGCAGACAGCAGCTTGGAGGTGCTGAGGGGCGAGCTGAGGGCCACTTCCAGCACCTGCTCCTGGAACTGGCAAACTGAGGAGTATATGTCATTGAAAAGTGAGAGTTTTAGACAGTGCAATTCTGGGAAAATATGGTGAGTTAAAGCATTCATACCTTCTCCTCCCATGAAAAGAGCATCACTCATGCCCTCAGGAGTCCTAAAAGTGATAGAACAAAAGTACTTTAGCACAAGGACAGGACTGGAGGTGGTGTTTGGCACAGATTAACATAAGCTTATCAAGAGCTGTAGCTGGTTGGAATAAAAAACCTGAACTAAAGCACATCTCCAAGCCAGAAGGTGTAAAATACAAAATCTTGCGGTGCTCACCATATGCCAGTAGGCTTACTTCAAAACACGCTAGGCATTTGAAGTAGTGGCCAATAGAAGATCTGTTAACTTGTTCACATTAGACCTCCCCGTAGGTCTTAGCTCAATTCCATTGCACACAGATTTATATAAATTGCCTTTACAACTTGGAAAAGTAGGGGATAATGAATCCCTAAAACCAGGAAAATATTGTAAAGGCAGGTTAGTAAGCAGGATGCACTTAATCATCCTAGGACTTTGGTGGTGACTTTGGAGAGGCAGCCTCCCCTGCACTGCTTGTGGCAGCTGGAACCAGGGTGCTGCTCCTGGCTCACACGTAGATACGCACCCTCAGTGCCAGCCTGATGGCAGGTGTCGTCCAAGACTTGCCTATTCAGAGGCAGTGAGGCAGAATATAGAAAACAGTAACTGAAATAATGCAGCAAGGAATCAGTGACTGACCCAAAATGCTGAAAAGCCCCGAGTACTTTCCCAAAACTCCTGCCAAGGACCATCTTTTGTATTGAATTGCAGCAGCACCCACACTGCAGAGCGTCTAACCCAGTATGAGGCGTCTTACGCTGTGCTCCTAAGACACAGCTGCAGGAACAGGTCTGCTTCACTTAGGCTGCTCAAGTTTGCCTTTGCACTGCCTCCTTTCTCCATTTAAACTAGACCAAATCAGGCAGAGAATATCAAACATAAAAACAAGACAAGGTAAGAGAAGCTCATAGCTTCTTTATGCTGCTAATATACATCCTGGTTCTAGTCCTTACAGTAGATTGCCACTCCCGTACAACTTTTTGTGCACGTATCCTCTGTTTTGAGAGAGGTCTTTCACATTCCGCATATGCTTTATATTCCTTTAAGTATTACCTTGCACTCGTCTCATCTCTACTCCAAAAACATACCACAGCAACACAACAGGCGTTCTCAAATTGTTAAAAAATAAAGTTCAACACTGGTGTAGGCACATCCACTGAAGTCAAAGATGTCTTAGAGATGAGCAAACAGAACTGGCAAATGTCAGACAAGCTGAAACAAATGAGGAGTTTGATATTAAATACACCAGAAGATAAAATTTTTCAACAGTTACATAGTGGTTTACAAAGCCCAAGAGATTAGCATTACACTTAGATGAGAAACTTGGACAAAAAGAGTTAAGCTTCCTGCTGTGAGGCACATGTACAGGTGTGAAGCAGGTGCCAAGGAAGAACAAGAATGTGGATTTTCTAGCTCAAATTGTTCAACTTAATCTTCCTTTATGTTCCCTAACCCAGTCTATATATGATTTCCTACCTGTTTGCTCCTTCCCAATAACTTTATATCTGTTAGCTGGTTTCAGTGAACTTGAAGAAACAAGCAACCTTAAGGATATTCAGCTTCTCTCTCTCTCTCAAACATTTTACAAATTAGCCATTTTATAACTATTTCACTAGTCAAAAATGCATTGAAAAATTATTTAAGGAGATACTTTCCTCATTATATATCCAACAGTTAGCGTCTTTCCTAGGATGTTTTTAAGACAGACGCCATCTCTTTTCTTCCTAAAACTGTTACAGCTATAATCAGCTACAGTTTTAGGTTTTTTCTCTTTTTCCTGAAAGAAAAAAAAATTGTTACCAATAGGAGAGCATAGATCTTTCCCCTGAAATGGTGATTTACTGTCTAAGATTACGAAATGTAAAAGGAAGAATGTTCTGATCTTTCCCTAACTTAGAGTTCTGCTTTTTTGAAGCCTACCTTACACACCTTATTGATAAGACCAGTACCATTGCCTGAAATGTCCCTTCATATAATCCTACATTCACTTGTCTGTAACTCAGTTAAACTTTTATCATTTGGTCTGATTTATTATTTTTTTTTTAAAAATATGTCAGGTGTCTGCCTCAAGCTGAAATTTTTTTGGAAGCATTTCAGCCAATATCTCAGCTATTTCTGCAAATGAGACAAGGATGTGCGGGGGGAAGTTTAACTTGCACTGAGTATTCTGATGACAACTTCTTTGAATAAGCTTTCCATGCTTTAAAGTAGGGAATAGAAATTTGACAAGAGAGGGAGGGCATCATATCAAAATGATACGATGATTCATTCCTCCATATGAAAATTTGAGCCATTGGGCCAAGTTATAAATCTTCCAAAAAACTGCAGCCTGCATATCTGTTAGTGATTAACAGCTAAAATTCTACATTCAATGAACACATTCATGCTTTTCATGGGTTTTTAGTGATATCCAGATTGCCTATATAATGCCCTTAAAGAACAGCTAAGAACACATCTGTCTCCTAAAAGTTTTTGTATGTGAGCCAGCTGGGCATATGCAAGCCCCAGACTAAATACACATTACAGGGCTTCAGCAAGAACACTGGCTATTCTGAGCAGAGGTGAGACTGGGTGATAGCAGGGCGGGGGTGAACCTAACAGCTGTATACCCGCATGGATATAGGAAGCGGGACACGTATGAGAGGAGGAAAGGAAAATTGCACTGGCAAGCTGTTGTCCTTATAAGAGACTAATAAATTCTTCAATCTAAAGAAGCTGGGTTTTACAGGCATAGCATCATTTTATGTGAAATTGCAGAGCATGCTACAAGAGGGAAGACAAATCTTGAGGGAAGAAGGTAGAGTTGTGCAGGCTGGCAGGAAAAAGCAGGGACAAGGAGCAAGACCAAAATCAGACAAGGAAGTGAGGTGGCAGGATAGGGGATGCAACAAAGAAAAGCAGGAGTGTTCAGATGTCATGGATCTATATGTCCAAGGGAACATCCTGTCTGCAGTTTAGCTGTTTCCCAGATCTTGTGTCATGTCCTATGCTGGCTGACCACTGTCCTGCTCTACAGTCGAGTAAGCCTTGTGTTCTTCTGAACTCAGAGCCTGAGTCCAGGCATTGCAACATCCCCACCGTGTTTCGTGGCCTCACCAGAGGACTTTCTGTGCTTCCCAGTGAGGACTTTCCCTATAACAGAATCAAGGCTTCATCAATAAAAGATATAGACAAATCATATTCTCCAGCACATGACAGGTCTTAATTGGAAATTGCAAGAGCAAGAATGAATTTTTAGGTTTTGGAAGCCTGGACTTTGGGTACTCAGGATCAGTTGGGATCTGTGGCCTCCGTCCGACTGTTTTATAATTTTTTTCAACTCCTCTTGTTCCTAAGAAAAATGTTTTCGTCTCATCCTCTTGCTTCCCAAGATGAGATAGGAGGAATAGATGTCTTGGGTTTGTGTTGCCAGTCCAGCATGCCTCCCTGTCATCTGTTCCCAGGTAGCAGAGAAGTCTTACTGGCTACTAACATCTTGTTTTGCCTAGGCCATATCACTAGCATTTTTCTCTATGAGCAGGCTGCACATTAAAGGAGAGGTAACTGCAATAAATATAAAATGACACACCAACATGTTCTTCCATATATTATACTAGGAACTGGGAGGAAAAACCCATGGGAGGGAAACTGCAATAGAAAGGCAGGCCCATGTAAGAGAAAAGTATGGAAAAAGCTGAAGATGATGGTACAGAAAAGTTTGAGAGAGAAAAGCATACCTACAGCATGGTGTCCTGGAACGTATTTCTGGGAGATCTAAAGTTCTTGAGACTCACCTGTCACAGACATCTGTATCACCCATTGGCAAATGTCCCAGTCCTCGCACCTTTAATGCTAGTCCACAAAAATATTGACATCAACCATTTAATTTAGTAGCTCAGAGATGGGGAAGACTGGTCCCGACATACCAAGTTTGGATAATTAATATTTGTTGTTAACATGGCTCCAGAGTGCTGAGCATCTGCCTCCATGCAGAATTTGCTAAGTGGGGTTGATTGATTTATTATTTTCTTTTTAGAACAATACCAAAATACTGAAGTTGTGAAGCGACCTACTGCAGGATTAAGGATTCCACTGTTAGACCTGCTAGTCAGTCTCCCCTCCTGCCCACCCACGTGTAACAACAAAACATGTAAGCCTCTGAAATTACATAACTAAATGCTATTTTACTTCCCAATAAACCTTTGCTCCATCCAGTGTCTAGACTGGATGTTTCTCACTGTGAACGTAGAAATGAAGTACTACTGCCCATCAGCATGGAGTCTGGTCCCTGACCAGTAACGTCAGCAAGGTCTAATTCTCTGACGTAAAAACCTTTGATTACACGCATGCCTATGCTGGTGAACTGCAGATCAGCTCACCTCAATGCGTGATAAAGCTCAGCTTTTCTGTGGTCCGTTGTCACCAGCGTAGGTGAGCTTATGAAGGTAAACTGGTCTGCAGCAAGACAACTGTCACTAACAGTGAGTTGTATTTTATGTACAAGGCAAACATTTATAAGGCAACATTTAACTGGAGAGATGGGAAAGGTAAGATGGTCTGAACTCACATATGTGAGTGACAGTATGTCCCCCATACCACAGAGTCCCAACATCAGCAGAAGGCAACAAGAGACGCTGTGACCTGTGCCTGATTCAGGGCAGGAACCCAACTCCCTTTCTCCTTCCCTGTCCTAATGCTTTCTCTGTCAGTTTTATCATAGGTTTATTTTCCTCAATCCAAGCATGATACAACTAGAATACAATGTCTGTTTAGGCACTGCTCTCAGAGCAGGTGGATTCAAACACCATTTCCCATCGTTCATATTTGCATCAAATGCTCACATCCATTTCCACAAGGAGGGGAAAACAATCATGCAGAAGACTGACTTGCAGACACCTACCTGTTCAGTGGGCACAGAACATGCCCAGTGTGCTACTTTGCGTTATAAAGCTTATGCAGAAGTTAATGTATCCACACAATAATGAGTCATTATGGCTCATTAGAGGCTCAGCTTGCAAAGTCCAAAGTGTGCAGAGGCATATAGGACAAATCCAAACTAAGCATTGTACCCTGCCCTCTGCCTACACCAACGATTTACAAGTATCTGGTCAATGATTTATAAATGTAAAGATAACAAAGTATAAAGCTGTCTGACTGCCTCTGCTTTGCAAGGGAAACACATTCTGGATAATTAGCCACGTCTCTGAGAATGTTTCAAATTTTGGTGTCTGCTCTGCTGTTTACAGGTAAGTGCCTGGCACCCTGTCTCATGTCATTCCCTTCTGGCTTGTTAAATAGTCAGCTGACAAAAAAGAAAAAAAAAAAAGAAACCAAACCAAAAACTTGTTACCATCGGAACAGCACTAATGCAAAAGAATTAACTGGAAATCACTGCAGCAGGGACATATGGGAGAGTGGGTGAGCACAAGACTGCACAGCAAATTCTGTGAAATGCAATCTTGATTCTGGTCCTTGTAACTACTTTTGAACCTCTTACTGCTCAACTCCTTGGGTATTAAGAGCGAGGACACATTCCTGACCAAAAGGATTCTTACAGGATCATTTCCTGAACTGTTATAATTGTAGGAAGAGCTTAATGCTGTTTTTCTGGAATCTTCAGATTATTCTGATCTCATCATTTATTGTTTGTAAGAAACATGGACATTTCACATGCATTTAAAAGGACCTGAAATGATCTATTTCACAAGTGATTTCTGGGATGTCTGATTTTAATTGCTCAAAGACACTGATTTTTTTCTCAAATCTCGCAGGCTGTCTGATCATTGAACCTTCACAGTACCCTGCAAGCAGGGCACCTAAAAAATCAAAGATTCACCTGTAAAACCTGGACCAGAGCAAAAATGGACAGAGCAGGTCTGCAGCATCAATAAGGCTGAAAGAATGCTCTTTCCAAAGCAGCAGACTGGTACAGTCAATGATCAGTGATGCACATGATGTGAGATTAATTTATTCCTCATTAAATTAGAACAAACTAGGTAGGCACTAAGTGACTATTGACTTCTCAGGTGATTGCTTGCGTCATGGAAAGATGCTCCATCCACACGCATGCATTAAAAGCTTTTCTTAGATCTGAATGCTCCAATACATGTGCTGTAAATACAAGATCTGAAGAGCTAAGGCAAAATGAGGTAGACAGAATTAGCCAATACATGATAATGAATTAATAAAAAAGGTGGTTTGTGAATTGGGACCACAATCAGGTGTACTTTCCTGGGCCAAATTCTCTTCCTTGTCATATCATAGAATGGTTTGGGTTGGAAGGGACCTCAAAGATCATCTGGTTCCAACCCCCCTGCCATGGGCAGGGACACCCTCCACTAGACCACGTTGCCCAAAGCCCCATCCAACCTGGCCTTGAACACTTCCAGGGATGGGGCACCCACAGCTTCTCTGGGCAACCTGTGCCAGTGCCTCACCACCTTCACAGTGAAGAATTTATTCCTAATATCTAGTCTAAATCTACCCTCCTTCAGCTTAAAGCCATTACCCCTTGTCCTATTGCTACATGGTCTTGTAAACAGTCCCTCTCCAGCTTTCCGCAGGGAGGGAAGGAGATGGGAAGGACCTTTCTCTCTCCTGCAATGTTAGAGCTCACCTAGTAACCTTCCTTTCCCCTTATTTGCCCTTCCTGATATGTTGTGTACCTGAGGTTGGACTATTCCTAGGTACTTGTCTGTCTTCCTGAACCTTACCTCCTTTCCACTGAAGGCCATCGTGATACAAGCAGTGTCACCTGAAACCAAACCAGGAGCACAGCAGCCTGCCGCTCCTCCTTTTGGAGGACTTATCTTTGCTTTCATCTCGCTGATATGTCTGTCTTTCCCAACAGAAAGACCCTTTTCCCCAGGTTCCTTTCTTTGAAAGGCAAGAAGAACCATTTATTACTGATTTTAAAGAGCTCTTAAAAGTTTCATTTATCACAAATAGTTTGGTTTTTCATTAATTGTGAATCCTTTCAACAATGGTCAAGGTGGTGGCAAGTCAAAATAGAGGCAGTAAGATTCACTAATGAGAACCTGACACTTCATCACACCGTCAACTCAGCTGCTATGAATCACTCCCCATAATAAACCATCTTCACACCTCTGGGAAGAGGTGTTCTGGGCTGTTTGTTAGATCTTTTCTTTAGCCTCCACAGAGTGCAGCAGAAAGGGATGGGGTACAAGAGTGTGGTGCCCTGGCACTGGAATTATTACTGAAGTCTCTCAAATGTCTGACTGAGGTGTCTTGTCCATTCACTCAAGGTTAAACTGATGGCCGCATATGGATGTAGAAAGGAAATTTTGCCAGGACCCACTGAGCAGGACCAATACTTTTTTTAATACTTTGCTGCAGGGGAAGTAGTTCCTTCCCTAGGATTATCTAGGATTTTTGCCAAATTGCCTTGATATTTACCCATACCTGACAACTTTCCTGGCCCTTGGCTTCACACCAGCAATATGTTCAATAGCTAATTCTGCATTAAGTGTAACTTGTCTGCCTTTGCTGATAAGGGAATGAGGCTGATGCTGTATCTCTCATGATTGCTAATGACTGAGTTCTCATCTCCTGACCCAGAGAGCCCTTGTATCTGGTGCTGTAAAATTAAGAATTGTCAAAGTACAGAGAATTCAAGCTTTAAGAATAAACAGATGAGACAAAATTTCAAAGATTAGGTGATATGAACAGTGTTGAAACACTTAACAATCAGTGACTTTAAATTTTTCTATCAACAGGTATTACCAAATCTGACTGACTTAATTAGAAGGCCTGTTACCATCCAAACACTTTGGAATACATAGCAAATGTGCATACACACATTTCTTTTTCACCATTTGAAAAAGCAATATTCAGGTGTCTGACTTTAACATAATTGTGCTTTTCAACTGAGAAAACATGACACATGGCCCAAAGGTGGCCAGCAGAATCCTAAAGACCATCCCTGCAGCAATCCACCCACATATGCAACATACTGACAGACAACCATGTCTTGATTTCCATGGAGTGCCAGATAACCTATAGAAATACTTTAGTGAAGAGAACACTAGCTGCTTCCACGCTTCTCTTTCAGCACTTGCACTGTTGCACGCTGTGGTGTGCAGACCATGTCCCAGGGTCTGGCTTTGTGAATCTTTTCTGGATTTAGAAAGTTAGCTAACTGAAGCATGGGGGGGGTGGTGGGGTGAGGGGGTGTCCCCCCATTCTGGCTCATTTCTTTAAAAACATACTTGAGCTGCAGCATTTAATTTACTTTTTCAAAGTTCCCAACACGTCAGCACCAGCCACCTCAGCAAGGTTAAAGTGTCCAAGGTTGAAGTTTAGCTCTGTCCAAGTTTAGCCTGTGTCCAAGCGCTGTCCTAAAGTGCTGATAAGACCAGCACCCTTACCCCTGCAAGCTGACATTTTGACCAGACAATCACCAAAGACGATAATAAGAAGAGTTATTAGACTAAAAGGAAAGGAGCCAGAACAATTGCCAACTTTTGACATTTAAATTCCATTGATATAAATAACTTCAGCAATAGGTTTTCAGGTTGTCAGAAACTTGCAATAGTCTTCAGAAACTTGGGAGAGAAACAAATGGCTCCAGTTTGTATGACAACGTGCACAGAGAGGGACCGAAGTGTTGCTAAGTAATTGTCAAATTTTTTGTAAACATCACAGCAAATCAGACATAAACCACTTTTCCCTGTGGTAGATGCACACCGGGGATAAATTTTGGTCCCAAGCCTTGAGATTGCTTCTCACCACTTATACACTACTGCTGACCTAGTTCAAAAAGGCTCCCGGGATGGAAGAGGGTGAAACACATCCTATACTAAAGCAAGTTCAAAAGATTGTCTTTTCATTTAATTCTACCATTAGATATGCAAATGGTGGCTTCCCTGCTCTCCCCAAAGACTGCTAAGCACACAATGGCTTGTACAGCTCAGCTTTTAAAAAAGAAAAAGCATATCAATTAAGTGGGTGCCTAAGCAGGCAAAGGTGTCAAAATTGAATCCCATACTCACATTTTTGACCGTGTGAAGGGGATCATTGCACATTCAGCTGATAGAAAAAGATGTCTTCCTGGGAAGATTTTGTAATTGTATCCTGCTAAATATCTTGCTTTCTAGAAGTCTATCCTTGCACAACAGAGTTAAGCTTCCATTTGAGTCTAGTATGAAGATATTTTAATGCACAATAATTTAAGATCCATGCAGGCTGATTTTATATTTTAAGTGCAATTTGCTTGCTGTACTGTAATACTTTTTTATTATTACCTTGACATTCCAAGCTATTTGATATGCCTTTTTCATAATCAGGTTTTGTTGTTGTAGGGTTGGATTTTTTTTTTTTAACAGTCAATGCTGGATTAAGTACACATTTACTATTTTGACAAAGATGACAATGTTTTACCACCATCTCCCCACTCTCAAGTTTAGTCTTAAACCAGTTTGCACTAATCCATAACAAGGTGCTCAGAAGATACCACAGCAGTAATGATTACTAATAGTTTTCCCTCTGGACAATCTGTTTAGGTGTACAGGATAGACAAAGCTACCTGCTGAAGGCAATAATTACACGAGCAAAGCATCTGCTTGCAAAAGCCAGCCAATTTTTTCTATAATTTGCTTTTTATATGAGAACACTGAGTGAATCTTCAAGACATGATGAAAGGAAACACTAACTGGTAACAGCTGATACAGCCTCTGCAATAGTTCACTCCCCACACACATTCCTCCTATTTTCCCTTTAGGCCATTAATCCCTAAATGTGCTTTTCAAATAACATATTTATCTAAGATAAAAGAGGAAAACTAGTATTGAAGAAAAACATTAATGTACAACATGTCTGACTGCTCTTCACAGTGACTTAACTTTATTTCATTACAATTTGAAATTCTTCATCTTTTTTCAGTTCAACTTTATGCACAGTGAGCCATTTCATTAACATTACCCACCTGCTCCTAGCTCCCTCTAGTCTCATGCCCAGGTGCTCCAAAACTCCATTCTCCTGGTTTCTGTGTTAGTCTTCTGCAAGATGGAGAGCTGCAGTCCAGGAATAGTCTGTGTTTATAAAGCACCTACCTGAACAACAGACTCTTCCACAGTCTTATACTCAGCTGTTCAAAAGGTGGGGAAAAATTACACGCAGTCTGAGAAACTTAAATTGAGGCAAGACGTAAGCTATTTGCTGAAGACGATACGCTGTATTCAGAGGGGCTACTCAGGAGGAGCCATCTGGTCTGACGCCTCTAGGTCTGTATTAGAGCTTTAAGACCTTGTCTTCTCTGAGCTCTGCCAGAGCACAAGCAAACGCACAACCCTGCTTGTCTGTGTAGTCCTAGCGAAAGACCAGCAGGACTATTTCTGGTTTCACTAGAAGTGGTGTCACTAGAGTTCTTCTGCAGGTGAATGAAGTTTGTCCCATTCAGGGAAGCTTGCCCCATTCAAAGACATATAATGATCATTACAGTAAAATGAAGGGAGAATGAGGTGAGCCTAAAGGATTAGCTTGAATGCAAAGGCACTTGCCTGATTTTCTTCCATTACTCATGCATCTTTGGAGTGCCCCACCAGCTAGGGACAAGTCCTGCAGAGATGGCTCCCAGCTGCTAAGAGTGAAAGGTGGAAGAGTTTGGGATAGCAGCCAGAAAAGAAGAACTGGATGTGAATGGTGGCAAAAGCAGCCAAGAGCAGAGCTGACACCCCTGCCTCCCCTCGGAGCAGGCAGGTGCACCTTAATCAAAGTGCATATTCAGTATGGTTAGGGATGGCATTTCTCATTGGATACAGGTGCAGCCAGAGCAGACTGTATATTAAAAATGTAAAGTTAATACCCTTAAGACGCAGCACTCTGCGCCGCAGTAGCCAAGACAACACCTCACTGTCCCACCAGCAGAACTACAGCTCATTCTTTGAGGATGCTGGCAGTGGGGAAAAGAAACACAGAAAACAAAGCTGCTTAATGACCTTTTTTTTTTTCTAGCTCCCCATATAGCTGGAAGGCCAAAGCACATATTGGTGATAAAATTTAATGTTTAATGGCCCTTACTAACTATACACACATTTAAACAAAAGTGAAGCCTGTTACTGAGCCAATTTTCTGATCCCTGTTTGGTTATCTCAGTCCAGAAATATAAGCATGATTTTACAAAATATTTAATATCAAAAAACCTCCCAAATTCACTAAAGAGAAGTTAACAGCTCATAGATTTTCTACTGGATAATAGCAAATTGCCAGAGAAATAATGAAATTTGATGAGCTTAGTTTTATCTTGTGCAGCTCTGGAACAGAAGTATAACAGCTTAATAGACAAATGCAAGAAATATTTTTTCTTCTTCCCCAGGCCAAAGTCTTGTTTTCCGAGGTACAGAAATAGCTATACCTCAGTTCCCTAAGGGACAGAGCAGTTCATTCAACAGGAGTCTTCACACCAAATTTCTGAACTTACTATGTTTATCTGTGGAGTTAACATTTTTAAAAATATTATTCCTTGAAGATCCCCTACCCCAAAATTCCTGGCTCCAGTTTCTGATTTTAAAAACTAGGAATCTAGAGAAAGTCAAGTAGGAAATAACTACTGGGACTTTCATTGCTTGCTAAGTAAATTTTCTAAAGTACTATTTCATGTGTCTGTTAAGAGATGATAGATGACAACCACCTTCGCTTCTTTTTTTATTCATTACTGTATAATCAAGCATTTTCTCACCTTGTTTTCAAGTGTTTTTTTTTGGCTATAAGAAGAAACAAAGTGAAAAGGAGCAGCAAATAGTCTAGCTTACATATCTGCTACCTATCTATGCATTGAACATACATATTTTCTATTTAAAAAAACTAAAGAACAACCATATTGCGGATGGTCAGCCAAGCTAGTGACAATAGAACTTCAGGAATAAGGGCATTGGAGAGCTGTCAGTGAGGCAATAGTTTGCCCTGCTGAGCTCCTATTGTAAGGCACAATACACAAGGGTTCAAGTCCTTGGCCCACCTGTACCAAGTATGTGCAGGTCATCCTCAGGTGTCCATTTAAACTCACTTCACTAAATTGGAGCACAGCTGTTTACAGGCACTGACCTCAGCTTGGCTGACTTATCTGAGTTTGAACTGAATCAGTGGCTCATTAAAAATTGTACAATTCAGACTGACATACTATTTCAGACCAGTTTAGCCCCAGAGGAATTTGGGTCTCAATCACTGGAGACTAAAAAGAGAAGACTTTTCCTGTACCAGGGCCTTTCATAGGAAGGTAATGAGGAATTCAGCCCTTTTTCTTGGGCAGAGCTGTTATTTCAAGAAGATCTGCAAGAAGTACTTCTGCATCTGGGGTGACCTCAAAAGTTGTCTAAAGCAACACAATAACAAGATTAGAAGTGCAATATCTTTTGCTCACAGAATAATTTCCATGCATCCTATTTCTATGCTGCTACTAATGAGAATAAATACTACATCTAAACCAGGAGGTTTAGAAAGCGTAGTTAAATTCATAGGTAGATTTAGAGCTTTTTAAAAGAACTTTAGGCTTCCCAGCACACCTGAGACTAATGCAATTCTTGTCTAAGTTTTTTCTTAGGTCACAAAATCTTTTATTAAAAATAAGTTAATGCCTTATTTACTTTGGATTCAACAACAAAATAATTTATAGCAGCTGTTTTATTAACTTCAGGCTTAAAACCCCAAAATCTTTCTGGAGATCTAAGGTAGGACCATCTTTGATTTCTGTTAAATAAGGACCATGTCTTTGGACCTGTGGTTTAGGTACAAATATGGTTTTTGAAGTGCACATTTGAAAATATTTTTCTGATTTTACAAATATTTCTCAGCTTCCATATCAGGTGTCTTTGGAGCACCATTTCTGACAGAAGAATCAGCAAATCAATTTATACGACTTAAACGACAAATACCATATTCTCAGAACTACTGGGACCCAAGCAGCAGCCACAATGCATGGGGATACACTGTGGCTGAACAGGTATTTTCTCCATCATCTCGCATCATCTATTGAAAAACAGAAGGTAAAGGTCTGGGATTAGCACATAACAGTAACCCTTTGGGTCAAAGGAAGAAATTTGTCTGATTTATCAATGTATGCAAAGTTGAATAAATACAGTGTGGGACTACTGAGCAGTACCAAAGATCAGAATATTCTTTTCTGTTTTGATCTACTTCAGGTGAGTGAATCATGGACAGCTTTGAGAGACACAGCACAGTACTACATGGACTTGGGTTCTTTTGCCTTTGATCCTTCGATTGCCAGGTACGATGGGGTTTCTCAATAGTGTTTCACAGATTCAGAATGCATGCGTGTGCCTAAGTAAAACTGACCAATATAAGAGAGCTGGCGATTGGGTCCTAGTGGCATAACTGGATACATTAACAAACCCGATTATAAGAGACATCTTGAAAAGTTAAGGAAAATTTGGGTTTGCTGTCCAAATGTTATCATTACTTAAATGTAGTCACTTTATTGTGGCAAGTTCTTTTTTAAGTATGCTTTGGAAGAATTCATTAAAAGCTCAAAGAATATATAATTTTTTTAAAAGTCCACAGAAGCTAAATTGCAGCAATAATATCCTACGTAGTCGATTTAAAAAGCAGACAGAAAGTAAATCCTGACAAGAAAACTAAAAGATAAAAAAACTTCATCTATTTCAGTAACAAAACTGTATTCGGTGTAGAATAAAAACTCAGCAGAACAAAACAGAGAATGAGACATAGCAGTTGGTAAAACCAGTATTTATAGATCAGCACACAAGTACATGAAGTGTCTCAAATTATCATAGAGAAATTGTTTAGGACTATGCTAAAATGTACACATTTTGGGGACATAATTTTGTCAAATTTAGGGGACAATTGCTAAATGACTCAGTTTGACAAGCACAGTGCAGAATACACACATTATTCCTGTGAAATACTTTTCATATGAAGATACTGTAATCTTTCAAAATGGACAGGAGCGGGTAGAACTAAACTCATACAACTTCAAGTTTCAGTGCTTAACCTAGTTACCTAGACATAGCAATCTGATCGGTCTGACTGTAACCACCAACAGGAAAATGGGTAGACTTCTGCTCAAAATCTGCTTTGAATTTTATTGGCTTAAAAGTAGCTTTCTTTTTAAAAGCGAGCACCAAGTTTC
The DNA here is from genome assembly GCF_011004875.1 of Balearica regulorum gibbericeps. NCBI lineage: Eukaryota > Metazoa > Chordata > Aves > Gruiformes > Gruidae > Balearica > Balearica regulorum. Next base: position 96,939,851 of record NC_046184.1, read on the forward strand.
ATTTTGAAATGTGGCTTTTGAAAAGCATTGTTTTTATGATTTAAGAATTTGATTTGGAGAGTCTCAGACTGAGCTTTCTAGGACTGTTCCACCTGAAAGGTGATGTCAGCTTCACTCATTCTGAGCAGAAGCAAAGTAGAAGAGAATAGCTCTAAGTCATGATTTCCTTGCCCTCCTGCCAAGCCTTCAGCTGGTGCCCTTGGGTGACTGGAAGGAAGCAGCAGGATTTTCTCCTACAATTTCTAATAGTGATATGGGCAGCAGCTTGCTTGGCTGGCAGCAGTCACTTTTATCTTATGATAAATCTGAAGTTACCTGAAGACAATTTACTCAGTTTTCAGGAAAAAAGCCAACCTGTCTTTTCCATCAGAAAAATTTATCCAGATAGAAAATGCCTAACTACCTCTAATTATTAGTTGTCCAATACACGTGTCTGAAGGCTGTGATCCTGACAGCTGCCAGGCATACTGCAATATGAGTTATGCCTCCAGAATGATAATCCTTATGATTGTCATATGACAGGATTAAAGCCAATTTACAGAAACACATTTGTAGGCACTCCCACTGAAGCATGTTTATGATTTCAGAAGGATGCTGGGTAACTCCCAGACTGAAATAAAGTTCCCAATGCTAATATAACAGAAATTAACATCCAGAGCTTTTATGAAGGCATATAGTAGAAAAGACATCAAGCTAGCAGTTACAAAAATGTTACAGATAAAGTAAAACAATAATTTTCAACCTTATTGTTCATGATTAGTGGTATTTCTGAGAGAGTCAAGAAAGGCAAGCCTATACAACATATGCAGGAATCTGGTTAAGGGGCTGTGCTTCCAGAAGAAAATATTTGCAAAAGCTTGCAAATCTGAAGAGTGCAGCTTCTGACAGGAGCTTTAAATTAATTTTGCAAAAGTTTTCTAAAAGCAATTTATTCCATCTTTTCTAGTGACAACATCAGATCTTACACGGACATGCTACAGCAGTCTGGGACTCACCTCCAGCAGCAGACAAGGATGAGCTATTAAACCCTACACGTCTCGTATCTGGCAATGCTAGGATATGGCATGTTATGTATTTGCCATTATGTATTTGTTAAAATGACTCTCTCATCCCACCATCTAAAACCAAAATTAACACACTAAATCTCTCAATACCACATATTTTATATTCGTCAGTAGGAGTGAGATATAAGTCATGGTAAGCTGAGTAAGAAGATGAAAACAAGGAAACCATTAACTCTTAGCAGATTAGGTTAAAAAACCCCAAACCAGTGTTTTCAGATAAAAACAAATGTTTAATCAAAAAAACTGTTTTAAATGTGCATTTGTGCTTCTGTGACTGAAACTCACTTTTTTATTTCTCAGTATTTTACATCAGCTACTTTTTGAGAGGCAGTTAAGAAATGGAAATCAGTCACTTCAGGTGGGTAAGAGAAATTGAGCACATTTGCTCCAGATTTGGCTAGTAAGAAGAGCATACTTCCTGTACTTCAAGTGTATTTCCATTTTTTCAAGTACTGGGGTCAAATTAGTAGGTTTTATAGTATACATCCATATCATGTATATGGTTTGCTTTCCACATTTAAACTTCTGTACCTGGTCTTGAATGCCAAAACCAACTAAAGCCACAGCTCCCACTGTGAGTTGCTTTTTCTTGCTCCATGGAAGTAGGAGCCGGCAAAAACATTATTCATGGCTCCTTTTCTCATAAAAGTGGTGATGACAAAATGTTTTTCATGCCATGTTCTTAAGTCTGGAAGTTTCCCCATTCTTATCCATTAATCTACCTTATTTCAGTACATCTTTGAAGAACATACTGGGCTCCCACATTTCTTTTATGTGTTATTAATATATTGTGAGCAATTAAAAGCTTTTAACCGTGATCAAAATTTCTGCATGGAGAAAGAGGACCTATTAGGGAAACTGACATGTATGGTAAACTTAAGGCAGGCAATTTTCCTCTCACTTTTTATCCCCAAATAGCAGGTTCTGGGTGTTGTGAGTTTGAGGTTCTTCGTGAATATGGACTGTCTACTGACTGGAATGAGTTAGAAGATAATATTGGATCTTCTAAAATGAAATGCGTATTCTATTATTTTGGCAATCTCTGCCATGCTCCCAGGTATGAGACAATCCTTAGGCCACTATTAATTTCTGTGAATAAGACAATGGGCCTGAAATTGCCATTATTCATTAACTAAAGCTGAAAATTCATTAAACACTTGGAAGAGATAAATGAGGTACAAGTTCAGTATTTGCCATGTAGAATTTCACATCTTCAGTCACACTACTTAATTATGAACAGTTCATTCAAAGATAAGGGGTGACAAATGATGTATAGACTAAAAGACCCCACTAGTTAAACACAATCATGGCCTGTCCCTTCTGTCCCTCTTCCCTGTGCTGCTTGGCCTTGGATAAGTGAGCACTCCAGATCCTAAACCTTCCAGTATTTTCCTCAGTAACAGTGCAAGCATCACAGAACCTGAAGCTCTTCAATTTGTAGCAAAAAGCGGTACTGTAAGGATATGGACTGTATTTTATTCTAAATGGACATAAAGTAAAAATCAAAGGATCTGCCTCTTCCAGCTGTGCACCTTGTTCGTCCCCAGATTTTGCCGCTCTGCTGGCAGGGATGCCCAAGCCACTTGCGCATCAGCTCCTGAAGGGCTGCTGTTTTCAGCCCTCCCTCTCTAACTGATGTTGTTGCTGCCAAGACAGGGGTTTGGGACCTGCTTGAGAATTAGCTGCAGTTTTTGTGCCTGCATAGTAAGTCAAACCAAAATGTGAGTTAGTTCAGGAGTTGATTTGCAAACGGACAAGGCATCCCTGGAGTGTGGATGACAAAGTCCACCAATGAGGTGGACGGTAAAACGAAGTGTGTCTTACCTCATCTACTCTCAGCTGGTGAGGTAACTGCCCAACCTTTATGAGCCATTTTATGGTTGTCAGCGCCATAAAATTAGAATAACCACTACCTTAAGTCTATTGCCACGAGGACAGTCTTGCATAAGGCTGGCTTTGTGACCAAAACATCAGACAAAGCCAGGGGATGCAATTTGACAGTTCTGTTGTACTTAGACATGACTAATTCCTTTAAAGAAGCTGTTCTGAAAGCCAGAGCCTCAATCTGCAAAGCCGTAGCTTCAAGCTAATGTCACTAATTCAGATAATTAGTCTTGCTGAATTAAATGGGAAGAATTGTGCATGCATGAGTAGCAGTGAAGGATGAGGTGCTTATTTTTTGTTATCAAAATACATGCCACTCATGAAAATGAGCAAGTGGCTTTCACAGGCATTTGAAAGTTAAACTGCTTCCTCTGCATTTATTAATAACCAGGAAAAATATTTACCCTCTGAATTTTCTCCCCATATTTAGCTTCACATACTGTTTCAGCCCTTTAAAACAAGTAACTTTGGACCTTTCTTCACTGGCTTTTCCCACACATTTTCATGTTGCCACCAACAGATTTTATCTCCTTGCTTTTTCTACACAGCACAGACACACATACAGTACCTTATCAATGACAAATCCAAAGAACTGGGCTAAAGTACAGAGAATTTCAAATGCAGTTCTGCTGGTCATGAGGGTGGAAATACAGGCCTCAGGAAATACAGGATCTTTGCTTCTAGTGCAATGGAGAGCAGTTCCTCTAACCAGTTACTGAATACTGCAACTTTTTTGAGGAAAAAACCCCCTCAACCTAAACCACAAAAACACCAAAGCTCCCTGAGGCTGGAGACAGCAGAGGTCCTGGGGGAGAGTGGGAATAGGTGAAGAGGGGTCACAGAAATCTGGAGTCAGGTTTGTCTCTGTATAGACATTAACTGGATGGATGCAGGGGAAAATCTGCCAGGCAGTCCTGAGTTTCCAACTCTTTTCTGAGTGACATGAGCAGGATGTCCATCTAAGATCAGCAGAACGACAGAAATCAGATGCGCAAGTATCTCATGGTTAATTACCAGCTCCAGCAGAAGGTCTTCCCCAGCCAAGTTGCTTACAGTCTCCCTCCCATGGGGGTTCTCTGGTGCCAAGTCAGATCTAAATCATGCTGCAGCCCCTTCCTCAGCCAGAGCATTACCTATTCCCTCAACTACTTGGATCCCTAATTTTGCAAAGCTTAGAAGAACCTAATTACATTTTGTGGTCTCTGTTGCTCCGTCAAGTTGAATGACAACAGCCCAAAGGTTAAAAAATTACTGTGGCTAGGCATAGGGGATAAACACATAGCTACCCAGACAACATATTTGTGGGAACCTTGCTTTGTTGGAGAACCAGATGAAAGATGCAAGTGCTGTCTGATGTGAAAGAAGTAAGAAACTCCATCTTTCCTATAATAATTAGAAAAAGATTAATACTTTATGGGCTTTCTTTTAATGACTAAAACAAGTCATTCCAACTAGAGCAAATAGAGAAAGCTCTAGAGCCCAAGTAAACTATATATACCCCACATTACAAACGCTGAATGTGGGATAAGTACTAAGACACACTGTTATATATAAGCTCAGCAGAACAGACAAGTATATAGAGGTAACAAGAAAGAAGCGTATATTTTATGAGCTGAAATGGCTTCTACAAACAGAATGGTGGCACTTGGTTTTCAATGAAAGGCCTATACACTAATTCATCACTATGGTAGTTCATGTGATTGAACCTGGTCTCATACGATTTTAATGCATAAACCTTTTGAGCTTGTATCACACTATTGTTATGCACTTGCTTTGTGCTTGATCTTCTGTTGTCTTAAACCAAAACAGCTGAGACAAAATATTCATCTAATCTATACCTGCTGCTGTAATCCTCAGTGCCAGCAAAAGTGAGCTGTGTTCAAACAGTTTTATGTTTGCTGATTAAATGTACAAACCACCCACCTGAGGCAGGTGCACTGCTGTAACCACTCCATATGAAGTGGGAAATGAATTATTAGCATTTTGCATCATCCATAGGAAGCAATGAGATCAGTAATTAGAATGTAAAGATATAAAATTATCTGCAATTCAAAAGTTCTCTCAGGAAAAGAAATAAGCATTTTTAGTGTGTGATTATCATCTTAAGAAAACAAACATCAATAATTACTGTTCTGCCACAAAGATCGTTGACGATACACATGTTTCAAACAATATGACATCCAGCCTGCAGAGTCTACTTTCCACTAGCTGGAAAAAGAGTAACAACTCTTTATGAAAGGTGAGTGGTATCAAGCTGGATATCCGTAAAGGTGATCTACATGCAGCAACACAGCAAATGCCTGTTCCCTTTGAGCCCAGACCGACGCCACGTCCTGCCGTAGCACTGGGCAGGCTGAGTGCTGCCACTGGCTGTCTTAGAGATGAAACAAATGCTCACTGAGCCCCATAGTGCAGATTTAACCATCATCTGCCTAGGGGAGCAAGCTTTCCCTACGCCAGCATCAGTCCAGGCAGGGGCAGGGGAAGAAGGAGAAGGGACAGACTGGTGCATTTCAGCCTTCTAGAATCAACCCATAAAAGCTTCTTTCTCTACAAGGTGTTACAAAGATAGGCAGCTTGGAGCGACAGTTCTCATTCAGCTACTTACTCCCGGTCATACAACCACTGCTAAGGTGATTTCATGCCAGTCACTGCCTCCTTGGCAGGACTGAATAAGCATGTGAGATCCTGTCTGAATAACTCAACTATGTCCCGGTCGTGATTGAAAGCTGCCGCGCAGCAGGGAGCTAGTTCAAGGAAGGCTTAAAAAAACATCCTCACAATTGCTGTCAATATTATCATCATAAATCCAAGGCCCAATTGTGCAAGGTGCCATGAGAAGGCAGTTAGTCTGGCATCCTCAAAATGCAGGTAGAACTGTCTAAGAACAAGTAAACAACCATAGGAAAAAAAGTGAGTGAAAAGACAACCATGGATCTTAGTGGTGGCTGCTCAGTACTGCAAAATAACTGATTAGGTAGGTACTTAGAAGAATAAGTTAAAAAGAATCTTACCTGCAATTTCAAAGATGCTTTGGATGAACCTCCCACAGAAAACTATAAAGTACTGCTTCCTCTTGGTGTCCGTGATGTTACCTTTGGTGCAGAGTTTAGACAGGAGGCTCAGTGTTGAGAGACCTGCCCCAAGCTTTCTGATGGAATGGGCCTGATACCACCCCCGCTGTGGGCAGGATGCAGTCTGATTTTTGCTATAGTACCTCAGAAGACTGCCACCAGTGCATTATACCAAAGCTACACGTACTGATTTTTGTTTTAAATTTGGAAGTGCTTACAGAAATGAGGAAAAGTCTATAAATATTTACTAGAGTGAACCTAAGGGGAAAACAAACAAAACAAAAAACCAACCAACCAAACCCACCACCCCACACACACACCCAGCACACTTTTACTCAAATATTATTTGGGACAATTATGTTTTACTAAGTAAACAAACAATTAAGTCAGAGTTACTACATTTTGTGGACTACAGAAAACAATTTCCTACAAATAAGGAAATAATTTCCCTTTTCATTACTCAGGGTTACAGTGTTCCCTATGCCTTGCTCATTCTCTCTGCCCCAGACTAAGGTCTATTTTCATTCCTTCAATAACTGACAAAGGATTAGATCTAGCCAGAGTACATCCACAGGTACTGTTCGTAACAACCACAGATTACTCTGTGCCTCAGTAAAACATTCAGGCTGCCTTGATCTATCAGGTCAACTGTGTCAGGAACAGCATACACAGCAGCGATTACAAAATAAGAAAATTGAAAAAAAAAAAAAGTCTCTTTCTTTGAAACAACAGCCTTTGTCATTAAGATATGCTAGTTTGAAACCAGGAATGGAAGCTGAAGAATTTTTGGAGAATTGTTTGTCTGCCAGCCTCCTCTTTCCCACAGTGAAAGCTCCAAAGCTACGTGGCTAGTGGGAGCAGTGACAACAGAGGACAGGGAATTATTTGAGATGGGCAGAGCCTTCCTTTCCAGCTCTAAACTAACATTGCATGCTTGGAAATGAAGAGGCAGCCAGCACACATGCTGAAAACATTAGGCACGCCCTCCAAAAAAATCAGCTTCTTGAAGAACACTTAATGAGTAAGCAGAGATTAACGCACAAAAATGCTGCATCATCTGCATGTTAGCCAGTTGATTAGAAGAAATGTGTCCAAGGAGAGCCAGGACTAGATAACTGCATTTGTCTCAGAAGCTCATTGGATAGCCTGGACCAGCCAAGTTTTTTCTGAATCTTTTTCAAGTTGAACTAATCTGCCCTGAAATCTCCTAGCTCAAAACTGCTGCTACTATTAGTCTGGAAAGGAAACTCTCAGAGAAAAGTTTGAAATTGTGTGGTTTGGTTCTGAGCAAAGACTGAAAGTAACTCATCTATGCCAATAAGTTGGCTGGCAAAGAACCGGACCTATCCTTTGCAATTGAACTTGATGCAAGTGATATGTCTTCTTTTACAAGTCCTGCAGCATCGGGTCTTGATCAAGTTAAAGAGCTGTTTTTACCATCCTCTAAAATTGGACATCCTGAAGTATATATGTTTATACAGAAAATGGTTCACAGCACTGAAGAGTACAGACATGAATTCATTATCTTTCTAGTACAAGATCATACAACGTGTAACAGGACTACCAATCATTTTGTCCAATGAAAATAATGGATTATAAGTGTTTGTCTCATTATCTTGTGACGGTATTGTTAGTAACTTGTTACTACACAAAAGTTTTATAGAAAGAGTCCTTGAGGGCAGGCTATATATATGCCTAATTTTCCTTTCTTTTCCATTGCTTGGATAGCATAGCAAACAAGTGTCCTAGATGGAAGGGACCACTCAGTGATTGCTGAACTGAGGACTTTATAGTTCTCCAAACTTGCATTAGCAGAAGTAAATATATACCACAGATTTTTTTTTGAACCCAGAAAAGCTGGCTGTTAAGACATCATAACAGTCCACAGTGAGAACATGGTTTTCCAGAAAAAGGTTCAAAGTGTCATGGAATTACAATGTGGTAATAAGATCTGAGGTATTTTTCAGCATGTATGCATATGCTGCTAATCTGATATGCCAATGCCAGACTGTGCCTCCAGAAATAATTAACAATAGCAGCTGCACAGGTACTTCAGCAGTAGAAACATTAGAGAGTGATGAATCCATGCAAAGCTTGCCCAGGTAGACTAGAAAGATCATTAGAATAGACAGATGCATTAATAGACTAGCAGTGTATTCTTAGTGCGTGAAATTCAGTTTTTCAGTTTCATCTCGTTCCTGGGCTCAGTGTCAGTAGAGAATGTTTGAATAACATCAAGGAAGTCAGAGTTATGATTTTTGCCAATTGTTTTTATGTATTTTTTAATTTGACAGCTTTTATGTATTTTTTAATATTACAGCTTTTAGAAACTACAGAATCTTATTTTACTGTAGAGTGCCTAGTTGCAATTTTTCCTGCTTATCATATTGTGTTGTCTTTGTTTCTAAGGGGAATGAGCACAACTCCTACTGAGTATTCACTTCACTGACCAGCAGAAAAACAATTAAAATTCCCAGCTCACAAATACTCATGCATGGACACTCATGCCACTTGAACTCGAGCTGAAACTTGAGAATGAAGACAGGCTACTTGAATTTCTACTTACATATGCATAAATATCCATCTAAATTACCTGAATTCCCTTCCATGTTCTAGCAGAACTGCTTTTAGCAGTAGCTCACAGCCTTGTGGCCACACTTGGCATGCTTACGTGGTAATACTTTGAGCATTTTCAAAGCAGATCAAGTTAGTCAAAAAGCTATGAAAATAACTGAAATTTGCAAAATTATTTAATTAAACAGCCTTATAAAAAAGCCAGCCACCACTAGTGGTTTTCTAGGCTGGAACAGCTTCTGGACAGTTTTTTTTTTGTTCTGTAAAGCTCCAGCTTGTTTGAATTAACTGCACAACTGACTTTTTTTTTTCTTCTGCATAGTATTACCATAGCTGTGAAAGATGCGTCCAAGAAGAGACTCACATTTTAAAAGCTACATGGGAGGACTCAAGAGTTGCTTCTTACATGACAATGTCAGTCATGAAAGTCATTCTTCTACATGTCATTTGATAAAACCCAAGTGTCAACCCTAATGCCTTCTGTAAAGCCCAAGATCACCCCTCAGAAGTAAGCATCAGTCGATATTCAGCCTAAATCAGTTGATTACTATCATGCCTAGTCTCAAGAGTTAGTAGTGAGATGCATGTATTTTTCTCATTTAGAGGCTTGGACAAGTGTTGTGGTCAATTTTTGAACTGGTATCCGGTAGAGAATTCAGCAAATAGAGACATTTCACATTGAAAGGTCAATGCTGATGTGTCTGGGAAGACAGCTGAGGAAAATGGAGGTGCTACTCCTTGGTAACTCCAAAACAGTTAAATAAGCTAGTTAAATAGCAGATATGGGACATAACATGCTACAAGAACACTCCCCCAGCTTCCCCTCCAAAAAGGACAGCGAGTCTTTATTTAATGAGAACACATCCTCGTGAGCACATCAGAAGGAAATATGATTTGGTATGGTAAAAACTGAATAAAAAAATAAGCCAGTGTCTGTTTCCCAGAGAGCAGATCAGCCACGGGAACGAGTGGGTATGGCTGGGAAAAGCACGTCTCCAGCAGATGCAGCCCGGAGCACGTACAAGCACAGAATTGCTCAGGAGGGAAAGCATCTGTACGAGGAAGCTGGGAACAGGAAAGTGAAGAGTGACCTTTTAGATTTAGTTTCAGTAGATTTGCAGCAATTTCCTTGCATTTCATCTGAACTGGCTTTTATAAACTTCTGTGCTGATGCTCTCCCTTTTGGATGCTGCAGATGAATCCTTTCAGTCAGAGTTCACTTGAACCTGGTGATTGCTAGATAGCAGGGAAGTGTCCAGGCATCTCACACCAAAGTGCATGGAAAAATAATGATAAAAAAAGAAGTCCTGCCTACCATGAGAGTATAGGCCCCATAACGTCTCTAGCATCTGGGCTCAAGGCTGAGCAGAATCAACTAATTCTGGCTTTCTTGCCTTTCCTGACATAGATTCACATACCTACATATGTCTGCTTGTTTTACTTGCCCTGTCTTCACCCCAATAAAACCAGACGAATGCCGTCTGCTATTGAGCTATCAGCAGTACCAAGTTCAGATGTTACAGCATCAACCATGCAGGGGAACAATTGATTCCCAGTGTTTGTCTGTCTGGGATAGCACTACAGCGAAAATTAAACAAACAGCTACCACTTTGCACCAGTAGGACAGCAGCAAATTGCCAAAGATAAGCCCTTCTCAGGGTGTTAATTCAGTTGAAGTCCAAGAGTCTGAGGACAGATGATATTCTTTAACTCTCTACTTTGATTCCAAAGTAAAAGGAAGACAGATCCAGGTTAACTCTGCTTCTATCTGCTTAGACCAAGGCTTAGCCTGCATGGCTTGCAAAGTGAAAATAAGAACCAAAAAAACCACACAAAAACAGCCAATGCCCCCCCCAAACTGCCTTAATAATCTATTATTGTACTGTCCTTTGACAATGACCAAGCAGAAGAAGCTAAATAGGAAAAATGACCAAATTCAAAGGCTTGGAAAGAATTTCTCTCTCAAAAAATGGCTGGATTTTTGACTAATCCCTTTTTCATCCCAACCATTTCATAAATAACAGGCTTTCTTGCATTCAAATTGCCCTTCATTTATTCTTTTTTAAATTAGTGAAACAGCCCTGGCCTTTGGCTTTTAATTTCACACCAGCTCAAAGCAAGAATCAAAGTTTCCTTTGACTGCAGCCCAGCTGCAGCCTGCCACAGTTCAACAGCTCCTCAACAGTGGTGTTGTGACCATGACCTTTAAAACCTTCAGAGTTTAACGATCTTGCACACAGAGCACTCTTTTCCAGGAAATTGGTTCACACACTGCCCCTCCAAAAGCTTTCTTTCCTCCTGCTTCTTGTGACTTGCATTAGCCTATTTATTAATTTTTTTAAATTTTTTTCTTTGGCTCAAGACTAATATGGGGAAAGCTGGGCAATTTAATCACCCAGCAGAGTGCTTACCATTACACGAACAATGATAACAGTGTGCCACTGTACTGCTTTCTACCTTAAGCGGGATTAATGGAAGGAGGCAAGCCTGCTGAAAAGAGATCACGGAGGAGACTCCAGCCTTTACCCAAAAAGGGCTCAGGCAGTGCTCTGGATTACACACCTGGCCACTGGTGTAAATAGCTGCCTTCCTGGTGGGAGGAAGCAAAAAGAAATGGGAAATGGCATCACCCCGCATTAAAGCTTTACTTGCTGATGAAACAGAGGCAAGGTTATAGGTTTTGCTTACTTGCAGATCTGAAATGGAGTGAAAACAGATGGGGCAGAGCAGACTCAGGGAGGGTCAAATCAGAGTTGTGTTATTTAAACAAGGAGCAGAGTGTTTGTGATCTCCTGTTTTGTGTTACCACCAGCCAGGAGAGGAGAGGGAGAAGCCAGCCGGGGCTCTGGAGAGGCAGCTCAGCCTGCGGCTGGGGGGACCCACAAGAGGCTTCAGAGGAAGCAGAGATGGTTCACCCTTCATTTGAACTTGCAGGATTTGTGCAGAGTCTTGTTTCCAAAGAAACCTAGTTCATCAGGGCTTTCATGTGTCATCACGGAGTAGAAATCTGTGCTGGGGGCATCACTCCTCCATTCTGTTCCCTGCTTCCCTGCTCTCCACCACCCAAAGGGGTTTGATGACCCACCCACAAGACAGTAAAGCTCCCCAGGGCATCCAAGGCACTTGGACTTGGGTCCTGGGAGGCTGGAGTTCAGTGGAAGAGGGGTTAGACCCGGCACACAAGTCTATTCACATCAGGCTGTCGCTCAGGTAGCAAAAATAATAAATACATTTTTAAAAAGGCCATTTGATAACTCTAGCAATTCCCTCCTTTGAAAACCTCTGACAACCCCCATTGCTTAGCTCTCAGAAAGCAACTCCACCTCAAAAATCACTTCAGAGAATGGTTACAGCAAAGAGCAAACTCCCTATTTCTTCTTACACCTCCCACACAGAAGTGTCAGAAAGGTACTGCCAAAACATTTTCTATGATGACTGGCAACTTGCTTGCATGCCAAGAGAAAGGAACTTGTAAGAACACACAAAAGTGTAATCTTGCCATTCCTTGCCTTTAAAAAGTTTTTTTTTAAATGGTAACTACTTTTAGTTGAGTTTGAAGAAGAGAGCTACACTGTATTGGTTCTATTTTTTATTTTAATCTTAAGCAACTCGCCCATGTCTAGTCTTCTACCTAGAAGATGAGCAAGAGTTAGAAAATACCAGGCATAGGTAAAATTTAATTAGCTAACACTTGCTTATTATCCTAGACTACCATTTTACATTCCCCCTGCCCTGTTTAGGAAATGATGGTGTTTCTTCTGCCATTCAAGTGTTATTTGTGTACAGCCCCATCATCACTTTGTCAAAAGCAAATGTCTGAGGTGAAGAAAGAAGTCTGCACTACACTAATTGCTCATTGATACTCTAGTTGGGCTTACGAGGCTTTGACTAAAATCAGTTATAAAAGGCACTGTAGACCAGTATTTCTATCCTGCAAGAGCCAAATTTAACTGTTTCCTCCTGTTGATAAGCAGGTTTCTCACAGACAGAAGAAAGAGCAGCTGATATCCAAGCCTCAAGGTATTTCTTCTAAAAATAACCCAAAACTATTTTATATTTGATAGCACAACTGTATTTCCTTAAATCATGTGCAGAGATAGGAAAGGTCTGTGATTTAGGAGTGATAGCAGAGACAAGGAATCTTATGTCAACATCCTTTGTCCAAATCCAGTTTGATAGTGATGAAAAAGTGTCACTTAGTGATTTCTCTACTTGAAATGGATTTATGGTAAGGCATTCAATGGGCAGGCACCTAAAATAGAAAAGCTTTTCTTACACCTGTAGCAGCTTCAACTGTACTTTTTCTGTAGATAAATAGAATACCAATGATATCAGTTCAGACAAATAAATCAGCCCATGGTCTATTTTGAAGGGATAAATCAATCCAAGGGAAAAAAAAGAAAAACAAACCACCAAAAAAAACTTCCTCCCCCTACCCTGCATCTCTGCTACTACAGTAGAAACTTCTGATACACAATCCTTCTAACAAACTCCATTTCCATTCTAGAAAAACAGCAAACCTTCACAACACCTCATGGAAAGATGGTCTCAAGCAGCAGCAGAGGAACATACAGAAAAACTAACCTCAAATTATTTGCTTTCCAGACTGTAATTCATGGTGATTTGTTTCTTCTGAAAAGTTGCTTCACACTTGACCTCCCATCCAGCTCTTACATCAGTTCCCCAGCTCTAGGGATCTTTGCAAGAACAGTCACAAGTCCACTGCAGACAGGAAGAGGCGTTTCCTGAGCCATGACTTATCAGGGGCATGACGTCAACAATGTGTGCTTAGGCACACCTGTGTAATAAAGCTGCAGATGAAGAAAGTGAAGCAATGCTGTTCTTGATGCAGGCTTACCCTTTGCAGAAGTTAGAAGGATGCTCTGACACAGCTGAAGAGCTGTAGAGCATGAGACAAAAGCAGGAAAGGGGCAATGGAGATGAATCGTCACCTGCTCTCGGTTTGCAGTCCCTCCAGTCTTGCCTAATTCCCCTGCAATAGACACATTGGAACATCTGAAAACAGAATTAATCTTGTGAGTAGCATTCCTCATCCTGCTTTATGCAGATACCACTTCTAGAGTTACAGAAAAGAATGGAACTGAGATCAGCTTGAAATTGAGGTGTACTGAAGCTACTAGTGCTGCACTTACAGCTTAAAAAATCCAAACAAGAAAAATGCTCATTGTAAGCTGCTGGACCCAAACGTGGTCTTCATGACCCTTCTCCCTTTTGTGGTCAGGGAAGTTCTTTTTTAAGCTGAGTAGTAATTAATGTTGAAGGAAGAGCTCCAGGATGTTAACTAGTTCACGCTACCTCTCAAAGGTTGGGGAAGAAAAAATAGGGAGCATCCTTCCACACACAGCCAGCTATGCTCATGTTATGTAGCTCATCTTTCTGGTCCCTTACACTGAAGTCTGTCAGAGAGTAGGCACATGTGGACAGCCGGCCTGACTGAAACCCAGGAAACCCACAGGAAATATCAGGTATTCAGGTATATGAGTAACAGGCAAAATATTTGCTCTGACAGTGGCTGCTCTACTTTTGTTTTGTCTTCCCTAAAGAATTTATTTTTTAAATGGCTTATTTTTAGGTTTGACTTATGTATTTACTAACTGCACCCAGAGAATTCTAGCTCACTAATTTACATGTGCTTAGTATTTTTGCACTTTTCCACATGAAGCATCCTGTGGAGACAGAGGAAAAGGGAAAAAAAAAGTGATTCCAAGTATGTTGCCTCTCTGAAGAACTGCTTTAAGACTGTTATGTTTACTGCACAGACCCACACCCTGTTAACCATCATAGTAGCAGACTGCCTTGACTAGAAATGTCTCCCTTATTTTTTTCTGGATTGCCAATTAGTGTCCAAAGGAGGGCAACAAAGATGGTGAAGGGTCCTAGAGGAGAAGATGTATGAGGAGAGGCTGAAGTCCCTTGGTTTGTTCAGCCTAGAGAAAAGGAGACTGAGGGGAGACCTCATCGTGGCCTACAGCTTCCTCACGAGGGGGAGCGAGGGGGCAGGCGCTGATCTCCTCCCTCTGGTGACCAGTGATAGAACCTGAGGGAACGGAATGAAGCTGTGACAGGGGAGGTTTAGGTTGGATATCAGGAAAAGGCTCTTCAGTGAGCGGGTGGTCGAGACTGGAACAGGCTCCCCAGGGAAGTGGTCACAGCACCGAGCTTGGCTGAGTTCAAGCAGTGTCTGGGCAATGCTCTCAGTCATGTGCTCTGATTCGGCTGGTCCTGTGTGGAGCCAGGAGTTGGACTCAATGATCCTTATGGGTCCCTTCCAACTCAGGATATCCTATGATCCTAATTAACTGAGGCCACATTGCAGAGGGCAGGGTGCTGTTGCTGCTTGCCCACCCATGGCCCTAAGTAAACATCAGGAGGAAATCAGTCCCACCCAAACCCCACTGCCAAGTGTGTTTGTACAGGTGTCACCAATTAGGGCAGAATTTAGCCTGCAGAAAATGTCTGGCTGTACAGGCCAGAGAAAACTGACAGGTTGGTTTGGGGATCTCACAGGGATGTTTGTAAGGCTGCTTGCAGACAGGCTTAGGGTCAGGGGGAATGAGCTATTTATTTCTTTTCTTTGGGAAGTGAACATCCCTGGTGTGTGTACTGGGTCTAGCTAGGATGGAGTTAATTTTCTTCATAGCAGCCCGTGTAGTGCTGTGGTTTGGATTTGTGACAATACCTCTTCTTCAAAGTCAAATTTCACCCTTTGCCCCTGCCTCATCCCCTTTCCTAGAAGCAGCGCATCGCAGAGCTGCAACTCATGTCTGTCTTACCGGTGTGAGGGCTTCTCTGCTTCGCAGCGCTTCAGAGGAAATAGATGAGCGCATCAACTCATTTGTGGCAACTTTTGTAAACAGTGAGGAATGTGTGGCCATATGGAGTGGCGCACTGAGCTAACAGACTGGTGTGAATCCTCTTCTGGGAAGCCAATCTCTCTGTCAGGAAAAAGCAAAACAAAGGAACTTAGCAAACATGCACCCAGGATTCTCCAGATGATAAAAGCTCAAAAGAAGTGGCACTACCTCGCATATGCTGTGTGTAAGCACAAGGACAGTTGCTTCACTATAGCTGGCATATAGTAACTTGAAGCATAATAACCCACTATGCTGTAGTTTGCTGTCAGTAACTGCTCTGGTTGCAAAGAAGGATTTCAGCCATGGAGCTTTCTCTGTGGTTTTGATGAGAGACCATAGCTCTCAACCATGGGGCAGACCTGCTCATTTCAAGGAGCGCTACCTCACGTGCCATCAGCGATGCTTAGATGGTATTTTAAGTCTTTTCCCTTTTCTAGTGCTTATCAAAGGACTAAAAGATGACCGTGAAGATCTACAGGGGCACTTGATTAACAGGGGAGAGGAAGACAAAGGATGCATAAATCAAGGAGGAAAAGTCTTTAAAGACAGGTTGAGACTGTAAAGTAACATGCTTACATGAAAGGAGATGCCAATAGTTAACATTTCATTGAAGGAGCTCTGGCTTTAAAAATTTGGAGGGCAGTGTGGAGAGTGTTTCTAATATTTCAAACCCAACTGGTATAATTTAACATTTAATAATATTAAAAAAAACACTGAAAGAAGGGAATTTTAGGTAAAGACACTCTTACCAGCAACTATCCAACCTGTTTGAGTTGTACCTTGTGGTAAACCATCAAACACCACCAAAATCTGCAACTTCCATATATTATCTCTTTTTTAAATTTTTTTTCCAACTGTGCCATTTCCACATTGGCCTGCAAATTATTTGTGTGACCCCCAGACTGTGACCAGAAAGTGCTGTACAAATGCTTTTTAAAATAAACATTTGAGTAAATCACTTATTATAAAAGTTATTTCTGGTAAATGCTAAATTATCCTCATATTTATTATTTTGTTAGTAACTGCACTACAACTAGCAAGTAATGGCATCTTCAATTGCATAAATCCAATTTTCCAGCATTTTGTTGCTGGCTGTACAATTCCTAACTTCTCCCTCTGATAAAGCACTTTATTCAGCAGACAAAAAATAAATCTTACAGCTTTCCATACAAAAGCTACAATCTATTTTACTTTTGAAATTAGGAGAAGTATTTCTTGGATTATTTTTTTTCCAACTGTCTGGATAGGATCTAAGACTGAGACTTAAGAGGAAAAAACCTGAACAGATGCACCGAAGGGTTCAACCTTGTATTCTCTCACTTTTGTATCAGTATCCCAAAAGGTTATTCATTCCTCACAGCACACAACTACAGCTTCTTAAGGTCAGAAACTTGATTGTCTCATAAGGCACTTATATTTTCATGCACAGAAGACACAAGTCAATATCCTTATTAACACTTCTACACTTATTGGTAGGAGTCACCCCCCATGCACTTTAAGACATATCTGCCATATTTTGGCATGAATACCAGGACCCAAGTTTATCAGTTTCCAAAATCAGAAGCCTTCTCATCTTCATGCCGTGTGGCTTGTTTCCTGTAGCTGTTCCCTTTTTAAGATCAGCCTAATAAATCTTTACGGAGGCCAGGCAAACAGCAGAAGAATATCATTTAAGGAACAATACTGCCTTGACCAGCAAAGAAGAGGGAGTGCAATGGATCTTAATGACCCTTTTCTGTGTCTGATTCTGAGTGCTGTGAAGTTGTAATGCAAACATTGAACTGTCCTGAATTGAATGAAGTCAAGATAATTCAAGGACAAAAACTTGTTTGCAGCCAATATAGATATTTGAAATCTTCTCAGCAGTTCTTTAAAAATCTCATTACAAGCTGGAATGGGTATTATTTCTTGATGTGCTCCTACAATCCCTGAATTTCTTCATTGTTTCATTATGTGTGTTCTGAATACAGAGATGGGATCTCCCACAGATAAACTACAGAACCATGTTGGATACAAGATATCCATAAATAATTATTTGGTTAGTTTATTCACTGAAAAATCACTCCTGCGTGAAATATTTAAATCTCGATATCACTCCAAACAAGGAACAGCACACAAAGGGCTTCGGTGAGTTCTGTAGCATTATGACAAGACTGTTGTTACTTCTAATTCAAATCCAGTGTTAGTACTTGACATTTTAATTTTCTTGAAGATGATAGGTAAGCTAGAATATATGGTATGTGAACTCTTTCTTCTTTTATCACCCCTTATTACAGCTACAAATATCCCGCTAAGAAGCAAAGTATCAAAGCTGCACTTTGAAATAAATTGCTGGACTTTGTTTTATGTATCTAAACCAAAAAAACCCCAAAACAACCAACCGAAAAAAGTATCTGGTAAGTAATTGAAAGCATAGTTTTGGATTAAAAAATGATCTTGTCTTGCATTCTATAAACAGCAGGATTGCTTTAAAACAAAAGAGATGACTAATTTTCTGTCTACCATGCATGCATTTAGAACTTGTTATTGCTGGTTTACTCAGGGAGGGAATCTATATATCTTCTTTGGCTGTATTGCTAAAGCGAAGACTATGCTTCAATTGAGAAAAATGGCTGTGACTTGGGAGCCCAGTGGAAGAGAATGGGGAACCCTCTGCCCTGCAGAAGACTGGCTTTTGCATATCAGCTTAAAATAAGCTCTTAATGGGGACAGAATATTCCGTAGCAATCATTGCAAATTGTGTGACATTATTAATACAAATGTTCTGCAAAGATAATGGCCAGTCCTGCTTATCTGCCATAGTAATTAAAAAGCTCTAATAAAATAATATTGAGATAAATTTCAATGCTTTGTATGATGGAGCTCCTCACAGAAAAGTAATTTTTTTACAGCTCGGGCTTCAACTTGTTACTCATTTTTGAAAGCTAATGCCATGCTAAATTTTAATAATATGGCTAGTGCACATTTCTATGCTGCATTAATTCTACATTTACAAGTCCACAAAAGATGCCCACAAAGAGGGCAAATACAGGAAATATCATCTGCAACTGGAGCCAAATTAAAACTATTCCTATCACAACAGCAACATTTTCATTAGTTAGTACTATTCTTGTCCAGCATTGGAATGCATTAAATTATCATCATGCTTCCTTAGCTCTCCTCCTTCCCTAGAGAAGTCCATGGATCTAGTTGACACTCTTGTAGGACTTACCACTTCTACAGAATACTAAACAAAGATCTAAATAATTTCTTACCCCTGGCATCCTAATTAGGACAGTATGAAGTTCTACGCTTTCAAGTCATAAAGTCAGTGAAGAACCAGAATGGAGTTTGCTACATTCGCATGAGCAGTTACCCTTTTTTTCAACATGGCTTTTTCATTCTGTGTCAGATTTAGTGCAAAACCCTGCCATAACCTGTGCAAAGATCTCCATAATCAGACAGGAAGATTTTTGCTGGTGACACAGAACTGTTTTGATACACAGTCTCCTTTGCCTAGGAGACTCCTGTTGCTAGAAAGCCTGGAAGCTTTAATTTTGCTTGGCTGGTTCATGAGTAGAGTTGTGGCAGGGAATAGAAAGAGGCACTAGGATACACAGGGAGGGGGAAGAAAATATAATCTCGATGCCAGCAAGAACAAACTGCTGGTAAAGCTGATCTTAAATCTTCTTCCTAGGTGGGAGACTATAACAGAAAACAGCTGAGATTTTCACCTTGGAAAATGCAGGTGAACTGGAAAGGATATTAGAAAAAATTACAACACTAGAAAAATAATGCAGATTGTACTTCACTGATATGGAAATATGCAATAACAGCAATTAAATTAATGTGTGTGTCTACTGAAGTAGCTGATTTTTTTCCTCACTTGCAATATATTACCTAACCAAAGATATCACAGTATTAGATCAAAAATACAGAATGTTGAATGGAGAACTCGAATAGTTCTATCAAACTTATTTATGATCTTGCAGTGAACTCTACTCACAAGAGACACCAGAAAAGGTCAAAATGTTGAGAACACAACTCTTAAATTTTGTGCATGTGTTTTCGAAGATGTGGAGTAAACTAGTTCCACAGTTCCAAAATTAGGGTATATTCAGGACCATGACACCGGCAAAACTAGTGAATTCATAAACCAGTTTTTCAATGTCAAATGACGTTGCAGTGACATGCTGTAAGCAGTGGTAGGATTTTAGGTCAGGAAAGAGAAGCTGAAGTTTTCTTCCCAACAAGAGTTTTTTCGTCCTCAAATGTTTGTAAACTGCAGAGAGTTTTTAGTTCGTATGAACCTAAAACTTTGCACAGCTTTTCAGTTTGATGGGGGGCATTAAGAGGGATGAACATTATGTGTATCCACAGCTCAGAATAGTCTGTATGTGGGTACCTGGGCCAGTCACTAGCAATACACAGAACAGAGAGTGAAGCCCTTTTCTACCAAACTTAAAGTCTTCTGATTTCCCAGGCTGCATCTGTTATTGTGACTGGTTCTTTTTCAAGTGAAAATTCCATTATGGACTGATAATTCTTTACCAATAACACTAATACTGGAGTATTCCAGGAAAAAAATTCAGTGAGGTTTTAAAAACAACTCTTACCAGTGTTACCACTCAAATGGCAATAAAAACTTTCCGAACAGAAATGCAGTTTAGAAAGCCAACATTGGTTTATTCAGCGCTGGGTGCATGGGGGATCTCTCCTCCTAACACGCACACCTAGCCTTTAATTCCTTATACATTTATACCCTTAGGTTGCAAAATCATTACAAAATTACATTTACATCACATAGTTACCTTATTTTGATTGGTAAAAAGTTTTCTCACTTGGATATAAAGCTATATGCTGAGAGAAATTCAAAGAGCATGGCCAGTGAGGGGTGGTCATACCTCGAAGGCGGGTAGCTTTCAGAATGGAGGTGTGTTTTGGTATTATAACTAGATTATAATGAACAAAGTTCAGTCAAAGGACATGATTTTGACAGAAAACGAAATATTACTTGTACCCACTGCCAGCTACGTGCTTTATCTGTTCTATCGTCCATGTCAGGCTGGGGCTATACAATGGATGTAATTGGCAGCCACAAATTGGTTAGCAACACCAAACAAAACACAATCACCCAACCATCGCCATACCATTCTGCTCAGAATGTTCCCTTCCCATCACCATGATTATCCATTCGGTTACACCAGCAATTTATAATAGGAAAAAAATTGAGAAGTTTCTGACCACCCTAGTGACAATTTGCAAATACAAGTAGTATCCTCTGGGAAACAGAAGATGTGAAGATCAATCTGTATATGCAGATAGTGGATTATGGTTTTTTTTTACTCATACAGACCTGGAGTGGACCTCCTGGATCATGAAATCCAGTTCCCAAGCATGCATGTGAAAGCACAATCTAATGAGGTTCACTGTGTAGATCTGAGGCCCATTCACAAAAGTGAACAGAAGGCTCTATGTTCCAGCATCAAACCCTTCATAGGAAAATGGGTGAGAACTAAGAATTCAGATAAAACATGAAATCTCACTTCAACATTGAGTACCAGATATAACTCAGCTCTTAACTGACTTCATTTTTGTTGGTTGCATTTTTTTAGTGGTGCGGATAGGCCTACAAGTGCATTATAAGTTAAATACATTCTTGAATTTCTATCATCATTCACTTTGCATAAGTTTTATTATTGCCTAAAGTGTACCTTTTGAAAAATCTAATTGGTGTAAAGATTCACTAATAATTTATCATAACAATGCGCCATCTCCATGCAATCTCACTGCAATTTTTCCCCAAGGTAACTTAGTACTATACCTACATAAAAACACAATCTACAACTGAAGAAACTGCTGATTTTTGTATGGGTTTTGTATTTCAGACTAGCCTTGCACTCTTTATGTATTTACCCAGAAGTTTATTTTACCTGCTGATGGTGTTCTTCCCTACATCTCTAACATTAGAAGACTAATCGCATTAGATACAATGCATGCACTCTCTTCTACTTCGTCATTATTCTGCTGGCAGATAACAGTGAACAATAGCTGAGGGATCCTCAAAGGCTTCCATTAAGTGCTGATCAAATGCTGGCATCGTTTTTCACATAGACAAGTGTATTTGTGGTAAATAAGAAATAGAAGTAACATAAGTTGAATATGGATAAACTGGAAATATTCCCTGATATGATCAAACACAGCTGCCTTTAAAAGGAAATGATGCAGGCCTTATCAGCCTTGATTCTGAGATGGAGGAGCAATTTTCATCTGCCTATCTCGGGAAGTTCATTAACCTTACCATAGGGTTATGCACACAAGTCCCCATGGTCAGACTTGAAAGGGCATGGATAACCAACCTCTTGAAATATGTACGCTAATGTGTATGTAATGAAATACGTACACATCTGTTGCCATGCTGGCTGCATCGTCGCTATCATCTTTGAAAGCCATCACGGCACACTTCATAGTCGCTGCCCGACTTCAGCACACTGGTCGGTGCTCGGTTTTACGCGTGGACTCCTCCTGCTCAAGCACTTCAGGAGCTTTGGAGAATGAGAGTTGAACAGAATGTCCCTCATTAAACAGTGACTTTAAGGGCAAGCAGTACCTTTAGGCACCAATGGAACAAGGTTTACTGATAGTCTGTTTAAAAGACTGACAAATTGCTCACAGGGATTAAAAAGCAAAACCAAGAAGAAAATAAAAGTGAGTATAGCAGAAGAAACATGGATTACTTTCAGATTATTAAACTTCACAAAATAAAATACACAGGTCCTGACTGCTCTGCATTTGGAACACAGGATAAATGTATTTAAAAAGTAAGGGGCAATGACGCAGAACAAAATTGAGCTCTTTTGGGCTCCCATCATGTGAAATGGTCCCAGTGCTCCAATCGCACTTGAAAGACTCAGAGCTTTCCTTTTCTCCAGAACATCTGGGACAGGCACATTGGTTTAAGAAACACATCATTATTGCCAATTTTAGTTGAAACGTGTTTTGTTTCCAACCGCCATTAGTAAGTGGAAGGGAGTGGGTTCACAGAAAACAAGTTTGTGATGGAAAATTGAAAGGAAGTAATTTTGGAGGGGCAGGAAAGAGGAAGACAATTCATGAAGAGTACTCCAGGAATAGCTTCACACAAGATGCCTTCTTGAGATTAATGAATTTGTTGTACATGCCCATAATTATTTCCATTCGCATGGAACGGGTCCAGCTGCTTTCAGCATACAAAAATGAGAAGCAGAAGGAAGCAGAAGAGGAAACAACCATATTTTTGTTATGTCCAACAGTTAAAATCACTGGATAGCAAATAAATTATGCTAAGCGCAATTAAACACAGAATTAACAGTAATCATTTGTAACATAACACAACAAGACAGCTGAGATAAATGAGAAGGGGCTTGCATTACATCATATTGAGAAACTGAATGATACGTTGCCAAGATACATGTTTACAGAAATATCAACCTGAGGTCAAATAACTGATTGGCTTCTAGTGGTACATGTATTCATCTACGCCTTGTTTGTGGCTGTTTCTAATACCTTCCCCTGGTTTTGTGTGTGCTAGAAAAACTCCTACTCTTGAAATAACTACTATTTTAGTGTTACTAGGGGCAGGAATGCTAGTGCAAATCCATACTTGGGGGCTGATGTTTAGTTATTACTGAGTGGGTTAGACTTGCCCTGTGCCAGGTAAGAGATGGCACGGTGACAAACAGCAGCTGCCACTCAGCTTTAGATGACGCTGATCTTTAGAATGCTGCTAGTGACAGCAAAACAAGAGGGAAATATTTCCCCAAAGTAAATTCAGTCAGGGCATGCCTGCACAGTACCTTGTGGACAGGTGCAAGCTTGGTCCGCGTGTGCTCCAGGGCATTGTGCAAACAACTCTAATCGAAGAGCCACGTGTCCCCATTAAAGAAGTCCACGGGCTGGTCTTGGCTCCTCAACAGGTCTTAAAAGCTTGGGCCCGTGATGACAGTAATACAGGCAACTCGGCTTTGGGCAGCTTGAAGTGCAAGCACAGCAAACGCACGTAAGCCTGAAAGGTACCATTTAGGCTTTCTCAAAGTTGCAGCTATATTAGCTTGCTATGGTTCAGGTGCTTGCACTTGTTAAAAAAAAATCTCCTTCTTCTGTTGCTATAACAACTCTCTTGCCTCTCTATTTAGCTATAGCGTTGGCCCAGACTTTAGTCTTGTTATTTCTTTTATTGCATTCTGTGCTGTCTTTCAAAGATATTTTCGCTTGCCACAGTGGAAAAGCAAACTATCACCTTTCATTGGACAATCTTAAGCCTCAGGCTCCTCATGGAAGAGGACCAGAGCATGCCCCAGCTCCTTTGGAAGAACTGGTCCCAGGTTTCCATTGTATGGTGGGGATGATTTCCCAAAAAACTACAGAGCTGAGTTACTGCTGCAGCTTGCATCCCAATCTAGAAGCTGAGGAGTACTCCTGGGAGCTAGAATAAGTAGACATAGAGTCTGCACACCTAACATGCCGAAAAGATTATATGGATAACCTCTAACATTAATGTGTTTAAAAGCTAGCCAGAGTGATACTTTTGCTTTGCCTTCTTAAGTTGCAGTCATTCCTGCTGAATGCAAGAAAAAAAGACACCAGCTTTCAGGACAAAGCTCTTGAACATGATCATGCTGCAGGCAATCCCTGAGGATGTAATAGAGTATCTCTGGGCAAGGAGGAGACAGGGAATCTGAGACAAATTATGTCCACACCAGGCCCACTGCCGGCAGCCTGTGGGACGTTCCTCTCAGGGTGAAACAGCACGCAGAGGAACCACCTTCCAGGTTTACTGCTTCATTAAGTCTCCACCAAGGAGCTGTTGTTCCTGTAGCAAATAGAAGCACTCTTCAGGCTCTGGCTTTCAGCAGTGTTTTATTTTCTGTGTCAGAGACACAGAAGTATGTTCTTTATTTCAAAACACACCTATGCCACAGGCTTTCCATAATATTTGGAGAACGGGCCAAATTTAAAAATTGATTTCTAGCTCCTGAAATGAAGACAGGCAGAAAATTTCCATAATAGATGAGCGGATGAAACAGCAGATCTGGAGGACATGGACAGGTGGGGCCACAATGTAATTGCTTCCTTAAGGATGTGGATTTGGCCCTCGCCTGTAGATTTCACTGGAAATCTGGTTCAAAATAAGGAAGCCTAAATCCATTTGGTTTCTCCTTGCTCTCTCTTCTCCTAAAGAGTAGCTGACAGGTGGAGACTAAGCCAAGAGAACACAGTCCCTGCATTAACCATTAATGGAGACAAATGGCAGGTGTAGATGTCAACTGCAATTTTTCATTCCCTGCTGATAGCAGAAGGTTCCACTGAGCAATGCCAAAATGTTAGGGTAGAAAATGCATTCATGGCTCCCCCAGTCCTTTTGTGACTTTTTAAAAAGCTTTTTGTTTTCAAAAAGTGATTTCTTTCTGGTACGTCCATTACTCCACGTAGCTTTGTCACAGTTGATCTTCATTAAAACTGAAGACACTATAAAAGAAGGCACAATTTTATAGTAAAGGTAATTGTTCTGTAGTCTGATCCATTGCAAGTGCCAGCATGCAAAATAATGTCATGCACTCACACATGCTGTGTAGAGTTCAACATTGCTGTTTGTGTCAATGTATTTTCCAGTTTGTTTTGATTTAGGAATTACAGAGAAATCATCTTCTGCTAGAGGCATTTTTCTACAAAACAGACATGAGCAGAGCCACAGCCAGAATTGACACTTCACGCAGAGGAGAGCCTGGAAATCTTTTAGAGTTTAGCATGAAGACGGGACCGGTGTGTTACTTCATTGACTTCTTCAAGAGCATGCTTTGCTGGAATGATCTTTTTTATTTTTATTTATGTTTTTGTGAGTCAATATGATTTCACTTCTGTGGAATAAAGGGGACCCTGAAGTTGCAGGCATTTCTGCCTCAACTCTCAAATGGGGCATCGCATTAATAGTCTCTACAACTGTGTGACTCTGAAAAGGTTGCTGCAATGCTCCAATTCTATATGTTGACCAATCTCCTAATGAAGGGAAGACAGAGCAATTTAAGACCACTTAAGTTCTCTCAATAGTTGTCTTTTGGCATTATTAACTCCTTCTGCATGAAAGCCTCAGTTATGATTTCCCTCTGCTGTAAGTTTGTCTGCCTGAAACCCACTGACTGTCATTCTAAAATGGCTGATTAGCAGAGTATCTGCTCTAAATCAACAACCAGTAATGGAAGGCATGTGCTCGTTTAATGGGTATTGTTTGCCTGGAGTATGTCTGTCCATTTAGTAGCTGATAGTAAAACGCAATGTTCAACGGGCTGAGACATTTCACAGTGAAATGTACTTGCTGAGAGGCTGTGAGAGCGGGGGAGCCAGGGGGAGGTATTATGCCCTTAATGAGTTTAATAGAGGCAGTCACGTTTAGGAGATAGCACCTGATCTGTCAAAAGTTATATTAGTCTTTCCAAAGGGAGTAGATGCTCAGTAATCATTTCCTGGAAAAAAAGGGCTAGATTCTTTCTTTATTGGATTAGTGTATACTTAATGGGGAAGGAAAGGAGAGGCAGATTTGAACGTAAGTGAAAACCCAAGAGACTCCAAGAAACTAGATACAAAGTCTAATGCAATTGACTTGGAAGGTCCTGCATCCACTGGTACTCATGAGCACACAGGAAAATAATGCCTTCCAGAGCATTTGAGCCAAAAAGCAGAGTGAAAAGGTTGGCTAATACAGAAGAGGACTTTTTTGTTTGGTTTTAGTGTGAACAGATTAGCAGAACAACTTCCTCTTTACTCCATATGTATCTTTTGTCAATATTTTAAATGATGCTTTCTATTCTGGACATTGTAAACAAACTCCAGTTTGCATCCATCTGAGCTTGACCTGAGTTAAGGGTGAGTCCTGGGCACTTGTTTAACATCAAGGCACTCCTCATAGCATTATGATGATCCCTTAAATGGGAATACCTGAACGCTAGTAAGCAAACAGTTTCTTGAGGGCCTCCAAGGGGTAACAAGCTGTGCCTCCTTGGAAACTGTGCAGGTTGCTCTTTGCGCAGATATTACCATATTCTTGTTGAGGGTAGAGAGAAGGACAAATAATGAGTATTCTAATAGAGCTCTACCAAAGGTTATTATTAACAGATCATGTGCAATGACTGTGAAGAAGGAATGTCAGGGAAATGATGTTGATTCTTCATCCAGCTTTGCTTTTAGTAAATTCACTGGGCCTGCAGCCTAACACTTTAACTCTTTCAGCTCTACTGTTGAGAAAACTTTGGTCAGGCAAGGAATACTATCGCTGTGGATGCTATAGGCAACATTAAGATAAAAATAACATAAGTTTGGCAGAAAATTTGTCACAGATGCGTACCATGTAGAAATGACACAAATGTTGTTAGTAAACAGCATTATCTCAGCTTCTGAGAAGCAATTACACCCACATACATATCTGCTTTTAAAGTCCATAGACGTTTAAGAATGAGCTTCTTATAAGCCTCGAGTTGAAGAAGTAAGTATGTGTGAGAAGGAGGAAGGAAAAGAGACAGTTGTTCTCATGAGAGATAAACTTGGATTATGATAGGAGTGAAAAAGGACTAAGATCTTCAATACCATTGTCTCCTTTTTGTAAAAATAAATATTCATAATTCGGTTAATACATTATAATTTTTTATTTTGTGATTTAATTTATAGTTATAATTTAATTATATTTTTATAATTTAATTTATAATTAAGCTAATTAAGCAATGATGTAGGCCAGGATTTTATGATGGCATCTTGCTCTTGATTAACACAATTTCAATTTATCTCAAACTGTAGCTACCTATGCGAAAAGATTAATTTAGCTCTAGCATTGATGTAGTAGATTGACCTGACCAAATTAAACTCATACTGGAAAGATATAGTTCCCTATGTATGTTTGGTGAGTGAGGACAGCTTTGTATCCAGTCTGAATAATAATAATTGCATCTTGCCTGCAGACAGCTCATTGTCTCCAAGGCATTGCAGATTTGAAATTTTCTGCTTTGTTCATCAGAATTCAGAATGGTTACCAAGTATCCACCCAAGACTTACAGATACAGTTTGTAAATGACAGGTCAATTAAGAAGGCAGCATGAATTCCTAGAAACGCTGAAGAACAAGAGGTAGACAGAATACATTACAAAGAAATTGTGAAAGTGACTTAATTTTTGAAACAGAAAATCAGAACAGAGGACAAAGAAACTGCAGAAAAATGAAGATGGAGCTATACTGCCCTCATTAAATATTTACCTCCTACTGGAGATGAAAACCTGTCAAATTAAAAAAAAAAAAAAAAAAAGAAAGAAATTCAAATCCAGGAAAAAAAATGTATAAGTTGGTAGCAGCATCTAAAAGTTAAGCATCTTCTGATTCTGTGCAGGGAGAAAGGATTTATTAAGTTACTGTGATGGAACCATAAGAAAATAGAAAGCACAGAGCTGTAAAGAATCTGTGGAACAGCTTGAAAGAAACAGCACAGATGGATCTAGAGATCACTTGCATCCAGATGACAGCTTCAGAAAAAGGTGGTACACTGGCTGTAGAAATCGGCTGTTGTCCTCCCATCACAGAGGTATGCATCATTACTATCACTTTTTTTTTCATTACTGGTACCAAAAGAGGCAAAAAGTAATTCACTTACTGGGTTCAGACTGGGCCAGAGAAAAAGATCATCCAGACTCAAGCAATTTAAGCTGAGTGAAGTATTTCTGGCAAATAAAACCTTCCAAAATATGCAGTTTTGAGCAGACCAAAACATTGCACGGGTTTAACTAAATTACAAAGAATATTTTCCAACCGGGGGGGGGGGGGGGGAAGGAGATAATTAAAAATCATTGTTTTGAATGAAGTGCTATGGCTGATAATTTTGTGTTTAGAAATAAGATTTTTCAAATTTGTTACTGAGGTCAAAAATGTTTTTTGAAAATAGGATAAACAACATAGACCTTAGAACTTTAATATAGAGCAAAGCATTTTGTTTCTAGTCAAACAATGTGTTTGGACTTGTTTTAATAATTCAACCTCACCTTTTTTTTGCATTTCCAAACCAAATTTAGTTGTGAAATACTGTGATTTAAGAGAACCAAATCAAAACAAACTGGATTGAGCTTCAGAGTCATAGCCCTTGTATAGCTCCAAGCCTGAGTGAGAAAAGGCAGACTACTGAGTTTCAACAGCCCATGGGAAGACCCTGCAAGCAGAATTAAGGAAATTGCTTATGTACCTCTCCAAAACCAAAGTACAGGGATGACCCTTAGCATACAGCAGTGCTGTCTGCACCTTCATCAGCCGGAGGAGGGAACCAGTGCCTTCAGAGTTGGTGAAGTTCTGCCACTGCCTTGAATAGCAAACAACTTACCCGATACACACGGTGAGGACACCTGCTATGCAAGTCCAACACTAACATAGCATTAAGTAAAGTAAAAAGATGTTTGAACTTGTTTGTCCTGTAGCGTCAAGAGTGATCCAAAGCTACAGATCAAGACTTGGCAGGTAGATCTGGCAAGAACTCGTGGGCAGGCACTGCAGCATCTCATATGCCATGGTTTGGCATATGAGAAATACAGGTTTGTCATTTTTCAATTTTCAGTCTGTAAAATGTAAACAAAAACACTTGAGTTTTATCAAAATAACATGCAGTCTTGATTTCAAGGCACTCCAAGGCACTACATTAACCACAGAAGGCACTACAATAATCACAGGCACTATAATAACCATATAAATATCAAGACATGAGTAAATATAAAGGTATCAAGTTGGCCAGAGTGTGCCTTTTCTGCTTCATGAAAGAAAAGAAATCCTTTTAACCTGGGCACAACTAGTGGACTGTTGAATTATTAACCCATATGAGTGTGCCAAAGTGATTCAGTTCATTATTAAGGTTTCTATCCTTGCAAAATTGTATAAAATATTTCAATAAAATAATTTTGTATTTTCAATCTACCTTATTAAAGAATAGGTCATAACAGTAGTTATGTAGTAATGAAAGAATAATCAGGTATGCTCACAAAAAATCTGGAATAAAGGAACAAGAAATGCTCCGTGTGTGGCATTCTTATCACAAGCCCAGTTTCCCAAGGAACAGAACAGTAAGAGCCTGATTGAAAATGTTTGCAAATCTAGTGTGAAATATCTCTACCAGCGTCAGTTATACCATCTATACACAGTAATCCTGTTCAATTAAAGTATCCCAATCTCTTATTTAGGAATATAAACTTTGAATAAATAGTCCTATTTCTGGCAAAAGGCAGACCAAGAATAGTATACTTTTGCAATAAATAAAAATAATAACACAATAAAAACACTCAAAGCAATGCAACAACTTTGAGATGGTTTAATTAAACTGGATACAATTGGGATTAATTTGTTCCCTGTCATCAGCTCAGGTAGGAGCTCTAAAGACAGACAATATGTCAGACCTAATTGTGCCTTATTTAATGTGAAAATGGCAATAGACTCTCTAGGGGTCACCAGAGTAGGAAACCAACCTTTTAATTACTTCAGTAGTCTTGTTTCACCACTGCTTGGGGAAATACCCTACCACTGTGCCTTGGCTGTTGTCTCGGTATAACACCTGTCCCACGTGGCAGTGACAGAACCACACTGAAACATCTGCCCTTAGAGTTTTATGCATCCCTCTGAAACACGCCACATTGGCTGCTGTCAAAGAGAAGATGTTAGTTTAAGGTGACTACACCTTCTTGAATAATAGTACAGGCCAAGAAGATTCCTAGGGAGAGGAAAAGTAGTAAGGGAATTGTCATCCCATCTTCCTGAAAGCTCACTCCTGAAGGAGTGCTGGTGAGGAAAAGGTATCCAGATCTTTCAGTAATGGGCACCCAACCATAATGTCACATGCTTGAGATCATTCTTCTGATGTCACAGGCATAGGGTGCCATGGCTTAGTTTCTCCCACTGTTCACTGCATGTATGGGGACAGAAAAGATGCTGCCACCGTAGCAATGGGGCTTCTGGAAGGGAGAAGAACCCAGGTCTCACCTGAGCAGCAAGAAGGTCCTATTTATTGGCATTTCTCCAGGCTTAAGGAGTCAAGATTAGTGGGAGGCAAGGAAAACAGATGCAGAGTGAGAATGAGAGAACCTAGCAGAATGAGAAAACGCCAGGTTTGTTGCGTATGGCTGCAACTACAAGATGATTTCAGGAGGTTGAGGATTCCTTATTCTTATCAAGCATTATTTCCAGAGCAGGGAGAGCATGCCAGGACATGTCACATCTGGGGCAGTGATGTGTGCTCTAGGACTATCCTGCCCACTTGTGATGTACTGACACACTGTAGTATATCGACTCAGGTTTTAAGAACATATGGGGATTTCAGAGATGAGTCAATAGGAGCTAAGTATAGACTTCAGGACTTGAACACACCAGCAGCAGCACTTAGGTACAGCTATCTCGCAGATGAAAGGGAGACGTCAATAGACTTACCAAGAGTAAATCCTGTTTAACAAGATACATTACACTATCTGCTGTAGCGCAGACAAAAGCAAACATACATCTGACCTAAAAGATCCTTTCCAATCTCAAAAGTTCATCCTGTGGGACTCAGCAGGGCACCCACAGAGGACTAGAACTGCTGAACGAAATATTTCTGAGATTCAGCTCTGTGATAGACTCTTGACACAAACATAATATCCTCGCTTTTCACAACCATGCCACCTCTGATCTCTCAGTCCTGATCTTTAAAGAAGATCTCTAAAACGCCTTCCAAAGACAAGCCTGGAGCTAACATTTTAAACTCTGCTAGTCACTAAAAAGCAGGGATAGAGATATTGATTTCATGGCTCAGTATAATTTCCTTTCCCCTCTACAAACTTTTCCATGTTCCATGGGCTATAAATTATTTTTTTCTTTCTTCCTTCCCCTTAGAGACATAACTGCCTTATCAACTTTCTTTACACACACTAACTACCTTTTCATTCAGAGGTAGTTTACCTGGTACATACCTGGGCAATTGCTTTCGTTTTGTGTTTAGCTCTGAAGTCTGCTTATTCTGTTTCAGACCTCAGCAAGGCTAGTGTGTCTGAAAATTTGTCTACCTTTCCCAATTATGCCAGATGATTAAATAAAAGACAATATTTCAATGTGCACATCTGTTTTTACCTCTTGTTTTTAGAATAATGTTGCTAAAACAACACAACAACAGAGCCAGATTTTCTTTATAAATATTTCTGAAGCTGGCAGGTTAAGAGAACACAGTAAGTAAAGCACACCAAGTTAAATAAAGTATGAGACATGATGAGACCCTACTCAACTAAACAGCACAATATAGCAGTGGAATTGTAAATAATCAATATGAAGAGTACTCACCTAAACATTTTTATTTTTTTTAACCCCCCAAAAGCACCAGAAGATTCTGGTAACAATTTGCTGTCTCGGGCAGCTTCATACTAAAGTGAAAAAGTGATAGCACTGTCATCCTAGAGAGCACTGTCCAACAGACTGCACTTAGACCAAAAGGAGAGCTATCTTCTAAACATCATGTATAGATAGTGTATCCTGTGGTTGCTCCACCTGCTGATTCAGGAAAGCAAGGCTCTAGTCTAGGCTCTGTGTCACATTGGCCAATGTCTTGTGATTGTCTTGGAAGCTTCGGGGCAGCCTAAAAGACATTCGATGTTAAAGAAATTCAATCTAACCCCTATGTGAGGAAGAGCTCCTACAGGCTCTCCCTTGGTTGGACTCAGCAAAAAAGTCAAAGCCTATCTCAATTATTGTAAGGCAATGCTAGCTGAGGACAAGGTGCCCAAGATATGGACCACAAACTGAGAATACCACCTCAATGCCAAAGACAGCCATGATGTGAGGGATCACTGCTCCCTGGTACTTTGCCAGTAGGACCAGCTTGTTAGGCTAGACATTCCCCTCTTTACTGACCTAATAGGAACAAGAATGATGAAAACAGGTAAGATATTAGAAATAAATTCAGAAGTTTAGTAGCATTGCAAAAATAATCAGTTTGTAAGCTCTCTGCATTTTTTTTTTCAGAACACTGGTACTTATTTTTCCTTTTAGTACTTTTTTTCGACTAATCAGTAATAAAAAATTATTCCATATAACTTCACCAGCATTAATAGCTTCACTATAGCCCTCATGAACATTTGCTGTATTTTTGATCTTTCAAAACAACTGAACATTTATAAATAAAATACAAACAGAAAATAGGAGAATAATATATAATAATTCCATAAATTTTGTTTTGATGGACAGTATACTTTCATACATAGGACAATTCCAATTTACCACATGAAAAATAACACAGATATAACACATTGTGACATGGTTGTGATAAAATAAAGCTTTGAGCCAGCCTTCATAATATTTCCAGAGTTCAAAGCGTTAGAACTACCAGTGGGAGACATTTCCTCATTTAAATTTGTTAGATGCTCTAGGTTCATCCTTTGCTGCAAGAATTATTTTTGCTGTGTCATTTTTTTTTTTTGTATCCTTCAGAAGTTATTCACAGAAAGTGAACACCAGAAGCAACAGCTGTGTCAAATTAAATCTTATGAATACAGAAAGCTAGGTTTAATACTACCTGGCCAGCACAGACAAATTGGAAACTAAAAAAAAAAATGTTTAGCACTGTGTTTTACTATCAGACAAATATTTATTTTTAAAGACAGCAGTTACTGATGGACACTATTTACTCTTTTTCTTTAAAAAAAAAAAAAAAATCCTTTGAAATCCATAAACTTAAGTAAAAAATTACATCCTCTGACTATAAGCTATTATTACTTTATTTTTCAAGTTAGTAAAAAAAGAGATACTGCATATAAAGTTGGGGGGGGGTTTGTTATTTTTTTTGGTTGTGGTTTTTTTTTAAAATGATATTACTATGGTCTTTATTACTCATTTATATATCCCTAAAGAGAGTCAGTGGGGGGCCTAATTGCCAGAGTTGTTGGCCTTCCTATCAGGGAACAATTTAAAAGAACAAGAAAACGGACAATAAGATCTAGCACTCTCAAAACCTATCTGTTAGTGCTTTCAGAAGGTGCCATTTACAACCAAAAAAACAAGCAGGGCTTTGGAAATCCATGGCTATGAATCCATATCACAGAACCTCTTGGGCTCATGGACTACACAAGAAAAAAGTAAGAATCATTACTTTTCCTCCCCACCACTTGTGGTGTAAGTAAAAGGCCAGGTGTTTTATTATTATGAGTGCAATATTAATTTGCAAAGAAGCAAAGACTCGCCTCTGCCATTGCCTCAGTGTTACAGCCAGTGACCAAGAGGCTGGTTTGCACGATGCTCGCCTGTCCCCTGTGCCACCTGACAGCAGTTCCCCGCAAGCCAAAGCATAGGAGTTAACTACAAATATCCGAATTCATAAAAAAGTCTTATTCCTTGAAAAAATTAAATATGCTAAATTTAGTTTTAAAGTTCATTAAGAAACTTTATCCAAGGACTTTTGGGCCCTGAAAAGATCCTACAATCCCAGGAACATCTAGGAAATGAGCTGGAGGTACAACTTCTTTAAATATCAAGGTACAATCAGAAGTGACTGCGAGTCTACACACCAGCACGTGCCTACTTACCCTTGTCAGGTCATCCTCTCCAAATGACAAAGTTTGTAACTTATTTGTTATCTGTCACACATTTTACTTGACTTATTCATCTACTTATCATTCATTACATGAAGGAAGCAAACTGCGGGGAATAATCTCTTTACTTAGCATACTAGATGTCAGCTGAAAATAACCCTTGTCTGTCCATCCATTAGTACTGCAGGAGTGAGACGCATAATTGATCTGACTTTTCTTTCACATTGTTGAAAAATAGAAAATAACCCTGCTGACATCAACAAACTATTCAACTTCTCAGACTTTAATGACAGACACTGATGCAGCTGTCGTCTTTCTTGCGCATGATGGCCTAAAACGAACCCAAATTTTAAAACAAAACAAGAGTCAAAATCACACGGTAGCACAGATAGGAAGGTTGGTCACAGCCATGCAAACCCAGATACACAATTTTGGCACAACTCCACCAAAAATGTTAGATAATTGAGACTACAGGCTTACTACCTGTAAACTGAATGTAACACTCTTGCTTTCTGCTGACAGCTCTGAGAAAAAAAAATACTCCCTTAGTGGCAAGTGATCAGACTCAGCTGAATGTATTGCATTACTTTTACAAAAGAAACTCAACTCCTTCTCCATCTCCTGGCTTGGTGGGTAACCATGGAGAGCATGTGCAGAGGAGAGAAGAGGAACAGCTCTGGAAAGTGGTCCGCTGTCCCGACACCAGTGGCTCCAGTATGCAGGGCCAGGCAATGTGGTGGCTGAGCAGATTTCAGTGTCCAGCATTTTACTTTCCCCCTTGCCAGTATTCAGTGCCTCCCTAGCACAGACCAAGAGCAGGAGTCTGTATCAAACCAAGCTTGGAGATTAAAGTGATTGCACAGGCACACAACTGGGTTTTAATATCAAGTTGCCACCACTAACACACGCACACAACCTCACTGCCCTAAAGGGAAGACATCCAGTTAAATCAGCAGATGCTGTTAGCCCTTTCAGAAAACCCTTCCTAGTATCACTCCAATGAAAGAACTGTGCATTTCCAGAACAGGGAGCAATATAAAATCTAAAACAATCATCAAGGTTGTATCTACTACTGAGGCTGCAAGGATAGGACCTCAGATCGCATCCGTAAAAGCACTATAACCTTAGGGTTTGCTTCTCCTAACCTCTTTGACCCTCTTTTTGTCTCCACAGTCTCTGCCAGTTTGCCCAGGGATGAAGCCTCCAGCAACAAAATTCCACGCAGCTCTTTCACGGCCACAGTCACGTGTTGATATTTTACATGGAGGTAAGTAGGTCAGGACACGGCTTCTAAAAGCTTCTTCCCAAGCCTGACCTGTCAGTCAGCAGCTTCAGTACAAGAGCTAAGTTCTGTTCTTCCACAGGGCGAGCCAGGCACCGAAAAAAAAAAAAGAAAAGATACTTAAATCTGCCCACAGAAGTCCCAAAGTTAAGGCAGGTGGCAGCTCTGATCTACGGCAACAGAAGAGAAGGCCAATAGCACATTAAGTGAGAAAAGTAAACCAGCAGAACAAAACAGAGATGATAAATAAGAAGACTAACTACTTTTTTTTTTTTTTTTTTTTTCTGGGTCAATATACAGGAGTCGTCTTTATTAAGTGAATTTAGTATGGTCACTCAGCTTCTTGTGTTGGCTTCTGCATGATTTACATCCAAAAGTAATCCAAAGGTGTGTGTTTGTGATCCAGGAGCAGAAGCTTTCATACATAGATCATTATCTGTTCTTAGAGGCAGACATCCTAGCATACTCTTTTAAACCTATTTTTCCCTCCCTGAGAGCTTTTCTAAGACTGGGAGAACAACCAATGAACACCCACACTGTGCTTTTATTTCAAGATTGTCTTTGACCCCCTAAACTGTGTAAAAATCTTGGATGGATACCATCAGCCTTCACTAAGCACAAATGAAAATTACTTCATTTACCTGGCATTATACAGGGCAAAGTGACCTCTTGCACACCTTGACACCTCAGAAGGCTGTGAGGATCTGACTGCAATGAGAAGGAAAGTAGAACTTGTGCCCACTTTGGCCAGAGCTTATAAGCATTTATCTAACACCTAAGAACAATTGACACAAAACTAGGCAGGTGATAAGGAGGGCTGGGCTGGTTTGGGGACTGTAAAGAAACACAGGACTGTCTATTCCCAGAAGCAATTGTTTAACTTCATTTAAAAAAGGAAAAGATGAAGATACAGCAACCATAATGTATGTCAGACCCACAATATTACATATGCAGTAACTTTAAGCACAAAGGAACATATTTTTCTAGTGTGTATATGCATACACATATATATACATGTCTGTGTATATATATATTTTTATATATCCCATATATATACACACACACATGCATATGTAGGCTTGAGGCAGGGAATAAGCAAAAGGGGCTAGCAATGTTCACATATGAGGAAAAAATCTGATTAGAATTAACTAAAAGCTGCTGGAATGATGGGAAGATTAAAATGAATGGCTTGCACATGCTACAGAATTAAAGGGAAGAGTCTTGGTCTTTTACCTGTTACAACATATTCATTACTTTTAACTCCCTGCCACGATGAGGAGGTTATTTTTGCAGTTGCCATGCTCTGTTGTGTGCCAGGGAGTGTGCAATGCAACCTCCCCCCTGCCGCCCTTTGGCATCCCTTGGCTCTTGAAACGTGTCAAGGAAACACATTCCAGCTTCTGGGATGCCCAAATTCATCGCTGAGATCACTGACACCCTGATGGGTTCTTTGCAACTCTAATTTATTTGAATCTATTGTTTTGAAGAAAATAGGGGGCCCTTGTGCCTGGTAGGCTTTATTCTAGAATGCTTAAAAATGCCAAGCAAGTTAATCTCAGCAAAGCAGTGAGGTTAGGCTGGAAACAGTTACACACACAAAAAAGGGCGAGAAGTAAGTACTAGGCTGTGCTTAACTTCTGCCTGCTACCAGTTCTTAGGGAGCTGTGGCATGCTGCAGGCAGCCGAGGCTGGCGCCACAGAGGCGTCTATGAGATACAGACCTCCATATCAGAACAGGGTCAGCCTAAAGGCACCTTTTCTCCAACAACATCTGACTATGACAGAATATCAACAGATATAAATTAATTTTCAAGCACATTCTCCTTACTTTTTTCCATTATTTAATTTTAGGGGAATATAATACCAATCGTGATGAGCCTCATCTGTGAATATTAAAAAAGAAATATTTTTCAGGCCCATCTATGGGTTACACAAAGACTTGACATACTGATTTCTCACGCTACAGTGGAGAGAGAACTGAACTGGAATTTGCCTGACTTTCCCTGTCTCAGGCCCATGATTTCATTGTTGCATTTTTCATAGCTTGATTGCAATTTATAAATATGTCAGAGAAACCATTATCGTTAAGATGCTATGTTTCCACAGAGACCACACACTTAAAAATAAACCAACAATACATATTACTAAGTTGGCGCACGGTATGTCCATTTTCCAATGCAATTTTTCAAGTTGGGGACCACCATACTTAGCACTTATTTGCTTAATTTGAATCAGATTAATAGATTTAAAATGTTCAAGGATTAAAGTTGCAACTGATTAAAATAAAATTGAGAGATGGGCGAGCTTTATCCCAGATGAGAAAATCCCACCGGAAAACTAAACAAACTATTCCTTAAACTTCAAATTGCAATGTGCAGAAAGAACAACTTATGGCTGATTTTAAGCTGAAGGATTTTTGCTGCACATCTCAAAAACCTAGAATTCAATTTTCGAATTAAAAAAAAAGATACAGGACAGAAAAATTTCTTATCAAAAGGACCTGTTTTGTTTAATGTAAGATGACTCAAAACTGAATTTCACCTTAATGGACAAAAAAGAAGCATTAACTAAAATTGGTCTTCACCCATGAAAGAAAATCAGAGTCAGTATACATCTACACTGTGTACCTAGAATGCAAAATGAACCATAGTACATGTCCTAGGGAAAAATTTAAAAGCCATTTCTTCCTCAGCTTAGAATGGTTCTTAGCAGAACCACTAAAAAAATTCAAGAGCTGTAAGCTTGGAATTACTCATGCACTACTGCAAACCTCCAAACCCCAGAATTTTATACATGAGGGGGAAAAAAAAAAAAAGTGCTGCCAGTAAAAAAAATCCTACTGAAAAGGAGACCTAGTTACAAGAATATAGAGGAAATGAATACTTAAAGAAAGGAAATACTGAAGAAGTAGTTAAGAGGTGTGAGTAAGACAATTTAAAAATTCAGTGAAATCTTAACAGGCAAAATAATTAAGGACAATAAGATGGAATTTTTATTAAAAACAAGAAGTGCCTGACCAAAGATTAAATACATTTTAAGATACAGACAAAAATCATAAATAATACCAGAGAAAAATTAAAAATTTTCAGTAGATAATTGCATTTTATAATGAGAATTCTAAAATGAGAATGCATCTATTTTATATAATATGAAACATTGCAAAAAGTTTAAAAAGGCCACATCTGCCAAAATTAAACGTGAGCATAAATAATCAACAAGTCTGGTTAACTTACCCACACCCCCACAAAGCCTAAAATTGCTTAGCTATAGGGTTCTCCAATTCATTAATGTTTATAAATGATTTTTATTATAATAAATCATAGAAAACTGGAACTATTCCAACAGATGGGAGTACTGCCAAGAAAAAGAAAATCCTGTGGCTGGAAAAGAAAACCCTGCAACATGCAGCTTCAGAAACTCCTGTCATCTCAATTCATTGAAGATCAACTCAGAAAATGTTGATCACTGTGAAAAAATGATCTGACAGTAGATAGATTTTTATTCTGTGGCAATTTCTAGCAGGAAGATAAATGCCGAAATAGCTAACTATATGGGCTGAAGAATGCTCTCAGTATGAACTTTTCTAGATGGTATGTTTTTTCTAAACCATATTCCTTACTGCAGCTTCTTAGGCTGGGAATCTTTGCAGTGAAATCCTCCAGCTAGGTGGCTGGTCCTTCTGACCTCAGACCTTGTGGAAAGGGCCCCTAACGTCTTCAAAAGCCTTTGACGCTGTTGTGCCGATTGGCATCAGTATGCAGTCATCACGCAAACAAACCATCACCACAGTCAGCGGGAGGATGAAAGCAGGATTCAGCCCATGGAGATTAAATGAGTGTTTGCACATTCTTGTGATATCTCTCAGAACGAATGGAAAATCTGAAAATTAATTAAAAGCACAGCTTCACAGCTGAGACCTTGAACACGGCATTTCATCTGGAGCTAATGTTTATGAGAAGTTACACTCTCCCCACCTTGCAAAAGGCTATAAATTTGCAATTAGTAATTGCACTGCTACTAATCTTTGAATGAAGTGGAACATAGTCATTAAATGGAGAAAGCCTTCTAAAGTAGATGCATGTGGATGAGTACAGAATCTTTTCAGGGGATGAAATGGGAGAAGCAGCAAGAAATGTTTTTAAAGGCTTGTTAGTAAAATGCTCCTGTTCTGGTCATGAGTAAACACTTGAGGGTCCCCTAAATGAAGCCTCTCTGAGTCAGTTGCAGCGATAGCTAAGCCTGCTCCTGGCCCGTCCTTCTAGAGCCATGTCTGCTTTTCAGTTATAGCAAATGAGAGCTCACTATCATGATTCCAGTTGTCCCCATCAGCAGCTCAATCCTCTTGCATTTCCATGAGCAGCTCGTGAGGTACAGCATGTTCCTGTTGCCACTTGTTGAGGCTCAGGGTAGAGAGATGGGGGCAGTAGCACATGTAGTCTGGAGCTAAATCCAGCACAATAGTCTGTCTGGGATCCTAGATCTTCCTTCACACTGCTTTTGGTCCAGTGATGAGGCAGCTTCAAACGAGGGTGAAGGACCATTAGGGAAACCGGCTCAGTTCCCACCACCACGCTGCACAGTGAAGATCAGTGTCCCAGAGGCACTCTACCTAGATTATCTCCTTCTCTGTGTTTTCCCGTTGTCTGCCACCACTGAAACCAGAGCAGCACGAGGCCCTCACTCACAACTTGCTCTGGTAGCCCTTGCAACAGCTAGGAGCTCACACCAGTGTCTGCCAAGAACCCAGGTTTGATGCTAAACCTCCTCCTGACAACTCTGGTGCAAAGCTTCAAACTCAATCTTTCCTGGTGTGCTCTTCTCCTCACTCTTAAGCAACCCCCATGAATATCACCTTCATGGCACTTCATTCAGAGATGTAATGGACCAGGAAGAAGGAAGTTCCTGCCTTAGCTTTGATTGTAACTAAAACCCCCATGATCCTCAAACTTCCCAAAAGTCTTCTGAGTTAATTTTACAGGCCCTATTAGAACCAAGTTCCTGGTTAAGTGTGAAGAGGAAGCAATTTTATCTAATTATCCTCACTGTTGCAGCGGAGAAAACACACTGACTTCTTTAAACAAAATGTAAGTGAGAAAAAAATGGCAAGTGGCCAAGTTCATCCCTCCATAAGCCTTCTCTTTGGCTACATATTTGGAACCATTTAAGTAAAGCAAAAGCCTAATCAGGTGCCACACTCCTACAAAACTTAATGAGGAGCAACCAAGTGCAAATGAGTTCATTAAGCAGTGCAATGGGAAGTGAAGTTGAAAATATTTATCAATCACTTTCTTGAAGATCACAGAGTAACGGACTTTTCTGAGTTTGATAGGCATTTCTTTTGAAAGGTCAATTTATTACCTAGGAATGTGTGCTTTTACTGAAGAAAGTGTTCTTGCTTTTTAATGACTTTAGCATTAGATACAGCATTTTGGCATCAGTATAATTACTACACTGCCAAAAATAGGATCTCCAAGTTCATGGAGCATCAATAGCTTCCATGCTCCAGAGCCTAGTAAGTCCTAATGCTCCCTGATAGTATCAGGAGAAAATCTTTTAACATCATGCGTACAATGTTTTAGTCATTCCCCAGCAAACATCACAAGTTATCCAAGAAGTATCTAACAGAGGAAATGAATGAGGAACTACATCAAGACCATTAGAACATGAAATTTTAGTTTTGGTTAATTTTGTTGGGTAATACAAGTGAGCCTTTTCCTTGTGGTAGCAATGTTTTACTGATTCTACCTACTTTTGAGGCAGCTTGACAGGATTTAGACAACGATGTAACTGTGGCTATAGCATTATCACCTCTTCAGAGG
This sequence comes from Balearica regulorum gibbericeps, assembly GCF_011004875.1. Lineage (NCBI taxonomy): Eukaryota > Metazoa > Chordata > Aves > Gruiformes > Gruidae > Balearica > Balearica regulorum. Next base: position 96,980,992 of record NC_046184.1, read on the forward strand.
AAGCCTGTCTTTTTGTGTTCGTGCTGTATCTGTGTTGCCTGGGCTGTAACTATTTCTCACTCTTATGGTAAATTTTATAACAGACTAGGTAAAGACTAAGATATGCCTCTGCGGAGAATTCAATTAAGTCATCCTTCCCAATCCTTCTATGGAAAAATTATAACACTTCAACAAACTGATTTTCCACGCCTTCACATAAGGGCTTTTTTCCTCCTGTTTCAAAAATCTTGTCAGCTGAAACAGGTGTATTCTGCTTTTGCATACTCATTCCTTAACATGCATTTGCAGGCAGTTAATAGTTATTAGGCTGCATCATGCAATTTAGAACTGTAAAAGGACATATGCACAGTGCTAAAACAAGAGTAAGGCTGTTTTATTTCTCATCTCATTTGTTAAAATATAATAGAAGATTATTATGAAGATTGATGGAGACGATCCCCAGCTTAATTGTTATAACCAAATGATCATTGCACACTGATGCATAAAATACAAGGTGTATCAAGTCAGAAAGTATGCACAGATTTTGCAAGGCCAGAGCAAATCACATCATTAACTATGGAGAAGCAACTGCTTATTTTCACTGACTGGCCTTTTCATAAGGCTCAACTTTCACTTACATACAGCCACACAATGACCAGAAATTTTTTAATTCCTATTGTGATTGGAGTCCCTTAGCCACAGTACTTAGTGGAAGACAAAGAGAAGGGAAAAAGCAAATCAGAAAGAACAGAAAGCTGGTCAGTAAATTATAAATCCGGCCCCTGAGGAAAACTGGGCAAACACAGATAATTTCTAATAAATGCTCCTGACAACTGCTAGTAGAGCAGCCCAATAGGAGAGGACATAAAGAGGGAAATAACTGGTGCTAAGGACTCAAAATTCAGATCGTACATGTTTTGGTGAGATTTCATTTTGCTCTAGTTTGCCTCTGTGAACTAACCACCCACTAGCTGCTGGAGTGCATCTTCCTGTTAACTTTAACTTGACAGGACTTCAGCTCATATGCTCTCACACCATTTGGCAAGGGGAAGCAAAGCCTGGTAGACAGGGATGATAAATTCATTCACCTTAAAGTGAACTCCTGATCCAAACCAAAATGCTAGTGTGGATGTTCCCAGTGTTTCCATATACACAATGGACAGTGCAGCAGAACAATGATAATGCTGCACTTGTAGTCATCCATGTGCTACATTACTGTGATTTCTGCAATGACAGTAGCATCTGTCCTGCATGCTTTATCTTTGCTTCCACTCCTCTGGCACGTGGGCATTATCACTGCACGACCTTTATCTTCCGGGAGAGGGAAGTAGGGGCTGCTCGAGATGCACCGAGTTCTCGCTTTTCCTTTACGCCTCTCTATCATGCACACTGGCTTTGAGCTGGCATGGCACAGCTGCTGCTCGGGAGAACCAACTGAGCTCTTGGAGGGAACTGCCACCTGCAAGGAAGTCCCATACTTGAAGGGCACTTGGAGGAAGCTTATCCAGCTTCCACCTTCTGCGAAAGCGAGCTGACAGATCTCTCCTCTTGCCCACAACCTCTCTCCCCAGCAGGCTCCACAGACCCCAGCCAGCCCAGCAAAGCACCGGCCAGAACAGCATCATGGCAATCTGTGCTCTTGTAGCCTGGGAGACAGGCAGGAGTGTCACTGTCACGGAAAATTGCAGTGGCACTCTCCATCACTAGGGGACAGTCAGTCTTCTCCAAGCAAGACTTAGACAACTCTGAGAACAAAACAAAAGGACTTTGTTTTCATTGAGCAAGGTGACTTTCTTACCTAGAAAGGGAACCTTTTTTCACATGGGCTAATCTGGAGCAAGTACCATTTTTATTTAAGCTATATGTTACAAACCACCTAATGTAGCTAATATAGCTTGTTTCCATAGTGCAATTTTCTGTAGAGCATTTAAGTAACTAGGAACTAGTTGCAAGAAACAGGGAAGTAAAATTTAATGCAGAATCATTCAAAACTCACTATCAATTCCCTTCATCTGGGGAGGGAGTGAGAGAAAGGCTTAAAAGCCATTTTATCAGAGATGAGTGCCTTTTTATTCCCACCTTCCTCTCCGAGCTTTCCTCTGGCCCGTACCACACCACAGCCACGGATGGGGACTGCTACCCACGAGACATGGCACACTGCCACCCCAGTCTTACCCAGCCTGCTTACAGAGTTCAGCCTGTATCAGTCCTCCCAGAATAGCATCCCCTGCATTTACACCCTGATGAACTGACCTCCTCCACATTTTAAAGACTCTGTGAGTCTGCAGTAACTGAGGTGTCTGCCCTGTTTTTAGTTATAGCATCCTTCTTTTCAAATAGAGGCCAAAGAAGTCAATGAACAGCACTCTGCCAGGGTGGGCAGTGGACTCTGGGTTTCTAAATAACAGCCCATGTAGAGAAAAAATAAAGGTGCAGTACACAGAAAACAGCTATCAAAAATACGTATCCTACGTACCAATTTATACTTCCTGATTCTGGTCACACAGGTGATGATGTTTTCCATCAGAAATACATCCTGTAAATAGCTAAACACATTGGAAAATGTAGATCAAATTTCCATGTGAACAAAATGCAATCAACTGTACAGCTTAGTCACCTGGTTGAAAATGGCAGCTTTATTCAGCTGCCCACAGTAAGCAGACTCATATCAGGTGTTGCAACTAATGTTCATTTTTTCTTAATTTAAAAGGTATTACCTCTTAAGTTTACAGTTCACTAAACCTGATACAGAATCTGATAGATTCTATAAAACAGATATATAAATATAGATAGATATATAAATCTGATAGAATCATCTGCTGAATAAAATTAATGAAATTACTTTCACACACAGCCTGGCACTGCTTTAGCTTTAAAATTTAATGTGAAATCCCACATATGTACTCTTTACATTCATTTTACTGTCATATATGATGGGGAAAAAAAGTGTCTCTGCAGGCTTCTGGAAAAAAAATTTCAGAATCAGTTACAGTTCTCGTGAAAGGCTCTACAGTAACCGATCTGGAGTCTGAAAGTCCTTTTCCCACCTTCCCTTCAAAAATCAGTGCAGTGTAGGGGCATGAGAGCGCCAGCTCCCTACGCACAGCTTTCACGATATTCTTTCCCAGTATCTCTACCCATCAACAGGACTACCACATCTAGGCATGGGAAAATAGCTGGCTTCATCTCCACGCCCATTCCTGCCCTCTTTGCTTGTAAAGGCAAAAGGTTATAAATAGTGATGAGGATGATGTGACATGGATGCCTGTGGGGTTAAGACCTCAGATTATTTCACAGGTTGCTGAACAGCTGCCTAAAATATCATTTCTGTCTTCCATTCCTTTTTCTCACTCACTCCCCCAGAAATTTACAAAGAAGAGATGAGCTTAAGCCAGCAATCTAGAAGAGATCTGAATCTTAATAAGCAAGAAGCAGCGCTGCTTTTTCCTTAAGTAGATCAATCTACGAAGACAAGATTTTTCTCTCTGGTTGGGAGAGCATATGGAGAAAGCCACTACATTGGTTAAGGGCTGAAGGCGATGTTGCCAAGGGCAAAGAAATGTTCAGTGAAATCAGTATCTATGACAGCTGATACTGTCCATGTACTTGAAAGCTAAAATCTCTTCATTGCAAGAGAGTGCGTTGCAGCTGTATTTCATCCATCGTCCCCAAAGCTCCTAAGAGCCTCCAAGGATCTCCACGTAGCCACTGTCCTCGGTGGCCCCACCAATGTGTCACATTACTCGCCCTACAGCATGTCGTTTGGGCTGAGGCTTGGAGCAGTGTGTAAAGCGGCAATTAAGCTATGTAAACCGGACAAAAGCGGATGTTGAATCACGAGTTGTTCAGGGCCATGAAGCAATTTGATCTGTCTGAGGAAGTCTGCTGCAGAAAGCAGATTTAAAAGGAGAGAGTCACACACAGATGGGGGAATGCAAGCAAAGCATTTCTCTGACTGGTGAGCATCTGGCATACCATTAAGCTACACTTAAATAACTAACAAGCTAAACAAAAATTTTAAGTAGTGCGTGATGTATGTCTTTTGGAAGGACCTGAAATATGACAGCTGAAGACAAGTCACAGGATGTTTAACTACTGGAGATCCGAAGCTGTCCAAACGGATGCTTAAACCATAGCTAGAAGCAAAGAAAAACAAAAAAAATCCCAAAACAACAAACACAGAGTCTGTTCAAGTCAAAATGATGGATATGATGGAGAACTGGACCTGCAAATGTAAAGACAGAAAATTAATTACTGCATTGTAGACTACAGCACTTAAACAAGAGCAAGAAGGCTGGGTAACTGAGCTTTATTTCATTATATTTTACCAGGCTTTAAATTTTACCCATCTCTAAGACCAGATGCAGCTCTGCTTATCCACTACCAGATAATTTTGCCTCTGGGCACAAAAGTTGGACAGTTATCCCACAATAACTAAGTCTGCAGCCCCCTAAGTCTTTTACATAGAAGAACCGAAGTTTATGCTACTTTTTAGAAACAGAGAGGTGAAACAGCTTTCGTGCAGCTCTGGAGTCCTCAGCAATTCTGCTTCTCTCAGATCCTGAGGAATGAGTCTCTCTGGATTTCTTTTCTCATTTGTTACAAAAACCACTAACACCTTTCTTTTTTTCTAGCATCTTCCACATTTACTTTCATTACCTTGTAAAACACAGCCACAAAAGAAGGTGGACTGTGATCCTTTTCCATACACTACTGAATTAGGAGGAGTTTGGCTCAGAGGATGGTCAGTGTACTACATGCGGCTATAAGAAAGCCTGATATCAGTTCAATTAATGGTAAGAAGAAGAAGAAAACCAGAACACTCAGATGAAAATAATTCGTAACTAGATGTAGCTGTGCACCTGAAAAAGAGGTGCAGATAATGTGTTTCAGGACATTGCCAAAGGAGTAAAATAATATTTCCCCACTGCTTACATTATTTTAAATATAACACAATTTTTAAACTTTTAGAAAGAAAGACTCTTTGGCTGTAGCCTGTGCTTGGAAGACAGTTGTATTTCACCCCTATTAAGCAGACTAGCTCACAGCTGGCTAAAGACTATCACCCTATCACCCCAAAATACAGCTGCACTTAATTTGAAGATGCCCCATCCTTGCCTTTGGTGTTTTGTGTTCACTTCCTGAGTGGTTAATAACAGTTAAATAAATATAATAATAAAAAATGCCTGCCTAATACTCAATTTGAGCTTGTCTCATTTCGTTTCTAGCTATTAGTTCTTGTTGTGTTTTTCTCTGCTAAATTAAGGAGCTCTTTTGTATCCATTTGTTCTTACCATGGAGCGTTTATGCACTAATCGTCACTTCTCAGTCTGCTCTAGTATAAAGATCAACTTGATCTGCAAGTGTCTTGTTATACAGCTTTCTCTCTTCCCCTTGAGTAATTAGGATTGCTTTCTTCCTCATACTCTACAATTTTTAATGTCCTTTTAAAAATTATGAAATCGAAACAATTTTCAGGTTCTGACTGTTGTACTCACACAGAAAATTATCTTGCTGCTTTCATGCATTCTTCTTTCCATGCATTCTTCTTCCTATATGCCAAAGGTGCAAACTAACTCTCCTGCCACTGTAGGGATCCTCACACTGATCAAATGCCTCCTCTAATCTGCTTTCAGAGTCACTGCTTTCCTTTCCCCCCTATTCTCTTTATGTTGTTCTGTGTTTCCAGACACAGAATTTGGTTTCTTCTCATAGTAAAATTCATGTCATTTAAATGGACTCTGTTGTTCAGTATTCCTGATCTCTCTGAAGGACTGCCTCTTCCTGAGTCTTTGGCAGAGTACCTCTCCAATACACTTGTAAATGTTAGGAGCTGGAATTTAACATTCATTGCCAAGTATATTAAATAGTACTGAATTCAGTATTGACCTCTGCATAGCCTCCCTCTACGAGTATCTTCCTTCACTGATTACTCCTCGCTAAATTGTATTTTTCAAAATTTGCCAGTTATTCATTATTTTACTTATGCAACGTTTTCTGCATTGAAAATAAGAAGGATGTTTTCTGCTCTCATGGCAAGACTGGCAGAGACAGTTTTAGCTGTCTCTTTTTGCCTTCCTTTACAGTTTTACGCACGATGCACTTACTAGGGACCATGCAGGCATTTTCATCCAATGAAATCTCTCCTGTCGTGCTGAAGTGGGACATGGCTGAAGCTCAGCGTAAGCCTTGCTGTCCTCCCACGCACTAGCACGGGCTTGTGACATCTCACCAAGCGTCTAAGGTCCACCCACCTCCAAGTGCAGGGACAAGGCTCCATGGTCTGAGTGGTCCCACTCAGTCCTTTATCTTTGGTTTAAGCCAGATTCCTATGAACTGTCCCTACTTCTATATACTTACCCAGTTTATATGGCTAAAGAGGAAAGAAGTAGAGATGTATGAGAGGACCATCGTGGCCATCAAAGACAGAATTATGCTCTGGCTTTCAAGGACTGTGTTATACCCTCCCGGAACTCTCATCTCTAGTCCTTTTTGAATACTTTAAGACCTTTAATAAAACATCCCTTCTAGAGATCTCAATAATCCAAATTTTAAACATAAATTGGATCTGAGAGAGGAAGGAGCTTCTCAGCCAATGCCTTTAGGACACCTGGCAGCAGCCTCTGTGAGCCTGCAGAGTATTAAGTAGCATTCTAAGTTACTAATGATTTAGAAAATACATTTTCACCCTTAGGCAATACAAGTATATCAGTCTGATACTTTTCAAATAGAAAACAGACATGTTCATTGAATACATCTGCTTTTTCTGCACAATTATTTTTATTATTTTCCCTCTCCTTGGGATATACAAATACAATTACCAAAATTCCTAATAGATTTATATATACAACAAATAAACTTTGTGTTCTCAGTCTTGCAAGACTTGAAATTCTTCATCACTTTTCTATGTTCCATAACTTCAGATCAATAATGATTGCTACTTATTTCCTTGTCTGTATTTTTACACTGTGTTTTTTAATACCTAATTCCTCACCTCCATTATACTACCAAAGCAAGACGGCATTTCCAGCAAAGCTGCTTTTTTTCTTGATAATGGAATACTGTATTGTTTTGACCATTCATCCAAAATAAATCCTATTTTTATTTATGCTTTCTTTGTGTCTTTTCCCTTTGCATGATTTCTGCTCACAGTCTCCCTGGGGTGCTTGGAAGATTGCCTTGATAGCACCAAATATTTATACTGCTGTTAGGATAATTTTTCCTTGCTCAGACTGAAAATAATTAGATCCTGGTCACTGGTCACCATCCAGTTTTAATCCAAAAAACTATTAATTGCTCACCAGCCATCACAGGCAGGCACTTCATAAAAATACATTTGTTGTCTCTTCACCTGTAGTTCAGGTATGAACTCCCACGTATTAATGACAATTATTATTAATTTCAGTGTTTCTCTAAATGGGAAAAATTTATATCAGGTGCAGAAACTACTTGTGGGCCAAGAGAACTAATTGGCTGCATCCTAACTCCTTACTGGAGGTAGGTCTGCTGTACGTGCTAGCCATACCTACTCCTGTTTTCTACAGAAAGAAAACCCGAGGACAGGACTGGACTCGACCCCTTCACATGCCTGGACACAGACTCCTATTACTTTTCCTTTTCTGCACTCCATTTCTCAATCCTTTGAGGAAAACCTTCTGGAAGGAGGCTTCTGCTTCCTCCATTTCTCTTGCCCTACCCCTTGTGATAAAGTACTCCCTACCTCTTCCTTCTCCCTTAGTCCTTTCCCGCGTTCATCTCCCCCTCAGTGGTGTCATGGCACTTTTCTCCATAACCCACTGTCTCTTCTTTTATTTTGTCATATGTAGGGATTACGTTTTCCAGAAGATTACTGCTTGTAATGGGCTCTGTGTGTTTACACTTCTATTAAAATCGTCAAAACCATACATTGGGAAATCAAGTCTTACCTTCCAGTATAATATTGACGAACAACCTGGCCTGAGGTTCCTCAATACATCATGACTCCGTGGGAGGCGAGTCATCTGAACACCTTACTGCTCACATCAGCTCATCCGTCTTTCTCCCAGGAGCAAAGAAAAAGAGAAGTCAGCAGTGTGTTTGATGGCAATTACCACAGAAGTATTCATGTGTCTCCCACCTTTAACTTGGTGTTTAGTTCTGTTTCCTTAAAATACAGCCTTAAGAGGAAAAAAGAGAACGCTAAGTGACAAACACCATGGGCACAGCTTAGCTGAGATAAAACAAGATTTCATTTTTAAGCAAACTTAGGCTGTCTTGTGCCTGCTGTCCAAAAGCTAGAGCAGGCTCAGTGTGACAGCAGGGTGCCCTGTCCCCCCCGCAGCACCCAGCTCGTTTCTGCTGCTCAGACCCCTGCAGCCCCCGCACAGCGGCACCTCTGCACGCCCAGCCATGGCTAAGCACTTTCCCTTCCCTCTCCCCCTTCCCTCCCTAACACAACCAGCAGGAGCTGTGATAAGCTCTTTTAATAAACAAAACTTTTAGTTCTTTTCATCTTCAAAGCCTTTTTTTTACAACCATTAACTAATCAATCCTCACAAGACCTCAAGAGAGTTGATGGAGTTGTTCTAACCAGTAGTTAGCTCTCAGGGCGCTTCGATTAACCTGACCATTTAGACGGAAGGAGAAAGTGAAGTATGTGTGTATTTTTTTTTAATTTTTTTTTTTTTAACAAGACCAGAGACTGAAGCAACACAGGAACTCGAGCTATGAGAGTGTGGTTTCCGATTTCCACTTCTGAAACCGCTATGCTGCATCTCTCATAACCCCCTTCCCTCCTGCTTCCCCTTGCACCCCCTCAAGGTAAACTGAAACCCCTACAATACAAAAAAGATCGAAGAAAAGGTTTTTCCTCAAAGTGACGTTCCTCCTGCAGAAACTGTCTCCTTGATTAACTCTATCCCAAAACAAGGGACTGATTACTTTTTAACCTTTACAGAAGCCTGAATACAAACTTACCATGCACTGCACACTTGGAGATTTATTGAAATTTGATTACAAACACCAAAGGGAAACATGCACTGCATCTTGAGCGGCTTTACAAAAAGTCAGTCTAGACAATCTTTTATGAATGACTCAATCTATGCATATCATGAAAGAAAACACGCGACACTTTCTAACTGTCATTTCTAATTGGGCACGGCTAGAATATATACATTCTTAAATAAAAACCCAGAAGTAGCGGGGAGGTATTTTAAAGGCAAAAACTCCACTACAGCTAAATACATTCAGGAGTGATTGCAACAAACATATGTAAATTATTTTTTCAGACTTCAGGGATCACTTTGAAATGATTCTCAATATATCTAGTCCTCCCCAACCTCAGAGTAGCATAAAGCAAAAGAAAAAGGATCTGCATGATTTATACATATTTTTTTAACCTTTGTTTTTAAGGAAGGCTCTTAGAAATTCTTCCTCTCTCTCTCTCTGTCTCTGATATTCATGCAGCTGTGCGGAGGAGGCATGTGACCAGGAGGATGGTCCGTGCCCCGCTGGTGGCCCCGGGGCTGGTGCCAGGACCACCTCCAGCAGCAGCAGCCTGAGCTGTGCAAGCGTACCTGGCTCTCAAACCCCACCACCGCGCCTGATGATTCTCCAGCAGCACAAGTAACAGAGAACACCAAGGCGGTCACCAAGCATGTGGGAAAAAAAAAATTTTTTTTTTCAAAAAATTCATAAGCTATCATGACAAGCAAGGACACCTGCCTCCATCAGAAGGTTAATGGGAAGAAATAATTATTAGGATAAAATCACCAAGCATCCCAGAAAGACTGTCATGGGCCCCATGTCTAAGGAGGAGTGGCACAGGGCAGGTGCCCCCAACTGAGGTGCAGCCACCCAGGACAGGGGCAGTGTCAGGGTCCCTCGAAGGCCCCAAGGTGACACCCAGGGAGCTCAGTCAGGGCAGCAGGACCAGGGAACCACCATGGTGATGCTCAGAGCAGGCCTGGTGGTCTGGCTGAGCCGAAATTGTGCCCCTTTCCCAGGAGAGGGAGTCCTAGGTGGTGGTCTTGGAGGGGACATATGGGGGAAATCAGTGCCTACAGATGGTCTGACAATACCTTCTGAACCAAGTGGTGGCTCATTAAATCTTCCTTACCCACTTGAGTTCTAAATGCAACTTAACCAAGCAGAAGAGTAGAGCAACTTGTCGTGAAGGTTGTGCGTGTCCTGGCTTCAGAGAGAGATATTTTCTTGCAGACTGCATGCCCAGGAGTGATGACTGCAATACCAGCATAGCAGTTACAATTTCATTTGGTGAAATGAAATCATGAGGTGAATTTTTTGGAGAAAAAAATTTTGCTCTACTTCCCCTAAAACTCCCAGTGAACAGAATACAACTCGGTGTATATGTTTTTTAGACCCGAGAAGTGAACAGAGCTTCAGCCTGGCTTATAAACAAACAAAGCCAGGACACAGCAGCTCTACCTCAGCCAACACTGTTAGCGAGCTCAGAAAGGGAAGCTGAAGGGACACTGGCCCTGTTGAATCTTTTGGCACGGTTTCAAAGAGTTTGTCAGCCCAAGCTGCACTGTGAGCAGGTTAAGGGAACTGATGCATCCAAAAACTAGTAATTTTTGCTTAGAGTTAGTTTTTGGCCAGCTCAGCTCCTTGAATTACGAGCACTGGTTTTAATACCAGCACCGGCCGAAGGTGAGGAGAGGACAGAGCCACACCAGCGCTGATGTGGGTCAGTGCGTGCTGCCATGAAACCACCACCCCAGGAGCTGTACTACACAAGAAAACATCTACAGACACTGTGTTCAAGGCCTGCTCTATCCAACCGCCTAAAAAGTGCTGCCTAATCACAGCTGAACAGCTGTGAAAATAAACCTGATCAATTGTATCTTCATCTACGGAGAAAGTAATCTTAAACCGGGCTCAGGTCTGTCTTCCACTGGGATCTTCCAATAACATCAAGTGCAAACATGTTGAAAGGCTCTCTTTAATTTTCAGAGGCAAATCTGAGTGCTCCCATCCAGCCTATCACCAGCATATGAGAAATGCCAGGAATGAGACAGACGTCTGGCCCACCAGCAGTCTCCACCTCCCGGGTCACTCCCAGAGGGCTGTTAATGCCAGTGAAAATTAACGGAGTTACAGTCACACCCATTTCATCAATCTTGGATATCGCTAAGCTATACCTAGGGATCCTCCATCTGAGGTACAGGAATAAACCAAAACCACATAAATGTACACAGATGCTTTTTAATAGATGGATATATCCATTAAAGGTAGATTATCTCCTCCTAGCAAGTTCCCGGAATAACCCTATCTCTGGATTTGGAAAACATGCCCAGTCCCTAACCTTTTAAGCAGCTTCCTTTGTTACCTGTCAGATATGTAATAAGTCTTATACAACATGGGCACAAGCACCACGTTAATGGTATAGTTACACAAATACTTCTCTGGCAGCAAAGCTAGGTCAAGAAGTTCCCCTGCCACTTGGTCCAGCTCCAGCTTTAGCATTTCGTCACCGTACCAGCCCAACTGTCTGAGGCGCTGCACTCTCAGCGAGACTGCTGAAATTGCCAGGATGAAAAACAAAACAGAAAAACCTCTTCCATTGCTGTCTCTTCCTTTCCAGCAAGGAAAAGGGGGTGGAGAGGGCAGGCAGAATAGAAATAGAAATTTGGAAAAGCTTTTCCAATATTAAAATACAAGAGGGCAAAAAATACTTGAACTGACTTTGCCATCTTTATGAAGAACTCACACTTGTAGCTGTGCATAGAGAAATACGTATCAACAGAAGAAACCATTTGTCCACCTGTATTAAATCAGTCAGAAGCCCTGCTAGAGACAGCCTAGGAGACAGCACGCATTCAAACTGTAACAAAACTACAATTTAACGTTCAGGGCAATTCAATTTGAGATTTGACTTAATGTTTTCTCAACAAAAAAAAGGAAATAATTATACTTATAGGGTGACAGCATGACTGAATTAGTAGGGTATAGCCTGGATGAGAGAAGAGGTCCCAGCCAGTTCCCGCACACACCACCGGCTCTGCTGACACGAGGCAACCAGGAACGACCAACAGCGAAACCATCGAGAGCGATGTGACTTGGCTTCGCTGGACTAAAACTCCCCCTTAGAGAGTCTCTTTCAGAAGTCAAATGGCCTTAACCCAATTTAAAGCAGTGAAAGTGAACTGAATTAAGGATCCTTGAATCCAGAATAAATCCCCAGATGGTTTTCATCCTGTTTACAGGAGGGTAGGAGTAAAGGAGTCCTTGGCTCTTTCCATTTCGTGCAGCCTCATCAAAATTCTCTGCTGCACTGATCAAGTTAAGGTCAAAGATTTGTGACCCCACTGCTCTGCGACTTGCTAGAAATTTGCTTAATTTTCATCCCAAATTTATTCATGGCCAATTTATTCCAATTTATCCTCATAACAACACTGTCCTTTGGGTTAAATGGCTGTTCTCTGCTCTGCTCCATGTACTCCAGGCAATATCTTACCTTTTTGCAGCCATCATTTTGCTAGATGAACGAGCCAACCTTTTTAATTTTTCTTTCAAAAGGAGAATATCTTTCCACTGAAATTTTCCAAAAGTCTCTCCTCCCCTGCTCTAGAGTTCAGCTTCCTTGGGCCTGGATAACCAGCACTGCACACAGTAGTTCAGATATTATTTCACTGTTGCCCTGGATGATGAAATCAATTTTAAAAATTAACTTAGATTTACCCATTTAATTTTTCCTTTTATTATCTACACCAAGAAACTTAAAAAATATCAAGAAATTTTTTTGAGCTCATACCTCACTATTTTGACACAAACCTGTGAAAATTAATACTTGAGAATGTTTTCCCTCATGCTGCATTCTGAGGCAACACAGTCTGAATTGGAGACTAATGAAAATATCTCTATATATTGTTATGTCAGGATCAAATAATTCATACCACATACCTTAAATAATAAAACTGGCAAAGAAATAACATGCTGCTTAGTCTCAATAACCTTTTCTAAACATCCTATTCAAGGTTATGGGTAGGTTATAAAGATTCTGTTTTCCAGAAACTGAAAACCTCTACTAAAAACCATAGCAGTTATAGAATACAAGACACTGTAGCAGTCTGTAAAATGTACTTAATTTTATCTCTGTATTTAATTATTTCTTTTCAAGATTTTTACTAGGGTCTCCAATTGCTGATGCTTCTTCTCATTAAAATGATAAAATGAGCCAACGGTTACTACTTTAAATTTTGTTAAGTAGCCCCAGGTTGGTGCCAACAGTTATGCAAAGCTTACTGGCCAGAATGTATCTATTTATTCGCTTTATTTCTTGGCTGCTATGAATGTAAGCAACAATCTCACAGAGTATTTTCAATGGAACAGGGCTTTATGATTTAGGGGGTGGTGGGTTTGTTTTATGGTTTGGTTTTTGGTTTGTTTGTTTGTTTTTACAGCAAGACCTTTGGCTCCACATGACATGGGGTATATGTGTGCATGTGCTTGTGGGTGTATCACCAGCTCAGATAGCAACTTATGAAAAAGCAGGTCCATCGTAAGAAAGATTGCTATTCTGATTTATACTACTATGAACTTAGAATGACTACTGAAAAAGCCATTAGATGATAGAAAAAACATGTACCAGTTTAGCTGAATATTAATTCCATTCCTATGCAACTGAATGGTCACCTTTTGGAACCTGAGATGCTGAATCCCAGGGCTGCCATTTTAAAATTGGCAGAGCAACTTTTGCCCATGACCTCAATATTTTACAAAATATGTCTGTGTAAAAATTGCTACCCCATCACCACGCAAATATTTTTCTCCCTCAAACAGAGAAAATGCAGGTGGGGTCCACAAAGCAAGCTTTTACAGAGGTAGGACAAGACTCCTGGAGTCTTGTCTACTATGGAACCACCTCCTCAGAATGAGCTCCATTAGGTCGCATATATGCAAACAAAATTAAAGCCTAAACCACTTTGTTAACTTCAAATTCTTAGCAATTCAATTGTCTGTAGGACTGTTGAGGCTCCTGAGTTAGCTGTAGAAATAGATACCTTCAGTGATCTAAGTCAGCGAAGGGGAAAGAAAAATAAAAAGTTATGTTCTTACAAGCTATTCTATGAGGATTTATATTTGCACTCAGTTGACTCATCTACAGCTCTGAGTGCATTCACTTGTACAGTATAGTTGAATAAGACTTGGCAGTTTAAAAAAAATCTTCATAAAAATTAATATCACATCTTCACAAAAATTAATTTTTGGTTGCTTCTCCTGTCGTCTTGAACCAGATTTAGCCTCCTGGAAAGGTAACAAGAATGCTCTTTTATGTTGAGCTATCTGCACAAGGCACTAAAATTCAGCTTTGTGAGCATCCTGAATGAGAAAAATCACATATTTCATTTTATTTTTAAATCACAGCATGTCAAAATGAACCACGCAGAATAGCAGGGACTCATTTCTTTATGCCTAACAATAATCACTAACTTTGTCTCATTTCCATTCGTGCATACCTTGTGTGAAACAGAGAGGCAGATAACAGGAGCTCTATATTCCACAATGGCAAATTTTATTTTCTGTTTCTTAGATGCTGTATAATGCACCATCTGAACTCCAGAAGACAATTTATACCACTGTCTTGATTTACAGCCAGGTTGAAGCTTTAGGGCCCAATTTTGGTGGACCTCCACACATGCAAGTCTCTTACAAGTTAATGCAAGCTTTGATACGAGAATTGAGATAAAATACTGGACTAATGCCTAGCTTAACACACTTCAAAGAGTAGCATTTCGGCTAAGGAGGCACAGAAAATATACTTACTCCAAAGACAGTAGTCATCTTCCATTTAGTAGACCAGAACTTTCGCATCATTACTGAGAAGAAAATTCTAGCTACCCTCAGTAAAAGGAAATAGCACAGTTGCAATGCCAAATATTTGTGGTTTCTAGGATGCTTAGAGAATGTAGCCAGCAGTGGGCAAACACTAATACTATATTTCTTCCAAAAAATAATTGTACTTACCATATATATGTGTGTGTATATCAGAGAGTGTGTGTGCGTGTATGGGTGTATATATATATTTGAAAAAAAGCTAGAAAGCTTTTTAAAAACGTAAAAAGTTTTTTTTCTCCCCCTCTTGTAAGCAGAATAAAGATTGTGTAAACTGCTCCCTGTGCCATCAATAGCGGCTGGAGAACAGGAATGCTGCTGACAGCAGTTGCTATTCTTTTGATACACCAGATACATGCCTCGCATTCCCGCGGCAGCTGTCACCACAATTAGTCCTTGTATGGCCAAAAGGGGGTGGGGAAGGAGGGAGTTCTTCTGGAGAACATTTGGTTTCCATGGATAAGCCTTGTCTCTTCTGCTGCAGTACTGTCAACCGTCCGAACCGTGAAGTCTTTATACTGTAACTCCATTCATACATATCTTTTGCCTTTTAGTGAAGATTTCTGAGAGGAATGCTTAATGAGTTCCAACCTTGGTTTGTGAAGCTTCATGCCAGTGAAACTGGGGGAAAAAACCAAACAAACGTTTTCTCAGAGTCAAGTTATCTAGTACATGAATGAAATGTCTACTGAAATCAGGAAAAGTTTTGCTTAGTAAGTTTTGGCTCTCTTTTTACACATTTTGTATTTGAAAATGATTTCTGACTCAGATAGGATAATATGGAAGATTTGAAGGCTTATTAAATGGTTGATTTTGTATAAAGCCATACATACCAGAGTTTGTGTAAGGAAACAATGGGTGTTGATTACTAATAGAACTTGGCATGTATTTTTCTCTTAACACAAAATAACTCCCGTAATCACAACAATTTCATAATCTCCAATACCGAGAAACAATTAAAGGTTCTGTCTGGTCTCCAGTAACAAGAGTTGAAAATACACCCATAACCAAAATGCTCTATAGACTTTAAGTAGGGAGATATATATTATATATGTATATATATAAAGACAAATCAGAAACTGATTTGAAAGTTCTATGTTAAAAACATAGAAATGCATGATTTTTTTTTTTAAGTAGCTAAAAGTTGTATGTCAGCATATCTTCAGACATTTCTACTGCATCATGATGAACAGACAATTTGTGCCTAGAGATCAACATCATCTCCATTCACCACAACTGGAATAGAAGTTGAGTAGATTGATGCAGAGCTGTCAAGACTGTTGTTTCCCCTGCAGGCTACATAATTTTTGCCCTCTCCAGAAGCCAAAAGGGGAGGTAGTGCAATCCATTGGTTTGCCTCCAGCTCAGAGCTCAAAATGCATTGGGGGTTTATTGATTTGTGTGCATTATGGAACAGCTTCATCACTGATATGTTTTAAATACAAGTTGTGTTCTGCGTCCCTGACTTAATTCATAATTTGATTATCCAAATCCAGATTTCCCAGGGGCTCTCATAAAACATTCCAAACATTTCACTCCTTTTCCTCGTATGCCTGCATTTCTCATGCTATCCTATTCAAGACTGAGATTTGCTATGAGAACAATGAGAAGGTACCTTTCTGTCCAAGAGGAGAGAGGAATAATTTCTGCAGAATCCTTACTGTTCCATTGCAAACCCAGACCCTGTTACTGCTAGCCCTGTGAATAATCACACACAGCTCTTAAATAATTTGATCCTCTGCTTTCGTTTCATGTTTTCAAGGCTGGAGGATAAACTGGGACAAAACTAAAATTTATTTCCCCTTCTTCTCATTTGTACCCTTCCTACTGACCATGATGGAAGAGGGTCGCATCCAAAACATAGCATGCAGGTTTTATTTGAATTCTTACATGGTACATGATATTTATATCCTAGGCTCTCCTTTAGAGGATATACTTATCTCTACATCACTCAAATACAGAAATGCACAGTAAAAACTAGATTTTGCATTCTATTCTCTATTTCCTTCCCCTGCAATATTCACATATTAAGCAACTATTACTATAGAGTTAGCATGATCAAATAGGTAGAGCTGTAGGTTATATGTGAGCGATCTGCCATCAGTTCACAGTTGCACTGGCAGCGCGCTCCACCACTGACTAGTTTTTTCCAGGGGAGCGTTTTCCACCAAGAGTTCATTCTACTTCAGCATCTTGAGGTGCTTCACAGGCACGCAGTCAGTCAGTGCTCTGCTCCTCATTATTTTAAACTTGCTGTTCATTGAAAGAAGGCTGAAAGAGCTGTATAAGTAAACTGAATAGGATTTTCAGAAGCTCTGTATACAAGCGTAGAAAAGTCAGAGCACAACTGACCTGCCCAGTAAACCAGTGGCCGAGCTAGAAGACACCTTTGCAGTCCCCTACTCCAGCAGCGACTCAGCCTATATAACCGCTGCTGAGAGTTCGGCGTGTGGCAGGTTCCCCAGACTGAACAGAAGAGAGTGGTATGAATTCTACCTGTGGAAAGAAAATACTTTGGGTGAAGCACTGGGAGCTCCCCAGAAGGCAGCAGCCAAACTCAGCCCACCTCTCCTCGGAGAGAGCTCACTAGAGGGAGCACACACACCGCCGCCGCCCCTTGCTATCACTGCAATCTGATGGAGGAGACCGCCTCGAATTTTCAAGTCTCCTCAACTGCTGAAAGCGAAATGAAAATAATAAATCCTAATGAATAGACATAAAAATCACCATTGCAATTTTCTGGGGAGGGTTTTCCTTTAAAGAAATTTGGTTTTAGAAGCAAGTCTGATTGTTCTGATGGGAAAAATACAATACTAATAAAAAGATGAACTTGTTAATGAATAAATCCCATCTCCCTTTCTAGAAACATAAAGGCAGTTTTCCCACCCCTTCCCATTTTCAACAGTTGCACTGGGATAATAAAATAATCTCATCACCATACGGTCTGCAAAAAGAAGAGAAACCAGGGAATTTTCACAGTCTGTGAAATGAAGACTCGTTTTTTTCCCCACCTTTCATCAGTTTATTTTCCTAATCCTCTATTGCTGATAGATTCTGATGTAAACAATTGCATAGCCAAATGATTAAATACCATCAGCGGGGTCTGTTGGGCAGCAGCAGCTCTTCTGGAAACAACTGCTGCAAGCTCAAACTGAAGATCTGAAGAGAGGAAGCTGTGCTATGGAAGAACTACTCTCTGCTGTTACTTGTACTCACCTTTCCAAAACAGACCAGTGATATGTCTTCAGGTGATTTTTTCAGAGCTGTATGCCAATGTGTTGTTGATTTGTTTAAAAAACAAATTGCTATGGATTCAACTTACTATTTTTTCAACTAGGAACTTTGCATAATTAGCACATAAATCACCTGAGCCTGATGCTGAGGCAGTTCTCTGTGGTCTAAAATGTCCCTTTGAAGTACAAGATGCACATCAACTCCTTCAGCCTGCATAGTCACAGATCCACCCTCTCCATTTCCTCCACCCAGCTGCAGATGCTCTGGGTAGTGCCTTCCATTTGCCCGCCGATGTCTGCACCTGAAGCAACCATTGCATGTCCCAGATTCTGCTCCTGGCTTCTCTCCTACCTCCTTTTCTTTTGTTTTGTTTTCTTTTTCTTTTTTCTTGCTTTTACTTTTCATATAGTTATGCAACAAGACTGCAAATGTCCCTCTAGACCCATTTACAACCCCCTGGTGAAATTGCCCTTGATCATCCCATTGCTCTGCATTCTTCACAGGCCGTTTACATTTGCTGCCTGTTTCACTTGCACAGTTCTTCAGGCACTGCTACATGAAGGAATTTCTCTTCTGACCCTTATGTGGCGTGCATTCCACTCCTAATTCAAAGCAATCAGAAGAGAGGTCTCCTCAGGAGAAAGGCCAAAGTCACACTTAGTCACTCTTGCAAGCAGATACACACAAAGGTTTGATGATCATTTGCAGAAATGTCAGGAGGTTAATAGCAATCAGCTCTATTTACGTAGGCACGTAAAAAAACCCAAAAAACCCCACGCGAGTGAGTGCGCGCATGTTGAGAAAGAAAGGGAGAGAAGACGAAAAGCCTTTGCAAAGAACTAAAACTAATCCCTTTGTCCTAAAGCGTCACAGAGAAATATCAAGGCAGCCACCACAGCCTGCAAATCCCAGTAACTTGGCAGTGTAAACCCAATGTTGCCAAAGAGACAACCTTTAAAAAGAAACTCCTGTAGCCCACTCTAGTGGAGTGCACCATTCCAGCCCTGTCAGATTGCGGTAGGTCATGAGTGGAACATATTGAGAGTTTATTTCTCTAATAAAGGGAGTAAGTCACTTTCTCTCCATCTGGATTACAGTGATCTTTCAGCAGCTGCCACGAAATCCTGGCTTGGTGGTGGTAACTGGGAATTGTTCCCCACTGCTGCTCAGCAGTTCTAGCAGGCTCATGTGACGTGTTTTCCCAAACAAATACAGATAACCAATTTATATAAAAAACCAAACAAACCCCAGTCAGTATAAAAAAGAAAGGCAATGCTTTTCAATACTGATGACAGTTTTCTCTATGTGCATTTTCTCACTCTTTTTTTCATCAGTTCTCTGACATTTTTAAATTGTCTTTAGTGCCAAGCCTTCATTCCAAATAGATCAATCTGAACTGAGCGTGATGCAAGAATCAATACGGCTTGGGAAGAATTAAACCCATTTCTCTCTTGAGTCTTTGAAGACTCTTAAAGTGCCAAATATTTTTCCCATTAACTGTACCGTAGCCAACCTACTAAATAGCTGGATGATGCTTCTTAATTTTTCAAAGCATTGCTCTCAATTAGTGAAAGATTAATCTTTAAAGAGTATTGGCTGCTAAGGGAATCTGACAAGCTACCTGCACAGACACGACTCAGGGATCTGTGAGGCACATTCATCCAAGGCATTCCGGATCTTCCACTTCTAGCGTTTCATACTCCAAGACCTGACGGATGAGAGGCCTTTCTGCAGCAAAGATCTCACTTTTACTACCATTTCAGGGAAAATAAAATGACCTTCTAAAACACAACAGAAGCAAATCTTTAAACAGTACAACAGAATTGCTCAAGCTTTTCCTGAAATTCTTTGCCTGCTGCTTTAGCACTCACACAATTCTTGTCAGTTTTGGTAAGCACAGAAATATTTGTGTCAAGCGCACCAGCTACCGAGTTGGCAGCATGGTTTGCTGATACACTTTTCTGGTGATTCCCCTCCAAAAGTATGACAGTTTATTACAAGCCAAGAAGAGAACATGTGAGACATCAGCATGATTTTGGGAGAGAATTGGGTAAGAAAGCCTAAGATGACACATCACAATTTGGTCTTCGTGAAAAGATGGTCTGAATAGTCTTATGGTAGTACTTAAAGACTACATTCGAAGAAAGACAATACAGTAGGAAAAGTCTTTGTCTGTTAGAACCAAATTTTGAATCAAAGCTATTAGAGAAATTGAACAGGAGAATCCAAAGAAATAAGAGAAGATTTTTATTTTTAAAAATAACCAGTAATTAGCCACAATCAGGCCACAACCTCAAATGGGAAATGGAAGCTTTTCCTGCATCATGTGCAACCTCTTGCCCAGCAGTGAAATAATGTAATACTTCTACCCTTTTTCCAGTTTTTCCAGGCACAACATCCAGCCTCATCTCTGCAGGCTGTTGCAGGGTACTCCATTTCTCTAAGAGGTACCGTAGTGAGCAACTTCCACTGCATCAAACTTTTGGACCAACTCCAATTATCAATGGTGAAACTGTACAAGCTTTTTGAAAGGCAAGACCTCACATAGTCACAGCTCACCTGTTGTTTCCTCTCCTCACCTGAAGATGGATATTGACCTTGCCATTCCAGCGTGTGTGAGCATACATGATAATAAAGTTTTAATAAATACCATAAGCACCACTTTGATTGAGAGCAAAGTTGGTTCATGTTGGGAGGGAGCTAGATGAGTGGAGAAATACCTCAGGAAGTTATTTTGCTCCAAGTCCATTAGTAAAAGGTCTAGATAATCTACTACATGAACACTATTTAGGCCACTGAAATGCCTTTAATTACAGGCCTCATAATTGGAGTTACTGCTATAATAAAAGGGCAAAAGCTTGATCTGGTTTGCTTGAAAAAATGAAGGCCCTATTAAAATTAATTTATAATATCAGGCTTTATTCTGATAAGGGCATATTTTTTCAGACTGATTTTATGCAGTGCTGATATGCTTTCAGTAAAAGAATGGCTCTTCCCAGGGCTAATGTTGCTGTGATGGAAGTAGAGAAGGCACCACTTTGCTGAATCTGGACATGGGCAGCTGTACATTTTGGTCTGGCTCAGTCTCTTCTTTTGCATTCAAGATGGTTAGTCTGGTAGTGTTTGGACTGTTTTTGCAGAGCGTGTAATGCTTGCCTAGGTGCTTTATTAAATTCAGAATACACTAGCACATTCAAGTCACTTCCACAAAATGCTCCCCTGAGCCAGAGAGGCACACTGCTATCACATCTGACCAACTAAAGAAATTTCCAATCTCACTCTACAGTTTCTGCCCCTCTGCTGGAGTTTATTTTGCTGAAAGACATCAACATTAAATTAAAAGAAGCAGTAAGGAAAATCCCTTGTCCCAGAAATGTGTTTGGGGCTAGCTAAATGCATATGGGAAAGAGGAGGAAATAGAGCGGGTCAGGAAGTTTGTGATAAATAGACTTCATCAAAATGAAAGTTTTGTAGCCAAGGGACCATATTTCCAGTGTCTGTGCATATTTTTATACTTAAAAGTATATATATATATACACACACACAATTTTCCGGTCCTAAAATGAAAGCTGATTAAGAGATTGACAATGCAAAAGTGAAAAGAAAGTATAAGTGGTGGAAATTGAACTGAAAGTATTAAAGATTATTGAAATATAACTTTTGGTTGATCAAGCCACATTCTTTTCTTCCTCCAAAACACATGGAAACATACAGTCTGTTTAAGAATAGCTTCAAAATTCTAAAGTTTGTCTTCTGCTCTGGTCAAATATCCCCTCTAAGAGTCTCTCTACCCTCCTATGTTTCTTTAATAAAATAGATTAGCCTTTGTTCTGAAGAAGAGCACTGTAAGGCTAAAGATAATTCAGCTTCAGTGTTATACCTGGGGACTCCCCACATGCCTCAGCCACAGACAAGGAATACCTGCTGGTTAAATATTAGCTTGAACCATCAAGTCAGCCATGAATGGTATTTAAAACACCACAACAGATGCAGTTTAGAAC
Organism: Balearica regulorum gibbericeps; assembly: GCF_011004875.1. Lineage (NCBI taxonomy): Eukaryota > Metazoa > Chordata > Aves > Gruiformes > Gruidae > Balearica > Balearica regulorum. The sequence continues at coordinate 97,003,041 of NC_046184.1, forward strand.
TACAGAGAAGGCAGGAAAACTCTGCTCGAAGTGCTGGTATATCGCATTGAATCCAATGATGTCTTTAATAGAATGCCTGTTCACAAAATGAAGCTCTTGAGAAAATTTTATGGTAAACAGAAGGATCTAAAAAAAGACAAAAAAACCCTAAAAGAATAATTGAGCAGAAGGTAAAAAAACCTGTTTTGTCACAATGTTAGTCAGAAACGGTGAATTTTACTTCCCTGAAAATTCAGTTTGGCAAAATTTTTGTTCAAATTAAAGGTTTCTAGATGCCAGAACAGCAAACATAAGACATCTGAATCTTTTCTCTGATTCTACACAGCCAGCTTTTAATAGCAGACTGGAGACTTTGGTTACAAATTGTGATGCAAACCCAACATTTTTAGGCAAGTAAGTGTATGAAGTGCTCTGCTGGAATGCAGAAAAAGCTTTAAGTCTCTTTTCCTATATCCATCAGTATAGTGTTACGTACTGAAAAACCAAGAAGAGATGACATTAGTGCCTAAGCTAATCTGAATGCACAAAGTAATTAATTCTACTATTCTCGTCTACCCAAATCCAACGCTTCAGCTGTACAAGCACCTGTGCTGAGTTCAGTAGCAATCAACAGGGAGGTTTGCAAGAAGATACTTTACATAGACATCTTTAAATCAAACTGCCTTCCACATCTGGTCACTGCGCTTACAGTGATGTGTTTTCAATATAATACTCGATCGCAGATTTCCTATGTGAATCTGGGCAAGCTGCTGGGGGGGGTTGCGTACATTAATTTCCCATCTGTGTAATGGTAACAGATCTTTTTTGTGCTTAAGAAAGGTGTCCTGGGAATATAGAAGTTAAAGGATGAAGCGCACAGGTACTCTAGCAGAAAAGATTGTGCCAGCGAAACAAAGAGCAAGCCAGTCTGAAACTACTCACAAACTCTCTAGACAGCTAACTCTTACTATTCAGGCAAGGGCTGGGAGCCATGAGCCATGCACTGCATTTTCTAATTTGTCCTTTTCTGAGGCTAGGGGAATGAATTTCATGGTTGACAGGTGCCCACTCAGCTTAGCCACAGCCCCTGGGTGGGGTGATATTTAGTAAAAACACGTCTGTGATATCAGTGACGTAATTATGGAGGGCAAAGGGTGGTCAGACATCATCGGGTCACATCAATACCTAGACACCAGAAAAGGAATTTTAGCAAGTGTTCATTTGCTGAAGCAAAAGCAATAATCACAAGCAGAACTTCCCCGGGAACGTTTTCTGACCTCAACCGTATTGTCTATCTGGTGACAGCAACAGCCACTTTGGAGAATCATAAAACCAGACAACAAATACAGTCCTAGTAGAAATATCTACAGTGAAGGTTGTATAAAGGAGATAACTGGGCCACAGCACTCTTCACCCTGGAGTTCTGTGTGACTGAACCTTTTCTTGCCTCAGTGCACTGCCCCTGGTTTTCCTTTCCTCTGCTGATGGTGCTCAACTTACCTGCCCTGCAAACATTCTCACGTTTACCCTTCCTCATCTGTCCCTCCTCAGTTGTTCCTCACTGCCATGACTTTTTCTCCATTAATCTCCTGAAAAGCAGTCCATGAAGGACATCAATCGTGTATGCAGCTATAGGGTTTTTTCATTAAATATGAAGACTAATTTGACAGGTGCACATTTTCGTCAGTTGTCTTAGTAAATCACTGCTATCCCACTTCCTCCTTTGTCACTTAGCTCTGGCATTTTATTTGTCATCTCCATTTGCCGCCATTGCATCTGCTTAAGCTGTGAGCTCTTCAGAATAAGAGCCTTGGTTTTCTGTACAGCAAGACACTTACTAAGTGTAAGGTTGTGTAAAATAATGAAGATTTCTTTCTCAAGTCTCCGTTAATACATTGGCAATTTCAAAGCAGTTCCAAATGCACAGGCGGGCACATAAATGCCTGGCAGAAATTGGTGCTGTCAGCAAGGAGGTCAGAGACTGAAAAGGCCTTAAAGACTAGCCATTTTGATGCATTTGAGAACAGCTAGCATGAAATTGGTTCCATTCTCTTCTAAAGGATTTTAAAAAGCACCTAACAGCAGCCAAATTCTGCTCCCATGGAAGTCAAAAGCTTTGCCGTTCACATTAATGCAAACAATTGGACAAATGCCAAGTGCCTTCCAAAGTCCTGTCCCACACACCTGGTTTATATTCAACATATGCATGTATGTATCTTAATGACTGCACTTCAGCTAGCATTACTAACAAAACCCAAATAAACCTGGCAGAAGAGACCAATATTTTTCACTTATTTTTTATGATGCTTATTTATTAACCATGCAGTCTTGTAACCATTGCAGTATTTCCCAGCATGAAATAAAATATAAAAAAATACCTAAACAACACATAAAATAAATAAAACAAGCAAAAAATACATTTTTAGCTACTGCTGAAATCAGAAGACCAACTCTACACGTGAAGGCATTAGTAGCACTGCGTGAGCTAATTAAACTCACCTTGCTATTTGTTCTGCAGCCCCTCTCTCTGGCATTTCAAGGACCATATAGATGCTTCCAAGACACATGTCAGAAGGCATATGGCCACATGTCCAAGCCCACTTGGTGCTAGCAAACGAATGGCTGTGAACTTGGTACCTGTATGTATTGTTGAGTTAGTAGGAAAACAAGGTCGTCTTAGTCCCACATTCTCTGTGTTTAACAGAGCAGCAGTTGTCACATTGGCAGAGCAGGCAGCTTTTGCATCAACGGCAGGCAGAAAATGCCCCGGGGAAGTGGAGGCAACAGCAGCATTGGCTGCGGCCGGCAGACAGGGTGCGGGCTTACTGTGGATGTTACCTGCCTGTTTCTTCTCCTTTCCAATGTTATTTTTATGCTCGAGTTGCTCTTACTTTTGAAGTAATGCATGACTCATGCTGCAGAGTGCTTCAGATTCACCACTTTGTTTTGGGCAGCAAAGAAATAAGAGGGGCCTCCCAGTCTAGGTTATTACACCCCCAAATATAGCTCAAGGAAGAAATTTCTGCCTAACTGATCCACAGCTTAAGGGGCTGCTGCATATTAAATTATGGGGAACCCAGGCAAAAGGGTGAGAGAGATTTGGGTGGCAAAGTTTAAAAACAAGGTGGTGGAGGTGGGGGCAGACAATTCCATCCCAGGTGGTACTGGTGTCCTGTAGTCAAACAGGGTCTGCCAAATTGAAAAGGTCTGCCTTTCCAAGAGCATCCTAAATTGTAAGCCACTTTAAAAGATACTTCAAGCTAAACACCCAAACATTTTTTGAAAACATGAGGTGTCAGCATGAGAGGGCAGAAGCAGGCAGGCAGGGCAGGGCACAGGTGCCGTGGCTGCTGGTGGGTAGATAGAAACCCCCTCCCCCAGGGCAGAGGAAGATATTTTCTGACCATAAAAACCCCTCACAAACCAATAAACAAAACATCCCCTTCAAATGTCAGCTCTGCAGGACAGAGTTATTTGCTTTCCAGCAAGTGCCAATGCAGCATCTAAAAAGGTGCTTTGTGGTTATTTTCCCTTTCCTTAGCCTAAGCTTTCAGGTAGCTGTGGTCTAACACTGTGTTTTGTGCCTCCTGCAAAGATGCAGGCATTGCCCTCTGACAGTACCTGCTGGGAGAACATGACATACTCTCAACTAATCTTTTCTAACAGGGAGAAAATGACCTCTTGTGTAAAAGATTTTCCCAGATTCATGCCTCAGTTTACCCAGCAGGACAAATACGATTGCCAGAAGAAATCTAAAAACTAGTTCAAACTAAGAAACACCACCAGCTGAAATCCTTACTCACTCAGCAAGAATCAACGCAGGAAGTCTTACAGAGGCTTTTGGTGAAGGCTCAATGAGGTATTTCTACCGTAACTTGTTAAATTTCTAGGTAGTGCAGGTAAGTGTGATAATACAGAGCCATGGGGCCTGGCACTCCTGTTAGCTTGCTACTTAAGCTTAAACTTGCCAACTATTTTTAGGACATGAGTGAAGCTATTCTGCCAGGAATTAACTACAGTGTCAAGGACTAGGTTTGAATGGAAAGAGCTCGCTGTAAAACACCAGCCTCAGCCTCACCCAGAAACAGATGAAAATTACACTGAGCTTTCTGCTGCTTAATCAGCTCATTTTTTCCACATACATGCATTAATCAATTTATACTTAACAATGAGGATTTTCTGAAAAACAGAAAGATTCAAAAAAAGCATAAACCCAAGTTACAGTACCTAATTTTCAAAATTATTTCAAGATTATTTTTTTTCCCCTCTAGTGAAGCAACTGCTGAGGCAGGAGGCGGTTGCTCATCTTCCCCGCCCCGTGACAGTATGCCACAGTGATACTCTCCTTCCTGGCAGAGCTGGCAGGATTTGCTAGGCAGCACGGCGCAGCTCCAGGTGCTGCTAGCCCTGCAGGTGAGCTGCTCCCCACCCCTTCCACTCCCGCCCTACCCCTTGCTGCTGGCTGCCCTTCACGCTCTGCTCCTCCTTCCTCTGCTAGCCAGTCTGGGCAGCTATTTCTCTCATCTCTTTGTCCTCTTGGCCTTTTTCATTCAAAAATATCTATTAAAATGAACAAAACTACGTGCAAAATGTTTTAGGACTGCTCGGTGCCTGCTTTAAAGTGTCTCTCTCCCTCTCAGCCAGATGTCCAAAATCCTTATTGGACTTCCCTCTCCCCAATGTAGCCCCTAGTCTCCAGGCTTACAGAAGGCATTGCTTTCAAATAAGCTTTTTTTACGTGATTTCTAAGCTAGCCAAAAGGGAGCAATCCTGCCTTGACCCATAGCTCCACTGAGATTAATGGGCCCCTGTGCTCATTAATGGGCTCATCTTTAGATCTCTTCCTAATCTTTCCACTCCTTTTGTTCTGGCCTTCCTACTATTTATTTTCAACTCCAGACAGGTCAGTCTTATTTTTTTAGAATATCATTAATTTGTATTGTGACAGACCATTTTTCACCTTCAAAAGTATCCATGGACAGTCAGAAGCACCACAGACCATGACGGTCTGCGAAAATGATAGTGGCTGTGGAGTATTGCACTTCGCAGCCTACAGCCGCTCGTGGCCCTGCACGGCAAGAAAAATGGGAGCAAGGGGACAATAGCCATGAACATGTAATTGCCAGAAGTCTAATGGGGCACAGAGTTAAAAGGCAGTTTGTTTTTAGTTTTTCCCCCCTCCTTATTATAATGTCCCTTAATTGCTTCACTTCCTGAAAGTCTTAATACAGACTGGTATCCCAGGGAAACACATCAGTGAAGGGAAAACAAAGACTTGGCTAGCTAAAATCAGAAAGCTTTCCTTCAGATCCCCCAAAGCAGTTCCAAGTCTGCTGTGGAAGTAGCCAAGGAGAGTTTCGCAGCTGTCCTTACTAGTGAAGTCAAAGTAGTGAAGTCCAAAATAAATTAAAAAGAAATAAAAAGACACTTAATTTTAGGAGTTTTTAATTCCTAATTTATCGAGACATGATAAGGCATTTTCTGGGAGGCTGAGAATAATTAAGCTGTATGTGTGGTCACTACTTATAAAAACTACCAACCCCTTCTCTGTTTTTCCAGTTTCCCCCAAACTCAAATTAGTAACCTACATCCAAAACTCCTCATGCTAGACTTGGATGAAGAGACATCACACACAATGTACATACAGGCTTGCAAACTTAGGCAGTATCAGTCTATGAAACTGAGCGCAGACTAATTCTTTTTCATGGATAACACTTTATATTATTGCAAGTTTTAATGCTCCCAAGTGCTAAGGGAACATAAAGCTAACGTCTTAAATTATTGCCTTATCTGTGGAGACAGAGCCTCACAGTCTGCTTCTGGGGTACACTTTCATAATGAGCTAGGGAATTTCTCTTCTTCAGAATTAGAAAATGGAAGTTTAATAACCTAGTTAACCCAAAATAGAAAATAACTTAAGTATTAACAATGTATTAAAAAACCTCTCCCAAAGTTTTCAAAAACATTCGGCCAGATACTTTTTCCTTTACTATTCCCTCTTTTCACTCCCCTGATGCTATAGGCCAAACCACGAGCAGACCTTCAGTACCACCTCCCTCCCCCCAATAGCTCTGCTGTTTTAAGATGTTACCGTTCCTCCCTCGTACTGCTTTTTACCACTCTGTCACCAAAACTGGCCTAAGAAAATCCAAGAGCACTCCTCAGCCACTCAGGCACAGAGCCCTGCTCCTTATCTCCCACCGGGTCTTTGGCGCTGAGCCGCCAAGCTTTGGCCACAGACTCTGCTCGGGGGGACGTCAGCCTCCGGCACAGGGTGGTACCAGGCACCTGCGGAAACCCACCTCTCCCACTGCTGCAGATGCTTGGGCAGCACGCAGCTTCCCTGGACTCTAGGCAAGATCAAAACCTCTCCTCTGGTATTCAGAGTGAGGGAAACTGGTCCGCCTGTCAGCTGGCTGTCAGAGACCGTTGCGCATTAACTTCAGGGTTTTAACTAGTTGTTCACTATAAGGGTACAATCCATTCTCAGTGTAATTGCAAATTAAACTGGCAAATATTCTGCCTAGGAAGTTCCTTTCCTAGTGAACTCATGTGCTAAACTCAAGTTCCTCCCTGAAATTTGGAGAGTCCCATTCTTGACCTGAGAACAACTGAATTTCACAGGGAATATCAAAGGGATGTCAAACAACCTGAGACCACAAGTGAAAAATAAAAAAAAAAAAAAAAGAGAGAAATGCATGCCTTTTTCACATTTCTCTACTCCAGTTGCAACCCTTAACCCATTTACCTTTATTATGCTTACTGTGTATTTGAACTGCAAAGGATACACAGCTCTTGTATCTTGATGTTGATGTTCTTCTTTGCATGCCATTTCTGCTAAAAACCTAGGCAGTTGGGGGTTTCTTGCTTCTCACAGAGATCAGTTTCCCAATTCTTTTGAGTGGCAAAATTTGTTTTGATCATTTGGGTTTTAATATAAAATAATTATGTTCATTCCAGGTGGATTTTACTTGTTTTACACCTTTCAGTCCTAAACTCACTGTTTTTGTCATCTTAAACTGCACTCAGATTTTCTATTTCACTGTGAAGTCCTATATTGCAGTTTAATAAGTCATTGTAAACTGGCATTTGCCTTTTGTTTTTCAGAATTCCATGTGGAATTGCCTACTTAGCTAAACTTTGTTCGGTCTGTTTCTGAATTAGGAAGATGCAGATGTCAACAAATGGGTGACTCAGTCTGAGATTGCTCCATACGGCGTTACATCGGGAGTAGGATGTCTCCCCTGAATAGTATGTTGGTTTGGGTGCGCTCCAAGACAACAGAAGGACCAGCATCATGGCTTACCCTATTATATTGCAACACCACAGCTCTGCTAACGTGACTTTCTCTACGATGGTAGATGAGTTGCTTAAAGCATAGCTTTTCATCGACACAAAATTTGAGGTAATCCATTGTCTGGATACCCCAGGTTTCATATTTAAAACTGTTGAGCACGTCAAAGTCCTGCTAATGTTAAAGGTGAATCTAGTCTGAACAAACATGGTAGTATGCAACAGTAAAACGCTCTGAGAACTCATTTTCTAAGTGTCTCAAATTTGGTACCTAAAATAGGAGGAAACAGGTGACTCCATACAGTGCTTTAGCTATATGTTTGCGAAACAGGAGCGACTGCACCCACAGCATGGGATTGCTGCTTCAGGAAAAAGAGTGAAGAGACCACTTGGGCATTTGCATGGAAAGACATATTGCAGAGAGAGCACCTAATTGTTTTCTAACTCTTAATAACAAGCAACAAAATAGTTCTGTCCTGGTTTACGGTTGGGATAGAGTTAATTTTCACAAGCTGGTAGGGGACAGGGAGTGTAGTGATAGGACAAGGGGTAATGGGTTTAAGCTGAAGAAGGGTCGATTTAGATTAGATGTTAGGAAGAAATTCTTTACTGTGAGGGTGGTGAGGCACTTCCACAGGTTGCCCAGAGAGGTTGTGGATGCCCCATCCCTGGAAGTGTTCAAGGCCAGGTTGGATGGGACTTTGGGCAACCTGGTCTAGTGGTGGGTCTCCCTGCCCGCAGAAGGGGGATTGGAACTAGATGATCTTTGAGGTCCTTTCCAACCCAAACCATTCTATGATTCCATGATTCTATGACACAGCCAGGACAGCTGACCCAAACTAGCCAAAGGGATATTCATACCATATGACATCATACTCAGTTTATAAAGGGGGCTGACAGGGGAGGAGGCGGTCACTGCTGGGGGACCAGCTGGGCATCAGGCTCTGGGGGTCAGCAAATTGCATTGTGTATCACCCACTTTGTATATTCTAAGTATTGTTGTTATTTGCCTCTTCCTTTTCTGTCCTAGTGTCCTGGTTCTGGCAAGGATAGACTTATTTCACAAGGAGCCAGGACAGGTGAGCCAAGCTGGCCGGGGGCTATTCCATGCCATGTGACATCATGCTCACCATAAAAGGGGGCCAGTCGGGCAGGGAGGGTTCTGCACAGCCCTGGGGCTGAGCTTCCGGTCAATTGCTTTCTGTTATCACCCGCTGTGAATATCTGTTATCAGCACTGTTGTTGATTGTTCCCCTCTCCCTTGCTGTCCCAGTAACCTGCCCTTCCCCCCAACCCAGGAGGCTTTGCTGTTGTTTTTCCGTTCTCCTCCCCATCCCACTGGGGGAGGGGGTGAGCAAGCAGCACGTGGTGCTCAGCTGCCAGCTGGGGCTAAACCACATCACCTAGTAAATTGTCCTTATCCCAACCCACAAGTTTTACCTTTGTCTTCTGATTCTCCTCCCCATGCCAGTACCTTGGACGACATCTCTCAGAATTTATTAATAATTGCATTCAATCTATGGGGAAGATGGGATGGGGAATACTTTCTCCCGCTCTTTCACCTCCAGTTTTTCCTTCAGGCTGATTACAACAGCTTTTGTGAATTTTTAATATCCTTGGGATGTTCAAGCTAGCATGTTATTATTGCTATGTCTCCTGAATGCGTTTCAAAAAATTGTTTTAAGAACACCACCCAGAGATCTGCCCTGAGGCTGAGTAGTCATGGATAGCATGGCATGGCATGTGGGAGAATATGGGCAGGTATCTAGAGAACTTCTCACCTCCAATAGTTTGGAACTTCACTCCTGAACAACTACAGGGCCTTGATGAAGTGACAGAATATTTGAAAGAAAAATGCTGTGGCTATTCCAAAGAGGCACAACGTGCTGCACTGTGCTGAGCCCTGGCCAGTATCTACCAGGCACTGCTCGATAGTAGGCAGCACCCTCAGGGGGAAGAGAGGGAAAACAGAGCGACAGGCACTGTGTCTACCCCAACCCCAGTGACAGGCAGTGTAGCTGAAACAAAAAAACAATCCGTGCTGGTATCAGTGACCCCTATACAGAAGAAGAAACACACATAAAAACCGGTTCGCTCAGTGAAGGATGATGATGAAGCAGGACAATCATGAGAACAGGAGGAACAGGCAGAATCAGAAGTAATCACCTGATCCCTGTCGCTGAATGAGCTGTGAGATACGAAAAAAGATTTCAGCCGCCATCCAGGCGAGAACATTGTTACCTAGCTGTTCCAATGCTGGAATAACAGGGCCAGTAACCCGGAATGAGAGGGTAGGGAGGCCAAGCAGCTGGGATCCCTGTCTAGGGAAGGGGCCATCAGCAAGGCGATTGGAAAAAACCCACAAGCCCTCAGCCTCTGGAGCCGAATTCTTTCAAGTGTGAAGGAAAGGTATCCCTTCAGTGAAGATGATGTATGTCATCCAGGCAAATGGACGACCATGGAGAGAGATATTCAGTACCTGAGGGAATTAGCTGTGAAGGAGATGGGTTATTATGACCTGGACAACGCACAGTTACCCACAGATCCTAATGAAGTCCAACGTACCCGACCCATGCGGCAGAAGTTTGTATGTAGTGCATCATCAATGTATGCCAACTCATTGTCAGTAATGGACTGCAAAGGTGAAGAGGCACCAATGGTAGATGAAGTGGCTGGCCTATTCTGACAATATGAAGAAAGTCTTCCTCCCTCACCTCAGCTGTGGAGAAACTGTCCTGGAAGGCCCAGCAACTCAAAGAGAATATGTCCTATTCCCCACCTGTATGGACCTGTATATCAGCTGTGAAAAGTAAGTGTTCCTCTGCTCAAGAGAGAAGATATAGAGGGTACACACCACGTTGTGGTTTTATCTGTGTGACCAAGGAGAGGACATGAGGAAGTGGGATGGAAAACCTACCTCAACCCTAGAGGCACAGGAACGTGAGCTGCAAGGCAAAACAATCACAAAAGATCATTCTTCCAAGAAAAATGCCACTCCATATGACCAGGAATACAGGAGCCCTGCCTCCAGCCAGGTGGAGGAAAGGGACAACCGGGTTTATTGAACTGTGTGGATCCGATGGCCTGGCACATCAGATCTACAAGAGCATAAGAGTCTAGTAGATGCTGGTGCACAATATACCCTAATGACATCAAGGAAGAGTTGCAGCATATAGATGGGCTTGTGATCAAAGGGTGGACTTCACCTTGGACACTATTGCACAGGTCATCCATGAACGTGAAACATGCGCTGCAATCAAGCAAGCCAAGCGGTTAAAGCCTCTGTGGTATGTAGGATGATGGTTGAAATATAAATATGGGGAGGCATGGCAGATTGATTACATCACACTCCCACAAACCCACCAAGGCAAGCACTATGTGCTTCCACTATGTGGAAGCCACCACCAGATGGCTGGAAACATATCCTGTGCCCTATGCCACTGCCTGGAACGTAATCCTGGGTCTTGAAAAGCAAGTCCTGTGGTGACATGGCACCCCAGAAAGAATTGAGTCAGACAATGGGACTCATTTCCAAAACAACCTCATAGACACCAGGGCCAAAGAGCATGGCATTGAGGGGGTGTATCACATCCCCTACCATGCACCAGTCTCCAGGAAAATCGAAAGGTACTAAAGGTGCTAAAGACTACACTGAGAGCAATGGGTGGTGGGACCCTCAAACACTGGGATACACATTTAGCAAAGGCCACCTGGTTAGTTAACTCTGGGGTGTATACCAATTGAGCTGGCCCTGCCCAGTCAAAATTTCCATGTACTGTAGAAGGGGAAAAAGTGCCTGTAGTTCACATGAAGAATATGTTAGGGAAGACAGTCTGGGTTAGCCCTACCTCAGGCAAAGGCAAACTCATACACAAGTGTGGTGGGTTGACCCTGGCAGGGGGCCAGGTGCCCACCAGAGCCACAAACCCAACACAACAGGCTTGTTTTTGCTCAAGGACCTGGGGGCACTTGGTGGGAAATGCGGAAGGATGGGGAAGTCCAATGTGTACCTCAAGGGGATTTGATTTTGGATGAAAAAAGCCAATAAATTAAATTGCATGATGTTAATTGCTAAATAACCCTGCCATTATATGTCATCACTATTACAATTGCTATATGCTCTATCAATGGTATTGCAGTAAGAATCCCCCAAATTAATGAAAGATGAACTTTGATGAAACCAGGCAAAGTGCAGCGATGCTGGAACTAGAACTGACTTCAGCAACTGGTGCCCAGCAACTTCTTTGAAATCAACATCTTCAACCCACAGATCGTGAGCACGGGTCGGGCCAGATAGACAAGCTGCAAGCTTCAGATGCAGCATACAACAATCCAACATCACACACCATCACTCCTGCCCTGAGAGACTGTTATGGCAGATGGAGCCCAAAGTCACGGACTAAATGAACTCAACAGATATTTTAGAGGGATGGCCCATGGACTAAGGAAATGATATCTGTGTGTGTGTGTCTGTATATCTCTCTCTCTCTCTCTTAAAGACAGGAAGAGTGGTTGTAATTAATTGAACAGTGTAGGATCTGGGCATGACGTAGATGGTATAGAATAAGGGGTGGATGATGCCCTGGTTTTCAGCTGGGATAGAGTTGATTTTCACAAGAAGCTGGGAGGAGACACAGCCAGGACAGCTGACCCAAACTAGCCAAAAGGGTATTCAATAGTATGATATCATGCTCAGTTAATAAGAGGGAGACCTGGCTGGAGAGGAGGAGTTGCTGCTCAGGTGGCTGGGAATCAGATTCTGGGCACTGAGCAAATTACATTGTGTATCACACATATTGTATATTCTTTTATTAGTATTGTTGCTATTTTCCTCTTCCTTTGCTGTCCTAGTAAACTGTCCTTATCCCAATCCATGAGTTTTACCTTTTTCTTTTGATTGTCCCCCCATCCCACTGGGAGGGGGAGAAGGACTGAGTGAGAGGCTGTGTGGTGCTTAGCTGCCAGCGGTGGCTAAACCATGAGACGTGCAAACAGCAAAGAAGTTATTTGCACTCTGGACTCTACGCTAGGTCTGTCAGAAAGACAGGACTTTTTGGCATGATCTATTAAAGCACCGACAGCTTTTAAGGTGAGGTGGAAAGTTCAGCCTCCACAGAGGGCGATTGCTCTTTGTCACCAGAGAGCTCAGAAGGAGAAATTGTTACTCTCAGCTGAAAATTTAAGCTGAACTAGAATCATACCTCCAGAAAGACTGTTTGCACAGTTCTGCTTTTATAGTTACTGCCTTTTGATATTTGGGTGAGAGAGTATTAATGTGCCATGCTGTACAGGAGTCCTCTCCAATTTATCCACTTGACTTCTCACATCTTTTCTTCCTGTCTGAACTCTTGTAACATTCTTAACCAAAGGTTGCAGGAGACACTGATACACAGGCAAACCTTATATATGGCAAGGGAAGGTTATCACACCTGATAAATACAGGCCCTCTCTAACACTTCAGAATCTCTCAGAAGAGAAAGGCTGGACTTGGGGATGTTCTCAGTTGTTTTCAAGAAAATTCTTGTATCTATGTATATTCACACTCCTATATATACACACTTGTATTAATTTATATATATAAATTTACACACACATATATATTTGTACGTTTTAATTCAGTAGGTTCTAGGAAGACCACAACGACTTCCCAGTTCATTTTTTTCAAGAAACTAAAAAGGCAGCATTGAAAAGTAAAAAAATAATATGAATGTTTGCCATTTCCAATTCAAATGAAAAAAAAATCCCTCCCTTTTAAATTGCAAAACTGAATAATTCATTTTCAAAACAAAAAATTTTTCAAATGTGTTTTGAAATGTTCATGGGAAAGACATCATATTCCATTTTGCCCTAGCTTTTACAGTCTTGCTCAATACGACAAAAGTCATCAGCAAAAGAAAAGGAATAAAACGTTGTCTCTTGGAGGAGAAATCCCCTCACATCATTGCTGTGAGCCATCTGCCATGCATTTTTAAGCATTCTTGCCCCTAACATCAGTATTAAGTGGTGCAGGAATCATCTTTCAGGAAGCACTCAGCATCCCAGGCTTTTATCAACAGATTGTACCAAGTTCTGGAAAATACCACTCTAGCAGCTCCTTGTTGGGGCCTTTGCATTTTGAAAAAGGGTCATGGAGGGATGTGTTTTTTTAGAATGGTGATGACTGTGGCCTTCAATGACGTTTAGCCTGTGAATACACTGCATTTACTACCTGAGGGTTTAAAAATGATTTTAGCCTTAAGGGAAGTGTTTAACTGATAGAGAAAATGAGGCACAGAAAAGGTCAAGGCTGGCCTGCCTGCCTGGCTCTGCTAGACCTGCAGAAAGGCAATAAGACACACAGGACTAGTTCTTTCACTCCCATGTATTGCATGGTTCAGTATATAATCTCCTTCAGCCTCTGCTGCACTGTTCCTCAGAAAGAGTCACATGATGCTCCCAAAAGCTGGAGATGCTCTTAATGGCATTACCAGTACAACGAGATTGGGCTAGTACTCAAAAAAACCACACTACAAAAACCTCTTAAAAATGCTTAAAAAAAAAACCCAAAACTCTCTCCCCAGCTGAAACAGATAAATAATGGGGAAAATAAGCCATTGCAGATCAAAATTCTGACAATGCCATGTCAACAAGAAAGCTTAAGAACATGCAGTAACTTTTTCAGTCTTTGGATCTTCCCTACACACCCCATCACGCTTTATCATGCACAGCTCCCCTACTGCAGCCATTCTAATTGAAGGTGAGGTTCTTTTGTGGTTTTTTGGAGGCTTAGGTTTTGGGTTTTTTTGTTTGGGGTTTTTTTTAGGCATTTCTGATGTATTCATTGAAGAGAAGCATATTTATTTTTCTGTGCAACACTCTATATTTTGCCTCTGTATTCTCTATTCCTTTCTTGATGCTTCTTTTTCCCTCATAATTGTTCTTTTATTCCCCTTTCCATCCCTTGTTTTTGGGCTTGTTCTGGTGTGAATTACAAAGAAATCATAAATCCTATTCGGTGTTATAAAAAATTTTCATCTTGTATTCTGAAGTGTTGACCAAATTTGTAGCTTAAGGCTCTTTTCAGATTTAAATGGTGAATTTCTTCCAATTTGACCTGCTGTCTCATATGTGTCCTTTAGTAACATGATATTAGAGCAGAAAAGACATCAAGATCAACTGTGGGAAGTAGAAAAAAAATCTTACAGAGTGAGTTTCTTTCAATTTCCTTTGAATTTGTGTGATTTGGGGGACACTTTTTCCTTCACAGGAGTACCAAGTGTTGTGTAGGGTCTCACGTCATGTGAAGAAGCACTTCCCAGTAACAAATAAGAATTTGCCCTCTCCTCCTCAAAGCAAATGACAAAACTCCAGCTGATATTGACCACAATAGCAGGAGAATAAGATTTTGATACTTACATGTATAGATGCATATATACACAAAATACATAATCATATCAAGAAGCACATAAAGCATATTATAAAGCTCTGACATATTAACAACGGAGCTGCTGAGTTCATTTGCACCCCATCAAAGAAAAATACTGTTGCATAAGCACATGCAAAGGCCCATGCAGGGGAACATTTGATCCTGGGAAGCTGTCTTTCTAAGACACAAGGGGTTTATTTCCTTATTTTCCACATTTGCCCCCATTTCCAGGAAAAAAAGGTATTTATTCAGAAGGATAACCTGCCCATGCTATATTTTATCCCACTGGTAAATCATCTGCCCTCTGAGCATAAGGGAGTTTTCACTCTCTCCTGGCTCTAGCAACTCTGTTTTCCAAAGTAGCTGCTACTGCTTCAGGAGGGTGCTCTCTGTCTATTTAAAATTTACTTATTTACTCTTTAAAAATCTCACGCTCAGAAAAGGTTGAATGATGTAGTTTCTTTTTTGCTCCTGTTCTATTTTCATGTAATCAAAATCTCTATCCTCCATACTATACAAAAAATGCCATTTAAATACCAAATAACCATCATTCTTAAAATTGTCTGAAAGCTCAGCAGAGTTATTAGGTCACAGTGACCACATAGCAGCTGATTTCTGGCTGCCCTGGGGAAATAATTTCCCTGGACACCCATCTTAACCTTCTAGCACCACACCAATCATGCCCAAATTATCTGAACTTACTGCAAACACTAGCTTTTGCCCCAAGACAACAGTGACCTGGTTGACCCTTGTCTATTCCAGTCCAGCAAACAGGTACAGGCATGCTGGAAAAACTACTTTCTTGGGCTAGAAATAAGGGAATTGGTCAACAAGTGAAAATCTTATCAGTTCCTTCCCCTTTGGCAACAAAGGCAGCATATTAGTCAGTGGCTGGAAGACAACCTTGATAAAATATTTTGCTTTCAGTCAAGTTTATAATACCTGACTGCCTGAACTGGGAATCAGTGGGTGAAAAAGCATTGTTGAGTTTCTCATTTGCTCCCATTTATTGTCGCTGCTGGGGAGTGACAGAGCTAATATGGTTAAGAGAAATCTGTTTTCAGTCTGCAGAACTTTGTCTCAAGCAAGACACAAAGCATGACACCAACATGGTGGTCTATATTCATTGACTGATGTGAAATTTGCAATTCAGTTTACTGTTTCTTCTCGTGGACAAATTCATTGAGAGGGGTGAGGGAAAGAAGCAAAAGAAAGGGAGAAAAAAGAAAGAAATAAAATGCTTTATTTTGTGACAAGCTTACTCTCACTCTAGCAAACAGCAAAATCTCCAAGTGTTTCCATTACCTGTGGCTAGCTTTCAGAGTAAAATCCACTGTGATATTTCCCACGTTCAAAGGTCACCACTGGCTGATGTACATAAGCAAGTCACAACAAGCCAGCCTCTGTTACTGATTCTTAAGATTGGTGAAATAAGTGCTTTGCAGGGAAGAATATGAAGATCTAAACATAAACATAATTCTAAATCCCAAGATAAAATGAGCTTAACTATGTACGTGTGAGAGAGAGAAAGAACACCTTCCTTCACCCCAAGGTGCTTTCTGATTTACTTAATATTGATTCAAATATTGTAAATACTTACATTCTTTGCTTTTGGATGCAGAGATGTTGACTGTCATTCAAAACCTCATTAAGCAGCCAGTAGACATCTCCATTGCAAGGAACAAGTAATGACAACAAGAAAATCTGATAACTTGTCAAAGAAAAACCATACAAGACAAGCAAGAACAGTGGCCTTCTTTACTTCTCCACGACGGAGCATAACTCATTATGTGCTCCTTCTTTGACACACACACACGGCTTTGCACTCTCAAAGGGAAAGGGCAACGCGGGGCAGAAGGAAACACCTGAACAAACAAACCAGATAAGAGACAAGACATGGTACACATGAACATATTAATGCACAAATATTTTAATCAGCTAGTAGTAAGCTCTGAAATCCAAAGACAGAGCTGACAATGCTGATGAACACATGAATAACACCTGATGTCAAACAAAGTTGCATTGCAGAAGATGGTGGCAACCAGAGTTTCTTGGAACCAATCAGCTGTGGGAAGTGGAAATGCAATGTAAAGCTTGTCACAAAATTAAGCGTTTTATTTCTTTCCTTTTTCTCCCTTTCTTTTGCTTCTTTCCCTCACCCCTCGATGAATTTGTCCACGACAGGAAACAGTAACCTGAATTGCAAATTTCACATCAGTCACTGATGTTTCCACAGTGAACCAAAAACTCGTGCCAGGTGCTCTGGCAATGAATGCTAGAGTGAGGTAATTTCCAATATAAACTACTGTTTATATAGTAAAAAAAAAAGAAAAGAAAAAGAAAAAAATTCAAGCTTTCATACCTGCTATAACTTTTGCATGTCTTCTGTGTGCATGTGTATATAGATACAAATATGTGTGTGCATATTACATGTGTGCATTAATATGTGAGTGCCCTGAATAGACATAAAATTGAGGTATTAAAAAACCTCTTCCAAACTGCTTATATTGCGCACAAGTGCAAGCACAAGCTTCCTGCAGCCTGCAGAGAACAGACTAAAATCCAGAAGAAGTTGCAGATGAAGAAGCCAGTATGCTGTGCATACCACTTGGCGTGACACAAGGCCCACGTGTCCAGGGTTGAGGTCAGTATTGCTGTTTCAAAATGCAAATGTAAAACAAAATCTCCGTACATGATGGTTGGGGCAGACAGTTGAGCTGAGCCAGCAACAGCGTTGTTGTGTTGTAGGCTGAGCTAGGACACCTGTATTCCCAGTGTGGGGAAGGCCTTAAGATCTTTGTAACTCTCTGATTAGATTTTTAGTGGCTTAACTGATTTCAGTGTTGCAGGGAAACAGCAGTCAGCTGCTCATACTGTTTTCATTCCTGGTGTTCTCTAACTCATTGAGCTTTTTCCGAAGCAGATAGAAAATCCTCTTGGAACACATCTTCTAAGAACTTCACTTCTATTCCAGGGTAGTAAACAGCTCTGAAGCTCAGAGAAGGCTACAATCTTCAAGACAGTTCAGCTGGCAAGGAGATGATTCCCACCTTCTGTATATGCAAAGCTGGGTGCCTGAGCATGCATTATCCTCTAGTTCCTCCTTTTAATTGAATGCTCTGATAATATTTTCACAGAACAGGCTACATTACAATTACTGTGAAATCAGATGTTGACTTGTTTTCTTTGTGAAAAGGTTTTTCTTGATTTGAAACACAAAAACAAAAGAAATTCCCTCTAAATCTACACATCAGTAAATTTGCCTGACTCACCATAAACAAGGTGTCTCTTTATCAGTTCACCAGCTCTTGAAAAGGTTGTGAATCATCTCTTTACAAAACCTGTGGAGAGTCCCACTGGCGAGGTAACATCCTATTAGTCCAACTAACACAACTAGGGAAAACCAGGCAAACTTGGAGCTCGATATCCTTCTTCTGTAACACTGCTTTTATACATTAGAAACTAATGTATACCATTCCTCCACAATCTGTAATCTGGCTCATTATAACTTCACTATTAAACAATGTCTAAGCCATAACAGAAGTACAAAGGTGCCAAGACGTGGAGCTTTTGCTCAGAAACATCACAGGGAGTTTCAGGGCTGTTCTAACCAAGCCTTACTACTGAAAAGATGCTCTAAAAGTCACCATTCAAGTGTGACAGTGTGCCTCCCCCTCAGGGACAAGGGAGCAAAGGCTAAGGGAAACGGAGAAACTAAAAATCCTCAGAAAGCAGTAGAGAGGAAGATGCAGAAAAGCTACAACCAGTTATAGCATGTCCAGACATCTATATACGGCTGATGAACAAAATCTATCTATCTCACCCAAACTCGGAACCCAGATAAGTAACTACTAGCAGCCAAAGCAACACCTATTGTACCTCTCTCAATGTTTCTTTATAATGCTTATAGATTGGGAACCCAGTAAATTCAAACCTGCTAGCTGTAACCTCCCTATGTGTATCTCAAATCAGTTTTTTACAATACAGCTGAGGAGATTTATCTGCAATCTCTTCCTTGAGATGGGATGTCTTACTTTTCTTGCAGAGACTCCAACACATATTAAGTAGAAGGCTATTTCATTTCTTTTCGGTAGGGTTAATTTTCTGCCGCTTTAATTCCTTGAACTGTCTTTCCAAAGGCCAGGCCACTATTGGTGCCAGCACAAGGGAAGAAACAGGAGCCTCCGGTGGAGGTGAGAGTGAGTTTATTTCTTCAGAAGAGCCCCTGGAGCTCAGTAGCACTGTGCAAGCCCACCACCACATTCCTCTTGGGCTCGCTGGAGCCAATATGGATGCATTCAACCATCCACCCAAGCACAACAGCTCTGTGTCTAGGGTAGCTGTTTTCATCTTCCAGGCAGCAATGCTATACTGCAGAGCCAAACCTCTGCTGGCTGTTTCAGTAGAGGAACTGCATCGCCGTGCCTCACAGGAATGGACTTCTCCTCCTGCCCTCACACACGTCTGCTGGAGAAAGCCTCAGCCCCAAGTTCCACAATTCATCAGGAAAAATCAAGCTGAAATGCACAGGGCTGAGGGAATAGAAACTTTAAGATTTCTTCTTGTTATGAACTGCCACACTGCAAGTACTGGGAATGTAGGCCAAGACTTCATATTTTTTTTTACAATTGACTAATGGGAAACACTCACGACTCAAAGGCCAGTGCACTGCCATTTTTATTTTGTAGCTAGGCACCTAAAGAAGAAGGGACCTTAGAAATACAGCTTTGGCAAGGATGAGCATGTGATTTCAGATTGCTCCCTGCTGCCAAAATGTACACTTAACTTGCATGTGCAACGAAAGAGTTAATATAATTGTAGGGCCCTGATCTAGTCTGAGGCTTTGTTTTACAGGGGTTATCTGAGCTACATCACTTTCTCATTTATACTAGAACCCCCAAAATGTGTTTCCTGTTGCAGACTGTAACCTTACTCTGGCAACATTATTAATAAAGGTGTTCAGTGTTTTAACCCTGAGTGACCAAAATCCAATTTTATGCCCTGTACAGAATGTTCCTCTGAAATGATTGAAGGAAAATTAATGCTATTTAGCCTGAGGCCCAGAAGCAACAAGAGAATTAGCATGCATGTCACTGTGTTCAAATCCCTACAAAAGTTGACAATTCTATTTGCAAGTATAATTCCAGACTGTCCAGGGAGATGACAGACAGGCAGGTGCAGGCTAGCCTGAGAGGGAAGCTGCTTTAAGGCAGCACATGTAACACTAACAGAACGAATCTCCCCTCTTTCCTGGAAAGATTTTAAGGATATGCTTTAATGAATTGACACGAACCTGAGTGTATTAAAGATGAGAGGCAACAGAAGGCAAGCAGAGTATTAGACTGTGCATCTTCTCCGAGTCTTCTGTTTGCCAAGGCAGCAATAGCCTCATTGTGCCCTGTGGAAAACCAAGGAACTGAACATTCACATTACAAAGCAATGAAAGAAGCTCTCTTACTATAATAATTCAGGGAAAACACTGATGGTGCTGGAATTCACTAGCAAGGAACAGATTTTTTTAGCTGGCTAAAAGCAGGAGGGAGGCTTGACAGAGGGCATTTTGGCAGAAAAACTAGATGTTATGTTCAGTGTATTCCGAATGAGTACTTGGCATGCAAAATGAACTCAGTTGAATGTATTCAAGAAGCAACAAGCTGTGAAATGTGTATTTAGCTTAGTAGATTGGCAATAGTAGCTTCAATCAAAGAAAGGACCACCTAGTTTCTCTGGGGTGTTTCCTCTTGTTTGGAGATCTTACCTACTGTAGTTTGTCACAGAGAGTTTATATACAGTTCATATAGTTTATTTTTCTGTAATTTGCCCATTAATAAAGGCAGGGCTGGTTTTCCAGTGAAACATTTATATTACTCAGAAATTAAGTAGCTTGGTAAACCTCATTAAAAATTGTCACTGCAGAACATGGTACGTTTCTGCCCAGTCATCTGTCTAGCATTAGTTTTTACCCCTGAGAGAGTCAAGGCTATGGCCGTCGTGGTTAAGGTGTCTCTGCTGTCCTAGCACATAATCTCTGAAGATCTGGGAAGCAAGTATAAAGAACGCTTTACACACTGACTGCTTCCAGTCAAACATGCCTCTAAGGAAGAGACAATTACAGATCCCATTGCCTTTCTCCAGCAATCTGATTTGTTTGGCTAACAGTAGCTAATGGAACAAATTGCATGTGAGAGCAAGTATTAGCTCCAGGCGATGGCTTACAAGAAAGCTGAATACAGCCATATAGTGGTATGAGACTCTAGGAGCTCACGCCCATACAGTATACGGCCAGTACAACAGAATTACACTGAGGGCTGCGCATGGACCTGTTTTAGCATAGAAGTATACAGTGTGAGGGCAACTTGATTCACGGACATGAACGGGTACAGGGATGGCATTTTCCCCAGGAGTAATGCTTTCCTTATCACATTTATTTAATCACTTTTTTACTCCTCGTTACATAGAAGGAGATGCAAGGGTTTTGATTTTGTTGTTTGTTTGTTTTTTCCAAAATCTCTAACATATTCATAGAATAAGTTTGAGAAAATTATACTATTAAAACAATAAATAAAACAAGTATTTCTTATTTAATGGCATCCTTTTTAAATAAACATAGTTCTGGAAATTTTGTTTTCATTCATGTGAAAGAGGTAAATAATTTTCTTCAAATTTTTCCCTCAAATTCTCCAATGCTATCATTAGATGCATTTCCTCCAGAGTTATCTATTGATTCCAAATGATTGGGAGCTGAAATCACTAGATTAGCTGCACTACAAGAACTAGCTATATCTCCACTTCAGGGGCAGATATTCTTCTTCAGGATAATATATGACTCTTGCCTACTGATAAGCAAGAATGTTGTATTTAAAATTTACAGTCATTGAAATACAAATTTTGGATGTACCTTAGCAAATTTGTAAACAGATTTATTGTTTTAAATGACATTTTATTTCCAAGCAGGGTTTTTTCCCACCAATCCAGGATGCAAAGTTATTTTATGAAATGTAAAATATCACACAAAGTTGCACAAGCTTGAACTGTGCATTGGATTGCTTTCTAATTGTATCTTCATACAGTGTTTTCTACAATTTGTTTTTACTCAACATCATAACAGAGTTCAGTCTTCTCCACTCCCCCCAAAAAGCTTGGAAATATTGGCATAAAATCTGATATTTTAAAAAAACCAAACCAAAACATCATTAGGATCCTTCACATTTGCTCACTAGCTTTTTGGGTTTTTTATGGGCACTTAATTTCTTCAATTCCAGAGACATACATATCTGTATGGCCACTTGCTTTAAACATATGCCACAATTTCTCACTTTGCTACATGACCCTGACGCCTGACTTTAAGAAAAATACTTACTATTGAAAAATATGTGATACAATCATGGGCTAGCAATGATGATTAAACACAGGCCTGAGTTCTAATGAATTTCAAGTGACAGGCACCTATATTTAATGCTGAGACACTTGCTCAGCAGTACTTACGAATATGAATCTGAGGTCTTGATCAGGTTGCCATTCTTTTGTACCTCCTATGTCTAATACAAACTTACTGACCTGCCCTTACCACTAAATGCTTAGCACAGTTTATCCTGCCCTTGCACAATATAAGTGGTTTACTCATTTGTTCTTTATTTAGGAGGCTGATTTCTAAAAGTGGATCCATAAGACAGCCAACGAGACAAACCTAAACAGGCACCATTAAAAATCAGTGCTCTGTGCAGATTTCTAATGGTAGTACAAAAGAATGCCTGCATTCAGGCAACAGGCACCACCTTATCACTTAATGTGCAATATATTAAGTACAAGAGCAGAACACAAAATCCAAAAAATATTCAGCTGAGTGCTTCTTCCCAGGAATTCACTGGACCTCAGTACTGTTTTCATGCCATTTCATGAAATTGAGTTATTTCGCACTCACGGCAGGTTAAGCGAGGAGAGAAAGTGCAAAAGTAGTCCACTAACAAAAACCCCATTCACTCCATTGAGCAGAAGTTCAGCTCCTTTATTTGAAATAGCTCAAATAGAGTATTCAACCAAAAAGCAAAACCAGATCTGACTACCTTAAGCAGCTGATGCATTACTGAAAATTTTCATGTTAAAGTCCTACATAACCTGAGCAAATAGCCAAACTCACCCATGGTGCAATTCCTTTGACTTCAATGGAGTTGTGTTGGCAACCACCTCAGCTGTACTTGGCCCAGTGCCATTATTTATGCAAGGCTGTGCTGTGTGTCTTCTCTTGATAAATGCCAGCACTGTAGAGCTCTCAAAAATAAAGAAAAAAACATTCTTCAGTAATCACAACAAGATGAGAAACCCAGACACACAAACTGTAGCACAGCAGATAAACAAAAATTTACAGCTGTGCTATATACAAGCACTTAGCAGAAGTCTTTTCTTGTATTTAAAAAAATAAAATTAAATTAAGTGTCATAAATAGCACGAGCTTCTTTCTAGTAAATGGACTAAAATTTGAATATTTCATCTCTGCTCTGAGTCATGATTTTTCAATTAAAAATAGAAGTGGGTGGAGACAGATACTGACTGACTTCATACATAGAGCCCCTGGCCCTGGGTTTAACAGACTTCAAGGGGGTGTAGGACTTGCAAATATACTGTTACAGCTGTAAATTTTGCAGTATTTACCACTGCTACATTAGGTATGGAGTAAAGCAAAAGCTTCAATGCTCAGAGAAATATGATTATCAGTTTACATTCTGGTAACATGCCCATCAATTACAGTTACTAAGGGCTTTAGAAAGCCTTTAAATATAAAAATGAAGGCTCTAACCTACTATTTTACTAAATTGGTGTAAATGATCTCCATACACTTGTAAGGCAGTAGAAGGCACTAAACAGCACCTATAAAGCAGACCGTGGCGCCTGTGTCTCAGAAGCTGACCAACATGAAAGGAACGCTGCGTCGGCACACAGCCTGGCTGAGGAGCAGTAAATGCAAATTCCTCCAGTAGCTCTGTAAAAATCAACGTTTTCCAGTTCCTATACATTGGAGCTTTTTTTAAACAAATCAGTCTAGTGTGTATGCATATGTAGATATGTGAGATCAGCTTACCTCCACCACCCCCTTTATTTGAACAATAATAATTTATAGAAACCTAGATGTCAGCTGGAATCAATGAATGCATACTTAAATGTCATTCTTTTGTCTGCTTAAAGACAATGGTTAACCTTGTACTTTCACATATGCAATGAAACTGTCATACCTTCCTGACATGGTCACCTGCTCATTGTGATAAATGAAAATATGCAAGGGCTGTTTTTTTAAATTTTTTTTTTTTTAAATCCTGAAGACCATGTAAGTAGCTATATACTCAGTATTGCTTAATAACTCATAGATCGGTAGTCTGCTAAAATATGTTGTCACAGTAAGTTAAGACAAACACAGATTCTATGAGAATATATGAAGGCACATTTCAAAGAGGGAACAAGAAGGGCTTAAAGCCTGAAATCTCTTTACTGAAATCTGATGCCACTAAATAGATTTATTGCCTTAGGCAGCCTATTTAACTGCTGCCTCAGCTTACCCGTTTGCAAATGTCTCCTTATCTGAATGAATAATTTTCACAGGAAGGTAGAATAGTTTATGATGGGAGGGACCTTTGGAGGTTATCTAGTCTACCCCCCTGCTCAGAGCAGGACCTACTTTGAAGATCTCGGATCCAAGTGCAGAATTAAATCAGGCTGCTCAGGGCCTTACCTAGTCAAGCTTCAAGTATCTCCAGTGGTGGAGATTCTTCAGCCTCTCTGAGCAACCTGATCCATTTCTTTACGAATGTCTATGTTCCTCAATTCCAAATGAGAATTTCCTGCATTGCAGCTTGCGTCTGTTCCCTCACATCCTATCACCGTGCCCATTCACCATTCTCTTCACCATGCTGAAGAGAATTCTGCTCTGTCTCCCCCACACCCTCCATCAGGCAGCAGTAAGGGCTCCCTCCCTCCAGGCTGACCAAGCCCAGCTCTTGCAGCCTCTCCCCGTACGCCCTGTGCTCCAGCTCCGACCAGCACAGCGGCCCACCACTGGGCTCTGTCCAGTACCTCAACCTTGCTCTTGTACTGGGGAGCCCCAAACTGGGCACGGTGCTCCAGGTGCTGTCTCACCAGTGCCAAATAGCGGGGAAGGATCGCTGCCCTCAGCAGTACGCCAGTAGTGACCAGCCTCCAGCTTGACCTCAGGGTGCTGATTACAATCTGGTGGCCCTGCCAACTTTATCTTAACCAATCCGAGACATATTTTGAAGCACTCAAAGCCTCAAAATAACTGCAGGAATTATTAAGTAGTATTTATGTAAGAAAGAACGACAACTTATGCTTTTTTATTCTGCCCAAAAGATTTACTTAGCTAAATTATCAAAATTTGAACTTTATCCGACAGAGAATTCCTGTAGCGATATGTCAGAGACCTTTTAGCAAGAATATATTTATTATCACAATGTACTTACATTGCTACCAGATGGAAGATTTAGGCAGGGAATAAAAAACTTAATTTCATCATCAGATGTGACAACTGAGTTGCTTCTTCCTATTTAAAAAGAATAAATAAGAAGATGGTGTATTTAGCTAAAGAGCAAATCAGTATTTGTGATTTTCTTCAGTTAAAGCACAAGTCCCTTTCTCCCTTTCTTAACTTCTGTATTGCTATCCTTCACCAGATCATCCACCTAAAATATGGTTAGTTATCACTCCCTTAACACAATCATCCTATCAGCACAACAGGATCACTTCACTTTTTTGATGTTTTATGGAGTGTGAAAAGGGCTAGCAAACGACCTCAATGCTGCTACTGCAATGTGTATATTTATTTCTTTTTTATGTGGTGCTCTCCTTAAAATCTCTATGTAGCCAAGATGGTGTTAAATTACAGATGTTATCAGCAGAAAGGTAATGTGGCCCAACAGCATTTAGGAACAGAACATCAGAAGTGGAAGATAGATCCAAAAATCCATTGTCCATCCCACAAAGCTACTGAAAGCCAACTCTTCAAAAACAAGTATTAGCCTAGGAACTGAGCTGTAGGAACTCTAAGCTTACAGCAGATGGGCTGAGCTGGGTAACTTTGCTCTTTCTCCCAGGATCCAGCTCTCCCACCTGGCACCTGCATAGCACCACACTCTCTTCCACTAGCTTCCTTCCAATAGCTTCAGGTCTAGTGATGTGCAGCTATTGTAAAAACAGGTTTGTTATTTTACCTCCTTTTTAATAAGCTCCTGGAGTGCTGCCTTGCTGAGAATATTTCAGACAGGTTTGTCATTCCCATTACATCAAACACATTATTCTTCTCTATATTCTGCAGACAAGAATGCACATCTGCATTCCCACAAGCTTGCTTTCCAGTGGCAGTCAAGGTGTCCGTATCTGAACCGTGTCAGATACACCACCCTAGGAACTGAGCTGCTCTTCTGGCTTCTCAATACTATCTGTCTGCAGTAGCATAACACTCTATAATCAAACACTCCTTTCTACTATATGAATTTCTAGGCAGACTAGCAAACTAGTTTTTTATCTTCCCAGTGATTTTGACAGAAGTAGCTAAATACACTTTTCAGGCTTTGTTCAAATATGGTTTTTATTTTTGGTGACTATATTAATGGTGTGTAGTTTATAGGACTGATATGAGACTTCCAGGTCAGTAAATCTGGTCTCCTGCTATTGCAAACAAGGATGTCATACAAACCTGCTCATAAATGTACCCAATTTCATTTAATGTAGACTTTCTTTTTTTAAAGCCTCCCATTACTACTGAAAAGCATACCCGAAACTTACATCATCTTCCGCTCTCCAGCCCAAAGGTAATCAGAGCCATTGAAAAAATCTGTGTTTATTTTACATAGTCCTTTCACTTAGCACTCGGGTTTTATTCTTCTCACTCCTTTCCTTCCCCTTTCTTCCTACATCGAGTGATATAAATAGAGGAATTTTAGTGTCATTTCAAAGAGAGAGACTCCTCCCAAAACATCTCTCCATCTCTTCTGTTTTATGGTTCACCTTCCACGACTGCAGGAGACCAGGACTGTGTACTGTGTCCCAAATGTAGTCTTCTCCAAAGCCAGGCAGAAAGGGATTAATGACTCCCTACTTTTGGAAGTATTTTGCCTGATGCATGCAGCTTTTCCATGGCCATAGCTTAACTGTAACTGTCTTCTCTGTGTGCTATAGCTACAGTCAGACTATAAAAACCAGTTCTGGTGAGAGGAGAAAGTCTACGCTCAGAGGTATCTGAGGCTGAGGAACTGCTGCAGCTAGGGGGAGCTGAGGAGATTTTGTTAGTTCCTAGGCTGATACTGCTTGAGAAAAACACATTGATGTAGCAGGAGCATAATTTGTAACACAATACGGCTTTTACACATTAAGGTTCTTAAGTTTCGTGACAGAGGGTGTGGAGTTACAAAACGTTAGATTATGCAGTTCAACACTGCTGCAAATTCAAAACAACCACAAAATATTGTTACCTTCTGACAGATGCCTGTTCAGTGGGCTGAGTAAGGCAAATTTGGTTTCAGCCCAGGTCTCACTTGAAAAATCATCTTCATGAAAAGCTTCATACTATAAATTTGCACTGAGTGGTGACTGCAGAGGAGACAAAGATTGAATAGACCTTTTGTGCCACATCTTTCATGCCCATAGGCAATTTCTCTTGGCCATGGTTGACATATTTTGCTAAGAAGTAGACAGAGGTGTTTGTCTTCCCTCCCTGTACTCAGTTGTCTTCTGGAGAGGAGCAAATAGAGATGAAATGCTTTCCAGACAGAAGTTAGTCAGGTGAACTAATTTTACTTCAAGTTTTGCTATATGCTTATATCTCAGACTATGTTTGCAGGGAGATATACACATATTTCAAAATGTAAGACTGTTATTGAAGGTGTCATGTGAAAATTTTACAATTTACATGCAAGACAATGTAACAGACAAGGGCAAGGTGAGAGAGGAGGGACGGTTTTAAGTGTATCAACACAAAATAAAATCATAGAAATCTCATTTATCTTTCTACAGAAGCTAAACCCCAAGTAGTGGCTTTCCAGTCTCTTCTTTTAACACTCTTGAAACATTATTTTGTGCATGGCGTTATACCTTACTTAGATGCATACTCCTTTCCAAGTCTGAGACTAAGATATACACGTCTTAGCCTTACAAGGTGCTTTTACATACCGATTAAATTAATATTTCATTGTCTAAGCATTTGATTTGTTTGTTTGCTCAGCATTTTGCATTTTATACCTCTTCACACACGCAATTAAAATGCATGAAGAGGAATGAAAGAAATGTAAAGATTATTCATTTGGGGCCCTTAGAAATAGTACACACAAGTCTTCCATTTAAATTCATAAGGAACCCCTTACTTTTCCAAATTTCCTGGTTTATTTTCCCAAATAATATATGCATTCTTCATCCAGTAGAAAAACATAAAGAGGTACAAAAATGTTTTACTGCTTAATTTTAACCCTTTGCTGCATCTTCTGTGTATTTTCCTTCCATTCTTTTTTTATTGACAACTGCCTAAACAGAAATCCCAAAGATTGTGCAAACCTTCAACTTCATAGTAATTGATCTGAACCATTCAGGATCCTAGCACAGGAGATGAGGAGATAGCAGGTAATTAGCAATTGTGGCGCAAGGTTAGGACAAGAAAGCATTTGAAAAGCATCCAAGGTGCATAGAAGCTCTAGTGAAAGCAACAAAGTTGAAGCAGAAATACAGTCTGCGTGTTGAAAATAGATGAAAAAAGAAACAATAAATCTGTAGCATTATAAGAGCTGTAAAAGAAAGGAGATTAATCTAAAACTAAGCTGAAATACAAAAAGCACAGTAAATAGTGTGTTTAACTGGAAAAGAAATGCCTGTTGACAATAGTGGGAGTTACGGAAGAAAGAAAATATAATAAGATTATATCATGGTAACTCAAGTTAGGGGGAAAAAAGTGACCTAGGGACAAAAATAATTAACAGAAATTAATGCGCTGACAAGGCTGCTACTCAAATGTGATTGTCTCATTCTTCGTCTGTAAAAGAATGCCAGTATTAACAATAAAAGTTACATGTACAATGAACGGCAAAATTATATGTAAACTTCAAGGTGAACTTTTTGAATTACAGGGCTTGTAAGGAGCTGCAGCAAGTTGATGTTCCAAGCTTATTAGCATTCAACAATCCCTGCATGAGCAATATTCCCTTTTGTACTGTGAATTCAAACTTTTACAGCTCCTAGAATGATTTTATTCAGAGCGCTGGGTTGCTGGGTTTGGCTTTTTTTTTTTTTTTTTTTTTTTTAATGGATAAAAGAAATTGAAAAGTAAAGGACTCGCAATCTAAACAAAACCTAGCTAACAGGCTTCATGCTAAAAACTGCATGGCATTATTTCTAAAGCCTGTTTAGAGAGTTAGAAGACAAAATTTTTCAATCTACGAGATCATTCTTAAATCTTTGCTAGATTGCAGATGAATATATTTGCTAGAGGAAAATATGCTGGTCAGTATGAATAAAGCATCCTGCATACTTAAAAAAAGAAATCTCCTATGTAGCAAGTCCCAACTATTAATGAAGGAAGCACAACTTACCTCCCTTGGTACAAAATAAAAATAAGTTATTTTCATGACTAATTTTTTAAAGAACTGAATTCCCTTATCTGCTTATAGAATTCTTTAGGTTTTTTTCCTTATAAACACATGCTGACAAGAATGTGATAAAACACTGAAAAGATGCAAAACAATAATTTCAGATACTGTTGTATCGCTGAATGATACAACAATTCACAAGTTATGAGATACCAAACCGGTCCTGCTCCTGCTCCAGCTACATGTATCAAGGATTTTACAGAACACAGGCTTAAACCTTCATGCATTTACTGAAAAAGAGAGGAGGCAAGGGAGCACGAAGAGGATACACATTCCTTTTACTGCAACATCCAGTTTGGTCTGAATGATGACCACATCAAATATCTGCCAGTTTACTAACTCCTATTTTTAATGCTCTGAGCACACTAAGTGATGTTGAGCATTGATTTTTAGGACATTTCTGTGTTCTGAATAGGACTTATTTTTCCTGAGAAGTCTTTGGAGGTAGGCTATAGATAAGCACAGATTTACAAAAGGCTGTTTAGCAGGTTTGGGAGGTGCCGATTTTGGTTGTGGCTTGATTTCGCACTTACCCACACTGATGATGACCTAGTACTTGTTATGCATCACACCTGTGGGGTTAAGCCACTTGGACATAATTAGTTTAAAGATGCATGGGCTCTGGATCCCATATTATTTTTGGATAACCTGAGAAGATTATGGCCTGACAGAAATATGTATTTTACTACTTAGATTAAATTCAGTTTAACTGGTATATCTTTGTCTTTAATTCCTGCTGCAATTCATTACCTCCAATCACAGGGTGTAATAACCTATTGTGTCAATTATACTTTTTTCATTTCTCTGCAATTCATCATTTTTATTTGATTTCAGGTATAAAATGAAAAGTACCAACCAACAAAATTACTTAGGACCATAATGACCTAGTACAATGAAGCCATTCATCATCAGTACCAAGTCTTACTCTGCATAGATCCTACAAATAGTTTCAGTTAATAGCTTTACACAAGTACTGCTGTAAAACATACATTAAACGCTGTGCCTGATCCTGAGGGCTGCTGACTTTGAATTAATAACAGTTGGAAGTCTTTTATGCCACTCAGTCTGGATCAGAAGTAGCACTGATTCAGCCCAATCAGACCCATTTAGGAAAGTCTTGACCCCAAAAGTCTTGACACATAGAAATGTCTCACACAATTTAGCAGGAATACATTGCATAACTGTGGCTCCCAAACTAGAAATGCCAGCTAGGGCATGCAGGGAGATGAGATGAGAAGAAACACTGAAGAGGAGGAGGAAGTTGACACTAATCATTAGATACTCTTTTATGATACTATTTCCATACATGCATTACTATTTGAAATTTCCATTTGTTTATAATAAGGGAAGAGAGATGCTCATAAACAAGAGGCAACCTTAAATATGGAATTATTTGCTGGACAGTGCAAAACCCCCTCCCCTACTATTATTATAACAGACTCATATACATGTATCATCTAGTTTGTTAATTTTACAGCAATTTGATTTCTTAAGTTACTCCTGTTACCAGAGGCCCACACATATTCCTCATTCACAGCACAGATAACAAAGTATTTATTATCCTCCACTGAGATGTGCATGCAATTAATATATAGAAGCCTCAAAAAGGAGATATCAAAGGCTGTGACAGACAACACTGTGCATATACATTGCATTGTCCCCATTTCCAAAACGTCTATGAAATATTTGAACACTACACCACTAAAAGTGAGGTGCCATTCCTAGATGTGTGCTAGCTAAATCGTATTTCAATTCACTAGCTGAAGCAACCAAATATATCTACCATACTCCACAAATAGGTGTTATTTCATAAATAAAATGTCTTTTGCAATACCATTCTAGTCTTTTAAGTTATTACAGCACATTAAATAAGTAGCTATATCAAACACTTCTCTTTTTACTTCACTATGGATTAATTACTTAATATTACATTAAGGCATCAGCAAAGAACGTATTTTAATTGCAACTGATGACTAAAAACCCCCAAATTTTTCCTTAAAGTTATTGGACACCATCTATAGAAACACTTCCATTTTTATCAAATACCATAACATTACAAAACCCACCAGCACATCAGTTGCACAAAATATTTCTATATTCACATGTAGCAGCATGCTTTGTAAGCAATGAATTAAGATTTTGCAACTTTGCTTCCTAACATTTTCCACATGTACTGAAAAACACTAGACAAAACAAGGCATATTGGACTGTCACCATTTAATATGATGGCCACAAATTTACACTCTGGTTGATTTAACATATTTTATTCTATTTTTGTGTAAGCTGTTCTGTCTCTTTTTAGTGATATAAATGAACACAATCTTAGTGCAAGCACTGTGCTGCATAAACATCAGGTTTCATGTGCACATGTAACTGTTATTGGCCAGGATTTTTTTTCAGACAAAAAGGCAAAAAAAAAAAAAATAAGCCTCTTCTCACAAACTTTTAGCAATGACTTATCAGCTCCAGTAAAACTGTTATCGTGATTT
The DNA here is from genome assembly GCF_011004875.1 of Balearica regulorum gibbericeps. Taxonomy (NCBI): domain Eukaryota; kingdom Metazoa; phylum Chordata; class Aves; order Gruiformes; family Gruidae; genus Balearica; species Balearica regulorum. The sequence continues at coordinate 97,034,840 of NC_046184.1, forward strand.
CAGAGACCTTGGCTAAATTCAGAGGGATGGAGAGGAGGGGAATGAGGAGAGGGGCTCAAGTGAACAGCCAATGGTTAGGGTAGAGAGTTTAACCAGTTTTCCCACCCTCCAGGTATCTGAGTAATTCAAGACTATGAATCTATCTCATAACTCCAAGAACGAAGTCTTAACCATGAAGAAATTCCCTGTTCTAAGCCATCCTCCACACTTTTTTGAAGGAAAAAAAAATAATAATCCAGAGTTAACTACTCTATCCCCTTACAAAGGGTACTCATGTAAAGAAATCTCAACATGTATAAATATAATTGTCATCTTCTGACCAGTCCAAGTAATTCCTAGTACTATGATGAACGATTTCTAAAATATACATATCAATAGAAAGCAATACTGTTCTGGAGATTGCGCTCAGGTACTTTGTAGAGAGTAAACCTGTTCTATTGACATGCAGATTGTGCTAGAAAGGCATTTGTAGCGTGCCTATTCCCATTACTTTGATTGAAATGAGTAGTTCAGTTTTTTGTCTGCACGACCCTTAGGTCAGCATATCACAGTTTGCAAAGCACAATGCACTTGCCAGAGCTTGTAATATCAATGTCTCATGCATCAGCATTTCACTGCAGTCATCTCTTATCAGTATTGTTTTTCCTAGTGTGTTCTCACCCAAAATTTTTTTGGCTTTATGCATGTGCTTGCATCGCAGACTCTGTGATGGAAGGTTACAGTGATACGTACTCAAAGGGAAATAAAAAACCGAGATGCGATGCAGGTTTTGTGGATTTAAATGAAACAAATGGGGGAAAAAATACCAGTCATCAAATTAAATAGAAGGATCATGAAAGAAATCCACAACTAGAATATTCCGTGTACTTACAGGCAAATGCAGGACAAGCATGCTGGCATAATACTCCTTTTGCTTTAGTCAAACAGCATCATGTCTGGAGTTAATTAGTAGAAAAGTTTACAATAAGACCAATTACTTCAAGCAACTTGCATATGCTACTGAAGTCCACGTGATAGTTCTAGATGCAGTCTGTATGTTGGGATACACTCTGTGCCTTTCTGAGATCTCTGCAGCCGTGAAAGAAAAGCGTTTGCGGGTCTAGGCTGACCAGATGATGTAGAAGAATTAGGCACCAGGATGCCAGTGCAGGTTTGTGGGCTGACGGAGGCTAACGGGCAGGAAATGCAGGAAAGCAGAACACACCTTCAATCTTGCCACTCAGAAAAGACAGGTTTAACCTCTGGGTTTGAATTTGAGGGGGCAAAAAGGCAATTGTCTTTACAGGATGAAATGCTTTCCTCAGTATAGATCCCATCAAAAGGAAGAAAATTTATAAGCAATACTTTGAACGTGACACCGCACGTGCAACAACTTTGCTGTATCTTTAAAAGGCAGTCTGTGCCAATATCTAGAAAATGTCTTGTACAAAGAAGCTCTGATTTTCTGATCCTTGTTTTCCTATATGAGTCTTAAGAAACAACATATCTGTTTGACACAAAAAATCCATTATTTATGCATGAAGGAAGAGGACGTGATATCTACTGAATGGCCTGAGCCTCACCATCCTGATTTGTGAGCAGGTGTGTATTTGGCTCTGTCTTTAACTAGAGTTCATAACTATTACTCATGTACAGTAGCAAGCAAACAGCTCATCAGCTTATCTTATACTGATAACTTCAGAAGCTGGCTAGCATGACTACACGAATCCATTTTAAAATCCATTGAACTCTGGTGCTAGCTATAAATACACACTATAAATTTTTATCTGAGGTCAAATATCTCTGGGAGCTTGTATAGCTGTTGATGCGGTTATAGCATTAGAAGTGGCTCCAAAAACATATTGCTAACCCACCACCCAGCTACACGTTCAATGAAAATCAATACTAAAAGCAGGTGTTAGTTTTCAGTGCAGAGTATTAGCATTATCACAGACCTATCACTGATCTGAAGTAACAGTGTAGTATTGAAACAGCATTCATCTAAAATAAAGAAATTCACCTAACTTTCATTTTCTTTGTGAAGCATACTGGGTAATCAGCCCTGGAGTTGAAACCATCTGTGTATTTATTGAGCAGGCACAAAAAAAGATACTGGTAGTATTTCTCTCTTAACTCTCCTCCACTAGGGTTCCTTAACCTAAAAGCCACTAGATGAAGCTTTTAGCAAATTTATTTAGCCATTTATGTATGAAAAAGTTCACTGGGCAACAAGAGCTAACAAAAGCAATTGTTTGTATTAACCATGGACTTTGCTGCAACAATTGCTGCCCTTTACCAGGTCATTTCAGAATGAAAGTTATTTATAATATTCTACTATTTGAAAAAAAAAAAAAAAATCCAAGTAATGATAGCATGTCTGTGAACATCACACTACATCAAATTCTGAGATTCAAATACCCCTGAAACTCTACATATGTGTGCTACCATTTCTGAATTTGAGGATTAGTTCTTTCCAAAAGCAATAGTAAATACTTGTAACAGTCCTCAATCTGTAACCCCCTTATCTGTGGCGGTGAACTTTTGAATGCAGTACAGGTTAGACTTAGTTATTAGAAAATCCTTCACAAGACAGAAGATGTCTATCCAATTCTTTGTAAACTAAGGAAAACATATTATAGACTTGCAGCACCTGAGAGCACTTACAAATAATACAAAGTACAAAAATTATCTGTAAGTTTGTAAAATCCCCAAACACCAGTGTCTATTCAATGAGGATTTGAAACACGAAGGAATTTTACACCTTCATCCCCTAAAGGCCAGTTTCTTTCATCCAACTTGTTCTGGATTGACAAGGTGCCTGACTACCTTCAGCACTTTTAATGTATATTACTCTTACTAAGGCAAGAGCAAATTGAAATTGATATTTCAGGAAGCTGGCTGAGGACTGTAGACAACGAGCCAAATACCTGTTCCCTCTGAGTATATCTCAGCCTCTCAAACATGCCATAGACTTTTCACTTTTCTCTGAACCATTAAGCACAGATTAATGTGAAACACAAGATATTAGACCTGATGGAGTATTAGTGCTATCTGGTACGTAAAATCATAATTAAGAAAGAAACGCTCATTCAAGGCAAACAGAAGTGGTAAAAATAGAAGGCTTAAGACCTTCAAACATTGAAATAGGTGCACATTACATCATTATACGAACTTTTGAACTTGTTTCACAACATGAAATTTAAGATATCTAGACAGAGTTAAGACAGATCATTAATCAGTTTTTGTTTTTCTCACCCTTAAAAAGTTCTTGTACTATTTCTAATGACAGATTTTCCTTTTTGGTAAGAAGGCTTCCAATAAAAAGAATGGGACTTTGGGGTTTTTCTTTGAGGTAGAAAGAGAAGGGAGAAGATTTGAATAGATGAACATGATCATGTTTTTAAGTGATAGCGGTGAAAAGCAGTATTTGAGGAATTCAGAAGGAAAGAAAATTTGGTGAAAAGCTGATGCAGTTGTATAACAAGAAGCATGATATACAGAAGCTGCATTGCTCTCTAAGATGTTAGAACTGTTCAATGGCATGGCAATTTTGATGTAAAGACTCAGCTGTTTGAGGACCTTATCCCTTTGTGAGTTTGTGAGGGTGGGTTTGTGGGGTTTTTTGTTTTGTTTTTTTAATAACAGGCAGGAAGTGCTTGTTTAATTATTTACACATCTTAGTAATGCAAATATTTACATATGAAGACAAATGCACAGTATGTTTTAAGAAACTGATTACTCCATTTTTAAGAAGGTTTTCATCCTTTTGGCAAACTCACAGTGGTTAGCATGGTCTCCCTCATCCCCACCTTGAACATTTTCCTAGTTCATCCAACTTGATTGTAAAAATGACAGAGAAATATTGCTGATCTGCTGCTATCTACATGCTCTGATTCAGTATCATTTCTTTAAAGATGAAAAGGATGAAGAAAATGGTCATATAACTTGAGAGCACATAACTTGTGATAAACAGCAAATAGCCACAGACACACATGTAATTCACTTGAAGATTGTCAAAAGCTGTGCTTAATGCATAGCTGTCTCAAAGTTTACTAAAATATTTGGAAAGCACATAAGTTACAAATTACAGAATACCCAGCTAACGTTTGTGCTGTGACCTGGTTATGGGCTCCAGGTAGCCTTCCTGTGTTACTAAGGTTGTTCACTTTATTATTACCTGCTTCAGATGACTGAAATAGATCTGAAAACTAGTTCCTGACTTCTCTGTAGGATTATTTCCTTCCCTATATTCATGTAGAATATACTATCTGACAAAAGTGGTATTGTACTGTGATGTCTAAGGAAATATATGATGCCAGGGTAATGAAAAGGGTTGGTCAGGAATATTCTGCTCAGTTATGCTGTTTGCTGTCCCATACTCTGAAGAGAAAAATGTATCACTCCAGGCTTGTCTTTCAAATGAGAAGCATCCCTTAGTTTCATCACTTCTTTACCATGAGGCTTTGGGCAACGGGGTCTAGTGGAGGGTGTCCCTGCCCGCAGCAGGGGGGTTGGAACTAGATGATCTTTGAGGTGCCTTCCCACCCAAACCATTCTATGATTCTATGATATTCACCGAACACTGCCTGGCAATTTCAAAGCACTTTTACCAGAGCACTCACGGCTCAGGATGAGTATAAAGTCCTACATCAACCCCAGTAACATCTGTATTTAAACAATACTTCTTTTAAAAAATGAACAAATACTCAGATAGCAAGAGACATATGAAGACAGTCAAGCAACAGTAATTAGCAGAAAAAGGAGGGCCACGAAGCTGGTCAGAGGGCTGGAGCACCTCTCCTATGAGGACAGGCTGAGAGAGTTGGGGTTGTTCAGCCTGGAGAAAAGGCAGCTCTGGGGAGATCTAATTGCGGCCTTCCAGTACCTGAAGGGGCCTACAGGAAAGCTGGAGCGGGACTGTTTATGAGGGAGTGTAGTGACAGGACAAGGGGTAATGGGTTTAAGCTGAAGGAGATATAGATTTAGACTAGATATTAGGAAGAAATTCTTTACTGTGAGGGTGGTGAGGCACTGGAACAGGTTGCCCAGAGAGGCTGTGGATGCCCCATCCCTGGAAGTGTTCAAGGCCAGGTTGGATGGGGCTTTGGGCAACCTGGTCTAGTGGAAGGTGTCCCTCCCCATGGCAAGTGGGTTGGAACTAGATGATCTTTGAGGTCCTTTCCAACCCAAACCATTCTATGATTCTACGAAAGAAACAGCATCTAGCCCATCTTGATGACTTCTCCCTGCTTTCTCCTAGTAGATTACACAAGATCTTTAAGTTACCACTTTTCAGACTTCTTAGTCTTGCATAAGAAACTAGATGAGAGAACAAGTTAGATCCCATTCCTCCTTGGACACTCAAATGCCCAAATAATAGAAAGGTGGTCATGAACTTGCATGAACTTTTGACTGCAGCTGAATCAGGTGCCAAGAAAAAAGGTAACCAAAAGTCCAGTTACTGGGCAATGTTCTGCAGAAAGGTACCCCAAAGTTCAGATTAGACATCACCACAGATTATGATTAGTTTGATGTTATTACCCTGAACAAGCAAACCATTACTGAGATTGAACCTCACTCAATTCATTCCCCAGCTGGGATTTGAAAGAGCAGCAGTGACTAGCAGAAGGTGCTTGGCCAGTTAAGACCATCCCTTGGCAGGGAAGGAGTGAAAAAGATTCACTCCATTTTTCCAGGTGAACTCTTCACACTTTAACACACTAGCCTAGAAAGGTGTATTTGAAGGAATTATCCTTTATTTCTTTAATGTTATTCTTGTTTTCTCAGCCAGACATTTGCAGGGCATGACAGTAGTCTGCATGAAATGCTGTTTCAGCTAGTCTTCAAAAACCATTTCAAGCTCCTCCAGTTTGCTACTTATTAACAATTTAATGCAGAGGAGGATAAATAATAATGTGAATGGCCATAAATAGATACTCCTATAGCTGCTATGCCTAAATTAACACAATTAGATAGTAATTTGCACCTTATAGGACAAATAGGAGAAAAAGACAGTATTCAGAGATTTTTCTTTATAGTATTATTAAAACATGGCATAAAAACTTGGATAATATACTCTTCAAGCTTGTATTAAACAAGAAATTCTGTTTTCTGAAGAAACTAGGAAACATTTTTAAATAGAAAGTTTGCTTTAAAAGCATTTGATGGTAGGCTGAGAGAGTAATGAAAATCCTTCTGATAGAAATCAGAATAGTAGACACATAAGACAGCCTAGACCTATGTTAACACCATTTATAATCTATACTTCATTAAAATAAGAAATATATGAAATAATTTGAAATAATGGGGGCAGAAAAGAGCTTTAATTAGCTGAATGCAGAGACTAGATTTTTGCTTTTCTTCTTCTGATTTAGGTTTACCATTACTGATTTGAAGGATGATAACTACATAAAGGAAGCAGCTTGTGGAGTACTGCTTTTATTAGGAATCTAAATTTCCTATACACACACTGGAAGATGATCAAGATCTCATTCTATCGATGTAACACAGACTCTTTTACACTCTTCAAGTATGTAGTCCAACTATATTTTGTGCATTGGTATTTCTGGCTACGTGACTATTTTTAGAAAACTGGTTCTTTACTGTTACTGACTTGGGCTATGTACAATAAATTAAGGACAGACTGAAACCAAGAATCAATGATACTCAACTCATTGAGCCTGTAGCAGCTCACTTTTCCCCTTCTGTCTGCATTTTCCCACCTTAAATGCAGCCCCTGCTGACAACAGAGACGATTCATGTTTTTCTGGTATCTTGAGGACAATATACAAGTGCTATGTGATTATTAATAAAATGTTAGAGAAAATATCTTTGCCCTTTAAATATTTATAGCTAGGGAGACAGACTTGGTGATCCAGAGATAGCATACATTGATGGGAACAGCTGAAAGAAACAGGCATGCTTTCAGGCCCCAGCAGATCTACTCTCCAGCAGATCTGATAAGCAAATATTTCCAGCAAAACACAGGTTAAGCACAGGTGCTCTTCATCTGTTTTTAGGTTTAGTTGTACTGCTTTTCCTCTGATCTGATGAGACCAAAAACTGGTGTGGGTTTCCCCTTCCCCCCCCCCCCCCCCCCCCCGTAGTGTAATAAGAGATAGTAACTGTTCCTGTATAGTGGATGCTCTTACATCTTCAGGCCATTATCACAGCTACAAGACAACTGACTTCTACATATTCATCATCTACGTGAGTCTGATTAGAAATTCAGATGGAGATGTCTGGAAATCAACAAAGGATAAACAAAAAGATAGATGACTGTATGTCTAGTTTAATTTCAAAACAGATGTGCCAACTTAAGATTCTATGCCTAAGTTTTGATTAAACACTGAGTACCTGATGTTTTCCTCAGCCTATCCTCTAGCAAATAGCAGATAAAGTCTCTCAAGTTAACTCTGCATTTTATGAGAGCTTTGGTTTTTATGTGTGTCTGGTTTGTTTTAAGGGTAAACCTCAGTCCTCTTTTCAAAAGCTGATATAGCTTCTTTGCATAGACTTAAAAAACAAACAAAACCATATCATTCATAAAAATTCCTCTTAGGTATACAACTGGAGAGAGCAAGCAGTCCATCTTAAGTGTTCCTTCCAGCACTATTATCCCCAAACAGACTTTTCTGTGATTGTTTTAGGATTGTTTATAACAAATATTTAAGGCATTTGTTCAGCAGTAGGACAGTAGGATGTTCCACTTATTTCTCCTACTCTAACTTCCTCTTATTTTATGAAAAGGATGAGATTACATCACAGGAGGAAATGCGCCTGTCTGTGTTTTTTCCTGCCACACTATTTATTCTCTCATTGATTTATTCTACTGGAGGGCAAACATATTGTGCACAGCTACTTGTGATGCTGTGCCACTGAGATATCTGCTTCTGAGCATGTTATAAAATTGTTGATGCTGCCCGAAGCATCAATGCTTGCCCTCCAAAGAGAAAGTGTTGTGGGGTTTTTTTTGTTTTTTTTGTTTTTTTTTTTTTATTTCAGGGCAGTTATGTCTGATTTCCTTACCTTTTTTGCACTCTTGCTCCTAAATTACTAAGGTGCTGGACTACTTCAGATGCCACCTATAAGGTCAAGTTGATTTATATGTAGAGTCTTATTCTACTTTGCAAAGAGAATTCCAGCGACTGTTCTTGCTTTTAGACTATATTTAGGTGTACATATATATGTATGTACAAAAATGTATATACATATGTGTGTGTGCATAATTTTAGTTTAAACTCTAATAATCTATCTTCGGCAAAAGACCTGTGTCCTGCACTGCTCAAACTGAAACAGTCTAGCTAGTACGTTTTAACTTTCTGCATGCATTTTGTTGCAGACAACTGTATAGCAGCTGCTACATCAGTCAGGGACGTAGGAAAAAAAGGAATCCAGTCTGAATCATCTAAACAAGCACATTCCATTAAGATTAATTAATAAAAATTAGATTAGAAGTCTTGTGAGATGAGAAATTCCTGTACATACTTCCAATGGGTAACATTCATACCCCCTTTAATACACATTTGGAAAAGCAAAATGGTTACAAGTACAAAGCGTTCAGAGTTTCACTATGCTTGTGTTTATTTCCTCAAAAGGATACCTTTCTGTTCCCAGTACATATAACTAAAGGATCCTGGGCCATTGCTGAGGCTTCTGGATGCTAATGAAACACAAACAGCTACGGAAGCAGCAAGAGAAGAGATTTGCATCTGTAAACAGATAGAGGCATACAGCACACAAGATCTTACAATGCTTGCCATAAATAATTATTTGAAAAACACAATAATTGCTCTATACTATCAATATATTTCCTTCTTAGAACTGAACATCTGTGAATCATGAAGGCTAGTGCTATTGAAGATATGACCTGATAAACTAATGGAGACAATCTAGGCTTTTAAAAGAAAAAGCTCTCAGAACAACTACTTATTTGCATGCTGAATGCAGCACCATAGTAGAAATGAGAGGCATAAGAAAGGGAGCACAACATGGCTAGGGAAAAGGTGTAATAATTTTAGGGCTTAACTGTACGCCGAGCTTTAGAAAAGGAGCTTGGAGGCAGCAGGAGGGGGACGTGGAAGGAAGGAGGAGTTCTAATAACTTTTGCTTTATATTCATACAACGAAGCTCTTCTGAAACAACTAGCCAGTTGGCGAAAGTAACTGTCTGCCCTGAAAGTGGGTTATGGTAATTTCAGTAGGGGCGGATAGAGAAAGGGAGGGCAGGAGACAGAAGTAGGGAAGGCATGTACAAACATATCTGTATTCTGCTTTCACGTCTGCTGCTGGCACTTCTCCCGCTGCTTCTCACCCTGCATTGCCTCTCCCTGGCACTGAGCTGCCTGCTTGCCCGTGTCCTCTGCTGCTCCCGCTCGTGCTGCCAGCGCATAGGCTAGAACACTTTTTCTGCTCTTACCGTGCTCCTGGAGTCATAAATCCTCCTCAGAGTGATAGGTGGGCCAGGATTTACAGCAGGATGTCAGTTCTAGGTAGTAGTCTGACATTTGTGGGTAGGTATAATTTAAATGTGTTTTAAACAGCAGCTGGGAACACAAGTAGGTACAAGCATTTACAAACATACAGCAAATACAGAGATGATTTTCCTGTGTGACAACTAAGGGAAGAAAACTCAGTAAATAATTTTTAAAAGCATGAATAAACAAAAAAGGGGGACTTCTGTCAATTCTAAAGAGCTTTCTTATTTTGAAAAAGTAAATTTCTGCCTTGCATCTTGCTCTTTAGAAGATCAAATCAAACCCAAAATAACTATTGGCACTGCTAATAACACTAATCAAGCTATGATTCAAGTGGGGAGGAGACTATTAATTGATTTTGGATTCTGACATTGGTATTTGACTTTATCATGTCAGGCAATATCTTTATGAAACGTCTATTAGCACATTTACCCTTGTTTAAGTGAAGTTACACCCGGTCCATTTGAACTGGGGATCTGATTTGAAAGAGAAGTAAGAACTAAGCAAGAGAAATGCATTAAAAGAAGAGAGACAACTATCAAGACTGTAATCATAAGGAAACACGCTATTCAGAAGTGCAGTCACTGTTTCAACATCATACTGTCAGGAGGAGGCCCTAGCACATCCTGGAGATATGAAGCTTCTTGCTCTGCCATGGGACACCCAAGAATCAGCACAGACTTTGGCTTCTGATCAGATTAGGCCTCATGCTCATCAGAAGCATCTCATACTTAATAGAGTTTGTCTGTAACACAGCCTAAGAGGACTATTATTACAGGACCAGGCTGCCTCCATCCTCTTGCTTAATTAATTTTTCAGTGTAGAAGGGAAACTCCGTGGTCCCCAGTCTATCACTGATGTAACATATTACAGTATCTGATGACAGTCAGACCAGTCAGCCTCCGTGAACATCTGTGTATGAGCAAATCATTCTGTAGCCAGTTCAAGGTCAATCAAATAACGGACACATTAAAAACTGTGCATCAAGCTAACCAGGTAAAAGAAAAAGCCACACACTGGATTCTAGTCCTTCAAGATGAAAATAAAACCAGATCGCTTGGGAGACAGGTCTTGTACTAGGACATTGCTTTTACAAAAAGTGAACAATAATTGAAACAAACTTTTCACTGGAGTCTTTTAAAGGAAACTTTAGTCTAAAAAAAGATTTGGATGGAATTTTGCATTGAAGCAAAGCAAGAGCGGAGGTAGGAATGAATGAGGCACTGCATGCCATCATCAGATAGCCAATGGTCCTGTAGTAAGGGCACTCATTTATGAATCAGGTGACACCATCCAAGTCCTGACACAAAGCAATGCAGAGATAAGATTTAACTCTTCTTCATCTTCTCAGTGTCAGGTGATGCTTTTTCCACCAGGCTGTTGCCTCTGATTTCTTACAACAAAATGAAAGGTCTTGGCTTCCTCTTGATTTAGCATGAGGACGTTTTTGAAAGCTCAAATCTTTTCGTCAGGTTGGAAGCCCTTTCACTGTGGCTTCCTAGCCAATACATTTCATTGTGAAACAGGAGGGACGGAGAAAATTATAATCTCTGACTGCTCAGTGTCACAAAGCTACACACTGTGTCAAATAGAGGAAAAAGATAGTCCTGTCCCTGTGAATAGTGGCCTTATTTTTTTGTTTTGATTACTCAAGTGGATTTGTTGGGGTACTTGCAGGTGAAACGGGAGATCTGAATTTTGACAGCTAACTGGACAGACATTCTAAGCCACGTACATATAACTCAAAGATGAAAATGCTTTTAATACCATGCTGGGGAAAAAGGGAGCTTGAACGTCAAAAGAAGATACTTTGAGGGATGGGGCGAGTGCAAAGGCAAGGATTAAGCAGCACTTTATCATCAAGACTAACAGAATGGTCCCAGTTTGGGGAATCCTATTCTTTACGAGGCTTTTACTACCCCATCAGCAATACAACAAAAGAGAACCTATCATATGTACTTTGCCACCTTTTTCTTCTCTTCCCAGAAGAAGAGCTATAAGGATTTGTTATAAAAATGTCCTTGCTGCTTCGTTTTTATGAGAAAAGGAGTTGGTGAAGGAAAGCCACTAAATCAGAAGTGAAGGTTAGAAAGAACTTAGTCCTAAGGGAGTTTATGCCACAAACCGGATTTCATGTCTGAGAATACTCATTGCCTACCATCTCTATATGGACATTACTTTGAAAATTTCAGATGAGGGATATCACATTTTCCTGATATGTGACTTACTCATAGCCACCAAGCAAGTCAGTAAGGAAGCCGCTAGACAAAACCATTAACTTAGTCTATATACCAACAAGAAGATACTTGCATTTTTGCCATTGATGTGACACCAAGTCCCAGGTCACAAACTATTTTGATGCATTAATACATTGCTATAACACCAATAAATCAAAATTTATAAAATGGCTAATAAGACTTAATTATTTCCCAGTGACAACTATCTCACCTGAAACTATACATAGCTAATACATAGCTGTCCACAGCTCCTTCTAATCCCATAGCAGTAGTTCATCTACTCAGGTCCGTGCAAAAAGGTTGATCTGAGAAAAAGATCTATCAAGCACACAGTCTTATTCAACCTAATAAATATTTGTATCTGGATTAGCAATCCCCCATAGGTAAGAGCAGCATTAATCTTGATGAGGCCTTTAAATCAAGCACTTAAATCTTTCCATTTGCCAGTTGCCCTTTTTCAGTCAAAATGATACTATTTTCCTACCTCAGAAGGCTGTTAGTAAGATATATACATTAATGTTTGAATATTCTCATATATTAGAGCTAGGGACGAACACAGAAATTTCTACAGAAATGGAAATCTAACATAAAAGCCTTTCTAGATTCAAGTCAAATGTCACTGACAACTCCTGTGCTCACAGTTCTGCTCCTCTCTGCCAAAGGTAACTAAATTAATCTCACAACATGCACATAAAAGTATTATCACAAAAGAAATGTTACTACAGTATACTAAAATTTTATTTTTCTGCCATGAAAAACCTGTGTTGTTTTAGCAATATTTTTATTGGGTTTGTTCTACCATGTGTTTGTCATTTGTGCCAGCTTTGCTTTTTAAATTTGAAAATACGAAAAAGCCAGACGCCTCTGAAAAGCCACTGTTCCATGTGTAGAAAAAGGCAAAGCCCACATACATTTAAAATTTTGACAGCTTTAGTACAACATAGTGGGCTACAGGATGAAAAGTTTTTAAAGAAGTTAACCTTGTTTCCCATAAAAACTCTCAAAATTATTCATGCACCATTTAAATTTCAAGAATACACAGAGAACCCCTTCCCACAATAACCACAGGTCCCTGTAGATGAAAGAGTTTTCTACTGGAATGCCAAGACACTAGGAGCATCAGGAATTGTGTCTTTCCAATATTGCATATTTCTTCTATATCCATTATTTTCATGGGAGGCAAAAAACTTACCTCAGCAAAAAACTCCAGCAACAGAAGGAGCACACTTACACGAAGTTCCAGCAAGTAAGTTTCACCAGCATTTTTGGTTTGTTTCTTGACAGGATAAATTTAACTTGACAAAAGACACTTTGACAATACAGGATTTCAAAATGCATGCTTCAAAATCTCCAAATTACGAAACTACCTTAAATTAGATTGCACCTCGTTCTGAATTTTAACTTTAATGGTGTTCTTCAGACATATTTTAAAGTTTCCCTTTGCAACTCTGATGACTAGAAATATTTTTTTTTTGTTGTTATTATAAGTTCTTATAAAAATTTAATAAAGCTAGTTTCTGAAGAGGGCAAATTTCAAAAGAGAACTTGATCTCTTGATGGGATACTTGTGATAAAGCTGCAGAACTACACACTTCCAGTCTTCCTTTTGAGCACTGAAACTTCTTGGACCTTTGACCAAAACAAAACAGCTTAGGGAGAGAATGTAAACAAGCAAGGAAGGGCAAACAAATATTCATATTGAATACTTCCTAGGTCCAGTGATGACTTATTCTCCTCTGGATCCATAGACCTAGTTACAGTCTCCTACCAAAGTATTTTCTGACAAAGCCTTTCCATAAGCTATTCATTTACATAAGCCAAATCCTTTCTGGAACAAAAACATCCCTTTTGTAACTTAAACAGTTGTGCAAGTTAGGTTAACACTAAATGGGAAAACCAGACCCAAAATTTCTGCATGCAGCCAATCTGGACAGTCATACATCAAAAGTGTTAGCATTTTCCAACTCTTCTAGCTAATGACAGACAATATGATAAGAACATAGCTTATCTATAGGAAGTGACTCATCAAAACATCAACATATGTATACTTTCTCCCTCCAGAAGGGGTCAAAAAAATTTGGAGAGAGACTTCATCCTCTACTGCGACAGAGCAGGACATCACAGAGTGTGGGTGGGTTTGGGGGTTTTTTTGTTTGGTTTGGTTTGTTTTGTTTTTGTTTGGGGTTTTTGTTTGTTTGTTTATGTTGGGTTTTTTTAATAATTAGGTTTAGTGTATGTAAGTCATCACAGACATTTCCTTCCTTTTATCTACCTTGGAAAAAAGACAGCTTTTAACTGTTTGGGTCTCTAAATTGGCAAGACTACTCAGACCTTTCAAAAGGCATTATAGGCAAATGTGTTCAAGGCAACATATTTCCTTAGTGTCCAAAATGAACACGGTACACAATTAATCATTTTGTCAATTAATCTTAAGTTTATCAGTGACAAACCAATTAAAAAAATCCCCAAAATTTTTGATGATGCGGTTCCTTTAGAGATGTGTGTAAGAGAAAAGAAGTAACCATGAATGCCTCTCTAGATGTGCTATCATTCTTTGCTTGGATATTTGTGCTTATTCGTAATTCTGGCTTGTTCACATGCTCCCACTACAGTAAATCATTTTAAACATAACAAGTTTCAATGGATTATTTTTATGGTTAATGGAAAAAGGCCTCATTAGAAGATTTTACTGTGCTTATTCAATGCCACTTCCCAATGAAAAGCAGATAAACTAAGCTTACGTCCTGTATAGAGTAGCTAAAATAATTTACCACTGTAGATGAGAATTTAATTACCTCCAAGTTTAAATTTACTTTTGTTTCCCAAAGTAATTACCTTAACCCTCTTGAGGTGTATGTACCTATATCAAGAGAGGGAGTTTTGTCATACTACATAAAGCATTAAATCTAAGCATTAATATGTGACAAGTGATCAGTTAAGGGATTTATAAATAGATAACTGTATCATCGTTACTCTACACGTGTAATTAGGGCTTGGCAAAATTCCAACTTCCCATCCTGCAGAATAATCTGAAGCTAGGCTAACCCTAAAACTAGATGCCAAAGTAATAAATTCACAAATACATATGTCCCGGAAAAAACCCATTTTCTTTCAACTCTACTTTTTTATCAATTCTCACTACAGTAAGTTGAAATTGCACATAATCGTTGAAACAAGTGAAAGGTTGCCCAAAAATGTTGATAGAATTGATGCCCCTTCACAGCACAGTAGGATTAATTAGACACACTCCTGGTGATGGGCTGCTCTATCGAGCAGATGTTTGACCCCCTACTGAACCGTTCTACTATAAGCATAGTGGTATGATCCTCATTTAGTTACTCACTAGGAAGAAAAGCAACTTTTGTCAGCACAGCTCAGAAGATACATTTAGCTTCTGCAGACTTACAAAGAATCCCTAACTCCCACTGATTTCAAGCCTGTCTTCTGTTAATACCAGCTCAACCCAAAACAAGTGCCTTGTTTCAGGAGGTACCTGTAGGTAAAATGAAAGTGCTTGTGTGTCAAGCAGCTGAAACTGAGACACCTGTTAAAATAGGTGAGGTGGCACTAGCCCTTTTTATTCCTGCAACACAGCTTTGAGAAAGGCAACCCAATCTCAGAGATCAAGACATTGAGCAGAACTAGCCCCTGCCGGAGGCAGAGTCCGTGCTGGGGAGCTTTTCCATGCATCATCCCCTGATGCTATCTACCTACCCACCCCAGTCCCGAGCTGCCAGCCAGGATACCTATCGTGGCTCCCTGGAGTGCAGGGGACCCCTATACGTCTTCCAAACCCAGATAGGTTTTGCAGCCTGGAACTCGTGCTTTTAATCCTGTTTTAATTTTCTAAATTTCAGATCCAAGCCATTTTCATCTTTTGTCTCTCTCTTGTGAGCTCAGATGTATAGTTTAGAAATGAGGCACAGTCCTTTGGAAAGACAGCTTTGCAATTAACCATCTGAGTGCATGAAGAATTGTCATAGCATCACATTTGCTTAAAAAGAACGCAGCCTGCAATACATAGCTTGTTAGAACAACAAGATTAGTCTTTTTTTTTTCTTTGTTAGATAAAATGATATTCTCATATTGGCCAGGAACACTTCTGTGTTCATATTGATACAGATCTCTCTTTTTCCCTTTCTGACTTTAATGAAGGGAGAACGAGGCATTTCAGATTTTATTACCACGGTCACTGCTGAAATGTGTATTAAATTAGAGATATGCCAGTGCTGGGGTTTTAACAATAATTCAGACAGCTATGGAACCACTACAAACATGTCAGTCTCTTCTCTCTGCTTAACATCTGCTTCAATAAATCCAAATCAGATGCTGGCTTGGCAAGTCCACAGTAAAGCCTGTGAGCTCAAAGCAAACACCTTTCTAAACCACCTCTTATTAAGGACAGACATATATAAATGCAGATATATTCATAAGAAACTAAGCTTCCCAAACCAAGCAGAGCTCACCATTACATAATTATCTACAACAGCTGAGTACCTCGATTTCTGAGCCACTCTTTTTTTTTTTTTTTTTTTTTTTAGTTTACAGAAGAGGATGACAATTAAACACAGATGAAAGAGTTGCATTTTCTTGTTAAGGTAGCAGCACAGTTGGGATGTTTTTGGGTGTATATGTGCATGTAGGCACCCCATCTCCACCTTTCCTAAGCCTAATTTCATTTTTTGTGAGTAGGACATCACATAATCTGACTAACCCCTCCCTGCCAAAACTAGGAGAAATCAAAACTTTAAATGTCAAATCCCAATACATCACTGGTAAGGAAACTTTGGGAAGAAGAGAGGAAAATATTCACCTCACAGCATCAGTGGCGTGGTATTTAAGTTTATTTGATTTGTTGTCATTAGCTATATATCTTGACTACACCCCTTGCTTATTCTTTATGATGTGTTTTGTACATGGCATTTTCTTTGATTCCTTTTCATGAGAATTAAACCACTGCAAGAGGTACAAATGACCAAGGCATTGTGCACCAGAAATCCACCTACAACTATTAAAAGAGGTCAGTCTAACACCAAAACGTCCTTGTGACCTACAGTAAAGGAAAAAAGTCAGAGCGCTATTGACAGGCACAGGCAAGCAGAAGAGGTGATGGAGATTGATGATACCGTAGCGATTCCTCCAAGCCACTGGGCAAACAGTCGCAGCCACAGTGACACATGACAGCAAATCCATCTGTGGTGGCAGCGGGAGCTCAGACCATCCCCAAAAGACCAGCCACTGGTTCAGAGCTGGCAAATGCATGTTCAGAGCAGCGCTGAGCTGAACACACACATCTACGTACAAACACGGTAGCGCGCTTCATTCCTGCCAGCTACTGGGGGAAAAAGAGAGGCTGGGCTAAGTTTGGGAAGGTAGCATGGGCAGCCACCAGAAAGGACCCCGCTGTAGCTCCACAAGGGGAAATACAAAGCATTGCTTTTCCCCAGCAGACTGGGTAGGCTTTTGTCTCAGCATTTCTCTCCTGGCAAACACCGGGCGGTAATTATGGTTACCACGTGCTAGTAAATAGCAACTACCCTCAGAAATACAAAGCCTTTTTTAGACCAAGTATCTGAAGGGAGGAAGCTCCCTCAATCTTCACTGCCATTTGAATTCAGACATTTCTCTCCTCCTTGCATAATTTGCTACACATTTCTAATTTGTCGCATATGAATGTACACTTTTATAGCGCGACCATAATACTTTGTAATCATCAGAGATTGATTTACACCCCCCCCCCCTTTTTAATATGTGCTTTATACTTGACATTCTTGTAAAGGTGGGTGGCAAATTGCTGCAGTTAAAAAAACACGTTACCATAAATTTTGAGACAGGGCAAAGAAGTGTTAGCAGTAGTTCTGTGGTGCTATAAATACTCACTTTTATCTGCTTTGAATATTACAAAAGAGTGGAACAAGTCATTTCCATCTAGGGAAAGACTTATATGGTGAGTTGACCCTGTCTGGAGGCCAGGTGCCCACCAGAGCCACTCTGTCACTCCCCTCCTTCACCAGACAGGGGAGAAAAGGTGTAATGAAAAGCTTGTGGGTCGAGATAAGGACACGGGGAGATCACTCGCCAATTATCTTCATGGGCAAACCAGACTCAACTTAGCGAGAAAATTCATCTAATCTATTACCAAGCAAAACAGAATAGAGCAATGAGAAATAAAATCAAATCTTAAAACACCTCCCCCCACCCCTCCCATCTTCCCAGGCTCAACTTCACTCCTGGTTTCTACCTCCGCCCCCCTCAGCGGCACAGGGGGACGGGGAATGGGGGTTACGGTCAGTTCATCACGCGGTGTTTCTGCCGCTTCTTCATCCTCAGGGGGAGGACTCCTCACACTCTTCCCCTGCTCCAGCGTGGGGTCCCTCTCACGGGAGACAGTCCTTCACGAACTTCTCCAATGTGAGTCTCTCCCATGGGCTACAGTCCTTCACGAACTGCTCCAGCGTGGGTCTCTCCCATGGGGTGCAGACCTTCAGGAGCAAACTGCTCCAGCGTGGGGTCCCCCACGGCATCACAAGTCCTGCCAGCAAACCTGCTCTGGCGTGGGCTCCTCTCTCCACGGATCCACAGGTCCTGCCAGGAGCTTGCTCCAGCGTGGGCTTCCCACGGGGTCACAGCCTCCTTCAGGTGTCTCCACCTGCTCCGGCGTGGGGTCCTCCACGGGCTGCAGGTGGAATCTCTACACCCCCTCATCCTCCCTCCATGGGCTGCAGGGGGACAGCCTGCTTCACCATGGTCTTCACCACGGGCTGCAGGGGGATCTCTGCTCTGGTGCCTGGAGCACCTCCTGCCCCTCCTTCCTCACTGACCTTGGTGTCTGCAGAGTTTCTTACATCTTCTCACTCCTCTCTCCAGCTGCAAAAGCGCTCTCTAACTGTTTTTTCTCTTTCTTAAATATGCTATCACAGAGGCGCTGATTGGCTTGGCCTTGGCCAGCAGCGGGTCCGTCTTGGAGCCGGCTGGCATTGGCTCTGTCAGACACAGGGGAAGCTTCTAGCAGCTTCTCACAGAAGCCACCCCTGTAGCCCCCCTGCTACCAAAACCTTGCCACGCAAATCCAACACAATGTATTAGAACTGGGAGGTCTGTAAGTACTTCAGCATGTTTTTCTCAGTTCTGCACTGATGCCCGAGTAATGTCCAAGTTCACGTGTTTTCACTGTTCGTTTATTTTCACTAACACAACTAACAGTTATGGGCCTCTCTCTAACGAGCAACATGGTGAGATGTTAGAGATGCTGCATGAGGGAGTAGATAGTGTCGGAGGCCCCCAGAGCAGTGCTGTTACCCTGCTGGGTACTGAGCTCTACCAAGCAGCCCAAGTACAGCACCGTGGTGAACTGGTTACATTGCTTCTCCTCCCTGTCCTGTGCAGGACAAAGATGTATCCGGAGCTACCCACCAGCCTAAGCTACCCCAGTGATTTGATTTTAGTTCTCTTGAGGGTTGAATTCAGCCTCTTCTAAACTGCGTGATACTCTAAGCATTTGGTATGCTGAGATGGGTGGAAAAACTCAATCCTTATCTTCTTTAAATGAAAAATGGGGGGGGAAGAAAGATTTTATTTTTAATAATATTGTCAAACCTAACCACATATGGAAACACAACAGCTTTCCAAAAAAAAATTTTTCTTGAGAAAATTGCTCAGGTCTGAAAGGCCTGGACATGGGGAGGAAGACTGTCATGACTCAGCATCAGGGTACTCACCTAGGATGAGGTAAGCCCCAGTGCCTAACCACAATCTATTCCCCACATCCCAGGTGAGTAATCCAGCCTCCAAACTGTTAAGTCTCCTGGTACAGAAACCTTTTAAATACCCTGGTTTCCTTCTGCTTTGGATAGGGAAGCTTTCTGACACTATTAGTGTTCCCACCCACCTCTGTTGATGAGATGCCCAGTCATCATTAAGTCGTCATATGACTGAACTGGCCGTTAAACTATATATTTTTTTAAAAATCCTTACAGGACTGTATTGAAAGAACATTACTGCCCTTTACAGTCTAGAGATATTCAAAGGACTGAGGGAGGGCAGGAAAAGACAGAGTAGGACATCAAGGAGAAAAAGAAACTCCTTCTCTCTCCTATACTAAAATCCTGTACCTAAACAAAGCAGGAAAAATGTAGGAATAGCTTGGTGGGAAAAAGTGCCAAGGCAGTTCAAACATTTCCCACTTTCTCAGATCGGTTAGCCCTACTTGGCTAACACTTTCACAAGGTGTCAACCAGTTTCAAGGGTAAGCTTTCTTACTCTCTGAAATGAGAAATGTTCCAGAACAAATTTCATTCACCTTCTTCCATATGGCTCCATAGCTTGTTAATCAGACCTTATACAACTTTGCAGGGTGGAAGCAATGCAGATAGCCCATTACTGGCTCTTGTCTGGCCATAGACAGATCGATATTAGGAGATAGTTGAGGCAGGCTTTCCGGCTCAGTCTTTTGAGAAACACCTGCTAAAGGAACTACCAAAGTCTGCATGCTAAAAATCATACAAGACAGCTTTTCAACAATGATTAGAATCAAGAGAAAGAGGTAAAATGTTAGTGCTGTAAACACAAAGCCAGAGTGCCCCCTCTAATTTTTTCAAGCCCTTATCTCCTCAAATAGGGATCCATGAAAAGTCATATAAGACAGAAAGCATGTATAACTAAAAACCTAGCAAAGTGACGGGACATTTGAAAAAATGTTGCAATGGATAAATAACAGTTTACGGGCACATTTGAACATTCACGTTCTGCTGCTGCTGTTGCTTCTGAAATCCTCCTCTGCAAAAACAGGAGCTCCTCCCAAAAGTCAAAAAACCTTTTTCCTGGACTGGAACTCTGGAGGTAGCAATGCTTATGCGTTTGAGCTAATACAATATGCTTTAATTATCCAATCTCTCCCATGAACTAAATGCTCAAAGTTATAGACAGATTAGCAAACTAGCGAGAAGCCAGCCAGCTGAATTTCAGCTTTTTTCTTTCTGTAGGATAGGATGGAATATGGTGGAACCATCTGTAAATGCACTTGGGTTTCAGCACAGGAAGAATCAGAATTAATTAAAGGATATTTTAAACACACTAATGTCATCTTGTGATATTCTATAAAAAGATATTTCACAGAGATTCTTCAACTAGCACTGTGATGCAGGAAACTGCCATCATATCAGGATCCTTCATTTGAAGAAGGACTCTTCACCTGTTTCTGAAGTTAATTCTATTTCTTTCCTCCATAACAGCATAGATGAAAACTTGAATTCGTTTATTCTGATCATTATATAAGATATCCACACATTCTGGTGATGTGTATATTTACACCTGTGAATATGTGTTTGTAAATATATATAAATGGATGAGAAATATGTATATATGTACAAACAAACGTACAATCGCTTCTGTGTACATGTATATTTGTGCTTTTGTCTTGAATTCAGGCAGAGTGCAATCTGAAGAAGTTGATAAGTCAAGGCATTGCACAATTGCATACATTTTACTTTCTGTTGCTAGGACACCACAGCCACGTCTGGAAATGGTTCCCGTTCATGCTAATGGACCTGCCACTTACAGGTCTGCGTGATGCCTGGCCAGGCCCCGAGAGCTCACCTTCATGCCGTCAGCCCGGGGTCCAGGCCCGTCTGCTCAACCCCCTGCGTAACCAGCCTGCTGGACTATGGCAGATGTTACGCAATGGCTGTTGCTTTGCTTGCCTCTGAAAGAAACCACAAAAAAAATCATGAAACATTTTACGAGTCTGGATGCTTCAGTGAACGCAATGCTTTTTTTATACCTTGAAAAAGCAGTAATTGTCCTCTCCAGGCAGTATACGGCTAGTAACATAGTAGAGGGATCTAGGTATGTCTAAAGTTTTTAGACAATGTAAAAAAACTCCAAAACTCTGTCACTGAAAGATAACTTTATACTTGAGCTCAATTCAGTAAGTTTCTGTAAATAGCTTATGACCGATAGAAAAGCCATCAATAACACAACGTCTTCACAGTTACCATCAGCATTCAGTGGTACAACTCAGGTGGGTTGTGGCCTAATTCAGTTTACACTTTGACCTAATCCATGAAGTGCACGATACGTGGCAATTGTCAAATGTCACAGTACTAGGCTCACTATAAAATGAGCTGTGTACTAGTGCCGTACAGCACTGGTGCTTCTTACTGGGAGCAAGGCCAGACTTTTTCGCCTTAATTGAAACTGTAGTGTCCATTCAGACCCTCTGTGTCAATATTAAACTATTTTGAGCCATACGACTAGTTGCCTGAGGCTTTCTTTTATTGCCTGGATCTATGAAGAAATTCTTTACATTATGAGGTAGAGGTTTAGGGTATAACGTCAGGCTGTACACAGATACAACTGCCATGAAACTGTTATGTTTGGACCTTTTTTTAAATTTTCCTTTTTTTTTTTTTTTTTGACTGCTCAGAACTTTACACTTCCTGACAAAAGAATTTAGGAAAGTCATGGCTGCCAGACTGAACTATTTGTTATTGTGCCATGATAAGCATTACAGTCAGTCATTTCACCACTG
Source organism: Balearica regulorum gibbericeps (assembly GCF_011004875.1). NCBI lineage: Eukaryota > Metazoa > Chordata > Aves > Gruiformes > Gruidae > Balearica > Balearica regulorum. The sequence continues at coordinate 97,057,059 of NC_046184.1, forward strand.
CCACAGTCAGTCCTAGGGACTGCATTTGTCAAGATCAAAATTAACATCTTAAGATGGAGTAGTTGTAAGATTAATTTTTATAAATGTGTTGTGGTGGGTTGACCCTGGCTGAGGGCCAGGTGCCCACCAGAGCTGCTCTATCACTCCCCTCCTTCATTAGACAGGGGAGAAAAAGTACAACGAAAAACTTACGGGTCGAGATAAGGACAGGGAGAGATCATTCTCTCATTATCATCATGAGCAAAACAGACTGAACTTAGAGAGGGAATTCATCTAATTTATTACCAAGCAAAACAGAGTAGAGGAATGAGAAATAAAACCAAATCTTAAAACACCTCCCCCCACCCCTCCCAACTTCCCGGGCTCAACTTCACTCCTGGCTTCAACCTCCGCCCCCCCCAGCGGCACAGGGGGACGGGGAATGGGGGTTACGGTCAGTTCATCACGCGGTGTTTCTGCCGCTTCTTCATCCTCAGGGGGAGGACTCCTCTCATCGTTCCCCCGCTCCAGCATGGAGTCCCTCTCATGGGAGACAGTCCTTCACGAACTTCTCCAATGTGAGTCTCTCCCACGGGCTACAGTCCTTCACGAACTGCTCCAGCGTGGGTCTCTCCCATGGGGTGCAGACCTTCAGGAGCAAACTGCTCCAGCGTGGGTCCCCCATGGGGTCACAAGTCCTGCCAGCAAACCTGCTCTGGCGTGGGCTCCTCTCTCCACGGGGCCACAGGTCCTGCCAGGAGCTTGCTCCAGCGTGGGCTTCCCACGGGGTCACAGCCTCCTTCAGGTGTCTCCACCTGCTCCGGCGTGGGGTCCTCCACGGGCTGCAGGTGGAATCGCTACACCCCCTCATCCTCCCTCCATGGGCTGCAGGGGGACAGCCTGCTTCACCATGGTCTTCACCACGGGCTGCAGGGGGATCTCTGCTCCGGTGCCTGGAGCACCTCCTGCCCCTCCTTCCTCACTGACCTTGGTGTCTGCAGAGTTTCTTACATCTTCTCGCTCCTCTCTCCGGCTGCAAAAGCTCCCTCTAACTGTTTTTGTCTTTTTAAAATATATTATCACAGAGGTGCTGATTGGCTTGGCCTTGGCCAGCAGCGGGTCCATCTTGGAGCCAGCTGGCATTGGCTCTGTCAGACGCAGGGGAAGCTTCTAGCAGCTTCTCACGGAAGCCACCCCTGTAGCCCGCTACCAAAACCTTGCCATGCAAATCCAACATATGTGTATATAAATTACTTCCTTCAGTCTGCAAAGACGAGCCACTCATTCCAACATGAAGCAGCTGAGATGAGACAATACAGCACACTATTTCATATGTTTCTTGTCTCAGTGTGGTGTGTCCCCTTGCACTGATATTTGCAGTGCCTAAACAGACATGATCTCTACTCTGTAGAAATTGCCTATAAACGCTACACCTTGTACATGCATTTAAACGAGAGTGGCTAAGGCTCAGGACACAGTGCCTTTTATGAATATTTCTGTTTACGTAAATGCCAAGATCCTCATTTCCCAAGTTTTCGGCCTCAGTAACTGTTCCCACTCCAAATGAAAGACTGACATCAATTATCCAAGTGTCCATCGCCCTTCCACTCAACAAAATCTCCTGCTGCAGATTGTGTAAATGGCCTGGCATATGCAAAATCCAGTATATTTGTCTCTGAAAGACTGCCAAAGGCAGCAGAGAGTTCATGCATAAGGCAGACTGGCAGAGCTCTCTGGAGGAGTTTGTCCGTTTATAGAATGTCTGACCTTAGAGAGGGCTATCAGCTCCCCACTTCTACAGGAGCTGTGCATGCAAGTCTTTGTACCTCATTGCCTGAACAACTTTGAGAGTCAAGACCAAAAAGATTGCCTGAAAATAACTTTCCAGAAGGAGATTCAGGAACATGGCCTGATACAAGTGTTAGCCTGATGCAGCCTTCATTTTCTCAAAGTGCTTTGGTACAATTTTCCTGAACAAAAAAATCTTCAGAAATTACTATCAGGTTAACACCAAAATTACCATTTCATTTTCATTTGTAACTTACTCCTTCAAAGATTTAGATCTTTTGAGTAAAAGTAAGTAACAATTTTCTGTGAGACACTGTGGTTACAAATCACATTGCTTCGCTGCACTGAAGCCTGATGAAAGCTCCCTGCTGCTGGTCAACTTTACATACACATAGGAGTTAAATTAAAAGGGTGAGATATTCCTGAGAACCTCCACCTTACCTGTATCCTTTTGCAAGGCTCAGTATTGCAAATTCTGTTTTTCTTGAGGTATTCATATATTTTGCTGAAGCATGCTGCACAGCTCATAAGACTTAATTAAAACCCAGGATCTTTCAAGAAGAAGGGAGGATTCACATAATTGTGCCCTTCTCCCTTTTGATATATCTTCCTCAGCACCAAATTCACAGAGAGAAACTGGAGAGCAGTACTGCGGGCAAGAATTTTGTTCTTGGCTTCAATGGTCAAGTCTCAGCCACTCTTGGCTGAATATCTCATGATATTTAAGAATAGTCAGTACAGAGCAAGTGCTAATACCACGATAGAAAGGAAAAAAAAATAGCGAAACCTTAACAATAATTTTCTAACTTTTCACATACGTGTCCCTAGAGCTCATGTTTGTTTATCAGCAATGTGAAAAAGCAAATGAAAATAGAATTTTGCAATGGGTATAACTGTATGATTCAGCCATGTGTGTAAAAGACTGAAAGAGAAAAAAAAAAAAACAAACAACAAAAATATGGGGACAAAACTTAAGTTTCTAGGGGAATGAGATAAAATAATATGAAAAAGAGCAGAATAATAAGTATGCACTTGGGAACTATTTTACGGAGGAAACAAATGGATGCAAAGAAAACATAGTGAGAATATGGTCTACAACTCTCTTCTCCATTGTGGTTTTGTAGAGACACACCAATGCTCTGAACTAACTAATTCTTTAAAGTAAAACAGGCATTTGATTTTAAGACATATGTTGATTACAAAATTTATATGCTGGCTCACCTATGGAGCCTTCATAGCTGCTGTCATCAATAGTCATTGTTAAGGCTCAGAAAAAAAATCAAAAGAATGAGAAAAAGGACATGTGAGTGATCCCAACACTACTTTTTACTCATTTTGTAATGCTGGGGACCTCAGTCCAAATCCATACTGACACCAAAATAAACTTTCACAATATGTTTGTGGAAAGCTTCCATCTACCAAAATGTAGATATACCTTAAAAACAATATTTCCCTTACCACAAAATAGGTTAAAGAATAGCCCACATAAATCTCTTGCAAATTATTATTTTGAGGAGCATAGCGACACAAAGCAGGTTCTTGCTCTCTGGAAAGTAGTGGATTTACCATTAGTGAACATGTACTGGGCACAATGTTTTTATTATTTTAGAATAGCAGGAACAACTCCTCCTTTTTAGTTAAATTTAAAAAGTTTTCAGCAATTCTGGTAGGATAGCATCATCCCCATTTTGTTTTCTATTCTGCTAAATTAAACCTCCACATTCAACAGAGTATTGTGGGCTGAATTCCTGGTTATGTTTGAGTTATATTCCTCATTAGCATGTTCTGAGTAGAAGCAATAGGTTCTCCAATTAAAAAAGGTATATTTGAAGAGAGACACAATGACAGAATGGCCACCGTATGGCTAACATAATGCATTTAACAGTTATAGTACTTAGCATAAACAATATTGTTGACTGATAACAAATAGACTCCACTTTAATTGATATAACAGATAAAACCACTCTTCTGTCAAATTAAACTTTGGAAAATGAGTCCATCAGCCCTTTTAAAATACAGCCTAGGAAGATTAAAGTTCACATTCCAGATGGCCCAAAAATAACCACTAAAAGCTTCCAGCTATGCTTGAATTAACAAGCCACTGTATATGATCCACAAATTTGACATATTATGAATTAAGCATATGATGATGGGGAAGGGGAAAGAGGAGGAAATGAAGACAAAATGGGGAATACTCCCTTAGCTTTAGATAACTAGTTTAAGCATCCAAAATATAAGGCTAAGTCCCCAGGGCTTCTTTTATTATCAGGAAAACCGAAATAATTTTCTGGCAGAACTGTTCTCTGAAGGAGTCCATACTGTGCTCTCTCCAGAATCCTACCTCGTCCGGCAGCTTAATCTAACACCTTCAAGCTGAACAGCACAAATAATGCTCTAAGACTTACAAGGACCATTACTAACAATGATCATTTCAGATCATTACATATGTTACTAGTGGATATTAAGGGCATTTAGGCAAATGGGTTTGTTATGGCATCTCACTATTCTGCTTTACATTACTTCAGAAGGGGATACTGAATTCCCAACAATTTTTTTTTTTTTTTCTTTTCCCCAGAATAACTGAAAACATCAGATGAAGGTATCATTGTTACTACAGGAGTTTTTAGAGATCTGGCTAGGGGAAGGAGACCAGAAGAGTTTATTGCAAGGGATTTGCACAAGTTTTCCATTCCAATTAACAAACCAAAGCTGTTACTTTTTGCCCCAGTTAGCTCAGTTGCCACACAGAACTACCATTCAGATTTAAAAGGGGAGAGAGCGAGAGAGAGGTCAGGTGTTTGTATTTATAAGACTACAAGGAAAGAAAGGACAAACATAACAGATTTAACAATTTGGTATGCCCTACTGTTTAGACTATGAAATAAACACAACAGAATAGAAAGATAAGTACACAGATGAAGCAGGACACATGGGTTTTCTTCAATTGTAGTATGAAATGATCACCAGTGATAATCACTGATGATTAATGCCTAGATACTGAATTCAAACTTTATCCTGAGCTACATCCCTGATACATTTCTTTTGTAAGGCTGCACCTGATGGTAGCCAGCATGTAACGGTTCAAAAGCCAGATCTCGGAGATCTGACTTTGACTGGACCAAGGCTTCTTTATTTGCACAGACAGCAACCATCTTCCCAAGGTCTAAGAACAAAAATGGCAGCAGGAAAACACACTCTTTCAAACTTAAAAAACCAACACAACTTCTCCCTAGAAGAGACTAAAATGAAGAGAAACAATCAGAAAATAATCAAAAGGGAGGTATACTACATTTTTCAGGTTTTGAATAGCAATTTGGAGAGCATTTAAAAGTAATGTTCTTATATTTTGAGAAAAGCTTGGGTAAAGAACTGTCATGAAAGAACTATTTAAAACAGTCATGTTGAGGAGAGGGTGAAAAAGAAAGAGAAATAATCCCCTGAGAAACTGGAGGAAAGAAAAGTGGTCTTAAAAATAGAGTCCCCTTCCAATACACATCAAAAGGAAAAGACAACTAGGGAAGACATTAGTTGTAAACAACTCCTAGCAGGGAGCCAAGGGTTCACAAAGATTCATCTTTCTACAGGCAGAAGATAAGAAACAAGCTGAGAAACTCAAGCATAGTAAACTGCTAGATTAGAAAAGTATGTATTCATGTGTCTGCTCTGAAGGAAAAAAAGGATGAAATAGCAAATGAAGACAAAGCACCAAACCACAGATACTTCTGAATACATAAAGCCTGTAACATAACATCAATTTCTCATCATGAATTCCAGATTAATTTAGTGAGAATGTGAAAGCTTTACCGCAGAAACTGATAGACATTTTATGTTACAGCACAAAGACAAACAGAATTGGATGTAGTCACATGGTCATGGTTTTTGTTCGGAATTGCTGGGGAGTCAAACCAGCACGTTTTAACAACATATAACATCGGATACTTAAACACTTCCTTGTGGGAGATCATAGTGTAGACTAAGATGACACAAATATTAGAGTAGACTGGGGGGACAAAGTTAAGTGAATAGAGAACTCAGAGCTGAGAAAGGTGAACAGCAGTGTGCCTGTAGGATTAACTCTTCATAACAACTATTTTGTATATGGATCACTAGCAAAGAAAAGAGGAATTTGGGAAAATTTGCTGATGAATCACATTCATTTTTTTGTTTAACGAAAAGTAAAAGAACCTCTCCCTGTTCATGAACACCCTGCAAAATACGACCATGCTGCCAAACTCCTCTCCTTAGCACTAAGACTTATGAGACTGTCAGACTGAGGAAGAATATGAGCATAATGGACAAAGTTAAACACATCCTTTTTTTTAAGGTAAGAGATTTTTTGGGATGCTTTCAAATGGTATTCAGGAGAAGGTGGAGACTGAAGAGCAAAATGGTTCCAGAAAGTTGGTGGAATTAACACAGAATTTTTCCTCTGTTTCCTTGTGAACAGCATTCAGGGAAAATAAACTCCCTCCTACCACACTACTAAGCAAGGCGGTACATACCACGGTCTTATTTCTCATGCTGTGAACATTAAATTAGGCAGCAAACAGATAACCAGTAGTCAAATGGATTGTGCCGTGTTTTGAAAAAGCTTTCGTACTATCATCAGGAAAATCACATTTTAAGGTAGCCACAAAGGTACTCATAAAAGTGTAAATAGAAGAGAACAGCATGCCAAAAATGGGTTTAAAGCCCCTGAATTATTTATCCAAAGAATGAGAGAAGTAGGTAGGTTTCCTTTGTGAGGCATTACAGTTTTACTGTGACAGCCATTCTTCTTTTTTTCTTTTGAGAAGTGCGAGAATGACACCGTGAAAGGAACAGCAGTGGAATTTAAAACCAAGAAAAGAGAACATTGCTTCCAGCTATTCACACTCATAATCTGTGAAATTTATGGCCTGAGAAGACACCATTGAAATTAGCCATCCCTTCTTTAAATTGAGCTCAGGGTTCTAGGATCCAGGTAACAACTTTTTCCTTTTTAATATTAAAATACAAGCAATCAAAAATCATACATGAAGATGTCACATTACCAAAAGTTTTGGGATTTTTTTTCTTCCTTGAGTTATAGGGATTAGTCTTTGGCAAAAACAATGCTAATAGTGAGGGGAAGTTTTTTCCTTTTTTTGGCAACACTTCTCAAAAAGATTTTTTGACTGTGGCATCATATTCTCACACTTTATAAAAACAACAACAAAAACCCCAAAAGACTTAAAATTTAAAAGTGTTGCACCAACGCATTTCACAACTGAAAACTACCATGCGCATGCTTGTATGACCTAGAGCAAGTTCCTACTCTCTACCTGGAGAGTGGAATGGCCACTTTTATACAGGGCACTAAAAAACTGCATTTGCTAAATCAGCCAAAGCTGTGCAATCCAGATAGCTTTTAAACAGGAAATTAATTTGGTCTGATGACAAAAAGATGAAGAAATCTACTAGCTCTACGCAGCCTATTATTGCTAAATTTTAACTGAATTTTCAGTTGCAATGGAAAAATTACAACCAGAAGCCCATTCATGTTACAGCTGCCAAACATAATTTAGGAAATCCGAAGTTTTCATTCAGTTTCAATCACTGTTTGTATACCCCTAATAAGTATAAGTAGTACTTCTAATTCCTTTTTTCTTAAATATGCAATGGAAGGGAGGGGAGATGTGTGACCGGGACCAGTTTTAATGAAATAACTTAATGATGAAACCATAGCTATGCTCTCATCTTAGCCTGAAGGCAAGAGAGATCGTATGCTACTGAGGCAAAGAAAAGAAAGTATAAATAAAGAAAGAACACAGAAATAAAAGGGGCAAGCCAAAACTTTAGTAACAGTTTTCAAGTAAGAACAAGATCAGAGATTCAGAAAAACACAGCAGTGTGGCAAAATAAAAAAACAGAGAGAAAAAATAAAGAGGAGGAAATGGCAGCTCAGCAAAGTGTGAATTGTTCCATCCCAAGATACTGCGGAGTTTTACTTTTCTATGTCTGACTGGAAGCTGTTTGGCCAGCACAGACTCATTGTGGGAAAACACCAGAGACAGTGAACGTAAAATCTGCACCTAACAGCGTGTTAGTCCCAGCCCATTACTGTGTGTATCAATAACAGATAATTATTGCATACTCCACATGGTGTATGTGTGATTTTGACTTGGCACAACAGAAGATGCCTTCGTAGGAGTGACCCAAGGAGTTGAGTGCTCCAGCAAATGGAGCAGGAAGCTATGATTTTAATTAAGAAATTAAATCAGTTTATTATCTTCAACAGCTGTCTTAGAAGTCTCTTTTGTATTCTACTCCTGACTTTATTTAAATACTTTGTACAAACAGAAGCATGGTGGTGCAAGCTTGTGAAAGATGATGTTGAGCCTGGTGCTAAGGATACCTGCATACAAGGGGAAACATTTAGCTACTAGTTTTACTCCAGCTAATGCGTACACAACAGAACTTGTTTTATTATAAAAAATTGTACTGAGCCTCCTTCTTATGCTCCCTCCCAAAAGTTAGCTTGTAATTAAAAAAAAAAAAAACCACTGAGAAACAAAACTATATACCTTAGTGAGTCATACAGTTCCTAGAATCAAGAAAGACTCATCAATAGCTCAAACTTTTCTAGGTTTCCTGAAGGATGAATATTGAATGAGTGGAAGCTGAGGCAAAAAGCTAGCAATTATCAACCCTTAGATCACTTCTACAGAAATCTTCCCTATAAACATAGCACGTGGAGTATCTTTTCACCTCTTAAGACCATGCTGACTTGCTCCACAGTTGGCTTCTGTATCAAAAGTTGAGGTTTTTGGGGAATAAACAAGTAAGAATGCTCAGAGATGTGAACAATGCTATTTACAAAGCTGTCAGTTGCACCAGGGTATTTTCTAACTCACCAATACCAGTAACAATGAAACTCAACTGTGAACAAGCTAATAAACCTCTGCAGATCTGCACACCTTCCAAGCCAAAACTCGCAAGCCTTAAGAATTCAAGGTTTGGAAGCAGTTGTACCTTTCTCCCCGTCTGGATCAACACATGAAGGAAGATTGACATCTGCCTTCTGTTCAGAGCTCACTCTCTCAGGAAAATGGTCATGATCTCCTCAAAGCCACTTCAGCCTTTGACTGACCTTCTTGAACCCATAGTGGTACCCAGAGAATGTCCTTGTGAAGCCTTTCACTGCCATACATGTCTACAAGTATTCAAGAAAAAGTATAGTGTAGTTTGACAGCTCATTACAGGAAAATCATCCACTTTTTTGTCTAATGCTTCTTTAATCTGAGGGTGATCAGACCTTTTAGGGCCTGGGTTTGGGGCCAGTTGTTTTCATTTTGGTCAGGAATGGGAGTAAAAGAGTTTCATTGTTTCCCTGTTTTCTAGGTCAGGCAACCAAGTACTGCAATTGCTGTGGTTAACCGCTGTCTCAAACTAGCTTATTTTAGGTATGCTAAGAGAGCAGGGACAGTCCCGTGTAATTAAGCAAAGAAACTGGGAGCCCTTCTTTGGAACAAATTTTGCTTCTTCAGGTCTGCTGGCTTAAAGAAAGCCCTCAGGACTCTCATGTCTTCTGGTAGCCTATCTCCAGCATGCTGCAATCCTTAGCACGCTTTTCTCAGCTGGACCCCTCTGCATGACCTTTACTGAGAAGGCAGCACTATTGTATTTTTTTCCCCAACAGACCAGACTCAGATGCTCCTCCGGGTCATTAAGGGGCCCCTTTGCTTTGCTGCAGTATTCAAGCTTACCAATTCATAAGGCAAAAATAGAAGAAAGGTTTCTAGTTTAAAAAGCCATAACCGTTGTCATAGTACTTCTCATTAAAACGTACTCTGTGCGTAGAAATCCTGAAAAATCTGAACCTTCTTAGTAAATAAATTGTCTTGTTCCTGCTCATCAGGAGCCCTCTGTTAGGTCTGTATTAAACAGGATTCTGGTGGGCTGAAAAACAGCACTTTATGAGAACTAGAAGAGATAAGTTTTACAGTTGGCTCTGAGGTTATCGTCCAGTTTTTAGAACTAAAATGTTAATTAACTCTAGTTGAGGTTATTAGTCCCACTTGCAGAATGTTTCAAAGTGGATGGCACCTTGCTAGTTTATCTCTGAATGTGAAAGAATTGCAGAATTACATCATTCAAAATGAGATTAAGACCAATGAGTTGACTGCAGTGCTCATTTCAGTGAGGTACTAACAGATAACAAAATTACCTGTGGCAGTACTAGCTTTTCTTTTTTTTAAGTATTTTATTAAGAACTATACAAACAAAATGCCAAGACAGACTCCATTCAGTGAACAGTTTAAGTTCTCAGTCTGAGAGCACAGTAGTCAGACAACTGTCAAACTCTCACCAGCTCTTCGCAACAACTGTTTTTCACAATATAAAAAAAAAAACAAACCACCACCACAAAACCCCCCTAGAGGAGCATACCGTAGGACTAGTGAACTTTAACCCTTTGTCTGATATATTACAAACCTGAAACAAGGTCAAACTATGGATACATTTGACTTAATATCCTTGAGTGATTGCTTTTCAAGAAAGAAAAAAGGACAATATTTAGAGAACAGTATTATTCAAACCTTCATAAATTTGATTGCAGTCTCAGTTTGTTTTGAGATAACAGGTAACAAAAAAAACCCAAATCAACTAACCACCCTGCATTTCTTTTCCTTCATTTATGCAGCTTCCCACTTTATCAGCTAATGGCTTTAAACTCTTATACATTTATTTCAACTCTACAGCAACATCAACAGTTACCTCTTAATTTGGCAGATAAATCCTTTCTTAGGAACCTTTTCACTTTCCCTGTTGTTTATTAGAAGCCCGCTTCTCTCACAAATTTCCAGCACTATCACTGATACAGTAACTACTAACAGATACCATCAGCCCCTGAAAAAGAAACATCTTCTTGTTTCAGTCCTTTCACAGGCATTTGGTGTTCATACAAAGAACACAGGTTACCAAAAATGAGAAATACTGAAAAAAGTATCATTAGAACAACTGCGGCTTCTATAGATCCTCACCCAGTAATAAAGTAGAAACTATTATTATTGGTAGTAATCTCACAAAGCTGTACTGAAGTGACACTTATAACCTTTGAATAATTTCAGGCTTTCATAAAATTGTTATCTTGTAAAAATTTTTTTTTTAAATTATTACAGCAGGTTTGACCTTTGGCCTTTCATATTCAATGCTGCAACAGACATGATCTGTTTAAGTAACTAAGGAAAATGTAATGTTAGATAATGTGAAACACATGGAAAAGAAGTTTCAAACTGTATTTTTAATTTTCCTTTCTCTCCTGTTTGTGCAAAGTCTGCTTGTCTTTGTTTTCTGTAATAGAGGATGTTAGTTGCCAAATTATTTTTACCTAATTTCTCAGTCTCGTGTAATATAAACCAAACAAATCATTTTGACATTCATTTGTGTCCAGTCTCTTTATGCAGAGACTTGGTTACATTGCTCTGCTGTTTTGGTAGGCCAAGTAATAGAGCAGTTCTTAAGATGGTCAAGTGCACCACGGTTATCTTTCAAAAAAAATTGATCCCAGCAGTAATGTGAACTCAACAACCAAGCTGACCTCAGATCAGTGCTGTTTCTTATCCTTTTCTAAAGCGTGTGAGAGAGGGAGCCTCTGGAAGTTTAAGAAAAGGGTCTAAGCAGCTCTTTGTTGTCAACTTCACAGAGCCAAAACAGCTATTCAGCTACTTCTGCATTTCCAAATACTCAACTAGTGCATCTCCAACCGTTTCCTAGTGTTTTCTAACAGTAGCCTTCATACATTCACATACCACTACCTTCCAACATAGACTCCCACACTCTGACACCTCGCACACTGAGAAAAAAATCTGCCACTCATGAAAAATCTGCAGCTTTAGTAAGACAACTAGCAGTTATCATCTGCCTATACTATACTTTGTACTCCTTGCCTTAACAGCTTCCTAGGGAAACCTCTATCTGGCTGGTGAGGTGAATTTGCTGACCTCTATCTCATGAAGTTTTTACCATGCGTTTTCTTCCAGGTTGCGAAGAATGAATAACAAGAAAGCAGAAGCATTATAGCTCACTGCATTTTGTATTTGTGAAGCTGAAGAACATTTCTATGGAATAGACTTAAGGCCTGATTCAGCACCTTTCAAGTGCTGAATTTCATCTAAGAAATACAGATTCCCATCATTGGCCACTTCACAAAAGAAAAAACCAAATAACTTTGTCTGTCTATACAAGAAAATAAAGACTTCCAGAAATTAGGTTAATAGCAAAATGTAGCGCATTGTGAAACAGTCTTCTGGAGGAAGAGAGATGAGTACATTGGAAATATACTACTTGAATGAAAAAAGGGACAGCAGGATTAGAGAGATTTATTGTAGTCTGAATATTGAATAGTGTACATGACCCTAATAGTTTTCCACTATCAATTCCCATGATTCGCATGTTTCAAACTTCATCACAATAGAATCCTCCAAGCTCTGCAGCCAATGTGACAAGTAGCTTTGCAGGTGTTGACATACCAAGTGGTATATTCTATAACTTTTTTTTTTCCTCCTTTAAACACATTCTTTTAAGTATGTGCTGCTGTCAGAAAAAGAGCAAAGTAATACTCCTTTCAGACAGAGAGGAAGCAGCTACCCTTGAGATACTCCTCAAATGTAAGTGGGGTCCTTGGAGTCCTCAGGGGTGCTCTTAGGGTAATGAGTTCTACTGGGAAATATGGTCATTTTTAATGGCCCCAGAAATGCTTTGCAAGCTCCTGCTGGCTTTTATGCAGGCAGATTATATGTTTTTAATTTATAGTGGTTTTACTGTGGTTCTTCAACAGAGAACGCCCTTCCTCACTGTCCAGCATGTTTGTATATCGATGCTTAAACTACTTCATTTCCAAATTACTGTGCCACTTGTTATAGGACTGCTGAACTGATGGCACAAGAAATTAAGTGACTGGAAAACTAAACAGCCTGTTCACTAGTTTTTACTTTGTTAGCTTATTTGAACTGCTTTGCATATCAAGAAATCATATGGCTTCACACCAGAGAATACAAAGCATTCCAAACACAAAAGAATTTAAAAGAGGGGAAAAAGAGTTTTAGGATCATCAGACATGCCTAAGGTTTCCAGTCATTGGCCCTTAAATTTTAAGGCTTTAACAACTGAATGCAGGCACCTCAAATGCTGGTGATTATCAGAATTTACAAGCTTGCACCTTTATTGTTTTCTCTGTAGACATCTTGAATTTGATTGATTTAACTGTGCAGATCTAACAGCTGTGACAACTGCCTGTTCCACTGTCACCTGTCTATTAACAGTTGTATATTTAGCTGCATCCCCTAACTGCCTACTGGTGGTAGATTTATAATAAGTGATTTGGCCTGGATTTAGGCAAAACATTTGAGATTCTGTGTCCTAACAACACTCCCTTAAGCCATCCACCTCCATTCCCTGTTAAGTTGTTTACTAACCAAGATAAATGAGTTTGCCCAGACAGGACAATGACAACAGTTGGCAGATACATTGCTCACACAGCTGACCCTACTCAATCTTAAAACAAAATAAATCTATGCTGTTTTGTTTTATGCATGCCTTATTAAATTACTGATATATAACTGGTCTGCCTCAGATTGTAGGGCACCTCTAATACACTGAGCTGCAGACACTACGTAACCTTAAAAAACCCAAAAAGGTTTATATTAAAAATAGTGTGAAAGAGACAGGTTCAGATGGAATGAGAGATGAGGGGAAAGACAAAAAGGCTTGTCTAATTGTCTTCCGGGAGCCCAATATGCTATCAACTGCCACAATTTACAAAGCAACTAATGGCTGGGAAAAACAGGTATAACACATTAAAACTGTTCCTTCAGAAGGTGGAGTCAATGCTTCAGAAATTGCTGTATCCATGGAGTGTCTGTTGAACCTCCATAACTAGAAGCACTCAGAAACGCCCTACAAAATCATTGTAGTTATTGCTGCTTTGACAAAGACCCATAAGAACCATTCATTTGAGGCTAAACATTTTCAGCTTGAACTAGGAATTTAGGAAATACTGGGTCTTGAGTTTTCTTTGCTGCTTCTTAGGAAACATGCAACATCCTGGTATTAGGGTTCACAAAACAAGATCTTGCTTAATTATGTACAACCATTATTCTAATCCAGTTCAAGAGGAGCTGGCAAAAAAATCCCAATTATTACGAACTCGCAAAGCATGTCACTTCAAGGTAGGATGGACATTTAGTCCACCCCTTATCATCATACACCTTGTACCTTTCTTTACAGGAGCATGAAATAGAAAAGGTCAGAATGGACCCAGTCAGGGAAGGCCTATATGACACAGATTTATTCAGGAAAAACTTTGCAAACTAACAAACTGAAAAGAAGCCTCCCCAGAAAGTCTTGAAAAATATCAACATCAACATCCAGGATACCCAAAGGCACAAAATTTGATTTTTTTTCTGCATTCTTCAGGCTTTTTTTCTACGTTTCTAAAAGAAATCAAGGAATGCTACTGTTCATTGCATTATGAGAGACTTTTGTATAATAATGAAATGAGAGACTAAGAAATAAAATACCCATTGCTCAATCTGTCAAGAAATTATCATATCATCCTTTTTAGACCAGCTAAGAAACATCAGCTATCTCATTTGCATGGCTGCAATAACTGAGTTTTTTGCTTAGTATCTTCTTAACAGGAGACAAGAATGTGAAAAATAAAACACATTATGTGTCATAATTTAAAAAATTATATTCTACATATATTTGGCCAGGTCAGCAAGCAGTCAGATTCAGTGAAAAGGAGGAACACAATTCCCTCTCTCCATATAGCTAAAGGGATATTTCACTCTTTAGTCTTCAGATATTTGTTGTTTATTTGGTTTTGTTTTTTTCATAAAGTAAACCCTAGTTACTCACCAGACTCTGCTCCAGACTTCCCATACTCCCCAAATGTGTTCCCTGTCCTGGGAGTTTTTGTGTGCATGGTTACTCTGATGCATGAAGTCATCTCCATTGTTCTTCACATTCTGTTAGCAAGAGTACAGATAATTTATGAATAACTAACATACTGGTTGGATAAAATGTAAATCAGCATACTAATCAGAAAATACTTTAATATAGCCTGCAGTGCTAATCCTATCCAGTGACCCCCCCGACCCCACTTCCTACCAGTTTGAGGGTAACTTCTTAAAACAAGACTTGAAGAACAATGTAGGTATAACATAACAACAGAAATTTTAAGTGTTGGATGAGGCTGGTTGGAGTCGGGAAAGTGCCAAGCCACTCTGCAGTTTCTCCATTTTCTAATAACAAAAACCTGAGTAATTCCCTTAATTCCAGTTTCCCTTCATCTGTTTTTGCACTGACTTCACAAGTACATTACAAAAACTATATAGAGAGGTCTCAGATGCTTGTGGTGAAGGCAACTATAAAAGTTCAAGTTCTCAGTTTTTATAGGACAAGAGGAGACAGTTGGGTAACTTCAGACTGGAGAAAGACAATGAATACTGCTACATGAGTGATCAGAGAATTGGGGGTCAAGCATACCCTGGAGCTCTAAGCTAAAAATCACAGTTTAAATCAGCCTCATGACCTCAATCACAAAGTCACACAAAATTCAAAAAGGCACCTAACTTGCAACCAAGCTTTAGCTTTAGAACCTAGCTAAAATCGCAGGGACAGGAGTTCAGCATTTGACAATATCCTGCCCAACATTCTTATCTTTAAATTGGAGAGACATGGATTTGATGGATGGACCACTCAGTACATAAGGAATTAGCTTTATGGTCACACACACACCAAGAGCTGCGGTCAACAGTTTGATGTCCAAGCAGAGATCAGTGATGAGTGGTGTTCCTCAGGGGTCAGTACTGGGACCGGCACTGTTTAACATCTTTGTCGGCGACATGGACAGTAGGATTGAGTGCACCCTCAGCAAGTTTGCTGATGACACCAAGCTGTGTGGTGTGGTCGACACGCTGGAGGGAAGGGATGCCATCCAGAGGGACCTGGACAGGCTGGAAAAGTGGGCCTGTGCGAATCGCATGAAGTTCAACAAGGCCAAGTGCAAGGTCCTGCACATGGGTCGGCGCAATCCCAAGCACAACTACAGGCTGGGTGGGGAATGGATTGAAAGCAGCCCTGAGGAGAAGAAGGACTTGGGGGTATTGATTGATGAGAAGCTCAACATGAGCCGGCAGTGTGCTCTTGCAGCCCAGAAAGCCAACCGTGTCCTGGGCTGCATCCAAAGAGGTGTGACCAGCAGGTCGAGGGAGGTGATCCTGCCCCTCTACTCCACTCTGGTGACACCCCACCTGGAGTACTGCATGCAGCTCTGGGGGCCCCAGTACAAGAGAGACATCGAGCTGTTGGAGAGAGTGCAGAGGAGGGTCACGAAGCTGATCAGAGGGCTGGAGCCCCCCTCCTATGAGGACAGGCTGAGGGAATTGAGGTTGTTCAGCCTGGAGAAAAGGCAGCTCCGGGGAGACCTAACTGTGGCCTTCCAGTACCTAAGGGGGCCTACAGGAAAGCTGGAGAGGGACTGTTTACAAGGGCAAGTAGTGACAGGACAAGGGGTAATGGGTTTAAGCTGAAGGAGGGTCGATTTAGGTTAGATGTTAGGAAGAAATTCTTTGTTGTGGGGATGATGAGGCACTGGAATAGGTTGCCAAGAGAAGTCATGGATGCCCCATCCCTGGAAGTGTTCAAGGCCAGGTTCGATGGGGTTGTGAGCACCCTGGTCTAGTGGAAGGTGTTCCTGCCCATGGCAGGGGGGTTAGAAGTAGGTGATCTTTAAGGTCTCTTCCAACCCAAATCATTCCATTATTCTATGACCACAAGGATCAAGATCTAAAGTATAACGGTAAAATGCTTTTTCCAAGCACTTCCACCTGTAATGATCAGATATATCTAAGTGATATATGATTTAGCTAAGCCATTTTGTGCTAAATCAGTTAAAATAAAGTAAAAATTTTTTTTTTCAAAACTATGGATTTTTTTAAAATACAGTTGCATATTTTTAAGCAACAACTAGAATTAATTCCAGACTCTCTGTTTTGCTCACTTGTCTCCATTTTTCTGGATGATCACTAGTAAGCAGTCACTTCATTTACCTCCTTTTTGAGGCAACAGTTAATTCCAAGAGACACTATAGTAAATCTAATTAAATACCAGTCCAAGAGATATTCCCAGTGCATCGTCTTGCCTTGCAAGATCCTTTCTTCTCTCTGCATTTTCAGAGTTAGAGGTTTTCCACTTCTTTCCTTTGATATCCTGACAGAAGACCTAGTGAAGCAGAAGATAAAATGTATAAAACCACAGCAACATATATAAAAAGTAAATGCTTTTGATTCAGCTTTTAGTAGTTGTAGCATGCTGCATGTTAACACCAGGCATCTTACTATTTCTCTAAGATCTTACTAGCCTACATCCTAACAAATGAAATGCCACCTGCTATAACACTTGATTACAAAACCCATTGCTATTTACAAATGGGGCACAGATCCATAGGCAGCTCTAGTGTTTTATTGTCATGTAAGTTTCCTTCCACACTTGCATTATTTCTGAGATAAAGCTGAACTGTCCATCTCATCCGCCTACATTGTGCACAGTGAGAATCAGTAACGTTACTTCAAGCATTGCTGTCTTAGCAACAAAAAGTAACGCATGCAGTTTCATTTCAGGTAGCGTAGAGGACAGTCTGAGCAGAAACAACTAGCATACGCTGGCCATTTGGGTACGGCGACCTGCCCTCGACTTCTTTTGTATACCTGCAGATAAAGGTGTCAAGCAGAGTTTTAAAAAACAAATAAGGAAAACTCTACTGTGATGATACAAGGATTTCCAAACATGTCAAGTTCCATCCCCCGCTTTTTTTTTCTTTTTCCTATTTTCACCCTCCCTGTGTTTATTGTTCTACCAATAGTACCAGTCTCAGAAGCTGCTCTATCAAGAAAAATACTAAGATAGACACGGCAGTATGAACACACACTGAATCATGAGCCCTTACTCTCTGAGTGGTCCAGCTGGCTTAGCAGGAATAAAAAGCAACTATGCAAAACACAGAGAAGACAGACTACGACTGGAAAGGAAGAAAGAGAAATCAAGCCTCCAGAGCTGCCCAATAACAACTCACTTTTTGATTAATTAGTAACTTCCCTTCTGCGGCTAATATGAAGTTTAAATCAACTTCAGACAAGGTAACTGTATTTTTCTTAATTTGCATCTAAATTATGCTTTCTGGCTTCTGTATCCTTATTTAAGCTAAAAATTCAGTGTTGCTTTGTGGCAGCTTTATTGGGAATTTCAATGTTGTTTTTCCAGTCCCACAGGAGCCCTGCATTGTTCGATGAATGCAACCTAGTACACTTCCAATCCCCACTTAATATTTTACAGTTTTAGTCCATTCCCCCATAACTTAGCCCCAAATCTTACAGCAGGTAATATTCACTCATGAAAGTTTTTCTGTCTTAAAGAAAGCAGCCATAGAAGTTACTCGATGAGTTGAATTCTGTGGAAAAATGAAATAGGATAAAGATTGGCCTATTAAAAAGGAATAATATAAGAGAAGAAAAAGGAAATAGTTTCTGACACTGCCTAACTGCATTTTCTCTTTCTGAAAGACACAATATAACAGAATAATTTGCTTTATTTATGGGATACATTTGGTATATTTGCTTTTACATATTTTATACCAGTGGTGTCTCCTGCACATCAAAAAATTCCACAGGCAGTAAGACACTCTGCATTTGCCAGATGTAGCACAAACAGTATAAACAATACCTTATGTATTCATTCCATTTACTCCCAAAAAACCAAGAGCATTAGTTCAAATGCACATTTTTAAGCTTAAGTTAATTTTTAGATGAATACAAGAGGTATGGTGGATAGCATCCATAATGAGGACTGTTTGTCACAACAGAGCTTAAGGAGTGACAGAGTTCTCTATGTGATTTCTCTTTAGTCTGAAAATCCCTTCAGGTTGAAAATATGGCATCAGCAAAAGTCAGGGTTAGTGCTCAGAACAGTATATCTCCATTCAGCTCCGAGACTATACTAAAAAGTAGGCAACTCCTGATCAAATAGCTTTGTATTTTAAATACTATCCACTTCCGTCTATCCCTTCACCTTTTCTCTCAGTAACAAATGTGAAAAAATAATTTTTGAAAGATCTTGACATCATATCCAGCGGATAAGACAATTCATGATCTTACAAGTCCTTGCCCTTCACTCTCTATTCTCTGAACAGGCCAATACCTCTTGCCTGGGAAGACCATCCATTATCATAGTGACAGTTATTGATTTTAATTAAAGTCACAGAAAGAAGCTGCAAATATTAAGTTCTATTCTTCCACATTCCAGGTATCAAAATAAATGGCATTGAGAATTTACACTGACACAATCACATATTCATGCCTGTGTCAGAAGCTGCAGCCAATCTGTGCAGGAGGTGCCAACAGAGCACTCCAACAGCTATAATTAGTATAGAAAGATGATTTGATGGTAGGGACAACATGTAATAGTCTTGGCACCAGCAACTCACCAGGAGAAGGGAGTCCCTATTGCAGTGAGACACTTGATGGGCAGCAGTAGTCACTTAATTTGTTTATATAACCAAGCAAGCTGGGTTTGCCCTTTTGTTTACCCCCACATTGCTTGTTTCATGTGTGCAAAGAGAGCAAGTTGTTTGTGTTAACATCCAGCTACTCACTTGAAATGCCTGCCAACTGCATAATTCCCACTAGCCGTGAAAAGGAAAAAACTTTTTCCTAGAATAAGAGACCTAGACACACATACACGCGCACAGAAAACAGGAGTACAGTCTGCTCCTAAGCTATGTATTCTGTCAAAGAGTCTCAATATCGTTCCCAAACAATACTGAATCTTGACATCCCCAGGTTGCAGAAAAGCATTTCAGTCACAGACTTCAGAGAAATAAACTGATTCAGAAAGATTTTTTCATCTAAACTTCCACAATGTGCATTCGTTGGGGGTTGAGGTTTTTTCTGTCCTGTCAGAAACAGCACCTTGTAATACAGCTTTGATTTCCTGCAAGAACTGACGAAATGACGTTCACAAGGCACAGGGCACACCATTTGGTAAGCATCAGATACAGAGGACAGCTACTCTAACAGTTTAAAAAAAATCCATTGATCTCTCAACCTCCATCTGATCAATGGTATCAAATTGGTTTTAAATGAGAACACACTATATTTTAGAGTAAGCTGACTGATGGACAGACTTATGCAGTCTATCTTCCTTCTTTTGGAGATTTTAGGTCTCCAGTGGTATGTGGATGAATTGGCAAATTTTTTTCTGTGTATTACATTCTCCCTGCAGAAAAATAAAGTGATTGCCTTTTCTCAATGAATGCCATGTGTAAGTGCTTAGATATTAATTGGAAATTTTACTTATCAGGGCAATTTTTCCCACTTTCTCTCAGACAACGAAAAGATGATATAAAATCCATAATGGCCTTGTTCCATCTGTAAATCCATCTGGTTTTTAGTATGTGGCCTGGAAGTACTGATGCATTTGGGCAAAACCACATTGCAGATAAACAAGTTTAATATACAGCATTACAGTTTTGGAAGGCAAAAATTCATCATGCCTTGCAAGGCAAAATTCCACTGCATATCCACAGATATCCCCCGTCTTGAAGGTTATAATACATTGTTGCCATCTGAATGCTTATTCCTTTCTGTCCAATACCATTTGAACAGGTAGATCAATAAAAGAAAGGTGTAATAGAAGAGCTGTTTGGAAGCTTGACATTTAGCCATCTCCTTTCCCAAGCATCAGTGGATTTGGCCGTTTCCTTGATAGTTCCTCCTCTGATTATCTGCCTGCATCTTACAGGCACAGAGATTTTAGGGGACCTGATGGGACTGTGGCTCCTTTTGGAACAACCTTTACAGTCCCTGCTGGCTGAGCGACAGGTATTGAGCATGGACATGTCTCTCTCAGAGTCATAGAGGAGAACCAGCTGCTTCTGATGCAGAGCTGAAGTCGAATGAAAGCAATTCCACACTAGTCGGGAGCATCATCTGAACCAGGGACTCTTGTCCCTAGACAAGAGTGTTAAGAGATTCACCACGTGCAACGATTTTCTGTGCCACCTAGAGAGACACTTGGCAGAAAACTTGTATGAAATTAACAACTGTCACTTACTCAATTTGCACAGAGAAAAATTAAATTGTTTCCACTCATTTTGCACTTTGACAAGGGAAACAGGATGCTAATGTTTCCAGCATGCATTGTCTGGGGTAGACTGCAGCATAAACATCCATCAATCCTGAAACCAATTACTGTTCTTCTAATGTCCGTCACAGCAGACGCCGTTTTCTATGTATGAATATTCATTAATCAGACCACTACACATTGCAGATAAGTTCAAGGAGGCTTTCCTTTTCATGAAATGCAGGCTAAAACTTGCTGCAGTATAAATACATTGTATTGTACATGGTTGAATTTTGCCAGCACGTCACAATTCACTCACAGCATTGCTGGAAATTCTCTAGACGTTTCACTTCTTGGCATGATCTGAGTTAATGACTGAAGTGGCACACACAAAGGATTTGGGGAGGGTGTGCAAGCATATACCCACCAACAGATCTCTTGTCTTTGTCTTCTTTAAGGGAATGACCCTTGAATCACGGCATGAACAGAAGAAAAGCAGTATTTCAGAAACCTTGTGTAGCTAAGACATGAGTATACCAAAAAGTGGAGAGAGTGAGGACTGCTGAATTTCATGCTACTCTAGGGTGCCATGAAAAAAATCAATTTTTTTCCTCAAGACATGAATCTTTCCAGGTTTTCAAGTGCTCCATGTCTCACTCTCAGCTGACAGAATACAGTCACCTTGGGGTTATATTGAAAAGAAGTAACTATCGATTAGAAAAGCGTTTGCAGATTAGGAGCCTTGCAAAAGAGTTACTCAGCAATCTCTCTTAATTGGATATGTTCAGCACTTGAAACTTAATTTCTATCTCCATTTAAGTGAGTCAATATTGTGGAAGCAGCTAGAAAACAGGTCTGGCACAATAAAACTGCATTTCTGTTCCTATTTGCTCGGATCAGTCTAGTCACAAGCAGAACGTGTCTGCCTTTGTTTCAGGTCAAGCAACCACCGGCCTCATGCTCTATGAAAAAGCTGTAATGGTTTCCATTTATCACTGTACCGGGGAGTCATGGACTATACCAAGTTTACAGTCACGTGCGTTTTGCTCATCCAAGTCCCATT
This sequence comes from Balearica regulorum gibbericeps, assembly GCF_011004875.1. Taxonomy (NCBI): domain Eukaryota; kingdom Metazoa; phylum Chordata; class Aves; order Gruiformes; family Gruidae; genus Balearica; species Balearica regulorum. Next base: position 97,079,029 of record NC_046184.1, read on the forward strand.
GCACAACTAAAGTTACCAAAAGAAAGTATCAGTACCAAGCAAAGATAAAGCTCTCCTAAAGCTTGTTTATGATGGGTTCACGTGTGCTTTCTTTCCCTTGGCACCTGTGATTGTTTCATCCATACTCCCCATCCATGGTAAGAAAAGCAGACTTTGTGAATACATTTCCCCTAACTTCCTAAATCCTTTTCTCCCTGAACAAAGACTTGGTCATGCTATTTTTACCGTGATAATATTGTGCGCTAATAACTTTCTGATTTGGTGTCACTAGTGTCTCAGCAATTGTTTTTTCATCATGGAGTTATCTTTTGAAGATTATTAGTCACTGCCAAGGGTGACCTGTTAGTTTTTATTGTTAATGGTTAATACATCATTTTTCTTTACTTAATTTATAACAAAAATTAAACTCTAAAGGTTATGCTAGATGTTCCTGATCCTAAAGTCCAAGTCTAAAGATGCAGGTATTAAAAAGGTGAGAAGCACGAAAGCAGCACAGCTATTCTTGGGAAAGCATTAATAATTAGATATTACTTTGGAGAAAGGGCAATGCTTCATCTGAAGATGAAGTATTATCTTCGATATCTTTTTGTGCAGTTGGCGGAACATTCCCACTGATTGTGCTTCTAATCTCAAAATAAGTTGGCAGGTTTGCCCTTTTCTAGCTGAAATATAGTCTCTTCTGGGAAACCTTTACCAACACAACCTGAGAATTGTTATGTCCTATTAAAGGTTGTTCACTGATATTTGTAGTATCTTAAATACACATTGCATTATTACAGCTGAATTCTACATTTGCTTAGAGTAAAGATTATACTGAAAACAAAAGCTGAACAGATATCCACAGGGCTACCTTCTTTAGGACGCAGAGTCATTACGGTGCTAGACTATTGCTGCATACTTTGGAGTTGCTTCAGGAACAGCAAAGTCAGCTAGGGATAAAAAACCGGGCAGTTGTCAGAGCCTGGGAGAAATGTCATCATTTATGATCTCCTCCTCTCTAAGAACAAGAGGGTTCCACAGGCATTTTAGATAGAAAAGGCAAAAAACTCAGAATGACTGACAACAATACCAGAGTGGTATTAAAAATTATTCTCGAAGATTGTTTTTTCTTTCCCCCAGTTGGCAATAGGAAATTTACTTCATGTGGCAGAAGGGGGTTGGTTTTTTTTTTGTTTGGTTGGGGGGGAGTGGCGTTGTGTTTGTTTTTTTTGTTTGTTTAGGTTTGGTGATTTTTTGTTTGGTTGTTTTAAAGTTGATCACATGAGAACATACAGGATTTCATTGCTTTCATGAAGAAGGAAAAAATATGTTAGCCTCATTTAATGGTTGGGAAAATTTACCTTGGCTTCTATCAAGTAAAAAAAAATCTGCCTGCTCGCAGTAATGAAGAAACTATACCAGAAACTAACGCGTTCATTAAATTATCCCTTTAGGGCTGGAAAAAAACAGTCTACACTCCATTTTAGTCAGAAAACTACCCTAGAACATCTGATGTCAAGACAATTTAGCTTTTATGTTTGTAACATTTTTAAGGTACCCGTTTGTGTTTACCACAGTAGCAAAGGACTGCAATAGTTAGTTTAAAAACAAAAAAAAAGAAGAAGAAAAGAAAAGAAGCAGCTTCAAATCCTTTTTAGAACCAGAAGTTAGAGTTCAGTAAAATAATTCCAGTAGGTGAATCACTGCAGAATGTTACAATATCGGTTAACAGAAAACATCTGACTTACAATTCAGAAGAAAACCCTATAAAATAATTAACACAGAGACCAATTATGATACTACCCATTCACCTTCCCAAGATACATATCACATCATCTTGCGCTTCTTCTAAACCTGTGCACAGGTACCAGGAAGGTAATGATATGATTTTTTTCAAATTATTAAAAAAGTCCATAAAGGCAACTCTGCTGATAACTGTCACGCATTCCTGGGCTAAATGACCAGTGTCACTGGAAGGTAATTGCATATAAAGTGCTATAGCATCTAGTTATTGAACCCTTTTTATGTTAATAGTCACATTTAATCAGTAAGCCTGGTCAAAATGGTTTTGTCAAACACATTTTGGCTAACTGGAATGTCAATAGACATATTCTGAAGACAATGTTTGCATGAAAGGAAAGAAAGTCATCTGACCTTGTATGCAATTGCATATATGGATTTGGAAACAACACCAACCTGTCTCAAGTCCGTCATACTCAGAAAGCCCCATCCTATCTATTTCTCACTGTGAGCCAGCACATCCTGCTGAAGCGCATATCCTGTGTTCCTGCAGCTCTCCAGCACCAAAATCCATGCACTTAGGAATCCAATAAGCAAAACAGTGGAGCATTTTCAGTTTGTGATAGTCTTAAAGTAAGTACTATGCACTCACTTGCAAAACATAAAATCCATTTAGCGTACTTTTTTGTGAAAAAAGAATTGACACAATAAGATTAGTTTGTTCGCAAGTTTCCATTAGCTTGCCCATCACACACAAAAAAATATTTTCCAATATTTACTGCAAAAGACACAGCTTTTATTACTATTAGTGATCCAGCCATAACCTATGAAAATCAACCAAAATCTTTATTCCCAAGATTTTAGAATTAAACACACGCATAGAACATAGCCAGATTTTAAACAAGGATTAGAATTTGTGACCTTCAAGTATAAACTTATAATAGTGACATTTATAAATGAATCTTTAAGGTTAATTTAATGACACGAGGTTGAGTACACTGTTAACCTCAGCTGAATAAGTTTTCTCTTTATGTGCTGCAAGTCCTCATTTAACTTCCCCATTTCTTTGTATGCCCCTTGCATTGGAAATCTGTACGTAGTAAATGAACAATCACAGGCAGAAAAAATAATCATGGATATATTTTAATATAAGTAGTTTATCTTCATGTGACACTTCAAGGTCATATGTTTTACTGGGTGGGATCTGAGTCTGTGTCCTAAGTATTCCCTCCACAACAAAGACACGTAAGAAGTCACTTGTATCATGTCTCTGAGAATACAAAACAGTTTCACGTCCAAGACATATTCTACTGAACAAATTAAATTAGACATTCCCTACTTTATGAAGTAAATTAAACCAAACACACTTACACAAATGAATTCTACCTGTTTCGCTATTTTAAAAAAATAAGAATGGCTTGATTTTGAAGGGAAGAGTTTTCTGACAAAATGAAAGAGAAATCCTCAGCCTTTGATCTCCTTTCATTTTGATTACTGGGGGGTGGGGGGATGGAGAGGAAAGTATGCATCATCAGATAAATTCACATTTGTTTTTCTTACAAGAAATGAGGAAAATAAGTTTCAGAACTTCAAAAACCCACAAAACTTTCAAAAATTAGATCTGTAATTTTATGTATGTCAGACAGCTGAAACTGATGAAAAATCAGGTAATGCTGCTTAAAACCAAAAATCACATGCACAGTCTACATTGAGCTTTAGTTCACAGAAATAACATGGAATAAAAAGTGTTCCAGGACAGTAATTACAGAATAAAATATAGGCATTGATATTCCAAAATGTGAGTCAGTCTACAATCCAGTTAAATGTCTCTCACTTTTCCAAAATACATTTTGCAATAACAATATGTACACAGTAATTGATCCTATGAGAGACAGTCCTACAGAGTAAGTATGATTATGTATCTCTAAAAGCTTATAAACTGAAAAGATATTTTAAAGGATTTTCTAGGCAGCTGGAATTAAGGAATGTGGTTTTGACAGCGTAGTAGGCAAATGGAGAGAAAGAGAGGGTGCGCACAAGGCAGCATGCGAGAGGGCATGAGAAAAAGTGAGGGTGAGTGAGAAAGCACAAGAGGGAGAGAGTCGCAAGAAAGAGCAAGCAAGAGCAAGCGAGAAAGAGCACGAGCAAGAGCGAGAGCACACGTGAGTGCATGCAAGAGCGATAGGAAAAGCAACAGTGAGGGCAAGCACGTGCAAGAAAGCAAGCACATGAGAGCATGCGGGAGAAGGAGAGATTATCTAAAATGTTCAGTAATGTCAGCTATTAATAACAGATGTAGGAAACTAACTTGTCTCCAGTGAACTGTGTTTTGACCCACTGATTATGGAAGTCAAACACAAGCAAAAAAGTCGAGCTGGGAGCACTGAAGTTCAGCTACTAACACCATGCTTAAAAGCGGTATCAATTAGCTGGATGAGAAAGCAATTAAAAAAAAAAAAAAATCAGCAGAACCCAGGAGGGGCAAGGAGGGAAAGTCCTATAATTGTTATCAGCTAAGGGTTTCAGTTGCTGGTGATACGCAGTTGCACCGTTTGTATCCTTTCTCTGCCTCCATCACAAAGCAAAGCTTGCAAGCATGTGTTGATCAAACGACACTGTGGATTTATAGAGACTATAACTGTTGCCCTGAAGTGTTCCTGCTAATCATTCATTTTGTATTTGAGGCCAAACTCATGCTAGACTCTATAAAAGAGGAGGAATACACGTGAGCGCCCTGGCCCATCAGCATGGATCTGCTGATGCAAAAGGGTGTAGTGCCCTTGTCCATCTCCCACTGCCACCCCACAGCCTCAGGTGGAAATGGAGTTCTGGGACTGCTTCTGAAAGCAAACGAGTACCTTGGATCAGTGTTTCCTACACGGGAAGGAAAGCACCCATATTACATCCAAAGCGAAAGCAAAAATAAGGTGGGAAAGGAGTAGGAGTGGCTCTAGAAACAGTTGGAAATTAGCTGAAACTAGCTACAGTCCTTGCAAGCAGCAGTTTGGTTTTTGGTTTCACCATGACTGAGTTTCTGTATCCTGTTACACATTTTTCTGTCTATGACTTGCAGGTTTGATGCCTTTTGAAGCATATCTGTGACCTGCAACTGCCCCCTTTGTCTATCTATCCTATATGATGCCAGGAGTCCTGCAGTCCATTGCCAGAAGATTGGAGTGCTAAACAGATGCATCTGCCTTTTTGCATTGGGCAAGCTAAGGTGAGTTCAGGTCATGTCACCCTTGGATTCGAGTGATCAATTAGGAAAAAGCTAGACTTCCTCAAGGATTTACTTTCCCAACCTTTAAGTGTGATCCTGAAACTACTACTATGTTTTAGTTTGGTTTTAGTTTTTAGTTTTAATTTAAAATAATTTTATCTTCCTTTCTAAAACTAAGAACTGAAAAGCCATGTAATTACTTATCCAAATCACTGACCAAAGATAAAATTTCCTCATTTGTAGCTGTGTTGCATAATATGACATTGAAAAAACAACCCACACCAAGCAGGAGTCTGCTTGCCAAACATCCTTCCACCTTCTGGAAGCAGTAAAATGCTTCTGCTGAAGACATGGAATAATTCTAAGAGAACTAAAAAAGGCTTTTTTGTAGCTCTGGGATTAATGAGATAGGTGGCTTGTCACTACTTGCTCATTATAAAACAAGCTCAGATCAGTAGTGACTAAAAGTCATTAACTTCTGGCAGTAGCTCAGTGACATATGGGAAGAACTGGTGGCCTCAGCTCTCTTCTTAGAGCATCTAACATTTCTCAGTTGTCAGTCCCAGCAGAAAGACTACAGTTTGAATGCAGTCTGGAGAGCTGCTTTCTACACCCCAACTATTACAGCTCATGGAATCTGGAAACTACCAGATGAGCTACACCTGTGGCTGCTGGGAACAGTCTTCCCTGAGCCACACACATCAGTTTCCACACAGGTAATTTGGCATCTGTTGTGGATATTGACTTCAAGGCAAAAGGATTTCAAAAACCCAAACTAAACATGCCCAAACCATTATACCCCTTTAACAGCCACAGGAACATATGCGATGTACTTACTGCTCAGTCACTCTGTTTCTCTTAAGTTGTGGCTCTTCAGTTTATTTCTCTCTCTCCTATTTTGAACAGCTGCATAATTTGTCACTGCATTTTCTTTTAATCATAGCCATACGTGCAAGAAAGTTGGAATTTACAGCACTTGGGATTTACCAAGTAGTGCTAACATGTCTCCCTTGAAATACTTTTACAAAAACCACACAGGCAACTGGGTAAGTTTATACTAAAGGGGTTTTTTGGGGGTTTTTTTTTCAGTCATAGGAAATACCCATTAAAAAATACAGTAGTTAGAACAGAAAACTTGCAGTTTGGTCAATGGCTTAATCCACCCAGTGGTGAAATACAATTCTCTCTTCAGAATGTGCAGTAACATTGTCAGACTTGTGGCAGCCTGTGAGTTGAAAGAGGCAAAATATATAGAGAGAGACAATATCTTTTGTTACACTAAGCCAACACACTGAGAGAGGAAAACCCACACCAGAAATGCTGACAAGCTTTTAAGTGTGTAAACTCTTCTTCCAGCAAGCACTGAGACAAGTGAGCTCTTGAGGATCTTTGTAAAAGCCATTACTATATTTTACATTATTTAAGTAGTAGAGGTTGAATCCAGATCCAAATTACAAAGTAGTTCCTGTGAAACTCCCATTTACACAAAAAATGCCTATGTGTCATCTTTCTCATTGGAACAGACAAATCAAAAGCTTTATGGTGACATATTGTTGTAAGAAACTATTTTGGCCACCAGCTTCAACCAGTTTTGCACTGTGAACCCACTATTAAGTTGTCCTGCCCTACACTATACCCTGATGCCATTTACATGTCTGCATTTATCCCAAGTAGAAATAAAAACCAAAACCAAACAACTTAACTCAGCCCCTTTGCCTTAGTGTGTGCAGTTGCTTTTCCTCAATGTTTATTCTCTAAATAGCTATGCCACTTTGAGAATCAAAACAGCCAGTGACAGAGAAGTTGCCACAACACTTTGCTCTTGTTTCTCTTGAACTCAAGTCAAGATGCTTATGAACAAAAATACATGGTTTCTTTGCCTTTTTTTGCTATGAAATGCTTATTATGAAAAGCATGTTTCACTTCCATTACTGTTCCTTACTACCAATCTTTCAACCACTGAGTAATTCACTGCTGCCTACACCATGACAGCTAGCGAGCCTGACGTGCACAGCTTTGTTTCTGTGTGTTTTAATACATTGCAACTGAAGATCCTGTACTCAGTCCAAGTAGTACAGTGTGAAATCAGGACAACTATTTTTCTATAAATTCAGGACCCATTGCTGGCAGTTTAGGACTATGTTATTGTTCAGGTATCAGAGAAGATATTTACACATAATGCACTTCTACCAGTGAAAACATATGTTTCTATAACTTAATATTATAAGAAAAGGTCGCCTGTATTTCATATAGAGTTAGGTGGAAGAAGAAACTGGAAGAAAAAACAGTGGACAAGCTTTAGCCAAGGGTTTTCAGCTTTTATTTCATTCTGTAAACTGTAATAAACATTGAGCAAAGGAAGTCAGTGGATCCAGAACATCTAGACAGGGTAAAGTGGTAGCTTAATGGCACACTGAAAACATTGGCTGCCAGAGAAGAGTCTGAGATAGGATGTGCTATCTCAAAGGACAATAGACAGATTTTCAAGAACAGAAACGAACCTCAGTGCTGCCTCAGACACTGGAAAGTGAAGCGCAATGCCATATTTAATTTAAAGCTAATTAGAGAATCATGCTGATTACCATAAATATTTTCCTGATTTGATAGAATAGAAAGTCATAGACCTTTCAGCCTAAGACCATGACATTAGTTGCAACTGTTCACAGGCACAGAGTTTGCTGTTAAAAAAAATGCCAAAAAGTGCTTAAAGCTGTACTATAAAGTAACTGCTCTTAAAAGTGGCAAGCATAGGAGCTCACTTAAACCACAAAGTATTCATAAATGCCTCCCTTGTACAACAATGGGAATATAATTATATCCTTTGCTATGTTTTTGTAGAGAGCTTATTTGTCTTTTTAATTTATGACAGAGGTCTTCTCAGTTTTGGGTAAAGTATAAAGCCTCAAAATAAAAATCTAAAACTGCCATGTAACTCTAAAACCTCACCCTTGGGAGGAAAATTAGTAAGAATTTCTGAGTAGTGAAGATCATGCTTTATATCTTGCTAGCCTCCTGGCTCTTTGATGCAGATTTCAGAAAATATTATCGAACTACAAGAAGGTGGTAGTTCTCCAGGAAGGTCTTAATTATGCAAGAGCTTTGAAACCCAAGACCACCTTTCTGCAATTCTCTCTTCCTCACTTTAAATCTTTTAATAGACAAGTCGCCATCACTTCTTTGTTCCTTGGTTGCCCTACAACAGCTTCTCATTTTTATCTCCCCTTTCCTATATCTTTAATCTTCATTTGAAATCAGCTGGGGGTTGCCTACCTGCTCTACTAGATTGGGTATGAAATTAGAAGTGGCTTTTGCTAGTTCCACACCTGAAAGAATACACAGAGTTCCACCTCCAAAGGTACCCAAAGCCATTGTGCCAGTTAAGGAGAGAAAACACAAGTTCACATAGAAAGAGAAAGCAAGCAGCTGTGAAGAACAAACTCTTGGTTATAATAATGAACTTTGCATTTCTTCTTTTGCACAAGCAGTGCAAAACCTTGGGGAAAGTTACTAAAAATTACAAGGACACCTGTACTACAATTTAGTTTTGAGGGTAAAGAGCAGCATTTCAACCTCCAGCAGCAGCAGTAAATAAGTAAATAAATAAAAATCCTGGTATTCTAGAGCAATGCCTCTCATCCCTTCCCCAAATCACCATGTCATTATGGACAGTTGGGTAAGGACAGCAACGTTCAAAATAACAGCATCAAGAACTTCCACTGAGTTTTGAAATGCCATGGACAAGCACACACTTTAAAGCTACAGTTATGGTTGGTGGGATCTCTTTCCAGTGGAGAAAGTCCAAAATATCTGCAAGACCTGTCAGAGGATCACACACCTGGACTTACACTGTCCTCACCAACTGCTACAGCAGGTAACTAAATGGGGCAGGGGAGGGGCTGCTTCTTCCGAGGGCAGGAGAGTAATGAAAAAGTTAATTCCTACATTGGCAAAATACAATAAAAGATGACCATTCTGCCAAATTATTTAGAATTGTAGAATCACAATTGTTTCAACAACTGTGTCATTTAATCCCACACAGCTCCATCTGATGCTTTATTCTAACATTTTTTTGAAGAGGGTTGCCAACAGTGATTGATCCAAGATGTTAAAGCACTTCAATTTTATGTGCTTGTGATGTGTAATCAGAAAGAAATGAGCAGTTAAAACTGAGAATTTGGAGTTACTAAAAACCTTCATAATAGCAGCAAGCACCAAAAATGGTGGTCTCTCAAGGAAAATTAAAAAAAAAAAAAAGAAAGAAAAAAATATTTATTTCCTGTTTAGCTGCTTGATTTCTTTTACTCATAGCTTCAGGTTTGGTGCCTCTAAGCTGTGTCTGCACCCATCAGTTCTAGAACCTTATTTTTAATGTGACCTGAGACCCTGATGCACTTAGCTGAGACTAAGTGCAAGTGTACCCCATGCTCAGATTCATGATAAAAACCAGTGGTGAGTCACTGGCAGTGCTTATGTCAAAAGTCAACTCAGGCGACTGTTGAAACCCAATAAGGTTTCATAAAATCCAACAGGATCCAGAGACCTGGATCACAGTTACTGATCTAATCTGAGGCCTGATTGTCCTGTGCTTCACATTTATTGCTCAAAAAAATAGTAAAACTTATTCTTCTCCTCAATATATTGCTGCATGCAAGTACTGTAACTGTTTCCTTTAGAGTACAAAGGCAAGATACATTATAATACCTTTTGGGCATATATCTCTAAAGGAGAAACCCATTAAGATTAAACAAAAGCCTGGAAGGGCAGCATGAAGTACACTTTATTACATTTTTAGACAGAAAAGCAAGGAGTTAGTGCTAAGACAGCAGGGCTGTTCTTCCCAATTTAGTGAGAAGAACATTGTTAGCTCATACGATCTCAATTCTAAAGTATCCTGTGAGACATTCTACCTCTACAGCTGAACAATTATCAAAAGGGATTCATTTGCAACTCAAAAATGGACTCATTTTCTCCACATTGTTCAGAATGCTTTATAGAACACTCTTAAAGGAAATAAGAGTATTTTAGTTCTTAATATTAGTAACCTACATTAAAATAATCTACCTTTTGTTATGAAAAAAATCCTAGAACAATAAAAATTGTTTGAACTCCTTGGGAAATACTCCCCTTCTATAGTGACACTTAAAAAAATAATTTTATTACACAATCTTTCTGCAGATGTGTATTTTATCCTTGAATCGATGGGTTATTAGGCTTAATTGTGATCCCTCTGTTAAAGCAAGTGGTGTCATTGATTTAAAGAGTGCCAAGGGACAACACCTTTCCCTCTCACCTGCCCTCAGATTTCCTACCAGTGAAGTCCTGGTTATGACTATATAGGAGAATGTGATATGCAGCCAAATTACATTCCAGCCAATACAGATCCTGGAAGCTTCCAAAAGCACCACACATAGGACAGGGCAACAGTGGTTATTGATTAGTTTAGCTGAAACACATACTCTCAGTCAGCACACGTTTATTCACGAGACCAGGAAATATTTTTCGTTCAATTAAAAAAAAATAAAAAAGCTCAGGACTTAAGTGAAATTCACGAAACAGGGATGCTGTTCATCATTATGTTCTCTATAGTCCAGATTTAATTTCCAACAGAAGATCTGTCAGCCAAAGATTCCCATTTGCTCAAGCTACTGATAATGCATTCCAAAAAAATACAAGCAGTAAGTCCCCTCATCCTGGGAGCAACCAGCTACTTTTTCCTGCAATATACCATCCATTTCTCATTCGATTAAGTTTCCCACATTTACAAAGGGAAGGAATATATATAAAAAAAAAAATATCAGCCAACATCTCTAACTCTCCTTCTCTGGGGTCACCTTTTACCTTAGACAATGACACCTACTCACTGACACAGAATTAGAGCCCACACACGAGCACTCTGGATTTTTTCCCATAGCTGCAGAGGAAAGTCCACAGTGACAGCTTCAGTTGGAAGGCCCTGTTCTCTTGTCAAAAGACCTGAAAACGTTTGCTAAACAGGTATGGGATGCTACTGATAAAAACATGATGATCCTACAGAAACCTGAAAGGGTTCTGAATGCCTTGATATTGGTACTTGATATTTTGTGAGAGTTTGTTCTATCATTCAAGATAGACATGAGCACTTAGGAAATGACAGGAGTCAATCAAAGCCAATATAATTTTATTTTAATTTGAGACCTTGCATAAAAATGTATTATAAACATGAAACCTAAATCCATGCTCCCTGGCAAACACACAAAAAACATCTCAGTGCCAAGTATTTCCAGTTGTACAACAGTTTTGCCAGAATTTATCCATCCTGAGTGCTTGCCACAGTACAGTTAGCTTTAATGGGAGCACTTAATCCACAGAAAGTCTCTAAAACAAGTTGCCTTGGTGCTTTTTTGTTTCCGCTTTCCTTCCACCATTTATCCTGCTTTTACCAAATCCCAGAGTCACTGCTGCCTTTGTGATGTCAGAGATTTGGTACTAAGCTGCCGTTGTCACGTTACTACCTTGGGTTTCAGCCACAGTAAACATACAAGTGGCAGCACATTAAAACTAAAAATTTATAGCTCTAAGAAATTATAGTTTAAGTTGCTATTCATCAACATAATTGGATGTTAATAATAGGGTGTACAGTGCTGGCATTCATATCAGGTACACATGCTATACATTTATTAAGTATAATTCATTCTCCTGAAGTTCTAATGAGGGCTGCTTAATTCCAGCTTTAATCAAATGTCAGAGGAGCCAGAAACCCAAGCAGAGACTGTTTTTCACAGGTGGCATTTTGTGAATAAGTCAAACAGAGCTTTTTTAGCGTAAAGTGTGATCATACTTGGCTTTATCTCTGCCTACATATATTCTCTTCCCTATTTGCATTTATTTCTCTTGCAGCTCATAGCTGAAGATGAATGGAACTGAATGTTATGTTCTGATTGTTTGGTTGTTCCAGTAACTATTCTTCATTGTACAACTACCTTTAATGGATATATAATACGTATTTTTAAGATGGGGGGGGGGGGGGGGGAAGTAATTAGGAGATTTTCAAACATGTTTTTTAGACATTTTGAGCTACATATTATGTGAGCTTTTTCAGCTGCATAAGAACAAGCTGATACATGCTTTTGAGCTATTATGCTAAATGCTATGATCACATTAAGTACTCTTTTGTCAGAAAGTTCTGCCATTGGCACAAGATTAAAAAAGTAAGAGAAACTAATAACAGCTCATAATATTTGCTGATCTCTAACTGTCATCCACCATCACTGTCAGTCAAAATCTGAATGCAACCTGGTACATAGACGTGTTCTTAAAAAGAAAGTAAATTCATTGATCACAGAATTACTGCATCCTATCCCCCAGGGAGGGCTGTTCCAATCCCTCTTTTCTCTGGCACATGCTATAAAGAAAATGGATATGGCAAGACACAGTGATGAGCACCCAGACAGACCCAAAACATAGCAACCTTTTCATCGCCTGCTTTGGAGAACAAGTTTTGCACCTTTATGGTAGTAAACTTAAGACATTCAGATGACATTCTGATTATCTTCATAAGAAACCTGGCTTCTAACACTGATTTCTCCCACAAATTTGGAAAGTTATTTTCTGATTGAACAAATTTAGAATACTCTTTTATCACCATCAATTTCTCATGCAGCATGATCAGCAACCAAAATGGTTGCTTAGAAGCAAAAATATACACTAAAATAATAAAACCCCGAACAGTGAGCATATCTATTCCTGTAAAAAACAGTAACCATATGAAACATTCTCAAAAAAGCTCTTCTACATAACTAAACCCTCAGACTTGATTTTGTTCTGAGAAGAATATACACCCTCTGTGACCAAGAGGGTGTTTACAAAGCAAGGCACTCATTTAAGAAATTAAGTCAGATTTTGAAAGAAGCACCCAAACAGTGTGCGAAAACTTCAGTAAAAGCCTCTGGTCCCACCCCTGTGTTTGCTCCATGTCATTCAAAGCTAGTGCCTATACAGAAAAACCACCAACTAATTACAACATATACTCTCTTGAAAGGAGTCCTCCTAGAACCACTATTCTAGTCTTCAGATGCCTCCCTCTCCCTACAACATGAGATGGAGTCTACCCTGAAAGGAGAACTCCATATAAGTTAAATGAATCTAGAGCAAGCGCAAAACTTTTCATATCTCCACTACTGACACAGTAAAATCTCCCTACAACAGAACCATCAACATCTTACCTCTGCATTTCTGGGAACATAACACTTCATCCACTGTCCCCAGTGCCCTTTCAGTATCTACACAGATTAATCTGAACAACCACTTCAAACCAGAATAAAGTCATCCAGACAAAAACGTCCACTTGCCGGTGAGGGAACACAAAACAATCACTCCTTTTTCTGATCTTTCATTCCTGAGTGATAAATCATAACTCTACTGGGCATTTAAAATCATAGCTCTGTCCTTCCCATATAGAGAACCACTTTATCTCTTTCCCCAACAACTTTGTACTCTACAGGTATAAGATACTAGTCTCTTTCAATCAATCTCGCTGACTACCTAGTTGAAGTTATAAAGATTGTTCCTAACATGTATTTGGTTTTGAAGTTTGCTACTACCTTTTCTGATTTGATGAGTGGCTTGTACACCTGATAGCTTGTATGTTGTTTCCAAAATAGTTTATGCTTGTCATATATTTAAAAGAGATCAGCTCTATCTTCACCACTCATCTATGTCTTGTCCTTAGATCATGAGTACAACAGACCTTCCACTAGCAACTAGACACAGCACATCCAGCATAGATGATCACCTTTTTGCTATAGTAATAAACATGTAGATAAAATGAATTCTCTTACATATCAGTTGCAGAAAGAGCTGAAATTTACTATCAAGATTTTTTAAATAAGCAGAACAAGGACTTATGAAAGATGTAGTACATTGGTATGCAAATACTTCTCACATCAGGTATCTCTGATATTTTTCCATCTCTGTTACTCATTTATTTTTAAAATGCTGGAATTCTATCCTACTTTATTAAAATCAAACCATTACATAACTACACACTTGCATAAATAATTTCTGTTTGTCAGCATTTGTAAGTCATGTCATTGTGTTCACAGGGATGCAGGACTACAAGATCTGTATTTGAGCATATAATTTGTCTTGGGGAGAACTGATACAAAAGCTGATGAAAACTTACGCCCCTTTAGCAATCATATTAGTTGCATATACACACTGTGCAATCCTGGCATGAGAGCTAAGGAGCAAGTATGAGAAGTGGCATCTTCGTAACTATATGCAGCACCTTTAATAACTGCCACAGTTATTAAAAGCCTAAGCCATCATTTAAAAAATTAATGCACTCCTTGTACAAAAATCAAGAGGAGACCTGATAATCTTGGAGAATGTGTGCTCTTTCACCAAAATGTATTTTGTACAGTACAGCTCTTCTACAGTAGTTAACCATCAAAATATTGGAGGAGTGAAGTGATTCTTCACATGGCAGTGGACCAACTAATAGCAATGTGGCATCAATCATCTTTTCCTTGAAGAGTCTACCCATTTTATGTACTCCTGATTCCTTTAAAGTGACTATGAAAACTGTTTTTACAGTCTGCAACATCTCTGCAATTGCTTTCATACAGACATTAGATTTTTTTTTTTTTTTTCTTCTTCTTCCCTTCTGGTAATCCTCTAGTTTGCAAATCTGGAAAATCCTGCTGACTCTTAGCATTCCATGTTAGGTTTTAGATTTAATTCCAAAACCAGCTCTTAAACTTGTTCCAGCTATTTCTATGTGTCACAGTCTCCTGTAATCAATCATATGTTTTATGAGGCAGAGGAAAAAAAATAATCAGAAAGTCTTTAAGGCTCTCATCAACATGGGGAGTTAGTTCCAGGACCTGAGGCTGACAGAGAAACAAAGATTCAGTGTAGCAGGTGCTAGGGAAACTTGTTTGCTGGTTATTTTTAAAAAATAATTAAAGTTGCTAAAGGACTTGAAACAAACAAACAAAAAATATGCATAATGCATAAGAGAACTTTCAAGTAGCTGTCAGAAGCAAGCTGTACAGCAGCCAGTCTGATGGCACAGTGTCGCTGCAACTTAGGTAGAAGAGAACTTAATGTTGAGAACACACCAGGAAACCAGTCATATGCTTTACAAAGTGGGAAAAGATATGCTGGACTGCAGACATTCCCGGCCTGTCATCCCATGATTATTCTTCCCCCTACCCAGGGGGGAGGAAAAAAACCAAAACAACCCAAGCACAAACAGCCATAGGCAGATGTGACAAGTTATTTCAGAATCTCTTGCTTATAAAAAGCTCAGATAATGATATGCAGATACTCCATCAGAGCAAATCCCAGGCCTGGTATGCCTGTAAAATGCTCCTGGGCTCTTAGTACATGCAGTATCACGGCAGGGTCGGAATAACACAGCTCTCCCAAAGAGCTGGGCTGAGCATGGCCACCTGTTGCACTGCCTGGGGAGGGTGAACCCAGAGCAGCTGCAAAGCCATAAAAAGAAGTGAATTGCCTGTCAATTTAAGTCGATTGTACCTAACCAAATTCAGCCTCTTGGCTCTCAAGGAGTGATCTACCTCTAAGCAAAAATCCCAAAGGCTGGAAAATTGACTACTACAAGTGTCAAAGAAGAGGTTATTATCAGCCAAGGAGAGACACGGAACTAGGTAACCACAAACATGATGCCTCCCATTCCCTATGTCTAGATGAAAACAACATTTTAAGGACTATGGGTTGCTTCCAGTAACATTTTGTCTGGCTGTGCTTAGCAAATCAACTGGTAAGTGCTGCTACCATTTAAACATCTTATTGCCTGAACAGAGTTAACTGCTTTAAGTTTTGATAAACACCTGATAAAGACAGAAGGAAGAAAGCCCTAAGCCAGAAAACAACCTGAGCTCAACAAAACTACATTAAACTCAATAAACTTAAGCAGATGATGTAAAGTTTTAACTAGACCAGAGTTTAGCAGAACTGTGAGGAAATTAAATACGATCCCATCGCTATAACTGTTAGGTCAGCTTAGCTATACCCGCTTTATCACC
Source organism: Balearica regulorum gibbericeps (assembly GCF_011004875.1). Lineage (NCBI taxonomy): Eukaryota > Metazoa > Chordata > Aves > Gruiformes > Gruidae > Balearica > Balearica regulorum. The sequence goes on from NC_046184.1 coordinate 97,094,998, forward strand.
ATCATTTTTGTGGAACAATCCTTTACTCCAAAGCTAAGTGATTCTGAAATTGGCTCACATGCTCCACAGAAGCCACTGAAATCTTGGAACTATTTGTAAGCCTAAGAGCTTTGTCACATGCCTAAGCATTACCCACAGTTACCTACATAAGACTTAATATATGGCCAATTTAGAATCCGAGTCCTCCTCCCTCAAATTTCCATTGTGTGCCAGCAAAAAGCTCAGGGAGATATATTCCCTGACAGAACCCTCTTTTCCCAGTGCACAGGACACCTATCTAGCACCAAAAGTGGCTATTTCACCTCTGCTCTCTGACCTGTAGGTCAGCTCAAATGGAAGCACCGGTCGTACTCTGGGAAACACAAGCCTGCTGTTGTGTAAGCTTAGTCGTTTAGAGGTGCACTTGTGACTACTGTCACACAAATAGTCCTACAAGAGTTTTACATTCAGAACTGCTATCAAAAGGTAGCTTAAATGGCTATTGGCATACAGTGCATTTTATTCGTAGAATTTTGAGTTTCAGTGTTTTACGAAACTTACAGCCCGGAGGGCCATTAGCTGCAGTCAACTACAAGTTTACTAGATACTACTAAACATCTATTCTCTACAGGCTTAACTTCAAGAATACCATCAACTCTCTTCTGTGGGGGCTCATCTTCTATGGAGAAAACAGCATTTCTATTTTGAATCCCTGTTCCACTTTAAGAATTCCGCCCCCCCCCCCTTTTTTTTTCCTCTCAATCCTTAGTACTTGGTTTAAGACAAGATAAATAACTTTGTCAGGCCATAGCATCACCCCTGTTATAATTTTTTTTAAAGACAGGCTACTCTGGTGAAAAAAGCATCGAATTACATCATCTTTTTATATTGCTTCCCTTAACAGTTGTCGTCTTAGAAGCAGGATCTTCTAAGACACGATATACCACAAGACCAGAAAACAATTAGCTTTTCTAAATTAATCAGAGGAGTGCTAATTTGATTAAACCAGTACTGTCTGAATCTCATAGCATCCAGGTTACTGATCAAGACCTTGGATACTATCCAAGCATCCCTTTTAAACACACCAAAAAAAAAAAAAAAAGTTGGAAACGAAGTGGGTAAGTCTGCTTTCCTATTGTAACGCTAAAACCTTTCACATAGAACTAAAATGTATACTGCATAGATTTCTTTTTTTAAGGAATTTATTGAAAGAAGAACTGAACTATACATAAAAGGGCTGTTTAACAACAAATATTTCCTACAAAAAATAAATCAATCTCTGGTAAAAGCTGTAATTTCAATAGTTGGCAAACAAGTTAGCAAAATAGAACAAAGGAAGCACATCACAGAGTGGCTGGTCCACTTCTTCATCCCAGCGTTCAGCAAACATGTCAGCTGACAACATTCATATAGCATTTTGGGTACCTTATTCCATAATTCAGGTTGGAAATCAGACACAACATACACAACTACAAAATCGTTTGAGGGTTGTTAAATAACCCAAATGTACCTATGTATCTACATAGGTCTATGCTTGATGCTCTTTGCAACATCCATAAAAGAGTAATCTACGCAGGTACGCTATCACACCGCTGACTTAAAATAAGTGAACAAAATATTTAGCTCAGTGTTAAAATAACCACAGATCGGAAGAGTCTTGTATTACTTGGAGTCTTCTCGATTTACCCTGGATTTACACCCATTTTAAGATTACATCATCTCATTCTCCCACCTAGTACCTCAGTACGTAACCCTGAAGATCAAGGCTGTCAAGGCCCATGATAATTCACAATAAAAATACAGTGACATTTCAAAAATCTGAAAGCACTATTGCATGTACACTATCTGATAAGCTGATAGAGACCTTTATTCTGAAGTGCAGATATTTTGACATCTTTCAGCAGCGCTAAAGAGTGCTGCTAACAAAAATAATCTCCCTTATGATGTTGAAAGTAGGAATTTATCCTCTACTGAAAACTTCCCCGTCAAGTTCTTAAGTGATCAGATGTTACTGTGGATAAAGGATCTTGAATAAGAAATAAAATCGGTAAAATAACCAAGGAAACTAACCTTCTTTTTTTTTTTTTTAAATCAAAACACAGCCTTACTAGCATTTACAGAATTTATCCAGCTACAACATGTTTACATCAGATCAAACAAAAGTATTAAGAGAAATCTCAAGTTATGTTATTGAACCCAAATCTAACTTCCAGGCTGGAAGCCTGGAATGTGTTTAAGACCAATGCAAAAACTGGTTCATACCTGTTGAAGTGGAATATTCTTAATTCAGTATTTCGGTTTCACTTTAGAACACTTCAATGGCCCATATGAAACACATTAGTAAGTTTACTCATCCTCTGTGGACTGTCTAGTCCATCATACACAGCATTGTTACCCTTGTGGCAAGTCTTAGCAGAAAACAGAGACTGAAATAGCATCCTTATCCTCAGAGGCAGTCTCTCCAGAATAATAATAATAATAATAACAACAATAATAAATGCAGAAGAAAGAAAAATGGTAGGAGTTTAGGCTTACTGCATGCACAATAACTCTATCACACTGGAACATGTTGTTTTCTGCAGCAATCAGCCAGGGAACCTTCACCATGCTTTTGCCAGAAAGATACCATCAATGCAGAATCATTTGGGGAAGAAGCAAGCTGCACAGCAGATTTATTTTCATGTGGTCTTTATCAGACTTAAAATATGGAAGTCTGTTCCAAAATACCACAGCTACTAGGATAAAGTCTCTGATCCACCCACATTAATGAAAAGTCAGTGATTCAGAGCGGTATAACACACCCACCAAGAATCAGTGCCCACTGACTGCAGCACAACCAGAAGAATGAGGTACCACAGGAAGCACTCCCACAAAAGTGGCACAGGGGCCTGGGCTGGCCCAGCTTTATCTGCACCTGAGATATTATGCACCTGCATATGGATCTATGAATACGAGAAACCATGGAATCAAATGCTTACAGAAAAAGTAAGGGAAGCTAAGGTGTTAGGAGAACACTTTATTTTATTTTACACTGGCTTTATTTTATTTTAATTCCTTAAAATATTACCAGAGAGGTAATATTCCACCATAGCATCTGCTGATGTAATGTTAAGCACTTTCCAGAACAAGTCACTTAAAACCCCATTCATAAAAATTAAATCCACAATTTGACTAAAATTACAAATTTTAGTCGTGAATTGATACAACAGTAATATGTGATATTTACATATCAGTTTCAACTTTTCAAATTTGAAAGATCTGCACAAGCATTAATTGGGTAGTTCTTCACTAAGGAAGTGTAGTGCTCTAGCATAATGGGGGGGCGGGGATAAAAACAGATGGAAAAAGGATATAATGCATTATTTCTCACTCCTGAGCTCTCTCCTGCCTAGAACCTCATGCTGCTTCAGAAAAATGTGTGGTGAGATGTACTAGAAAGCAAACACTTTTTGTTCAAGTCAAAGGATTCGCAGATCAGAAGCCCAGCGTGCCAGCTCATGATTTTTGACAGCTTGTCAGTGGTGGTACCAGAAGTCGCTATATCCAGCTGCTTGCCCCATCCCCACCCCAACATAACACTACTGGCTAATGCAGCAGTACCTGCAGTGTATCCACTGCTGTGCCAACATATTTCATAGCTGGGTGCTGTTAACTTCAAATACCATCTATTTCAACCAGGATATAAGGTCAGCGGATGAGGGGACACTGATCATCTGTTCTGCTGCTAGTGATGGGCAGATGGCAAGCACAAGAGGCTCTTTACTCGTCCTTGTAACCACATCACAGATCAGATTCATTTTAGATCACAGTGAAATCTTGCGGACTGGAAACAGGAATGCCTTGACATCAGGCACCTTGGTTGCAGGAGGAGAAATGAAAAAAGACCAGAAAATAAAAGTTGTATCCATGGGTCTCGCTTATCTCCAGAACCTTAAAATATGGAGTGGTGTGAGGGAGGAGGGACAAAAATGAATGTGTTTGGGTCCTATAGATTGCTGGAAATATGCAGCGTTCAGTAACATCCAGCCTGTAATGTACCTGTAAAATAAACATATTTCTTCAAATATTCCAAGCATATTAGCAGCTTCAACTCATTCCTCTGACTTCTGCAGCTCACTAAAGTTTTCCGAAAGAAACCTTTAAATTGTAATAGAAAAAGTGTAGACATTTTGCAGTGTGATCTGATGCATTAGCATTTCCTGAAAACAATGGCTGGATTGAATGCCAGGAGATGCATTTTTTCCCTACTCGGTCCTACCTGGGTTTAGCTGGAGACTCTCAGCACTTGCGCAACATGGTGCAGAATAAGGTCACAGCAGGAACAGCTTTCAGTGTCCCTGTATGACAAGACTACTTAGCTTTTACTGATGAAGGGTACGTATTGGTTTACCAAGATCAGCTTAGGTTGTATTCAATGAGCTATATGCTTGAGGTAAACAGGAAAGCTAATTTTGAGGGGGAAGTCAGTAGCTGCAAATCCTTTTCCTACACAAACCCAAGATGATTTAATTGAACTCTGCCTGCTGCTACACTATTTCCAGACATATTGAACAGCAGTCTGGGTTTTCCAGACAATTATTTGCCCTCTGTTCCATTATGTACATCTCTGCATTTTCTTACAGCCATATGGGCTAGTATAAAAATACCAAAGTCACCAACAACAGCTTTAGTTATAAACAGCCCTAGAAAACAGTAATGTAAGTTTCAGGGTGAGCAGGTGTTAAAATTACATGCATCTAGGAAAAAAAAATGCATTCTGTAGCACCCTCTGATAAGGCTAGCATGCATATTAACAAACACTCACCACAGATCCTTTAGCAGATTTAATTTAATTTAGCATTAACAAAACTATGGAAGCTGAAGGAAAGGACAAAGACCTCCATAAACCTATGAACATCTTCCCTTTTCCTCTTGAGATGCAAATACTACCATTTTCCCCTAAAACTGTGATCTTTGATAAAACTATCCTTTTATGCTAATATAAAAAGTTATTAGTATTCAGCAGTGGAAGCTCTGGAGAGCTATTTCTAACAGTTTAAAAATAGAATTAAAAAATGTTCCTTTAAACATCACCAAGGGAAATTGCACAGTCAGGAGAGAAATTGCTTACAGTTATGCACAAACCCATGGTACTTAAGAGGAAATAAAGGCCTTCAGTCACAGAGCATCCATTTGTGTCCTTGGGAACACAGGGAAAGGGGAAAGAGAACTTGAAGCTAAGCACATGCAATGTCTTTTTGAGAGTGGTTCAAAGAACTTTGTGCAAAACAGCTGTTCAGATACAGTAAAAAGAGTACATACTTGTGTGCAAGGGACGAACAACTAACCGACAGTCAAAGGCCATCTCCTTTGGATGCACAGGTAGGTTGGGAAACTCATCAGTTCCGGTCATTCAAAGATGAAAATTATTTCCTAAAAGCATCTTTATCTTTCAGACCACAGGCGACCATAGACTTCTCCTGAGTATCTTTTCCCCTTTCTGGGCACTCTTCTTTCATCAAATAGTAGTGTAGCACAAAGATACAGAGACTCATGGCTCAAAATTCATATCCAGTGATGAATGTGATCTGATAGACCACATTTCTACCATCCCACAAAGTTTTACAAGGTTCCTTAAGATCCCATGAAGGTGAGAAACAGAGCATATGGATCAAATCATGAAGTGGTGGATACTGAAATCTGTCGGACCCCTCCTCCTAACTCCCCATTCACAAAATCATGAGTACTTATGGACAAGAATGAGCTATGTATAGGAGCATTTTAAGAAAGGAGAGGAGACTTCTTTATAAAATACAGTTCAAAAACCAAGACTTTCCCTGAGTTTGTTAGGGGCATGGGACACTTTATATGTCCAAAGTGAAGAGAGATGAAAAACGCTGTCACAGCTACACTCCAACAAGACTCAATGGATGCAGACCCAGAATCTGAATAACATGGAGTTTCTTTCCTCCCCAGCCCCCTCTTTTTATCCCCTAAGGCCTTACATAACAGTTTAACAGCATGTTACAATAATAAAAAATTTTCATATAGCCACTTAAAAGGATTTATTGTAGCTCCACACAATACCACGTGTTTATTTCTCTTCTGAAATTATGTTTTCTCTCTGCTAAGCTGAGGGTAATAGCTGTTGAATACTGAATTAGGGTTTTCCTTATTTGATTACTGTTAATTAGAGTCAAGCATGTAGTGCATCAGACAGGAGGACTGCAGATCATCGTGACACTTCAAACAGCCTGTTTAACTTCAGCAGAGCCTGTTCGAAGTTTGGGGTCAGGATAAATCTTCAGCAGAGTTGTTTATGCATAGTTGTGTAACATTACACAGCATGGGGTACCGGACTGTTTGGTTAATTAGTTTAAGAGCCTGTCAGTGGCAGCTCACCTCCAGGTTTACAATTGGAAATTGCAATTAGCATGAAACGGTTTTCTTTTTTGGTCCAATTTCTCCCACACAAATCATTCTCACAGATGTCTCACCTAAGAAACCCAGGACCATAGCCAGTCAGCATTCACTCACTCTCTTCAACTGGTGTCTCCATGGGACATCTAAAGTAACATCAAAGGGTTAGGCTAATCCCGACTGATCCTGGAGAAAGTCCAGGGTTTCCTGAGGCTTTAAGGTTGTGATTAAAGAATACACCTGTCTGCCCCAGTAATGAGGTCAGACTGTCTTTACCAACAACAAGCTGCTTTTTATCCTGTGTGATGCACCTCCTAGAAGAACTGTCAGGAAAAGGTGCAAATATGAAGCAGTCAAACAGCCATTCAGCATCAAGTAACAGTCTCTACAGAGCCACAACTGTTACAGAACTCCCCACCACCAAATCCTGAATCAACTCCCTCTCCTTCATATAGCAAATAAACTGCAAACATACGGTGCTGAATTACTTCACGCACAATGCTGGAATTTGTTGGTTTTGTCTAGGTTGGCTGAAGGTAATACAACCTATACAGAAGGCATCTTTGAAACAGGGACAACTTAAAATTTACTTGACCTCCAAAATTGAAAGTAAATACTATCCCTCTCCCCCGAGTACTCAGGAATATAGACATTTAACAAACCATAACCATGCAGAAAGTCAAAGTTTATATTTCAGTTTACAATTACGTGACATCTTTTTCTATGTTTTCAATACTAGACAATAATTTATCTTAAAGCCTTATCAGCTGAGCTTACCAGGTTACAGGTGTTAAACAACTAACCCGCTACCCCTCACTTCAGCCAAACACAAGATACTAAAGTAAAATGGGCTGGAAAGAGAAATAAATTATTTCAATCAAGAAAATAGTTTCTCACATACTACATTCTACTGACTGCACTAGTGGCCGCCTCTTCTACCTCATGTCAGCCTATCTGTTCAGGCCCATCTGCTTGTGCTAATTTCAGGGTCAAGCAATTAAGACATGAGAGTCTTCCACATATCTGGGTCACAGTTATTCAGAGGAATGACTGGTATTCATTAGTTACACATAAAATTAACTGCATTATATGCCAGACAGAAACAGATCCATCAGATAGCATTGAAAATAAAACCTCTTGTTTCCAAGGTATTCACCATTTATTATAAAAATATATTTAATATGAGATGGGATTAAAGGTAAAGACATACTCTTTGGAAAAAACAGTGTCAATTCTTTAAGCTGGTATTTCTTTTAAATATATTTTAAAAAGAGTTTCAGCCATCAGGAACTGCAAGAAGTTCTCTCTTCTGCTAATTTTATTGAACCCCCAAAAGGCAACAGGGTTACATTGGTTTTACCTAGGACCGCTGTAGCCAGCTCCCTGCCAATGCTCTGGCATTAATGATATTCCCAGTGCTCTGGGCAGAGCTTGTCAGCATCCCTCACCCCCTCTCCCAGAGGGGAGCCAAAGGACCTGTGCGGAACATCAGCACAAGAAGCTGAATCCCTCAGAGCATTCCGGAGGCTGCCAATGCCTAACTGGAGGCATGTTCACAACAGGGCTCCACCCACTCCTGTCCAGAAAAGATTATGGCATGCTGTTTATCCACACAGCCAAAGGGAAGGGCTAGGAGACTTTAAGTGATGGAAAAATGCTTTGCTTTTCTGTGGTATTTGCAGTTTGTCAGTTATTGTATCAGTCACAATGTTTCATGTGCTGCTCTTAAACCTACGCGGGCAACATCTTAGAAACTGAGGCAACTGCTCGTACTTTCCAAAGCGTTTCATGTTTTGCTAAGCCTCAGTATGTTATATTAAACAGCTTTCACTACTGTTTATAATAATTATAGGTCTTGATCAATTAATATAGTTAACTTTCATGATAAGTGACTACATCCATGAATCTTCTCCAAGTTTGTTTTCTTCATGCTTTTCTTGAGACTCTTCTCAGAGCTGTCTTAAGAGTATACTGAAAAATTCTTTTATTTCTATCTTAAATGAACAGTAATCTGCCCATTGCCAGAACAACCAAAAAAAAAAGTCACCATTCTTTTCTCCCTTTATACAACTATTAAAACATTCAACTATGGAACTAAAGATACTCTGCTCATTAGTCTCACCTTTAAGGGACATCATATGATTCTGCTACGCTACACCCTCCTCTTGTCAAGTGCACTGCTTGTTTTTCTTTCTGCTTTTGGTAGTTATCACTTCATGAAAACACCCTTGATTCTGCCATGCTTGCAGTCATAGAGAGTTATTTGTGTTCTAGGAGAGAGTTAAAAAGCAATCCACTCCCAGCCAGCAATTCAAGGGTGAACACACCGAAACCAATGTGGCCGTTCACAGTTAAGACTGGGAGACATTCCGAGTTTGAAAAAGAAAGGGAAGTTTCTTTTGTCTTATCATTTGAGGTAGAGTGTGCATGGGGGTATATTGTCTCCCACCATCAAAAGACAGTAGCTTACATAGCTCTACAACCAAAGGCAACTTGAAAGTAGTAAGACAGTTGAAATCAGCATAAACTTGGGGGTTTGTTTTTTCTTAGGATAATTGCAATTACATTTTTATGGAAAATGCATGTGGTTTTCCTTGTTCTAATAGTGCAATAAAAAAATTACTATAAAACAGAGTGGACTTTCAATAAACAAATATCTCAAAGGATAATATATTGGCCCTGTATATAATTTAAAAATATTAGATGTTCCAGTAATATTAATATTTAATTTATAATTAGGAAAAGAAAATCCCTGTTCCATGAGATACCTACCTACTATGGAACTTGTTCCTAATTTGTCATGAATTCACTTCTTTAATGCTCAAATCTGCAATTATGTTTTCCCTGCATTAACAACAGGCATTTGAAGCATTGCTGAATTAATTTTAGGGAATTTCTTCAGTTATTCTTTATGACTGTCTTACAGTCACCATGAAATGTTATTAACCATCTGCATATGGTATTTCCTACATAGCTTTGGATAATCTTTTTTACTCCAGTCTCGGGAAGCACCATGACCAGCAGGCTGTTGTAGAACATACAGCTGGGGCGACTGTGGCATAAGTTTCTTCCAACTTGTGATTAGTGGACTGCATGTTGAGCCTTGCTCCTGGTCCAGCTCATTGATTTTTGCAGGCTTTCCTTACAGATGCAAGAAATGGGCAGGAGACCAGAGCAGAAAGTAGCTTTAAGCAAGTCACTTCTGACAGGTTCCTCATTAAGTCCACCGTGCTTCCACCCTGTTAGCAGTACCACCAACACTCAGGGCCCTTCTGCTTCCTACTTACCAAACGTCTTACTGACTGCCATAACTTGTGCAGGTAATCTGTTTTAGTGCACACCTGCAAGGTAAAAGTGTTTTTCCTAATGTCTAACTGAAATCTTGCTGCACTTCAGGACCCTACTAGTGCTGAACAGAGAACATGTGACTCTCAGTACATACACCTTTTCCACATCAACGTAATACTGATAATTGTCTTTCAGCTTGTGAACCTCTTCCCGAATCATGCTTTGCAGTTGATTGTTCTTTTTTCTACAAAGAAATTCCTCTCTCTTGAATAACATCTTATTTGTTATAGACAGTTTCTCCATTTTGTAGAGATCATTTTCAATTCTAACCTTGTCTTCTGACATTCTTGCAGTCCAGCTTCAAATCTAATAACCACACATGCTATTCCACCACCCAGGTCATTAATAAATACGTTGGGCTTATTAGAGCCTATACAGGTCCCTGCAGAATCTCAGTTAGTTCTTCCTTTCATTTTGACAATTGATCACTGGTAGTGCTCTAAATACAATTTTCAAAACAGCCTTGCACCCTTCCTTATTAATTTCTTCCACATTATGTTTCCCAAGACTGCTTATGAGACTGTCATATAGGACAGTGTAAAAAGCCTTAACAAAGTCATGGTATGTGACACTTACCATCTCTTCTCTAACCACAAGGCCTGTTACTCTGGGGAGGATTCGAGAAGGAAATTAGATTGGTTTGACATCATTTGTTCTCAACAACTCCATGCTGACTGTTAGTCATTTCCCTGTGCTCTTTTCAGGGCTGTTGACTTTGACTTTAATGCTCTCAGCAAAAGTAACATAATATTTATAATAATAGCAGGATACATCCCACACTTAATAACAAACTTTTTCCTAAATTCCTTTATTAAAATTTTACAGAATGTGAGAACTGGCATCACTCAGCTATTAGAGAGCATAAACACAGAAATATTCAGTTATCTGTAACTTTTAAATTAGACAAGTATGAGGGCAAACAAATAATAAATCTCCAGTGTCTTAAAAGAGACCAAATTAAATTGGATGAATAATTTCAGTTGTCATAATTGCAAAATTAGAGTATTTAAAAAAATATTGCCAGAAAGACATGGTATTAAAACATATTGCTAGTAGGTTTGACCCTCTCACTGAAATGTGATTAAGTGAGAAAGGCTCAGTGTAAGTGGACTAAATACAGTGATGTCCTATCTTTACTTAGTTCTCACTATTTAAATGCTTATTTACTGCTGTCTGAACCCAGGTTTCAGGTTATCAGCAACTAAAAGCGTCAGTATCTGTTTTGCTTTATCAGAAGCTTTCCACAGAACAGAGCCCATAGATCCCAGATGGAGACCCATTCAGCCACTACAATTTCCTGCATGGGTCTTTGAAAAAGCTTCCCATTTGTTCTACAGAATGCATGCTCATGGATCCATGTTCTGGACCCAGCCTGCCAAGCAGCTCACTCAGATCACAATTCTCTTCTGCAGTCCTTCAGATGTGAACAGTAATGTGGCTGTATGAATGATTCTGGCAAATCACTACGTGATGACCTGTTTCCCAAGAACCCCAGTCATCAGAGCAAGACACAGGCATATTGTCTGATACCACGAGGACACATCAAGTCATAACAGAGGAATAGACATATATGGCAAATGAAAGTATAGGATTGCACAAACGCTATTGATTGACGACTTTGCTCTTCACTTTCCTGACATTCATTTCAGTCATGGAAAAAATGCAATTTCAATAAGGTGAGGAGGTTACACCAAAGTACCTCCAAAGTGTTCTATTGCATTTCTAGCATGAAAAGCTGAGTACACAAGTGACAACTGAATATGTGAGTTACAGCCAAGGATGTAGTCTTAATGGAACCACAACACTACCAAGACAACTTGCATCATACAATGAAAGACTGGATTTAAGCCCAGTGTCCAAGTCAATTTGAGGTCCTTCACAGCTAAAGTCCTATCCACTGATATTTTTACGCTTCTGCTTTCTCATCTAGAAAGATGCTGGAGGAGAGTAAACTGTCTCTGTGAATAGTAAGAACCATGAAGTCCTAAAATAAAACCTCCACTATGTAGAGAGCTAAGCTGACAAGAACAGTTTCGATTGATTTGTATATAAATAAAGAGACAGGGAATAGTTGAAAGATGCAATCTCAAAAAAAAAAAAAAAAAAAAAAAAAAGACTTGATGTAGACATTATAAAAGAAGACTGCAGGGCTTTGTTTGCATTTACATTCACAGGCACTCTCATCCTACTTTTAAGTATCTTATCGGAACAATTTGTTCCTTTACCTCTGCAGCTTCTATTGTTTCCTCCAGCTGCTATTCTAAAAATTCTCATGTTTGAAATCTAATCAAGCCTGAAAGTATCCAGCACACAGCTTGTGTTTTTATTACTAGTTAGTCTAAGAAATCAAAGACAGACAGACTGCAAGTTTTCCCTTAAGACAGTTCTGATCTTGGAGAGTAATGAAGGGTGTTGTAGGAAGAAGGGGGAGACATCACACAAGGAGACAATGACAATGAAGGAAGATAGTGTTAAGGATTAAGTGGAAGTTAAGGACTGAGCTTTGAATTGTTCTCAGTGTGGAAGACTTGACTCTCAATAAACCTATGTCTAAGAGACATGAAATTGAGCCTGAAAATAGGCTCTCAGCCTTTCAAAAGGAAGGTTACAATCAATGATGGTAGTGAGCAGATTTGGTTCAACTGCAAGGCCAGACATACAACAGAAGCCACTCAAAAAGCAGGGGAAGAAAACAATGGTAGTCCCAGAAGATGTAATGTTGGGCAGAGTACTTCTGTGCTAGTGGAGCTAACTGGGACTAAAGTTGAGGGAAGGGCAGGTGGAACTCTTTACAATGACACCCCCCACCCCTTTCCCACATGTGACAGAGCCCAGCATGATGGATGCCCTGAATCACCAGACATTGAATTGAGTCATCATCTACTACTGCTGGCCTGCAAGTTTGTATGCCCAGCTGGGATTCACAGTGAATGCTTATTCCAAAGCATGTGATGTCCACCAAAATTAGTTCAGAAATAATGAGTGGAAGGCAGTCTCTCACAATGATAAATGCTGCTTGCTTGTTTATAAAACACAAACTCACATAAAACTCCACAGGATCCCACACTGGATGTTATCAGAGATTTAAGAGCTCGGTCATTTCACTTGGATCCGTTCTGCAAAGCAGGTCTCCTTGTAGATCAACATCAGCTGTACACAAAAAAAATAGAGACTTAGGCATAACAAACAGAACATGGACCTCCTTGAAATATAATAAAAAATTCAAAAAAAAGCCCTTAGTTCCTGTCTCTATCCCTACACAAACAAAATGCCAGTATTTATCTGGCATATTTATGTATAGTTTTTAGGGCTGCATCCCTTGAAATGGAAACCCAGTCATTCTTACCGATGCTCAACAGTCTGGAAATTGATACCTCATTTTAGTAGCAGATTTTCATCTACACTTAGAGCACCCAAACAATACTGAACATATTCTGAAGGTTCACACTAATCTGTGAGAATTGCACAGATAAGACAGTATAATGGTAAGCATCAGTTTTCAATGATCAAAGTGATTTTGTTAAATAACTCCATCATGGAAATTGGCAGAATCTCCCCCAGAGACAAGAAGAAAGCAGAGCAGGATAGGCAGTATTCTCAGTCTGCAACAGGAGAGGCCCTTGGCTGTGTCTTTGCAGAAAATAGATTATTTCACAGCACAGACTTTTAAGCTTTTTAATTCTTTCCTTTTTTTTTTTTTTTTGTTTTGTTTTGTTGTTAGGGTTTTTTTTGACCAAGGATTATTGAGCAGCTGATGGCACAGGGTAAACTTTTACTCCAAAACAAAGCAGCCCTTTTAACAGAGGTTCCCTCCAAGTTTGGTCAGCACTGGACCCCCTCCGCTTTAACATGCCCTCCCCTAAGCTATAAGCAGGCAGATGGTTTCAATACAAGTTTTGAGCTCCTGGCCCAGGCCTTGTGTCCCTGGCAGGTGCTGCGAGGGTGCGGCGCAGGGGGAGCAGGACTGCCCATCTGCTGGGCTTCAGCCAGGCAGGGCCTCCCCACAGCTAGGCACAGCCTGAGGTGATGCCCAGGGAGCCCAGCCAAGGCAGCAGGGCCAGCAGCCCCTGGCTCTACTTGAGGCAGGCCTAAGGCCCCGGCTGAACCAAAATGGCACCCCTGGGCCTCCCAGGGGAGGTTGGTCTAGGAAATGAAGGCCTGCGGGTGCATCCAGGGCCCACTGGTTCCTGGCAGCCAGGTTTCCAGCCACCGCATGTCTTGTCCCTGTGACTAACAGGAGCCAGAGACCATTTCAGTCAGAAACTGCCAGGTCTTGAACAGCTTATTCTAACCAAAACTCTTTGTGTTCCTCTCCTTACCAAATTTACATTTGGGAAGCAGTTTAAAACTAAACAGGAATGAAATTAAAACAAAATTCAAGCTTGTCCTCCTACAAACTGAACCAAAATTTTGACACTGCCCATGAGCCAAAACTCTGAATTAATTCTGCCTGTAATTGAGCAAGAACAGGATCTTTGGGCACGATGCCTCAAGTGAGCAGACAATGACACAGCAGCTCCTCCTACAATTTGGGAAACTTCCCCCGATCAATGTATGAGGCCTAAGGCAGAGGTCTGGAAAAAACAGCCAAGTCCCTATCTACTTATCAAGTGCTCCTTTTGGCATGTCCTTTCCTGCAAGGTTTATTGAATCCCTGAGTTTTCATGCCCCCAATAGGATAAGAAAGCACTAAGAAACTTTACTCTCAAAAGGCCTGAAGTGTGTAACTCAATCCCCTTCACAAGGGAAAGAAGTGACCACAAACCAGCAGAGGTCTTTCTTCACTGACTGCCACCCCCAGGTTTCGAAATGGGCTCTTTAGCCAGAGCTTTAACTGTAAAGTAACTTTGCAAGTAACAATCAAATAGTATTCACCTAGCTGCAAAATTAATTTAAATAGCTACATTTATTTACCCTACTTTACAAACCAAATAACCGTATCAGTCTAGAAGGACAGTATATCAAACATAGCTCTCAATAAAGAATCCTATATTAAAGATACTTCACTTGCTGGCTAAAGATAAAACAAATTAAAACATACACTTTTATCTTAAGTGCACTTAGGAATATGACTACTTTTACCATCCTGTAGCAGGTTATATACATGTTTGTTTCTAAATTGACACCTCCACACAAACATAAGCAATTATATTGTCATTATTCTACTAGACCTTAATTAGCTGCTCACATTAGAAATGCCCTGAGATTTCTCTCAGTGTAAAGGTCTGTAATTAGTGTAATTAAAATAATATTTTGATTACATGGCTTCAATCTTTTAGGCCACATGATGGGAAACTGAGCACATTTTAAAGTGACTGTCCTTTGGGAAAAAAATAACAAACAATTAGTCAGATGGACTAATTTGTTCTGCACCGTCACATTGGCCCCTTACTCATGCCACACCACCATTGCCTGGCAAGCTGCATCCAGCTGCTAAAGGAGGACAAATCTGGGCCTTGTAGAAAGACCACTTTTTGTGTGGAACAGTTGGCTTACTGCCAAAGTCTATTAGATCAGAAACATGAAGGTTTAGCTGATTTACAGCCTCATCCTGACGGTTAAAAGCACTTTCATTAACTTGCTGAAGATACTCTGCAGTGGGTGAAATGAGCTCCAGCTCCCCACATTTTCATTCTCAACTATGTTCTCACTTCAAAGTTTGGTCCTTAACACAAAATACTCACCATCTCTCTTCCACTTTTATTTTTGTCTTTATCTCCAGTTTTACTAAGAAATGCAGTCCACTTACAGAATCCGAAACCCAGAGCAACCTCAGAGGAGAAACATGCAACAAAAGGAAAGCGATACGGTATCCTGCATTTGAATCAGTGTTCCTTGCCCTGACTTACAGCTTGAACAATCCTTGGAGGAGTCATCAAGACAAAATTTTGTTCCTTCTTTAGTTGCCATCTTTCTGTTTTAGACTGCTGCCTATGTCTCCAGGACAGCTGCAGAAGTCTGAAGCATGAATTGAGGGTGACACATACCTCTTTTCTCCTCCTAATCTGTGAGATGTTTTTCTCTTTTCCTAGCTTCTGGTTTTAAGAATGACACTTCAGTCTATTATATATAATAGAGAGCTTGGCTAAAACACAAAGGCAAGCAGTAGTTAATTCATCTTCAATTTTCACAAACTAATAGCAATGTGCATATGGAATTCAGCTGAGGTCTACCTTACCCTGAGTGATAATTCAGCACTGCACCTGAAGACACAGGTCTTTGAATGTTTACTTAGAGGTTTACTAGCACCAAAAACAAAATTAGAAAAAATATATCCTTAAATCGCTCAACCTTTTATAGCTCAAATATTGCTCAGAAATGAAGAGACACCAATGAAGAAAAAAAATTAAGAGTCTTTAATTCAAATTCTTGGAAGTTTGAACTTCGGCGAATTCAAATTCAGCCTAAACTCTGTAGGACAAGCAGACCGCAGTCCCTGGTATCTTGCCTAGTTCAATCCTTAAGATCACAAAAGCACTTCTGATGACAGGTTTCAGCAATCCAGAGGATGAACAGTGCTGTCCATGTCCTTCCACCGAATGGACTGGCTTATGAGGTTAATCTCTTATCTTCAGGTTTAAAATTCACTATTAAAACCAGAACAGCCAGAAAATTAATTCCCATTGCAAAGTGCAAGATGCACCCTATCTCTGTGTAGACTTCTGCAATTGTGCTTTCCTCTCCAACTCATCAGGCTGAAGAGGTGCAGACCAAAATGGCTCTGGTTGGAAGAAATCGTACTCTCATCTTCCCATACTAAGGTATAGACTAACCAGTGTTTCCACGCCTGAAACCTGCCTAGGGAATTTTAACTTCAGATCCCATTGTCTTAATTTTCTCTAGCCTGACTCTCAGCACAGTTCTCCCAGCTCTCATCTCCAGCTTCACAAAGCTACAACTGCAAAATGCCGTTATGAGAAAATCAGCATAGAACTGTCAAGTGCTCTTAAAGTTATGGGTATATTAAGCTATTTCTTCTTCAGAATTTATTTCTTTTAATACAGGATAATTTGAAAGAGTTTTTGTAACTCTAGAGCTCAGCAGCAAAAATGCCTTTCTCAAACTTCTATGCTCTAAATCACTTGCAAAAGCAATTAATCGCATCAGGCTCTCCTGTACTTGCTGGTTATCCCACAATTCTTATTATGTCCTCTTGTCAAATGAATACACCTCACACTGTTTTTATTCTCCTAGGGTGATTAATTAAATGCTATCACCACATACACCCAAAAACCTCAAGATTTTAATTATAATTCTGGATATCCCAATATGGGGTAAGGTGGGCAGGAGGGGGCTAGTTTGGTCCTTTGCAGACACAAAGGCAATCTTAATACTACACTTCAACTCATCTACCACTCTAAAAAAGGGATGATTTATATTCCATTACTTCTACACATGATTAGTACCTGAATGAATTAAAGGCTTCCCAAAAGATAATTGTCTCTAAGATATCTCTCATAAGCTTAATAGGAAATGGTGGTAGAGAATTCCTGAAGGAAGAGCTGATTCCTTCCCCAGTTCCTTTAATTAAAGGCAGGTTACCTGTAGGCAATTGAGACTGCTTCTCCCACAGGTCTGACATTTTTCTCAGCCAAGGATAACATGTTCGTGGTATCACTGAACAGAAAGAATGAAATGACCATTGTAGGTACTTGCCTTGAGTAATTTAGCAGTGGCAGTCTGTCAGATACCCCTGACATATCACAGACAAGTATTTAGTCCAGCTATCCTTCTGGAAACTGGTGTAGCAATGCTAGAAGGTGTCATATACTAGTGGCAAGTTCCAAGGCCTAAGCAAGTCCTTCAAAAATGGATGCCAGCCTAGTGTCCAGAAACTCATCAGCATGTTTACCCTGAAAAGCCTTTAGAAGAAACTTATCTAACAAAGAAGGTTCCTTCCTCGTGAAAGAATAGTATATACATATTATTCTGCAACTGGTTTCCCTCAAGCCTCTGAAAGCTGAAGAGGCAAGTACAAAAGTTAGAAAAGCAAACACCCTATCACAATGTCAGTGGAGAAAGGTGCAATCATAAAGCAAATAAAAGAAATCCTCAGCATAACTGGATTTACCACTCGGATTATTCACCCATGTGCTACTTCGGCTCAGCTCTCAGATCTCAGAGCTAAGCCAGTTATTCGTACATCCCAGGTGAACTGAAGTTGGCTGGTGTCCAGCATAGCTGCCTTTCAGGTAGCGTTTGACCATGTGGTTTTTACTCCCAGCAAGGTTTGCCTTTTCTACAATTAAGATGCACCTCATGCCTTTTTCTCCGTGCATCAGGCACCCATCTTTTCTTTTCGTGCCTGCCTGGCACATTGGCTGCAGTTCATTGATCTTTTCTACATGCAGTGTTGTCCACTCCCTCACAGTTTGCAAAACATTTGGCTACATGAGCAACTCATACACACAATATTAATAAGGATTCTCATTTATCCACCAAATATCCATGTACATATTTCCTCATGTATCTGTATAGCAAGTCGCTATGTTCAACCCACTTGCTTGTTTTCAGCCTATTCCATTATTAGCATTTCTCTCCAATACTGTAATCATGGATGCTAGGAGTAACCACTTAACGCCCACTCTGAATACAAAAGCATTTCACTACTGCTTCTCTAAGAGTTCTAGTTCATACTGTGCCTAAACAGATGCTGAAGCATTCCTAAATACCTGTTAAACTGGTGAATGTTTGCCAGATACAGGAGAAGACCATTAAGAGAGAATTAGAGCTTAGAGGAACTGTTGTGCCTAAAATGTGCCTTTGATAAGATGATACTATTTTAAGTACCACTTAGACACAAAACATTATGCACAAGCAATACTACTGCTCTTCTTTTATTGCCTTCAGTGTGACAGTAAACTACAGAGAGGCAGCAAGCAGTACAAGTGCCATCTCTCCTATGTACCCTACCCTGCACAGCTTCTCTATTTTGTTTAAGTCAAAGGTAAGAACTCCAAGTTAGTTGTTTGCTGCTATTTTACTAACAGACCATGCTAGGTGCACCTGTCCTTATAGAGGTGCCGGTGTGCTGAGACACTGCAAAATACATATGAGGCATTTGCCCTGCAAAACTAAACTCCTCAACAAATATGGCAGTGGAAGAAAGGTGAAATTGTCCTCCTTTTATAAGTGACTAATTGTATACACAAATTGTGAAGTTGATAATTTGGATCCATTTGTAACAGCACATTTTCACTAAGCAGAGCTGAAAAATGCCCTGTTTTGTTCAGTTATGAATAGCGTAGATACTGGACTCTGATTTATTAGCAAGATAGCTGTTGTGAATTGCAAAGAATATTTCCATGGGGGCATTTGTTTTTTAACATGTCTCTCAAAGCCCAATACTTCAGACAAAGCAATAGCATTTTCTTATATACATTGAGAAGTAGAGGAGCACTGCTGCTTTTTTTTTTTATATCCCTTAAAATAGGAATAATGCCTTAAAAAAAAAATGAAAGGTTAAAATCAAATGACACAATGATATTGTTCTCTACGTTGTGACCTATACAGTCTATATCCTAGAAGACTTAATCTTTTGGGGTTAATGACACTTTAGAGAGCCATCTAAAATCAAATGTCTGTTCTGCTGTTATCCACAAGGTGCCAATTGCTGTAGCAAGAGTAGATAAAGGGAAGCACAAAGACTGCCCATAATCTATACAACCTCTAAATTTCTTACATAATTTTATTTTAATTGAAAGACAAGTTGATAAAGTATTGCCTCCTCATACAGAAACCAAATTAACCAAGCCATTTTTTCCCTTCTCTAAAGCATTTTAAAATATCCGTAACAAACACTTGTTTCTGATCCACTCCTGTCCCTATCACTCCTGGCAGATATAAAAAAGAGGGAAGCTGTCAGGGCAAGTCTAATGACCCAAATATCCAGCCAGGGACTAGGCCTTTTTATTCTGCTCCAGTAAAGGAACTCAATCGATTGACACTGTGCTATAGAAGAACATCACCTTCAGTTTTACTATGTAAATCAAGATGTACACCAGAATGATTCCTATCCTTGCACCTTCCCTTGGTGGAATCGAACTAACAGAAGTAACACCACCACCTAACTCAGGTACTGCAAATACACTGTGGATGGATGGACGTGAAGTCTTTCATTACTGAATTAAAGTATGGAGCTGACTAAATTGATATAAAATTACTGACTTTCTGTTTTACTTTCAAAACCATTTGAAAATTGAAATGAATCCTTTCCCAGTGAGCATTTATCATCCTATTATATTCACCTGGGGGATGTTAATGATTTTGGACTACTGCCTCCAGCCCTTACCTCACCTCCAAGTGGGTATTATGTGATGGCAGTGCACATTTCATAAAGATGTATTGCTGATTATATTTCCATTAAAGAATATAGCCAAGTCTGACTTCTAATTTTCCCAGACTAATCTTCCACTGAGAGCTTTCCCGCACTGATGAGTTCATTGCAGAGAAAGGATTCCTTTCCCCTCCTCTTGCAATTTACATAAATACATGTCCAGAGTGTGAGAGTAAGTTAATTAGGTTTGTTCACAATAATTAGAATACTGACACAACCTCTTTAGTTTAGCAAAGTGCTCTTCATTCAATTAACTCTTTTTGCTTCATAGAAGCTCAATCCCCCTTTTAGCAAAACACCTCAAAAGAAATAACATTTTAGACTAGGGTCTTCTTGTATCTCCCAAAAGGCATCTAAAGATGTGCTTGAAAGTACTACATAGACATTGCTGAAAAATTATAGGCTTACACTTAGTCAAAATAACAATTCTGTACTGTATATAAATTCTTTTCTTTTATACTAGTACTAAATTAACATGTAGGAAATACACTAGGGAATGATACCATTTTGAAAGCATCCCACTTGTCAATCAGATACTGAATTCAAGCATGCAGACATTAGCATTTGCACAAGAAGCAAATTTCCTTGTCCAAATGATGGTCTTGCAAGAGAGAAAGTCACCTGCCTTTCAGTTCGGCTTCTCAAATGATCCAGTACAAAATAATAGCCCGTTGAGCATCCTACTGCCTCCAGTTTGGCTGTAAAGATAAGCTTGCTTGCTCTGGGCTTTGTTTATTCTCTTCCCAGATCTGGAATTATGTTATTTGATTATTGACTTTTATGAAGGGAGATTTATACTTGTGCTCTGTTTATTCCAAGAAATGAGGGGTATGTCCTATTACTGGACTTGAATAACAGTAGCTAGGATATACTGGGATATACAAAAGTGAGGGCATGCTTGAAACAGCAGAGAATTCTGAACCATACTTAGAGCAAGAAAAATAAGGGGGTTTATTGCATGAGTCACACTAACTGCATATGGTGACACCTCCTGAGTTATGTTCTGGTATTTGTTTTTAATTATTAATGTGTTTTGCTCTGTTAAGATTTATATATTTATTTTCACAGATCCATAAAGCTCATCTCACATTAGCAGCACAGATTTCTTGTCAAGATTGTTCTGCATTCCCTACTGTTTGGAACGTTAACATTCAGGTGAAATATTTGTGTTTAACCCACTTTTACATTTTCCTAAAAATGTAAATATCTTACTGTAATTGCCTTCACCAAGTATCATTAAGTTCAGTCTTGGAAAAAACCAACACAGTATATCCTGAAATACAAAGCTAACATATATACAGTCCAAGAACAGCAGCATAGGGAACATGCTAATTTCCACATGGAAAGATATGTTAAAAATAACTTTACTTTTTCTTTTTTAATGTTTTGTCTACAAATATTTGCATGAATTCATGTTTGTCCAAAACTGGCAGAACACACCATATCAAGTTGTAAGATATGTTTTCTTGTAAGCAAAGATGGTATACAACATCCACATCTAAATAATACTTTAAGAAACCAGCTGAATCCTAGCACAAACATATGGATGAATTAGTTAACCTGGAATTTTCTTCCTAAGCAGAGTTCCCAGACTGGTTTACTACTGAGATCACTTGCATGGGACTCTGGAGACTTTGGTCGCCTTGCAGCTGTGTACGTAGCCTGCTAAATGTTAGCAGTCTCTACCATGCTCTGTGCCTCAGTTTCCTCATTTGTAAGATACTGATGCTATTATTGTGCTTATAGCGCTTTGAGTGTACTCCTGGAAAAAAAATAAAATCTATATGAGAGGGATATATATGAAGTTGAGAAACAGGAGAACATGGGGTTTTGACTATAAAGCCCTGAAAAGCAGAGCAAATTAGAGCTGACACTTCAGCTAGAATTGTATATTCTACTGAAGCCAAAGTAAAATATACAACAGATGTGCTCTTCATTTTCCAAGTTATACATCATTACTAGGTGATTAAGTATGATGTTACTTTTCAATCCTGTTTCAATCCAGAGCCACGTAAAAGAATCTTAGATCTCCAATCAGTCAACAAAACTGTCCATCAGAAAAAAAAGAAGAAATTAGGAGGTGTAAAGTCTGAATATCCATCACATCTTCCAATAAACATCATCAGGGTTTAAGAGCTGAGAGAAGTATTAGTGCTGAACAATGCTATATTCCCATTATTTGTGGAGTTTTGAAGGGAAGGGACAGGGGAAATGATATGGAACAGAGGTACATCAGCCCCATTAAAAAACACTCAGCTTTGTAAATAATTAAGAACTATCACATTAAGGACCTGCCTTCCATTTCATTCTTCCTGGAATCATAGCATATACAATGAAGTACATAGTCACGTGGAGCAAAGTTCTCTATATGGACATAGCCATTTAAAAACTTTCTCTTCTAAGAGAAAGTATCACATACTGCAGTGCTGAACTGAGTCTCAAGAAAGGGATCCTTTACCCTTTAGAGACCAAAGAACTTCTCAGCTGCAGGAAAGACTAGGCAGTGCAGGGAATCAAAAAACAGCATGTCCTCACAAAGCATCCAGTGTAAGGGAATCGTTTTTAAATTATCTTTCAAGGGTTCATTTTATTTTACCTTCTTGACCAGGAGAGGAACATCACAAAACTGAAACCCAAACAAAACCAACCTGCTTTTATTCTGATACTAAGCAGTAATTGTAATCCAATATTAAAAGAGAGAGGACTACAAGATAGACTTTCTATAGATTGGATAATAAATTATGAGGTTTAAGAATTAATTCTATTTTTGACAAAAAGGAAATTAAGATAAACTAAAGGAATAATAATGTGATTTTTTTTTTTCAGGTTTCTGTAATAAACCAAGCCATGCAATAGGATTTATCCAAACATTTTTAAAGGAATACACTGAAATACCACAGCTCCAGTATCTTCTATTGACTTCTCAAGTTTTTCTCAAGGTTCTTCAGTACCTAATGGTTTTTGCATTAAAGTCTGGATTTGGCAAAGCAATAACAACATGCTTAACTGCATATGATCTAGATTTGCCCACATACACAAACACTAGGCTGATAAAAAGGCAACTCATCCCTTTCACTGTTTAGGCTGCAAAACTGAAAACAGTTTGTTTAAGAACAGAACAACATCTAGCATAATTAGGTCACTCTTTACATAAGCATCTGCTTAACTTTAACGTTCGTATTTCACTCATCCATCTAAATCTTGGGAGTCACTTTAACTTCAGCAGGTTAGTAGTATGGAATGATTACAGCATTTTTCTAGGACTAGAATGCCAACAAAATATGACTTGGCTAGTTACACAGTGCATTAAAAAGATGTATCGCTTTTTCCAGGACCATTTTTATGGACTGGAATATGCAGTAGATCTCAGATGTACTTCTTGCGTATATCCTTATGAAATTCATTTTTAAACTGATTACTTAAGATATGCCCATCCACTAATACACAGGCGATACTTCAAAAGTGTTATTTACAGTTTGCAGATCCTTAAATGAGGTTCATCCATTTAAGACGATCTGTAACTTAAAGAAAAAAGGAAACCCATTTCAGAGCTTTTTCATGACAGCTTAATGAAGAATTAATCAATAAAAGAGACATTGTGAGCATTTCACTCTTGAGGAAGAGAAAGAATGAGAAACAAAACACCATCCTGACAAGTCACAGGAGCACCCTCTTTCAGCTAAGGGAAAACTGCCTAGGGGAATTTCCTGGAATTGTAAAAGAAATAACGAATAGTTCAGATCTCGGACAGCTCTTTAAAATTCTCCTCTAATTTATTATTACCAAAAGCTAATGAATCCTAACCCAAAAGCTAGCAAGGCGAGCCTTTTCTTCTCCTACAGTCATTAATGGCTATATCTCTGCAGTTAAAGAGTTAGAACTAACGCAAGGTCACACCACAAGCACAGAAGTCGTGTCTAGCTCTGCATTCCCATCTTTTTGTCTGCTCTCGAAGATGACACCAATGAAACTGAGCTATTGTGAATTGTTCGTTCTCCAAACATGGATAATATGATTCCTGTCCTACATCTAGGGGAAGATTGTGCTATTCTTGATTAATAACACACTGCTGTTGCCACCTATTAAACAAGATATGCGCCATGTACTGGGAAAATAATGGTCAGGAGCTTGATACCTATTTTCTGGTCCTTTTCAATCCCAGTCAGCACTGTGAGGTTTTAGGACATGGACAAGAAGGTCACTAGACTCAGACCATATGACCAGCATAGGGAAGACATTACCATCTTATGCACCCTAGACAGCAAAATAATACCTACAGAAAGTGTTTCATGTGGAACTTATGACAGGGATGCTACAAATATTCATGATAGAAAAGTGCTTCATAGCAAGGCTCTGCATCACATCTTTAGCAACCTGCTGTTGCCAGCAATACTTTTCTTTACCACACCTTCTCCACAGACTGCAACAGTAGCCCATCTCCTTGGAAAGCACTGCCAGTACCAAGCAGCCTGTCTCTGAGACTGCCCAGGTGCACCCTCACAACTCAGACAACTTCCATCACTGGCACCTGAGCACAGCCATAATACTTCAATCTTATCTTAATATTTAGAGTCCTGGGTTGTGGCATCTGAAGGATCACCAGGGTTCCATGTGGCTCATCAGGTGAGTTATTGCCAGAGCGCACAGATCAGACATCAGCCCCAACATTAAAAAAAAAAAATCTTCCCCATATTTTATTTTTCCTCAATGTGTAGATAACGGGATTGAGCTAACAGTCAAGTAACATCTCAGTTTGTGGCTGCAAAACACCTCTGTGGATTTCAGCCATAGCCTCTGATAATTTCATCTTTCCTACTCTCACTGAAAGCTGACTTTACAAGGGTAAGGCATCATACTTTCACAGGCTCCATAGAAAGCTAGGAAAAGAACAAGAGATTGCAACCAGCAGGGCTGCTGGTATCCCGCAGCCCCACATGCTGGGCCTCCTGCCGCATCAGGGTCCTGGGGGCTGCCAAGAGCCTGAGACAGACCACACAGAGCTCTTTCAGCAGAGCTCCCAGTGGCTGACAGCTCCTTGTCAGTAAAAAGCAGAGGCTGGCTTTTATTTGCCTTTTTTTAACTTCAGTAGCAGTTAATTGGGCTAAAATGTTACTGACACTCATTGTCTAGTGCATATCAGGGCTTTTCAGAGCCTTCAGAAAAATCAACAAGATCAGGAGCATATCCAGTCCTTCAGCTCCTGTTTTTGATTCTCAAGCAGGTGCAACTTTTCTGTTTCCCACCTCAGGGGAATGATCCATTTAGCTAGCTGAAAACTGTATAAACAAATGCTAGTACCCCAGGAAACAAAAAAACCTGCCCTCATCTACAGGAAAATTGCTTCCAAAAGCACCCAGTGTTTGACAAATCACATGCTTTGATCAATATACGCAAAATCATAGAAGCTAGCAATTTTTTACTGTGGCTAATCTAGGGAACTCTGTATTGCAGCTTGGTTTCTGTAGGAGAATAAAGTGATACAGCTGTAGACTGTCAGAAAACTTTGCTAACTGTGTCAGAGCAATATGGTTAATTAAGGAACACAGAGCTCTCTCTACTTTCTGAACAGCTATATTTTTAAGGCTCTGAGTGAATAAGGTCTGTTCTGCTGCAGATAATTATTTTCAACCAGTTTTATTTACTCCCACTGCAGACTTAATAGGTAATGTAGACACAGATTATTTTTTCTTTCAGTGGGCTGTTCACAACATGAACACCTACATTTTTTGTCTGTATTTCATAAAATATTTAGAGAGAAAATTTGGTTCCAACAAACAAAGTTTAATCTAGAAAATGCTGTGCTGACTTACAGCTTTATTAACTTAATGAGATGAATGTGGTTTTGGTCACAAAACAGTGATGCTGTTTTGACATAAGTTTCCAAATCTTTTTTGAGAAGGGTATTGTTTTCCCTATACAAAACTCTGATAGCTCACACAAGCCAGCAGCAACAGTCCAAAGACAATGCGAACATCATAGCGCAGATTGTCATTAATGCAACAGATATCTTGCCAACTAAAAAATTAAAGCCATACCATTTCCATGGCTGGTAATAAAAGTCAAATAAAGTCCAAGCAGGTGAATTAAGTATCACAATAGAAAACATGATTTGCTTAGTCATTTTTTAAAAAAGTTTTTGACTAGTACCTTACACTAATCAAATGCTCAACAGCAAATTTTGGGCATAAAGTATTAACCACTTAGGGTAGTTACTTTAGTGCTGTTACAGAACCATTAAGATTTAGATGACCATTGCATTAATTCAGACTGAGAAACATGAAAAACAATATAGAAGATTAGAAGAACCAAAAAGGTCATATACACAGTGTTTAAACACTAAACTGAAATATCAACTAAGCAATTAGTAAATGTTAATATATTAACATTTTAAGATGTTAATATTAACAAACATGTTAATATTAACATTTTAACATAATTATGTCCATAGCAAAGGGCATTGGATTTAGAAAAGGGCACATTTCTTGAAAAGCAAGTATATGCGGCCAAACCACCAACTGCTTCAAAAGAAGCTTTTCTTTGACCATAAATTCCACTGTCCTGGTTTTCAGCTAGGACAGAGTTAGTTTTCACCAGAGGCTGGGAGGAGATGCAGCCAGGACAGCTGACCCAAACTAGTCAAAGGGATATGCCATACCATATGATGTCATGCTCAGTTTATAAAGCGGGGGGGGGGGGGGGGGGGGGGGGAGCTGGCTGGGGAGGAAGGGTCACTGCTTGGGGAAGGGCTGGGCATGGGGTTCCAGGCCGTGAGCAAATTGCAATGTGTATCACCCACTTTGTATAGAATCATAGAATATCCTGAATTGGAAAGGACACATACGGATCATCGAGTCCCACTCCTGGCTCCACACAGGACAAGCCGAATCAGAGCACATGACTGAGAGCATTGCCCAGACACTGCTTGAACTCAGCCAAGCTCGGTGCTGTGACCACTTCCCTGGGGAGCCTGTTCCAGTCCCGACCACCCGCTCACTGAAGAGCCTTTTCCTGATATCCAACCTAAACCTCCCCTGTCACAGCTTCATTCCGTTCCCTCAGGTTCTATCACTGGTCACCAGAGGGAGGAGATCAGCGCCTGCCCCCTCGCTCCCCCTCATGAGGAAGCTGTAGGCTGCGATGAGGTCTCCCCTCAGTCTCCTCTTCTCTAGGCTGAACAAACCAAGGGACTTCAGCCTCTCCTCATACGTCTTCCCCTGTAGGACCCTTCACCATCTTTGTTGCCCTCCTTTGGACACTCTCCAATAGTTTTATGTCCTTTTTGTACTGTGGCGCCCAAAACTACACACAGTACTCGAGGTGAGGCCGCACCAGCGCAGTGTAGAGTGGGACAATCCCTTCCCTAGACCAGCTAGCAATGCCACCCTAAGTACTGTTGTTATTTTCCTCTTCCTTTGCTGTCCCGGTAAACTGTACTTATCCCAGCCCATGGGTTTTACCTTTTTCTTCCCATTCTCCTCCCCATCTCACAGGGTGGCGAAGAGTGAATGAGCAGCTGTGTGGTGCTTAGTTGCCAGCTGGGGCTAAACACATACTTTTAAGTCAAAGACTTATGCTTAGTCAAACCAAATAAAAACCAAATAATAAGGTAAACAAAAGACAAATAAGAAACATTTATTTGCCTTGGGTAGTGCATTTGGCAAGCAATACTAAGATTAAATTTCATTAGCATAAGGCAGAATATGATGAACTTTAAAAATATTATCTTTTGCCATTCATACAAAGTACAAACCAGATTAACATGCGAATGTCTATTTGCTTAGGATCAGCTTTTATAGACAGATATATTGTGAAACTTTTGCCAATACAGATAAAGTGAACTTTTGTAGGTTTCTTTGGGCATGTAGATCAGGTTAATCTTGATGCTATTTACATAACAAAATGCTATTTCCTCCTAAGGTAAGCTTAGATTTAGAACTTGATCTTTAAATTAAAGTTTGTCCATGACTCTTCATTCAATAACAGTACCTCATACATCAGGTTTAGGCAGTATCTCCTGTATAAGTCAGTTTTAAGTCAGAGTTTCTACTCTAATAAAGAAGTTGGAAATCTAACTTATTTAGCAGGCTGTGAGAATGCTCCATGGCTCTGAGGAACAACTTGGTTGACGTAAGGTCATGGAAGAGTGAGCCCAGGTAGTGTCTGTTGGTGTTTATGTAACCAAATACAACAAAAATATAAAGTATATTTCCAGACTAAAAATCCAAGGGGAGTTAGAAGTTGTGCTTCCTTTGTCTACATTCAGCCCTTTTTCCAAAGCTGCATGATTAGGCAAGAGCAGAGGTTACAACCGGGAAACTTAGAGGTGATATGATCTCTCTACTATCACCTTCAAAAAGAGTGGGAAGGGAAAGGAAGTTTCCCCTCAGTTTCTGCAACAAATATTTGCCTCTGACAATTGTATGCCTTTCTCTGAGGAGCTGGGCAAAGACTCTGAAGGGCAGTTAACACACAAGACAGACTACAGAAATTATCCCACAGAACCAAACCAATGTTTCTACCTTTTACATGACAGCAAGAGCAGCTATTTCTGTGCAGTCTTCATGTATTGAGTATAATGTCAGTGATACAGGAACACAAAACCTGCAACACAGTAACTGGCAGGGGGCATAGCAGTAATCAAACCTTTCAAATAAAGAATGTAAAAATACTCATTTCAACTCTTAATAGGTGGATAGGGCTAGTTTTTAATCCATATCTCTTATTCATGTATTCATTTCTTGTCTTCTCTTAACCTCCCAGACTGCAAAACAATAGCAAAGAGCAAACATATGCTAGTTATTTTATGCAAGGTCAGTAGAAACATCAGAATAAAACAGAAGAAAAAGGAAATTGTGCATCAAAATATGATCTCAGACATATGATTGTTAATATGGAATAAGAGAGTTAGTTCTATATGAAGTCAAGGTCTTTCAAAAAAAAAAAATTTCAGCTTAGCAAAATAAAGATGTCAACGAGATGAAAAAAGCGTTTTATGCTCACAGGCTAAAAAAGCATGCAAATGGTGACATCACTGACTACACGTCCTCTGCTGCCAAGCTAAATGCTGCTTGTGGCCTCAAAGGAATTCACTTGGTATGTGTTCACAGTCATGGCTGAAATATGAATGACCTGTGCTCCCTTCAAACAAAACAGTAATTTCTAAGGGTAAGAAACCTTGCTGCATGCCACATGTTAGTCATGTCAACAAAAAGCAAGCTCAATTGGTATGGTGTTTTTCAAGTCAGACATAAGAGGTTCACAGAAATAACAGAAGGGAGAAAAAACAACTCAATCAAAACACAGTCTGTATCATATCCCTTTGAGGGGGTTTATTGCAACTTCTGTTTGCTTTCCTTCACATTTTTTTCTCTTACTAGCTTTTCCTTGTTAATGACTGAAATAATCAAGTGATGTTTACCTACAACAGATAACATTAAACTAAATACCAAGTCACTTGTCACTGGAAAATAAGAAAAAACCCAAAGGAATAACTAGACAGAAATACCTAACACCAGCAGGAAAGTGATCTCAAGTGTGACTGACATTGTATAGCAAGCAATAAAGTGAATGGGACTTTATAACATCAGTCAGATATCAAAGTTCAGAGCTTTTTATATTGTTGCTACACATTGCTGTCTCTTTTATATGATAGCAGATCTACAGTGCACACTCCTTTACTGAGACTTTTTTTTTTTTGCTTCTGTGTGCAACAAGTCACATGAAATCAGCCATTTTGTTTCAAATTATGGTCCCAAGCAAGGTCTTTTGTCTGTGGAGTCTAATGGAAAGCAATTAATTCCTGGCAATATAAAGCTTTAATCGGATGAAAAATGTCTAATCACTGTGTTTATAATCTCTTGGAGCAGAATCTAATGCAGAAACTCAGTCCTCAAGTCCCAACTTTCCTTCTCAATGAATGTCAAACCCCAACTTCCTTTAAAGTTTAAGGCACCCATTAGTCCTAACACACATGCCTCTGTGAAATACCTAGTTACAACTCGCTGAGACTAACACTGTAAAGTGAATGGGATTATCCTTTCAAGTACAGGTTGTTGGCTAGGTCAGTGAACTACCATGCTGGGAGTCTTGCAAGAATTTGTGTGTTGTCCCTAATGAGAATTTCAGTATTATGGGTTCAGGGAAAGGCTCGTTGGTTGTGGTTTTTTCCCTATTCTGGTTTATCAGCTTTGTGACGTAGTAGCAAGATTTTTAACAATGATAATGCTCTAAATCCCACTACAGTTGTATACACAAGAGAGAATTTGCACAGTACTTACAGTTTGAAAATTTGCTTTTGAGTTTAACCACAAATCTCTGAGAACTTCAGATAAGATATGGATTCCCCTGTGCATCAGCTGAAGTTGTATTTCTTCACAGAAGCAGCTTTGCTTCTGAAGTGACAAGCTTCCCTGATACTGTGGCAACCAATCCTATATTTCCTTACTATTCTAAGTAGCAAGAACAATCGTTCACAGGAAAATGTACAGCTTTGTATACATCTATTAAGTTTTGCAGACAAACACCTCTGAATATCAGTGAGTTTTTGTCATGTGGACAACTGTTCATCAGCAACTGGACTGAAATAACCAGTCTTGGTCTCATGTGCTACACATTGCACAACTGAATAGACAATGGCTGAACAGTTTTCAACTCTTATTGGGGTAATCTATTTGAAACAGATGGTTCATTAAATAAAGTCTCTCTCATCCATGTTCTTTTGATTTTCTGTCACAAAGGAATCAGTTTCAGCACTTGGCTAACAATTGGAGCTGTGATCATCAGTTCTGCCCAGTCACGTTGCAGAAGGTAGAGTTCATTTGCACAACTGCATTCATTTTCACTTATTGTATTGGGTTTGTGTGGCAAGATTTTGAAGCAGGAAGGCTGCAGGGGTGGCTTTTGTGAGAAGCTGCTGGAAGCTTCTCCTATGTCCGATACAGCCAATGCCAGCCGGCTCCAAGATGGACTGGCCAAGCCCATCAGCAATGGTGATAGCACCTGTGGGATCACATAGTTAAGAAGGGGAAAAAACTGCTGTAGAAACTGCAGCCAGAGAGAGGAGTGAGAATTTGTGAGGGGAATGGCCCTGCTGACACCAAGGTCAGTGCAGAAGGAGATGCTCCAGGCACCAGAGCAGAGATTCCCCTGCAGCCCCTGGAGAAGACCACACTGAGGCAGGCTGTCCTCCTGCAGCTCATGGAGGCAGATGGTGGAGCAGATATCCACCTGTAGCCCATGGAGGACCCCACACCAGAGCAGGTGGAGGCACCCAAATGAGGCCATGACCCCATGGGAAGCCCACGCTGGAGCAGGCTCCTGGCAGGACCTGTGGCCCCTGTGGAGAGAGGCACCCAGGCTGGAGCAGGTTTGCTGGCAGGACTTGTGACCCTGTGGGAGACCCACGCTGGAGCGGCCCATGCTTGAAGGACTGCACCCCATGGAAGGGACCCACGCTGGAGCAGTTTGTGAAGAACTGCAGCCCGCGGGAAGGACTCATGTTGGAGAAGCTTGTAGAGGACTGTCTCCTGAGGGAGGGACCCCATGCTGGAGCAGGGGAAGAGCGTGAGGAGGAAGGATCAGCAGCAGAGGCAATGTGTGATATACTGGCTGCAACACCCATTCCCTGTCCCCCTGTGCCTCTTGCGGGGAGGAGGTAGAAAAAAAAAAATCAGAAGTGAAGTTGAGCCTGGGAAGAAGGGAGGGGTGGGGGGAAGGTGTTCTTAGACATATATACTCTTCTACCAAGAATAAATGGTTTGTGCAATTGAGATCTCACTGGAAAAAGGCCTTCAAAATGGTCAGCAATGCAGACCTGTAGGAATGATTCTGTATTTGTCATGAATTTTAGCGTGTCAACTACAAACAGTCCAATCCCAGGTACCAACTTCAGATAGTATATATAATACAACTCCACCAGTCTTGCCACAGACTATGGGTCATATTTAGTCTGCTGGCTCTTAAGCAGCAATAACTGAAAAGGAAGGCAAAAGGCAATTTTTTTCCTCCTACAGCTGACAGTTTTATGTGCTCTCCGGTTTTTGATGAACAGTAGAATTTCCTTTTTCGCTCCTTCCATCTCTATTCACGTCAACTTTTTGAGCTCAATGCTGAAAAATGTCACTTGTCATATCCAGACTCTAGTAATAGTTTCATATTGACTTTCAGGCAGTTACAGCAATGTCGTTTAAATCTATATTGACTTACCTGTAACAAAGACACAGCTTTCAGTTTCTCCACAGTTTTGCACTTTCTGATGACATTATCCACTGTTTACAGTCTTAAGTCATCACTCACAAGCTACATTACACATATATGGCAGAGCTGAAGATGGATGTTTAGTGCAAATATTCCTTTGTCTGAATAATTTTTTCGTCTTAAAATCTCAAGCTGCTGTATTATATATTAGATGGATTAGGCAATAAGAAAAAGTTCCCCCAGTTTGTTTATTTACTTTTTTTTTTTTAAAGAAAATTTTCAACACATTCTGATGCTGAAAAGCAAGCTACTTCACTTATTGCCTCAGGGTAAGTACTCATCATATAGTTATGGCCTTTTTTCTGACTGATAAATGGATACACAAAAGGCTGACACTCCATTCAACTCCCATTGCTCCCAAGGTACTGAGATTCCTGGATGAAGTCCCCTGTCTCACTGAAAAACCTGTGCTAGCTTCCTTTCAGCTTCACTCAATGCTTACAGTTTTTTGGCGTTTTGTGTGTGGGTTGGTTTTTGGTTTGTTTTTTTTTTTTACTTTCAGTAAGTCACCTAGGAAAGTTACTTTTGACACTATCGTTCAGGTTTTCTATTATCTTTTAACAAAAGAACACATCTTCTTAATTCCACTACTTTAGGATACTACAAAACACTCAGCTAGTGAAGTTCACACTTGAGCTTTCTGTTATATTATTATTATTATTCCTCCTCACTGTGCCATTTTGTCCTAACAGTGGTGTCCAAAAGGTAAGACTATGTTAAGTCATCAGTTATAACTCCAGCATAAAATTCATCTTTGAAGGCAAGAAAATTCATGATCAGTAGCCAATAGCAAAGACAACATTCACAGAGAAGTTTGTAGAGTTAGCACATGCTGTGCCTCCATACCGAGGTACATGCATGTCAGGAAGGACTACACTACTTGTCACTTTTCCCTTCCACTCCATAGCCCCACACCATTTCATACCATCATATAATCCACAGCACTAGCTATAGAAACTTTCTAGTAAGTATTCCTGAAAAACTTTGTGGCAAGTATCTATAAAAAGCCATTTGAGCCACATTTTTTTTGTTCATAACAGCTACGTCCATAAAGCTCCACCCTTTTGGTATCCAATACACACCAGCGTGCAAAGTAAAATATGAAATTTTTCCACATGAAATAGTTCCACATTGCAATAACACCAAATTCTACCAGATGCTAAGCTCCAATCAGTCACAATGATCTTTAATTAGTCTAATAGCCTCAAATAGTTAGCCTTTTTCATGACTCAAATTGTCAGTAAATGTCATTTCAAACTCACAGGTGATTCTCATGTGCAGATCGCTTACATTGTCTGAAAGTGATAAATATTACCACCAACACTCTGAAATTACCTTTTAAAACAGAATAGCATCCACACTAAAGAAGTTTCACTATCCCACATCTCATAAGTAAAAAGTAAGCTCGACTATATTCTCACATCACGATGTGAACATGGATTTCAAAAGTATCACGTAGATTACTTTTAATTAAAGCAAAAGAAAGTTTACTTTGGAAAAATGCCTCCTGCTTGATTGAGAATTATACTTGGTGTCCCAAGAAGATGGCTTTTTACCTTAGGTCACTGTAACTACATACAAAATGTCTTTGGATATATGTTAAATCTCTGTCCTGCTAGTCTTTATAATTAAACCAATAAGATGTTTTATCATACAAATTTATTTCTAAGATATCCTGGATATCTAAGATAACCTGCTCAAAAAGTTATTTCTCCATTTTTAAAATGCAGCAGCCAATTTTGATCATAAAGACAACCTTTACAAAACTACAAGGTCATCTTGCGTAGACAGATTGAAACCATAAATTACTCCTAAGTTAAATCCTTCAGGTCTTACTACTGTAAGATCCTTTGATTAACTTCAATGGCAATTTTTCACAGTTTGAGATTTCATTACAACAATTGCTTATGCTAATAAAAAAAAAGTCCATATGCCTTTCCAGCTAATTCAGCAGTGTTCTTGGCACAAGAAAAATGTGCTAAAAGGGCTGCCCGTGCTGCCATTACATCTGTGAATGCTCCTGAGCTTTTCAGGCAGCAACAGTTCCCGTACTGACAATTATTAATGACATCTTGAAGAATTCTACAACTATTCCGTTAGGGAAAATCAAGTATCATCACAGGATTGCCAATTATTCCTCTTTTTCTATGATACAAAGGTGCCTGTCAGTGGGTGTCAAGGGGGATACATTTAAGTCTTTTACTGTCAAATGATAGGAGTTAATATAGCAACATCTTTATCATGAGAGGAGAAAGGGAAGCAGAAAGATGTTGGGCAGAATTTTTATTTTATTCTGTGTTAAGCACCACAAAAAAAGAACTTTTTTTTTTCCCTACAGGAGAGAGAAAACATAAAACCCATAAAAACCCATAAAAGACATCATATTTTCTCTGTCAGTTCTAGAATATACCTTTGTAAGCCTGAAGATTATCTTTTCCTAAAATTTACACCTTCAGGAATTAATGGGAAAAGTGGGGGGAAAAGTAGCAAATAGACTATCAGGACAATGTGATTACAGACAGGGAAGATGTCAGAAGGAGCTCCCTTATCTTCCTTTTTCCATCATTTCCCTACCAATGAGTCCATCACCTTCATATCTAAGTTGAAAAACCAGACTGAATACTGTAACTCCCAGAATACAGGTGTTGCAAACCTGGCTTTGATGTGAAAGAAACCCAGGCTGAAATTGTCTAACTTAAAATGTTATTTCCATAAACATAATCAGTTAAATTTTGAGAACAGGTGTGCAGTACTTTTAATTATAAATATAAAATTCTTACATAATATTACCATTTAAAATAAAGCTTCCTGGTTAAAGTTTTTGGAAAACACAAGAGTAATAATACAATTGACTGAAAAAAGCCCTCTGAGGGATTTTTATAAATATTATTTACAATCTTCAGAAATCATCTTTTGAGACTGTTTATTCTCTTATACTTACTACCCGTTTCTAAAAGGAAAAAAAAATTTCTTTATCCTTAGCAACACAAAATGTAAAATATTGCTTTCTTCCTTAAATCCATCCTATCAAAACCACTATGCTAAAAGGGATGTATATCTGGCTTTCTCCAAAAGTGGAGTTCATTTTTTGCATCCCAGCATATTTTCATCTATCCTCAATTAACTCAGGTAAACATTTGCTGGAGTAGGGGGGCGGAACAAAATTGATCTAACTACAGGGAAAGGCAAAGCACAAACATGTAGTTTTTTCATCCTTTTATTTAAGAAAACAAGGTGGGAAAATATGAAGTCTTACATAGCCTGGATTTTTCTGCAGAACTTTTAGGGACAGGGTGAATAATTAAGTTGCAGAGTAAAGAGTTCTGCCCAGAAACTCCAGTGTATCAGCAGTCTCCCAATTGTAGTTATACCAAAAGGACTCAAAATTAGATCTTCTGTGATGATTTTCAAGATCATCGATTTTGTCCAGGAGGGAATGTTTTTTTCTGATGCTGTCAGCACTGTCTGCTGAAAAGCAGTTTAGATTGTCCCTGACTTTATTAATTCTTTTGTCTCTTGCAGTTATTCTTGCCACTACATCAGCCAAGATCACTCAAACTGTTTATACATGTGCTTTAAATGAAGGCACAACATACATTAAATGGGAGACATTACCTGCTTTCGTTTCAGCTAAGATCACTTGAAGGTCCACGTTTTTGATGTAGTCTTGTTTTAGATTCATTTCTGACTAAGCTACTGAGTATATTAAGATAACTACTGATGCAGAAACTCTGTACCTGAAAGAAAATTCTCATTTCATAGCAACTGAGGCCTGCAATTGATTCTCAGGATGAGAACCACAACGCTGAGCATCCAGCAAATGGTTGATTACTAGAGCCCTGTAGAAAAAGAAAGAGTAAACAGAGCTTTTCCCTCCCCATTGCTACATAGTAATGGCACCTAAGAGCACATCAATGCAAGATTCACGGACATAGCGTTGTAAAGACTGACTACACCAAGAATTTTGACAGCCATGAACATGGGTGGCAGCATGCCATAATACCATCTTCTCCTTAACATCACATAGTATGCTCTAGCTTTTCCAGTACGTCATCCCATGTGTAGAAAACCCCATCAGTAATTAGCTTGAGAAAGAAATTGCACATGCTTCTATTTTGTTCTTTCAACAAAAGACTCAGCAAGTTGAATTAATTAAAGCATTTAAAATCATTAAGAACTAAAGATACAATTAGAGGTCTTGGATTTTCTAAAAAATAGTTTTTCTTCCCCCTTTCTCAAAGATTATTTTTCTAAAAAATTTGAAAATTCTGCCTGAAGAAAAATTACTTACAAATTTTCTCAGAAAGCTCTTCTATCAAAGAATCTCTTCCTACTTTGTTAAACTAGAATCAAAGTACTTCAGGTAGCTAATCTCTTATAAAAAGTTTTGGTTTTAATCTCTTAATCACTACACCTGACATTTTGATATAACAAAACATAAGAAATTACAGAAAGGATTCTTTCCAGTTCTTTTCTACATCTGGCTTCTTTGGCAAGGTTGCAGCTCCAGTGAAAGAAAATAGTATAGTGAATCCTGGGAGCCACATACATAGATTTGCCATGGAATTTGTGTTCATAAAGAAACTATCACCCAGCCAGGGAAGCTTCATTTTTAGTGAGTAGATATATAAAAATCCAATTACATCTCCAAAGAAATTAATGAGGCTTAAAATAGAGAACATATTTACTGTTGGACTGACTGAAGCTTAAAAAGAAGGTAGAATTTTGATGGGGGTGGGGGGTGCCTTGGTGTCTCATTTTCATATGTATTTTGGGCTGCCATGTTGCACTACCAAAAATCTTAGTATTTCAACTGAAGAGGCATTTAGCTAGGCATATTTGAAGTTTCAAGAAGAATATCGAGAAAGTATTCTTCTGAGAAGGTATTCTCTGAGATGACAAAAGACATGAAATCCATCTAAAGTTTCTTATCGCTGTGCTGATAGGACACATTGTTTGTCTCCCCTCTTCTTTTCTCATGGAGACTTTAAGTGTCAGCACAGAAAGAAACTGTATTTAAGAGCTCCTCTAGTAGAAATTGTAGAGCTGATACCTGTGTTAAGGGACAAAGGGCTCAATTGCCTGCATTCACGTTACAGACAGACCAAAACATATAGGTTTGATTTTCATGCTACTTTTAGCTTGAATGATGCATGACAAATTCCTCGCCTTTCCTGTACAGCAGTGCAGATCCGAACGGTGACATCTGCACAGACATGAATGATGCAGGTAAGAAAAATATGACTGTCTTCCATTGTCAACAGGTGCCATTGCATTGCCAGTTCCTTTCATCAGACTAAAGTTTCAAGCTGGATACCTTAAAAACCAATTAGCTTAAGGTTAACTGCTAAGACAATAGCTTGAAAAACTATTTCATTGAAAGGTTCTTGGACTAAATATCTCTAAGTCATGACCACCTGTCAAATTTAAACTTTCTTCTTTTCTATTATTTTGACCGCTTTACATACAACACAGAAAGAATCAAAACACCCTCAAGCTTACAAAGCAGCTAAACAATGCATTTCGGATGATTTAATAAAGTTAAATTGAAAACAGCATCAAAACTTGTATTATCTGTTTTGATCCTGATGATTCTCTGAATAAAAAACAGCCTACCTACCAATAGGCTATATTCCCTACTCTCCTTACATGTGTACCCAGGAACAGAAATGAAAGTCTGAAAAAAAAGAAAGTATCAAGAATAAAAAGTGTTTTGTCACATGTCCAATAAGGACATAAAGCATTCTTTCCACAAAAAAAAAAAAAATTCCCTTGCCACAGTGCATTACCAAAATAGGAATACATAGGTAGAAATATTAATTTCATCTTCAGTATACCTGACATTGATATATGCATGACCATAAAGCAATGCAGCATCCTACTGCTTTTACTGGTACAGCTTTAATCCACCCTACCCACCAAAAAAACCCAAAACATTCCCAATACCTTATTGAATAACATTGGCCTACACTCAATAGTAAAGTTAAAAATCAAAGAGAACCCCCATACTTGGGTATATGAACATTTGGGACAGCTGAGAAATTCAGTTCCCTCTTTTACTGGCTTGCAGGTTTTATCTGGGTATTTAAGTCCCTATGTAAAGTGAAAAGCTGCAAAAAGTTGGTTAAAATTTTTACCATGCTTCTTGCCATAAAATTAATATCTGGAAAAGTGGTGGGAAAAACCTTTCAATAGAAAGGGTAAGCTTCAAAAAGGTGGTATGTTCCACCTGTAAACAGACTGTGAATACAAGCACTCCCTCCACCCTACTCTAGCTTTGACATTATAATAGTGCATTGTACCACTCATTCAGTGGTACAATATATTCTCCCAGCTGTCATCTACTTGGATGTCTTGCAGGCAGGACAGTTTTCATCAGAAGACATATGCCTAAATTTTTCCAGAATGAAGGATTCAGACACTTAAGGAAGAAGGCAAAAATAATAAAGAAATATAAATGCACTTGCAACCCCAACCCTCACACAACAATAACAAAAACCACCCTATTGTATATTTGCAAAGAATATTAAATAGTTCTCATGCATACAAGCTTCACAGGAAAGCTTGATTTCCCTATAAAAATGATCCTGGATTTTACTATGGTTTTTTTCCTAAATTTAGGTATTCG
The DNA here is from genome assembly GCF_011004875.1 of Balearica regulorum gibbericeps. NCBI lineage: Eukaryota > Metazoa > Chordata > Aves > Gruiformes > Gruidae > Balearica > Balearica regulorum. The sequence continues at coordinate 97,133,943 of NC_046184.1, forward strand.
TATAGTTTCAACAGTGAATATTTCAGAGAAGCCTAAAGGGGATATTACATAAGAAAGGAAAAAGTGAGAGGTTAAAGATGTGACAGCCATGAAACCAGATATATCACAGCTGTGGAAACAGTGTCCCACTGCAGGCACACCTTGGAACGCTATTTTCCCAGAGCCGTCTATACTCCGTACAGCTTTGCTTGCATTTGCCTCACAGAGCAGCATCTTTAAGTGCCAAAAAAGACTGCCTGTGTACACCAATAGCACCTCTTTTCTTCTGAGTGAATGCCTATGACTCTAGCATGGCGTAGGACCCTCAGCTCAGCTCTCAAGTGAGTAATTCACAAAGCAGCAGCAGTCCGTGCTGAACTGCACGGAACTCAGCAGGCAGCAAGAAATCCTCCCGAGAAGCATGGTAACACTAGCCCAGTTCAGCTCTGCTGAGTTCTTGTTAACATATCTGTGCTCTGCACTTTGCAGACTATTGCACCCTCTGCTCACAGACCCATCACTGTGGTTGATTTTTCTTTACATCTTCAATCTGAAAACTAGTCATGGTCTTAAAATATCTGGTAAGAGTGTATATATGTCATGTACATGTACTGACAAGTAATTTTGAATTCATAGAAATTTATTATGAGTCAACTTTTTAACATCATAGAATAGTTCTGGTTGGAAAGGAGCTTTAAAGGTCATCTAGGCCAACCTCCCTGCAATGAGCTGGGACATCTTCAACTACATCAGGTTGCTTAGAGCCCCGGCCAACCTGACCTTGAATATTTCCAGGGTTGGGGCACCTACCACCTTTCTGGGCAACCTGTTTCAGTGTTTCACCACCCTCATTGTAAAAAAATTATTCCTTATATCTGGTCTGAATCTACCATCTTGCAGTTTAAAACCATTACCCCTTGTCCTGTCACTACACTCCCTCATAAACAGTCCCTCTCAGGCTTTCCTGTAGGCCCCTTCAGGTACTGAAAGGCTGCAAGAAGGTCTTCCTGGAGCCTTCTCTTCTCCAGGCTGAACAACCCCAACTCTCTCAGCCTGTCCTCATAGGAGAGGTGCTCCAGCCCTCCGATCAGCTTTGTGGCCCTCCTCTGGACTCACTCCAACAGCTCCATGTCTCTCCTGTACTGGGGCCCCCAGAGCTGGACGCAGTACTCCAGGTGGGGTCTCACCAGAGTGGAGTAGAGGGGCAGGATCACCTCCCTCGACCTGCTGGTCACACCTCTTTTGATGCAGCCCAGGACACGGTTGGCTTTCTGGGCTGCAAGCGCACACTGCCAGGTCACGTCCAGCTTTTCATCTACACCCTCAAGTCTTCTCTGCAGGGCTGCTCTCAATCCGTTCATCCCCCAGCCTGTACTGATACCAGGGTGTAGCAAAGTGGGGTTTGAATACTTTATTGTGAACCTCAAAAGTCAGCAGAAATGAGTGTGCCTAGTTATTTCAAGCTACTTTTTTTTTTCTAGTTTATTCCTTCTGTCATTCCTGTCTGAACTCAGAGAAACATCAAGAAAAGTAGAAATATTAAGGCCATTAAGCCAGAAAAACAGAGTTCACTTTAAAGCTTAACCACAGGAAACAAGTATTTTATTTTATAACCTCTATTTATCATGACTGTAGAATAGGGGCATGAGTGACATAGCTGATCAGGCTTCAGCAATTCCTCCAACATCGAAGAATCTTTGAAGACGATGGCACAAAATGTGACTCTTGTTCAAACAAGTTTGATCCTAAACTGCTACACAGATCCACTGCTTTGCTGCAGGTTTTCTAATGCATAAATAATAACACTTGTATTAACTGCTCCAAGTGTTAACCGATTTCTCATCTTTCAGTAAGTAGTACAAAGTTTTGTCAGGATAAACAAAGCTAAGGTTTTATAGGATATAAATTTACCTTTGCTTTATTCAAGCTAGTGTAGTTCATCATCATCACCGCAAGGCATTTAGGAACTGGAACTTGTCATGCAGAAAGACTTTGGCACAGTATTTGCTCTTTGGAAAGAGTTATGCCTGTAGCCAAGAGAGATGTCAGGCTAGAAGGAATTTGGGTCATTGACAGAGAAGGATGGTTTGACATCACATGAAGAGAGGGTGCAGGGAACAAAAACTACAAGCTAGATCAAACTCCCAGGGTCAGAACTCATCCCCTATTCCCATTTGATTGTGCCTACCTCATGTAGAACCAGCTGGTTTAGAGGAATTCTTTGCAACTACCCCTATAAACACGCACAATTGTTTTGCCGTTGGGAAAGTCCCTCTCCATCCTCAAACTCCTAAGTCAAACACAGAGTCCAGAGCACAAGAGATCCGAGTATCCACTTGAAAAACAACAACAACAAATGTCCAACAAACTTTTAACTCAAACTGCAGCTATGTTCACTCCATATATTTAAATGCTTTTAAGACTGTACTGTTAGCTGTGTACCATAAAAATGCCTCTTAGCAACAGGATACCCAAGTACATTATAGATTGGATGTATCAAGTTGTTCTTTAGTTATTTATTCATTTCACTTTGTTGACACAGATGAACCATCTTCTTTTTGTTTATGTATAACAATAAATATAAAGTCTTGGCTGACCTTTAGGCTGTTACTCTTGCTGGTATGATAAAGATTTAATGAGGTGGGGTTCACAAAGCACTGTGGGAACTTTATGTTCTACTGGTGTTCATTTAGTAAGACATGGGGACATCCCATCTGGCCTTCAGCAGGTCTTCTAGTCCCTAAACTTCTGCTGTACTATTTGTTCGTTAGAAAAAAAAAAAATGTTAACTGTCAGCAGTAACTCAGGTTTCTTTTAAACAATTAATAAAGCACGTGAAGCAAACAATTACTGTTAAAATGCTTTGGCTTCTTTCATTTTGGATATTGGCTGTTTGTACATACCAAATCCAGGTACGTTGCTTAAGCTATTTGCCAAGACTTCTGGAAAGATCCTCCACTGTGTCAGTTCAAACCCCTCTTTCATTTTGCTCTTTACTAGTTCTAGAATTCTGGTTTGAGATTACAGTGAAGCCTGGTGAGATCTGTACTGTGGGCACATGTTTAGCAATTAGACACCAGTTGTGGCATACAAACTGCTTCCTTATCTGCCACAGCAGTATTTCAGCTGGTTCTTTGCAAGTATGCCAGGATTTTCATGGGAGAGCTGCCACAGATGTCTCTCGTGAATCTTCAGTGTTATTGACTCTGCTAAGATGGTATCTCTCAATAACAACTCATGCTGGAGCCAAACATTTCTACAAATTCCCTTTCCTAGACTCTGTGCCTCACTGCTGCTTGGATGACCTCATTAGGGTGATGAGCAGCTTTTGCAGGAAGTAGAAAGGACTGTTTGTTACCACTAGTAATTTCTGTATGTTTTATCAGCTATAGGATTTGCTAAAACTTCTCTATAGTTTCAGTGTTTCAGAAATACATCATCATATAGATATTTTCCTCCTCATCCATAGCTTTCTCAAACTTCTAAACTGGGAACAGGTTTTCCAAGATTGTCTTTTGCTTACAATTAGTTCCATCCTCCAAAGCTTAATGAAAATATACATCAGTTTTAAGAAAGTATTATCATACTAAACCGCATATTTGGAGGAATAGTAATTTAATATGGAAGCATGCAACTGTCCCCTTATGCTATGTGTTATCCAAACAAATTGGAAAACAACACATTAAATAACCGTATTGTACATTTAGAAGGACTGTTGGGTAGAGGCCAAGACAAAGAAAAGCAGAATAATTGTGGAAAGACAAAGTGGCTTTAAACCAAGGTCACTCAGCAGATCTGTGGCAGGTCCAGGAACAAGGGGAATTCAGACTCTTTGCTCACCAGGCAGTGCCCTTGGTAAAACATGGAAATTGCGTGCACACATTAAACAATTCCCCTAACCATTTCCTTATGAAGTTTCACACTTTTTTATACTAAAAATTCAACATATCATCTTGACTTCCCATCTCTCTATGACAAATCTTTCCCTCATCCTCACTCTTACCACCTACGTTAGTGTGGCTTCACTACAGTCCTAGAAAATCATAGAATGGTTTGGGTTGGAAGTGACCTCAAAGACCATCTAGTTCCAACCCCCCTGCCATGGGCAGGGACACCCTCCACTAGACCACATTGCCCAAAGCCTCATCCAACCTGGCCTTGAACACTTCCAGGGATGGGGCATCCACAACCTCTCTGGGCAACCTGTGCCAGTGCCTCACCAACCTCACAGTAAAGAATTTCTTCCTAACATCTAATCTAAATGGACCCTCCTTCAGCTTAAACCCATTACCCCTTGTCCTGTCACTACACTCCCTCATAAACAGTCCCTCTCAGGCTTTCCTGTAGGCCCCTTCAGGTACTGGAAGGCTGCAAGAAGGTCTTCCTGGAGCCTTCTCTTCTCCAGGCTGAACAACCCCAACTCTCTCAGCCTGTCCTCATAGGAGAGGTGCTCCAGCCCTCCGATCAGCTTCGTGGCCCTCCTCTGGACTCGCTCCAACAGCTCCATGTCTCTCCTGTACTGGGGCCCCCAGAGCTGGACGCAGTACTCCAGGTGGGGTGTCACAAGAGTGGAGTAGAGGGGCAGGATCACCTCCCTCGACCTGCTGGTCACGCCTCTTTTGATGCAGCCCAGGACACGGTTGGCTTTCTGGGCTGCAAGCACACACTGCCAGGTCATCAATCAATACCCCCAAGTCCTTCTCCTCAGGGCTGCTTTCAATCCATTCCCCACCCAGCCTGTAGTTGTGCTTGGGATTGCACTGACCCATGTGCAGGACCTTGTGCTTGGCCTTGTTGAACTTCATGCAGTTCGCACAGGCCCACTTCTCCAGCCTGTCAAGGTCCCTCTGGATGGCATCCCTTGCCTCCAGCATGTCAACCACACCACACAGCTTGGTGTTGTTGGCAAACTTGCTGAGGGTGCACTCGATGGTTCCACTACATCACAACAGAAAGGGCAAACACCAGGAACAACCAAGTGTAATCACTCTCCAGATAAAGCATTGTATGAGGGTTCAATATTTTTCCAAGTTTGGCTGAGTGCCTTTAAATGCATCAGTTTTCCGTCAGGCATAAACTGTTTTAATCCCAGTTCTTAATCACTGATAATATTTAATGTGTTGCCCTAAGTCCCTTATTGCACCGATCGTTCTAATGTTAATCATCTCTCTTGTACTGGTATAGCTGGGAGCAAGCATGGCATAAGTTCTCCTAATACACAGATTTTACATTTTGCATTAGATCTGAGGTTCATCAAAACACTGATCTGGAATTCACAGTTCAATTAATTTTTCATTTTATTTTAATGGCCTTTCTGCAAAGCAACTCACTAGCATTTGTTTTATTATTACTATAAACTTTCACTGCACGGCCTCCCCAATCAAAACACATTACAAGAAAATTTCTTCTCTTCCCATGATTTAGATATGGTTTAATGACAATAAATATTATATTATGAGAACAATCCTCCTCAACAAACGAATTAAATTCTTAGAGATCCAGAGCCAGAAAGCATTTTCAACTCTGTTACTTTAACAGATCTGCATTCACACAAGTCCGACTGGTTCCATGCAGTAAAATCTGTGGTATATATGAAAGCAGCTAAATACGAATAACTCAGTGGGATAGCATTCTTGTGAGCACAAAATTGAAAAAGCATCATTTCTCCATATCTTACTTTCATTAGCTTGTTAGTGGTTATTTAGGAATGAAAGATTCCCTCCACAAAAGAAGGTGTGTACGTACCAATATGGAATTATCAGAAACAAAACCCCCAGCTTTCAAGGACACTTTTCAGTCTTTAACAAACCTCCACCCACAAAAACTCCTTTTGCATATTTAACATAAGTGCTATCTATTTAGAAGGAATAATTGCAATGCAAAGATGAGCCTAAAGTAAAAAACCTGCAATTTAAAAATCCACAGCACCAGAACATTCAGAGTCTAGTCTGACTCTGTGCAGCTTGAGGTCCTCTTGAATCTGGCAGCAAGTAGTTGTGCGTTTATCTACAGAACGAAAATCCCCCCTTCATGGCATCTGAAGTTAGTTGCTATCAATGACTATTAATCACTCTGGTTGGGTTGACGGAGTCAGTACTATTTGACTTGCATAGCTGCAATATGATATCAAATAGGACTAGACTAAGGAAGATAAAATAAAGCCACCCATAGATCAAGCAGCTCTCAGACAACACAATACAGAACTGTAGTCCGATCCCTCTTGACAAGCTTGCCTGATGGTTGCAAAGTACTTTGTGCGTGTGCTATCTTCTAAAAGGCATTGAGAACACTCTTACTAAATAATACATGCACAACAGAAGTCTAGCCCTTTCCAAATGGCACTATCCTTATTGAGACTCCAATAAAAGAAAAAAGGTTTAAATCAGAAATTATTGAATCAGAGAGCTCCTATGGAATGAAATATACAGATATACATATACAAGTTAGTGGTTTTGATAGCAGCTTGTAGTCAATTAACTAAAAGGTAGTCCAATAAAACTGTCTCTAAAATGATTTATGGAATTGGCAGAGATCACCGTGCCCTTGAGCATGTATGTAATAGTTGTAATGAAAGGGCAACATCTTCCCATCAGCACTGAGCTGCTTTCTGCCTTTAGAAGAGACTACGTTGTCGTTGCCTCTCCCCTGGTAGTAAAAGGGAACAAAGTGTTTAGCTTTCCATTCCCACCTATCACTCTCTTTAGAGAATGCAGTGTAGCTCCTAAAGTACTTGCCAGGTAAACTTAAAACTCAGGAAAGCTTAACATTTGTAGCTAGTCATATTTGGAAAACAGAAAAGGAGTTTATCACATATGGGGTCCAGCATAGCCAGGCTCTTAACAGAGATGGCAGGAGAACCTCATCCAGGGAGTCCTCCCTCCTCCACAGCCAGCAGCATGCCAAGCAGATGACTGACCCTTCGCCTTTCTCCTGGTGTGCCTTTCTCCTACCCCCTGCCAATTCTAGTGCTTTCTCCAGGTGAAACCAAGAGGATCCAAGTGTTAGCTAGGTGTGCTGAATAAGGCCCTTTACACAAGCAGGTGTTCAAATTAAGCATAATCAAATTATTAGAATACCTTGACTTGTTTTCAATATAGTTCTCCATCTGAAGAAAAGTTGAATCTAAATTCTGCAATTCTCCTCTTAAGCTCCTACTACCTAAGTTTTCAGCAACGTATTTTCCCTCATAAATTTGACATTCTATTCTATTGGATCAAATGAGCCAGAAAACAAAACTCAGAGGGAGAGGATTTAACTCCAGCTACAGGGTCAGCACAACTTTATATACACCTGACATTTTAATCCTCTCAGTTAAGCATAAGCCTGAGCAGGAAAGAAATATAATTTCCCAAACTAATTTCCATGCACAGACACCAGGGAAGAAAATCTAGGCAGATGAAACTCACAGCTGTTCAGCACAGGTTTAACTCTAGATTCCTGTTTATCTACATGTCAAGTACCATAGCAAGATCAAACATTAAGGTTGCCCTTTAGTATCAGTCCCCAGGCCCCAAATCTTCATGAAGTGATCAGACTTACTGCCTACCTGTAGAAAACCTCTATCTCAATTATAGCTTCTTTTCACATGCTTTGTAAAATAGGTCATGTGTAATGATGTGGTCATTTGTTTTTCTTTTTCCCCAACTGGCAAGGACTCCTAGTTTGGTGGTTTTGTTAAAGCACTAGGAATTACATATGAATGCATTATCGTCATGATGAATGTACGGGTTAATTATATAAACAGGTTAAGAGGGTTTGTTTTGATCAATTTGCTAGAGAATTGCATGTTGATAGAATTTTACAGCTTTATCAGAGTTAATACACAAATCAATACACTTTTCTACTTGGATATTTCTTTCTCTCATGTCACATGCAATCATTATCTAAGATAATAGATTTTAAAGATGAAGAGTTTTGTTCCTTGTGAACCTATCCTTCTTCCAAGCTTGATATTTCTGTGAAGCCATAATGATGGGTTCAATTCCTATAGCAACCTACGCTGAGGTTAAAACACAGCATTGTAACTTCACTGTACTTTAAAGTATAAATAAAAGAACGTATATTAAAGGAATGAAGTCTTCAGAGATCTACTTTGCCTGTTAAAAATGAATAAAACTAAATAGAAAAGCACAGTATACTGCTCTGTGTATAGTTTCTCCCTGAGAGTCATGACCTAATAGGTTTTTCATGAGATCTAGAAAATTAATACAAATGGATAAACAGGAATGCTGTAAAATAACATTGTTAGGGGAACTAGAAAGTACTTTGGTATTCCTGGCATTTCAGAAACTCTGATGTGATAGATATTATGATAATCAATGCAGAAGATTCTTTCACTAACAACTGTATATTTCCTTACATGTTAGAGAAGCTGAGTGTCTGATGAACATACCTACTACCCCACTTGGAGTACACAGATGTAACATCAAATGGATAGATTGCAAAGAGAAGCTAGAAGGTAAAACAGGACATAATTGCTACTGGCATGCTAAAATCTGTGAAATAAGATGATCAATGTCATCTAGAATCTTCATTTTGGACCACTACTGAGAACAGAGGCCACCTTCATTCTGAGCAAAGAGCACAGTATTGCATTAAGGACCTTCATTATAAAACCCAAGAAAGACCTTCTCATTCTTGTCGAGATGCTTTTTTTGGGGGGTTGATTAGTTATTTTAAATAAAACCTTTTCATTTTACCCTACTAATCAAGTAGAAGAAAGGCCAAAAATGAAACCTGAATAAAAATTAAAGTTCCTAATTCAGGGAAAATCCTACAGTTGTGCTTAGAAAGAATATGAGTTCTTGTCACTGGGATTCTGAAGCTTGCTGTGAAAGCCTTTTTCCCCCAGTTTAAAATACTTCCATGTTATTTGATAGGTAGGTGCTACAAAGAAAAATAATGATTTTTCATAAGATGAGCATCTAAATGTTGCTCAGGAAGATGCCTCAAAATATTGCTTGCTTATTAACATCTAGTTCACTAGCTTTTGTGTTTACACAATATTCCAAGAGGAAATATGAATATGACTAGTGTAATACTTCCCAACATAAGTGTTAGTGTCATTCTTTTTGGAAAATATCACCATGATTTTGACAAAATTATTGATTTTTATTGGCAAGGCTAATCAAAATTCCAGTTTTACCCAGAGCAATGGATGCTGTTTTCTCTTATGGTGACAAACAAAAACAAATGCATGGCACTACTATCAAGCAATTTACTGAGATGGGAATCAGTTTTATTTCCACCTATACAAAACTACATTACTCATTCATAAAAGAATAGCATAAAGGAAAACAAATACAAAAACCACTGCAGCAAAGAGTCAAATGCTTTACAAAGATGACAGATGTATATAATCTTATTAGGCACACAGACACTATGTTAACAATTGCATTAACACATGTACAAAACACAATTCTATTCTGCTAGAACACTATTAATTTTGTCTGCTTCTTATAAACAAAGTAGTTCTCTTCCTCACCTTTGAGAAGAATTTTAATTTTCTTTCTGGAAATAGTCATCTCCTTAAATAAGCATCTCTTCCTTGCTATGCTACAGTCTGATGAGGGACTCTGAGCCAATATCTGACCTGTGTCTCCAGAGCTTACTTCCTAAAGGAAAGGCATGCATCACATCAAACACTCTGAAGAGAGATTGCAGTTCTTGAGCAAGTCTGGTTCACAAATAGGAATTCCAAGAGTACTTGCCCCCATCTGTATCAGGATGTGAAAATTCATCCCACAATCAGCATATAAAACATTATGTGTTTAATAGAATATTTAACTGTATATAAAAGAAAGCCTGCAGGAATGACATAACAGCACATAAAGTATCTTTACAGATTTTCTGTTTTCAAATATATCCAATTTCAGAACCTGTCACAGAAACATAGACAATAAATGATTTTATTCTTCCTTATCCACGCTGAAGAATTTCTTTCTCATTTAAACCCAATTAAACTCAGAGTCTAATTCAACCATTCTAGAAGTATTTATTACACAATATAAATGCCAAATTGCCAAACAGACATGGGTTTTGCCTTGTCTCGTAGACAATAAAAATACCTCAGCTGATAAGCTGGCTTTTAATAACCCTCAGTCTATATATTCATTGCTCAAGGCACTCATTCAAGAAACTCTGGAGAGCAACGAAAACAGGAAAGGGTCAATTTCATTCAAAGCTAAATAAGTTTAGTTAGCTTGGCAGCAGCAATAGTACCTCTTTCCAGAGGGGTGAAAAAGTAAAGATTACCAGCACAATTTCTGAAGCTCTACTGACTGCAAGTTAAAACTTAAATTTACTTATACTCCTGATGATCCTGTAACAAGATCATTACTTCATGATATATAAACAAACAATACCAAGTAACACAAAAACACGAACTGTTTTACATCGGTCCCAGTAGACTGATACTCTTCCGGTTTCAGAAATACAAAGGAATTCATCATGCAGCTGGTAGTAGGTTTTACAGGGTTTAAAGTACTCACCCAATTAATAAAAACTCATTTCCATTGAATAAAAAAAAGCTACTAACACACACGGTAAAGTACTTTGAACAAGTAATAGTACCAGATAGATGGTGGAAAAAAACCTGAGTGAACAGAGAGGGAAAAATAAATGCCCCAAACTTTCATATGCAACTCCAAAAGAAAAGCACAAGCCAAATGTCATAAAAATCCCTTAAGATTAATCCAACTGCCCTGGTTCAATTATTATTTTTTTTTTTTAAACATACAAACAGCTCTTGACAACTGCTGAGCTATAGCACTTGCTGCTGAACTTCATTCAAATATTTGTATGGATAAACCACATCCATAGCATCATTCAACTGATGCTTAAATTTCCATTGGAGCAGCAGCAGTGCATCCAGTTCCTAGTAGCCATGTCACCATGAGTTCTGTCACAAAGCAGCTAAACTCATCACTACTCAGAACAAAAAAAAAAAAAAAAAAAAGGGAGAGAATAATAGTCTTTGCAGTGACAGAGCTGCTCTGCCCCTCATTGAAACTTGGTAGTAGGGTGACCTGAGAAGAAAAAAACCACACCACATCCTTTCTGCCTACCAGAACTCATGCATACTGGGAGAAACTTGATTCCTCTTTGTCAAATGAGTCCAGTAAAATCAGATCTTATTCAGCCACAGGAGTAAAGTGTAAGGGGAAATGACAGAACTAAACTAGTTTCTACCTCCCCTTGAAAGCAGAGTTTTAATGCACTACTTCCAGGCACCCAACTGAAAGATAAGAAAATGCCAGCAGTCAGTACTTATCACTGGCTATATGTCAAATACTGCTGGCTCCCTTTAGACCCACTATGTAGGACTGGACTGCACAATTTTTGCTTCTTATTCTCAGCTTTTCCTTTTGATTTGTCAGAAAAATTCAAGGCAGACTCAAACCAAAGTAAATTCAGAAAATCAGATGTAAGGGTAAGTTTTAAGCACTACAAGAGATATGATATATCCATTTGCAAGAGTTAAATTTGAATGTTTGAATATATGGATTTATATCTGCTGTTGCAAATTGCTTTCCTATCCATGTACTCATCCTGAGAGCAAAAAGGGAACCATTATTAATCACCTAAGCTTTACGACATCATTATACTATGACCAGGAAGACATACTGAGTTTGATTAACAGGAAAACTCTTGGATCAAACCTCCAACAATTAACAAGTTTCCAAAACATTCGCCTTAGGGTGCTCTGACCATTTTCTTATCCTTCTGTCAATCACAAGGAATTTGGCTGTTTGTACTCTTGAGTACCTGACCCTATATCTTGAAATCCCTTCCCTGTAACTTTCCCTTTTGCCTTGATACTGAGTCTCACCTTCTCACAAAACATATACTAACACCTTTCCTAGACGGGCTTTTCTTCAATGCCAAATGGCTGTCCTTCCTACAGGATAAGGGAGAGGCAGAGTTTCACCCCTGACTTGAATTGAAGATAAGAAATAAGAAGCTCTGCAGGACGAGATCTTAAATTCAAACAGACTATGGAAGATTGGGGAACTACCATGATGCAAGTAGGAAATAATACCATAAAACAACATATGAAATGAGCTAATTAGCATTTACAAAGATACATAAAGTACTGTCTAAAAGAATTCATCAAAATCAGAAGGTACACAAAAAAGCCAAACCACATGAACTCTTAAATCCTGCAAAAATCGGCCTAGAGTACCAGACAACGGCAAAGGTTTTTTATGCTCCAAGTGGTATGTAATAGCTCAAGAATGATTCAGAAACAGAGGCCAGTTAGAAAAGGCTGGCATCAGTTGCATCACATTTTTTTATAGGCAATTAGAGTTTAAATTTACAAACCCAATGTTCTTCCTGATGTTCCAGATTTTGCACTGTTTGTGATGCGTGACTTCACAAAATGAGGGCAGCACAAAGCTCTGCTCACACACAGTGTCAAGGCATCAATGAACTGCACGGGAGTAAATCCTTCTCAGTAAAACTAGCCTGCAGTATCTCAGCTTCCTGTACAAGTTGCAGCATTAGATAAACTGTAGTATGACACTGACAGGAAAGTAGTACAAATAAGCATACTAACACGTGGAGAACAGTCATCACGGACTGGAGAGAAAATAGAGTAGAGTTTATGGCAGAATGAAACAACGCTAGGAGCAGTGGATAAGAAACAGAGCTAGATACCCAGCTATCCAAGAGAAAAATTAGGACATGAATGAAGCCCTCAAAAAGTAAATTACTAACAAAATATATTTGTGGGGTTTCTCTCTCCACTGAGACAAACCACTTTTTTCATGTGATACCACACTCAGTTTTTTGCATGGTGGCAATATTGGCATGTCATCACTGTGGTACATCAGAGGATGTGCAAAGCTGAGTCTTAAAGCTCTTTAGCAAGTGTAAATGGGAAGTAAACAAGCCCAGATTCCTAGCAACAGGGGAACACCTAAACTTACAATGATAAGGCTCTAAAAGTTCTAAGGCAAGACTAAAAAAAAAAAAAAAAAAAAGTGATTTCTGAACAATGTAATTTCCTCTAATCCCTCTTGCAGGACTTTTGTTGGCTTAATTATTACATGTGTCTCTTCTTACCCCACCAACACAGCTTATCTTTACTTAACTCTTAATGTACCTTGAGTGTCTCAAGACCATTCATGAGTACATACACAGCCTGGTACTTCATCCTCAAATCAGATATTTCTGCAAGTGTTCAAGTCCTAAACAAGCCATCAGGTTTGCATGCTCTTGACTCTGAACCAAATTAGCATGCAGACTAGAAAGACAATAAGCTAGGAAAAAATGCTCTTGATCCATTAAAACCCATTCCTCCCATGTGATTTATTCATGTAAATCAGGCAAAAAAATAGGATTCAGAGAATTTTAAAAGGTGCTAGTCAACAAAGTATGATTGACAAGAAAAAATAACTGAATGTTGATATTGAATAATAAATGAATAGGGATCAAACAAGACTACAGAAAATTCAAAACCTATAGAAAAATCTATCATGCAGCCTTTACAAATATGATCTTCTATGAGTGCAAGTTAGACAGAAGGGTACTTAAGTACCTTCTAAATTAGTATTTCAAGCACATCGACATCCAGTAGTTCCATCTGGACTCAACTCAATACGACTCCAGCAAAAAGTTGCTTCTAATGTTAACAATTAGCTATCATCAATCTCTCACCCTCAGCTGGCTTTGAAGATGATACACTAGGGATCAGTTTGGCCCCAGAACTCTGGTAACAAGCCCATGAAATCACCACACACAAGGAACAAAACAAAAGCCCTAAAACCAACACCAAACAATGAATCATTAATGCTCTTTGAGAAATGTGTTAGAAATATCTACCAAGAGAGCTTTCAGCAGATGTCACAACGATGAACAGTTAAATCACAGGATGAAACCAATCTACAAATTTCATAATTTCAAGCAGTGAGTTTCAATAGGCAGCTGTTCAGGTTGTCACTTTTCTTTACCCTCTGCAAAATTTCCATGGCTCAAAACCAGAAAGCATATACAAATAAAAATTGCCAGTAACATTTATACTAGCTGATGTGCTACTACCATTAATTTTCCTTATCATGTGTTATTTCTCAGTACACAGTGTTAGAGCTGACAAGATATATTTCCCTGGTTCTTGTCCTGTTAACATACCAATTCAAACACATGACAGACCAGCTTTCATGGCTCTAGCAGAGAGACTGATACTGTATTTCTTAAAAAAAAAAAAAAGTTTCTGGCAAAAAAGTGGTAGCCCTAGAAGTTGCTGCATAAAACACAGAGGAAGGAAACCATAGCTAAAAAAGAAAAACAATGGATGTAAAGATGGGAAAAAAGCATATTGTTCTTTTGCTGAGTTCTGCTACATCCTTAAGGCTACAGTCAAATCCCACCCTATTTGCAGCCATATTCGAGCAAGTGCTTGAAGTAATTTTTCTAGACAGTTTACACATTTGTGTTTTATCCCAGTTCTCAACCTCCCAGAGTGCTGCTTATCAAAGAAGAAAAGCAAGGTTTTGAAACACAAAAAAAATAGCTTTTGTAGTATATTTCAATTTTGATGGCTCTGCTAAAATTCCTTCCTTCAACTTTCTAATAAAATCTCTACTCTGCTAAGAGGAGTAATTGAGGCAGTCTTTTAGATACAAGATGCCTCTTATGTAGATATATAAATGTAAATCGCCTTTACTGTTTACTGAAATGAGTCCTTAGTCATTTCAGAAGTACTCTGCCTTTAGTGCTCTTTATTTTAGCCAAGCTCCAGGAACAACACCAAACAGTCTCTTTCTAATCATATAGTTTTGTTTCTCTTAAAACAACGTCAAAATAAGCGGAGGCAGAACTTCTAGAAGGAAGAGACAGAATAACTCAAAGAAGCCCTTCAAATTGCTAGATTCCTCCTTGCCAGCATCCACCAGTGTGCATCACTAGTCAGTCCAACGTAGTTCATTACATCGAGCTATTCCTTCGGTTGCATTTAAACCATCCCACCACTGTGGCAGTTCCCTCCATTAGTTTCCTTCTGCCATCTGAAAGCAGGACACCTCCATTCCCTGCTTCCATTTTTTATCGGCTCCAGAAGACTGTTTGGACAGTCTAAATGAAATATACCATATAAAACATTCTGTTTCATATTGTACTGTGTTTCTTACTGTTAGATCAGAAATATTGCATTATCCATTAGAAAACCACTTTAGATTATGCTTAAACTATTAGCAAATAAAATGCCTCTGAAGAGGACTTTAAGCAGTAATCACATTTACTGTATTTACTCCAGCCTTCCGTATGTAATTTTATTTGCTCCAAAAGCAGCACTGCAATTATTGTTGGGAATTAATGACTTACACAGTACCTTACTAAAAAAAAAAATCAAGTCTATGTAAGCTTCAGCACATATCACTGATTTTCATGTTCATTTTTTCCTTTAAACAACTTTAATGTCACCTAAAGACCTTTGCATCTGTCATTGTCAGGTGTCTCTTAACCATCCAATTTTAAAATAACTTTTATACCTCAACACCTTTCAGAGTTACAGGCTGTCATTACATTCTGGGACTGACAGAGAGCGCTGCCATCAAACCCCAGAATTTCAGCAACCTGCTGCAACTTTGCGAGGAGCCAGCAACCCTGGCATCCCATAGCTGCTTACGCTACTCTTACAATCCAATGGTTTGTTTTTGTTGTTGGTTTTTTTTTTTCATTTATTTTCAGATCTTATCAGAGAAGAAACAAAGAAGCCTATGTAGTGGTAAACTGTTCATTGAAGTTAATTTTACTGACTTATTTGCATACATGTGCCTAAGACTTGGGCTATTACAGCTACGAGAGAAGGGAAACACTGGAGCTCTCAGGCACCTGTCAAGGTTGGTGCTCACAGAGCAAGGAACCCCAAACTCTACCATCCAAGGGTTGAAACTGGTTTGACTGGTGGTTTCTGCACTGCCAGCTGCTGAGAAGTGGCAGTGAAAACAACCAGATTCTCAGCTATGTGCTGGTTAGATTTCTAAGTGAATCGGGAAATCTGGTTCCCAAGGAAGCTCCCCAAACTGAGTGTCTCAGAGACACAAAGCATTCCTGAAAGCTGATGTTCTCATCAAACAGAATGACATTCCCCTGCCCAGTCTGCTCGCTGACTTGGACTGATGTTAAGATACATCAGAAAAGCATTTGAAAGCAAAACACACACATAAAAATATGGTGACATTAAAAAGTCCAATTGAATTCATTTTGCTCATTTTTGTACACTCAGTCTCTGCCTAAATCACTGTTCTGTGAACTAAGCTTTCTAGTGACAGAGCTTGGTTAAAAACTGGGGAGCTTTCAGTCATTTCTAGAAGCAGTGGAAATTGATGTTCTGCTTGATTCTAGTAATAGAGAATAGGACATGGCAGGAAATGGGTTGTGCTTGGTCTCAGTCATTAACGCAGTCATTCAAAAGCCACTTTTGAAATTCCAGTTCGAGAATGTTTTCTGACTTATTTGTTAAACTGCATTTAACTGTATTCTTCATTTTCCTGCTCTTGAGCCAATTTTTCTGCTTACTTTACATAGCTTATCAGAATATCTAATAGAGAAGACACTAAGGGAATATTTAATAAAAAAATATGTTTTAGTGGAAACAAGGATTAGTCAAACACAGATATAGGAACCATATTTGGAAATGATATGACAATGTATTATATATACTATAACTGGAGAATAGTAACATTGTTCTCCAACTTCAATACTGTTTTTTCTTTTGAAGAGCCCCCAATACCTGTCAAAAAGGTACTGATGCAGCATCTGCTGCCATGTTGCAGTTCACACAGACAGATAGACCATCCATGGCTGCATCCTCTTGGACATGCCTTTACCTTTTGAGCTTGAAATCTGGGATCAAAAACTATGTGTCTATCCCAAATCTTCATTCAAGAAATAAACCTGTGCACACTACAAATGCTTTGCTAACATTAAAAATCTACCTCTCTGTCTCCAGAGTAAATTACCGCCCATTCTTCTCAACAGCCTTCTGAAAAACAGGAGGATCAAATAAACACAAACTATTTTAAAACAACAAGTCCTCTGGAAAATATTAGCTTCCGTTACACTGATGCAGAACATGAGCTCAGTTACTGTGAAATTGTGCTGTTTGTAAGCTATTTTCTCTGGCTGGCTGTACCAAGTCCCTGGCTAGGGGAGTGGCACAAGAGAGCTATTCAAAAGTAATTTAGCTCCCTGCTCTTGGGAAACACGCCCCAGCTATCAGCCTGACTTACTCAAACAGGAAACGAACAGCGAACGCACCTTCTCAGATCCCAGCCCTGGCTGGTCTCTGTACTTGCATGGTGCTCTGAGGAGTGCTGGGACTCTGCACTTGACATGCCCGAAATGCCAGAGCTCGAGCACCAACCTCAAGTGCTGAGACTGGACACCTAGAGGTGAGACAACCTAAGGTTCTCCGAGAAGTTCAGTGCTGGAAATATTGCCCATTTTCATACAAAAGCAGACAGAACACACTGAATTACAGACATAAGTGCTCCTACTCATCTAACGCACCTCAATTTAAAATACTCTGTTTTGTACATGTATTTAAGGGTGTTGAAAGAAATCCCTATTCAAAGCATTTCTCAAGAGCTTGGCATAAGTGTCCCCATTCATCAGTTTGCATCTTCAGTTTACCCCAGGCTTGCTGTCCATTGCTAAAGTTACTGCTGTTAAGATGTGCCCATCTCTTCCTCGGAATGTCACACCTTATTGCCCAACCTCTGCACATGAAGAGCTATTTCTATGGACGACATGGCTACATCTGCGCATCATCAACATTTTGTTGCACACAAAGATGGATTTGATCTTGCTTTGTTCACTGCTTTTAAAACAGATTTGTACAGTTAAATCCTGCCGATAGACCAAGAACTTTGCATATACATGTGTGGATGGACTGAAATGCAGTTTCAGGAGAACTGAGGACTCAGAAACGAAACTACATCAGCCTTACACTGCTTTTAGTATTTGTTTTCTGTGGTTTTACCTCAGGCTTTCAGTTCTTCACAGGCTAACATGTCTTACCAATGTTGTAGTACCACAGATTTCATTAACAGAAAAAGCACTAGCACCATATGAATGAATGAAGATTACTCATGTTAATAAAAGTGGTGAAAAGAGCATTCTACTCTTTCATTAGACTAGAAATTTATTAAATTATCCTACCAACTGAATTTAATACATTCTTATAATGCTTCCTTAATTCTCATTGCATATTCAATTTTTCCAATACATTTGTAAGTTTCTTGAAAGAAATCCAACTGTTTCATTCGGTTCTGGTTTATTTTACTTTTGCAGCCCTGTCACATGAACAATAAGTTTCTTTGGGGCAAGTATTTTCAGCCAAATACTACAAATGTTCTTTCTGTAAATTTGGCTTCCAAAATGAAAATAGTTCCCATTTATTAAATACATACAGAATTATCTCAGATGTCAGTTTTATTTTTATGGGGTATATTCTGAACTAGTTGGTGAACTAGTTGGTACCCAAACACCAAATCTGTGCTTTAACTCATATTCGTATTTTTAAAGCCAGAAGTCTAAACCCCAGCACCCTACAACCAAAGGTTTGACACGCCAGGGCAAAGCCCTCTACTACATAGTATAGAAAACAGCAGCATAATGAAACAATTCTCATTCATCTCCCCGTGTTAGCTGCCTCAGCTTAGCAGACCCTGTTAACGTTTCCAATCAGAAAATTATTTTCTAAATATATGCATAAACACAAAATTATGCAAAAAAGACCCAGAATGGACAACAACAGAAAAACAAAGTTTCAACCTCTGCTAACATCTGGCTTAGTTTAAATAACTAGTAACTCTATTGTAATTATATTTGTAATATTACTTGAAAAGCTTTTTTAGTGATTCCACCAGAAGGGAGTATTCACAACACTGGCTTAATGGGAACCCTCAAGCCCAACTAGATTTATAGTAAAAAGCAAACAAACAAGCTTCATGAACCCTCTGGGGAGTTTTTCAAAGCAAAATGCATTTATGGTACTGATGCAGATAAGCATCATTCCCAAAAGCCAGTTCTTTTTACAGTCAAAGAGTCTTTTCTGCAGCTGAATCCAAGTGTTTTATACTTTCAAGTGATTTTTTCATTCATCTAGCTGTTTTGGTAGGTTGGCATCCCATAATTATGTTTTAATTAGATAATTGCACAAGGTAATGTGCAGTATACACAACAGAGTAATGTATGAATGAATTATTGTCTGACAATACCTAGAGCAACCTTTTCATGGCCTAAGTGAAGGAGAAAAATCAGAAGCTAGTATCAGGAACAGACTAAACAATAATCAGAAAGCCCAAAATAAAATTAGGGGGGAAAAAAATACATGAGATTTACTGGCAGTTCTGTTTGTAAAATCTTGCAACAGTACTCACAAAGGAAAATGCAGCAAAACAAGTTGATTATGGAGTAGAAAGGGGTCAGGTATTTTTAAATTTCTTTTTACATGGTGACTTTTTCAGTATTTAAAAAAAAAAAAAGACAAGACAAACTCCACAAAACAAAACAACTTCTACCCAAAGCACATCAGACAGAGATCCTATTATAGGCACAGTCTTATATTTTGTTGTGCTGGGGTGATTGTCTCCCTGTGGCAGCTAAGAGCTCATCTGATATTAAAGGTGTATCACCAACAGAATACTTATAACAAAGGTAAGAACATGAATAATGAAATAAAGAACAAAAACCCTTAGTACAACAGAAAAAACTTGTCCATTCTGCCAATTTACATTTGTAACACCACAGCCCCATGTCAGACTACTTATTGCCATATCCAAACATGAGAATTAGACCCTAAGATGCTTGACATCAATATATCAAACAATAATTTAGGCAACAGCATCCTGAACTGGGTGTATAGAGACAGCCAAACAATTATGTTCTACTGATTTTACAGTCACTAATCACCAGCTTGGTCACCACGCCTGCTCACACTTATACCTTCATACATAAATAACATGTACTTAGTAAAATTTTAACGAGGTAGGAAATAATAGCATAAGAGGGTTTTCTTTGGTTGGGTTCTCGGGCATGTGGGTTTTTTTTTTTTTTTTTTTTGCTATTAACTTTTTCACTGAGACTGATAACATATTTCACTTTACAACTGTGCTGGGCTATGGGAACGCACACAGTTACTTAACGTGTCAGCAGGCAGATAGTAACTTAGGAAAACATTTGAGTCATGTTCTGCCACATACCCATGCAAGTGCCTGAATAATCAAAGCAAACAGTAGGGTAACCATGCTATGAACGACAATATTCAAATATGCCAACTCCAAAGAAATAAAGATAATACATAATGAAAGAAAAATTAAAACCCTCACACATTTTACATCTTTGTAATTTATGCAAAAGTCATCAGTTTGTTTATATATTATTTTGTGTTTAGACATTTGCAGCTCTATAACGAAGAAAGGGCTGTAAGCAGATTACTTAGCCTGTGAAGTCTGAGAGCCGCCACCCATTCCGACACATCAGTTCTTCCACTCATATCTGAAAGGATCTCTCTGTTTAGAATGCTGTGAGGAAATTTCATCTCTCTCCTTTTACTGGTCAGATAGTAGATAAAACTACAAGCATTTATTAAAACGTGAGTTACATCTAGATACAGAAAAGCAGCAGAAATACAAATTTCTCTGCCTTGCAGAACCACAGAAAGTACCGCAGAGAACTTGTTGGTCTGACATAACTCAGAACATCTGATTCTTTTATAAGTTAATGTTACACTTGATGTTTCCTGGAACCCTACCATAATTATCCAAAGCAACACCCGGCCAGCTCTCTAGATTTTTACAATATCTGAAAGAAATTTCCATCCTCCTCTATTTTCTTATATGTATACAGCCTGAGCCCTCCACATAGCACCAGTTTCTAGAGACTGTCTCTCCTTGGCCTCTTGGCCTTTGTCTCGCTCAAGGGCAGCGGAGCACAGCCAGCTCAGTGCTGGCAGTCAGCTTCCAAGACCTCGCTCAACTTTTCTGTTCTCTTTGGAAGATATGCCAAATTTTGTTGCTGTGATTAATCCATAAACTCATCATTAGTCTTTTTCCTGTAAAACTATGAAGAGTGGCAATATTCATAAGGAAGCACTTTATTGATTTACTGCTGGTGCACCCTGAGATGTCTAAGTAGCTTTTACTTCAAAACACGAAGTGGACAGAAGCACAGAAAATCAACTTCTTATCTGAAAATACAATACCCTAAGTAGAAGTACCTGAGTTGATATCTGAAAAATACCAGTTCTTAGCAAAAACATTTTTAGAAAGTCAAAAAGCTTTTGTCTTCTGGGGAAGAAGGGAAGTTCTAAAAGGACCTACTCTTACTTTCAAAGATTTTTATAAGATTTCAAGAGACCAAGGGCAGAAGATCTGCCTGCTGGTACTCTATGCCAAGCTTAAAGAATAGCATACATATCTTACAATAGCAGTGGTAATGAAACTTCAGTTAAAAATTAAGTAAAATTTAAAAAGAACCACCTTCAATTGCCTCTCATCATAAACCATTTGCCCAAATAGGCAACTTAAGGCACACAGAGATGATGATACTGAGGCTTGCTCACTCCTCCTAACCATCCAAAGACAGCTTTACTCAACAAAGAAAAATAATATCTGATATCTGCTTAGCAGATCCTATCTTCTTCTTGCAAGACCTCTGAGCCACTGAATGGAAATATATAACAGGAATGGAAGTCTTCACCCAATGCAATTAACTCGTGCCTTGACTAAATCCATTTCCAAAGCACCAGAGGAAATTAAACAGTACAGCGATGGTTTTACCTCTATACTTCATGTACTTCAAAGCACAGCTGTCAGGACATCATGTTAACTCTATCAAAAATTTAGGAATTCAGTCATCTTCCCTTCCCCTGTTTACTTGGTGACTATATTTTGGGATCAGTCAAGTGCCTAAAAAATTTATGCTAAGTTTGATTTCAATCCAATTCCATACAATTATCATGATCTTCATTTGTCATACATGGTCAGCTTCCATTACTTAAAAGACAGGGAAAGAACAGAAACACAACTAAATGAAATATTGGCCCAAACCCCAATCACTGAATCCACAGACTCTTCAGTTTTACAGTATAATCCAGGGCCCATCTAATCATTTAGTAGTATCAAAAGCCCAAATTCAAAAGTCACTGCATAGAAGCCTGGATATATTTTTTGAGACTGGATTAATCTTTCCAAGAACAGAAACTGTTGCATTTCAGTCCTCATTTATTTATCTGTCATGTAGAATTTCAATTGCCAGCATATAACGGACTAGGGAACATAATTCACAAGAGATATAACATCTTGCTGCTTTACCTTTAAGACAGTACTCTTGTTCTTGGGTTGTTAAAGGGATACTCAAGGTGATCTATCCTCTTTACAGTGGGTTTTAGGAGTTTCATAGGGCATAGCTCCAAATTTAAGCTTTTAGTCTTGACAGCCGAAGTGAGGATCGCATTCTCCAACATGCACATCCTACAAAGATTCACAGGTCGTGTACAAACCCTTTGCCTTGTTTTGGGCCTGTAATAAGGTACTACCCAACCGCACATGAAATGACTTAAATGCAAAAAGGCCACGTTAGTTATAAACTGTATTTTCTGACTATTGCTTACTAAATGCTTAGCATAGTTTTCCCTTTTTTAAAGGGCATAAAAGCAGAAATGCACACTAATTCAAGAGCAAAAATATTGAAATAGGACTAGTCTTTCCAATGACATAAGTTTTACATACCATTAAGGGAAACAAGTGATTTTGGTTTTGTTTCATAATTTATTTATTTTTTTACATATACAGCTACTCTATCATGTATCCCAGACACTCTTCTTCAGGAACAAAGAGGATAATCCTGGGAGATAAAATATTAAAATCCAGGTGGGTTTTTTAGGCATAAAAATTTAGTTGTAAAGTTACAGTGCAAACACCTACCCCTGGGAGATCAGAGACAAATTTGACTAGATACACCAGGTTTGGAGCCATTTTGAATATAATGTGCAGCAGCTCATATTGGATGGTTTTCATCTGCAATGCATCAGTGACAGACATTCTTGTCTCAGCTTGTTTTTAGGTAACAGGAAATGTTCCAAAAGGACTTAGTGTTGTGCTTTCTTACTTCTCTAACTCTACCTCTCCTTCATTATTTTGCAGTGTACCCTGATTAAGCTGTAAGACTTAGACTGTATAGGCTAGAGTAATATGAACAGGTAGTAAAGTTAGCAAAAACCCAATGGCCACTGGGGAATACAGAAGCACACTCATGCACACACATACTACACTGATGACATGCTCCTGAGCAGGCATTCAAATATATTTGTTTTATTCTAAATCAAGACTATATATTCTTAGCCATTTTAATTTTCCTGCATCAAAACCAGTTCTGAATTCATACAGAAAGCACTATGTACTGGCTTTAATATTTCTAAACAAACAAAGTAACAGGAGAAATTGTTTGGCAAATTTCTCTTCACCTCCTACTTGTGTTACTCTCTTCATTCCTTCCTCTCACTTGTAGAAGAAGGTTACACAGCCATCAGTTTATGGTAAACCTTTAAAAGCAGGTATGTCAGACAAACGGAGCACTGTCAATACTTGAGCTGCCTATACAGTGACATCTCTAGTCAATGCAAGAGAATGAGACCACAAGTCAATCTCCAAATTTTAAAAGGAAGATTTTACAGAGATGATTAGCAAGACAATATTAATTTCTCTGAGTCATTTTCATTTCTTGCTGAAGTCTATTATTGACTCATTTAAACTGAAAAGAAAAAACGGACAAGCTGGTCAACCAAATGAATTAGGCAGAGAACAGTTGTGACTTGGCATCCTACACCCTGAAAAACCAAAGAACCAGCTTTCCTTCTTGATTTCATTTGCTCTGTTCCCACAAATGTCCCTTCCTGTCTTCCATAAAGGGAAAATCCTGGCCTCTCCTAAGCCCACGCAACCCACTCTGCTTCATTCTGCTTAGAAAATTCCCCTGCGATCAGCAGACCTTGACCCTGAAGTCAGGGCTCAGCAAACAACTGCTGGCATTACAAAAACTGAGGTACCTCCCTCAGTCGTATAATCTGGTCTCTGATAATCACATAACACAGCACAGGACGCCACTAGAAGCTGCGCTGAGCAAAGAGCCTGAGCCATGTTGTGCTAGAGCAAGTAGTGCCCCACCACTACAGAAAACAAACAAGTCAGAGTTTAAGGTAAATCTGAAACTTCAATTTAAAGAGCTGAGCTGATGTTAAACTCCGTGCATTAACAGCTAAGTTTCCATTAGCAGCTAAGAGCAGAGTATAATTATAGGTAAGCTGAGGTAAAACCCACCAGGAGCAACAAAATCCTAAAGCACAACCTAATTCCAAGTTAAAAAGCCTGCCAGAATCACTGTATCTGTAAGGTCATTCTGGACTAACTGAAGGCAAGGCATTGATTACAACAAAGTGATCTCTTGGCCTAGCCACATCCCAAGACGTTGTCCCAAGATCCCAATATTTCTAAGACTGAACTGATAGCATAGCTCATGAGCACACAGACCCAGCACAGGAGAAAGGTTTCACACGTGCCACAAGACTTGAGATGGGCTCTGGAGTTTTCATGGAGAACCAAGCTCTTAGGACACTCTGCTGAGTTAATGTATGAAATATCACACTAGCACTGTGAGACCATATTGCTAACATGCATAGGTGACTGTGTCAGCTACATATTGTGTATGTTTAGGTCAGTCATTCATAGCGCACTGCAAAACTGGATGTTGATGTTTGTAGGTTACGGGTCAACTGTATCCTATGCCAAGGAAAGCCAATCATCCATAACATGTTGTATGCCAAGGCATGTTGAAATCTGTCGTTTCAGTAGTCCTAGCAAAGCATATCCGCACGCTGACAGGACCTATGGCTGGCTGCTACTTCCATCTGTCAATTATATCACCTTCAAAAATATTAAAACGCAGAGCATTTGGAGATAATATAAACAAATATTAACATAATATATTTCATATTAGCCATATATCATCAAAATATAAAAATTATTAAGTTCAAAATAATAATCTTTGGAAAATGAGAAATTAGCATTCTCTTTAATGAAAAGCATTATTTTTTGCTTTTTTCCATCTATTTCCAGAAAAGTCCAAATACTTCTTCACCTTCATCAAAAACAGTTTTTCATATAGATCTTAAAAGTATTCATGAAATAAACCAGAAAGTCTATAAGTGGTCCCTCAATAATCTATTAGCGACAATTAACTTTCAATAAAGTCATCAAGCTCCCTTTCTCAATGCTTGGCAAAAAAAAAGTAGGTATCAGAATATATCAATCCAGCTTCATCCAGATTTGTTTCTAAATGAAAATAAAATTGAAAATTTAAAAACAAGAATCCATATAAAGAAATCTCAAGCTCCCGTGAAGAAAATAAAGCTTGTTTAATTTCACCCCTCCTCTGGCCTCTTCAAGTCTGCAGCTTAAAATCTACCTGAAGAGACATTCATTAAGAAAGTAACATCACTAACCAACAAATAATGTCACTTAAACAGTAATGCTAAAAGAAGCAGTGAAATACTGAATAATCACTAGACAGTATTGAACTTCAGAAGGAATAGTGAATATTTGGCGATATTAACTTGGAAATTTATAAAGTAGAAAGAAATTTATAAATTTATTTGAAACCTAAGCATGTCTTAACAAGGAAATCTATCTCAGAGAATGTATTACCATATATTCTTCATAGAAGAGGTTAATATTCTACAGGAAAACATTAGCAGACTTGCTTTAAGATATTCAGTCACTATTACTACTGAAAGTTTACACCATCTCTATTATGATCACAGAGCAAAACTACTACTGTGCCTAAAAATCACTTTTACGTACCCTTCCGTGCTATTAGAAGGCACAGCTCTCTGTAGTCAAAACTTTCACTCCAAAATGTTATTTCAGTAGGTGGTCTGTGAGTCTACCACTAACAATTATGCTGTAGAATAAAAATCATCGAAGCAACTTCAGTCATACAAAAATGGGCTTGCTTATCAAGAAAAGCTCCAAAATGCATTTTCTGTAAGTATCTTCACCAATACTTCAGCAATGAAATTGCTGAGACAGGGTAGGTTTCCTTATTTGCATGAGCAAAACACTGTGTATGATACCAGGCAGAACTCTATCCAAAATTATCAAGGGAAATGCCAATCATAAAGCCAGTTTTATTTACCTTTTTTTCACCACATTACTACCAAGTTCAATCACCTTGAAGAAGGTCTGTGTAGGCATAACAAAATTAATTTCTACGTTAATACAGAAATAAAGGACATCTCTATGCAAAACATTTTTTAAAAAGAGTTTAAAGCACAATTAATTTGAGATAATTTTTAGTGTTTTTATGATACTGACATTTTGCTAAAAAAAACCAAGCCGGAGGAAACAACAGAACAGGTAAACTATTTAACAGGCAAATCTGATTTACAAGTCAGAAACAATTTCTTGTTCGCTAGTCATCAGAAAATTACCTCAACTGCAAATCTCTGATTCTGTGTGAAATGCTACTGAGGGGTGAATAACACAAGGAATATTCACTCAAAAATATAAATTAATTTCTTTCCTATCCACATTCGTTTTGTTTGCTTTATACGAACGTAAAAGGATGTCAAGCATCCCCCAGAGCATTGTTCGTGAAAACGAATTCCAGTTTCTGTGTATGAGCTCTTAAGGGAAGCTACCATTTTTTGAAAACAGTATGTATGCAACTCTTCCCTGCAGGATACTTTTGGACAACCTTTTTTCATTTTATGAAACAAGAAAGTACAGAAACCTCACCTGAGTTTATCAAAAATACATAATAGTTTAAAATTTGAATTCAACATATCTATGAAAAAAGTCTGGTTTTCAGAATTACCCGTTCAATAAACTCAATCAGCTGAGGACAATATGAGCAGTTTGTACACAGCTCTACCAAGACAAGATAAACACATTTTTCTGCCAGCTGTGTTCTTTTCTAAAATGAAATGGGAGAATACCTGGCTGTAATCTTAATCCTTAAGAGAGGTGAGTGAGGTAAGATAACTGAGTTTCACAAGACTCAAAAATAGGATGGTGACTTTTATGATTTATGATAATTCCGCAGCAGAGAGTTCGACACAAAGGGAGATGGGAGTAAAACCTCCCTAATTGGCTTGATTTATTCATCAGCATTTCTTACCATTAGAAGCACCTTTGTCTTTCCTTCATATTTCTCCAAGCAGAGATAGTTTTACAAGTTGAGTTAAATGGGGGGACTGTGACACTGAAGTCCTAACACTAACATTAGTAAAAGCAGCGCTAGTCAGCATCATTGCAGGATATATCACTGCTTCCCTCTGCCGACACGCCACTACTGGCTTCAGACGCCAGCTAGTTCTCCACAGCACTGCTCTGCAAAGCCAAAAGGCGTGACTGGGCCACAGAAAGC
This sequence comes from Balearica regulorum gibbericeps, assembly GCF_011004875.1. Lineage (NCBI taxonomy): Eukaryota > Metazoa > Chordata > Aves > Gruiformes > Gruidae > Balearica > Balearica regulorum. Next base: position 97,161,354 of record NC_046184.1, read on the forward strand.
GATGTCTAGCACGGTGCTCCATCGTGCAGTTCTGAGAAGTAAAAAAGAACCTCAAAAAATTAGTTTGTTTCTGATGCTCACAAACAAAACAAAAATGTGAGGACAACCAATTTTTAGAATGGTTCAGAGGCAAAGTGAACAAGGAAAACTACTTATGGTTGGAAATCGGCAAATAGAAATGCAAGAAAAGCCACAAATCCTTTCTCTGGTTGTTTCCTGACTGATGCGAGGCTTAGGCTGGCTGTTGAATAGCTTGGGACAAACACAACCATTTTCTCTCTTCTGTTCATGATGATCTGTGGATGACCAGAGCACCGAAGCATTCCCTACAGAGCAGTCACTGGATGCAACTCTCCCATATAAGGGCCCAATCCAGAGACTTTGCAGAGCATATACTAACACAGCTGTACATCTTTATTTCTGAATCTATTCCCTTTGCTTCTGCTTTGTTCTAAGACAAGAGAAATGCTAATTTAGGTCAACAACCCATTTATGCTAAAGCAAAGTCCCAATATACCAAAGGCTACCAAACGTATACTTTTATGCTAACAGTATAAGCGACAGTGCTGTTTTACATTTAAGATTTTATGTTTCCTTTCAACTTCAGCTTTTTAAAACTTCAACATTTACAAACTTTTTGAACCAAGCATCATCTAGCCACATTTAATTCCCAACCACTCTCCAAGTTACTTACAGCCACAAACAATTTCAGGATCAACTAACCTGAAAAGCACCAACTGATATGTTTCAAACCTTTCTTAAATGTGCTGATGAAACATGTGCGAGTACATCCACACATGGCACAAGGTACAAAAATCCATCCCGGAGCATCCTTAACACCAGACATCTAGTGACAAGATGGTAACGAAGAGGAGAAGTATTCTGCACTCCAGAGGTGCCCTTTCCGTATGCCGGTAATATACTGCTGACAACACACAGCTCTGACTATAGGATCGCACAGAGACTGCCTCTTCCTCCCTCAGGAGATTTTTCACTTAACATGCTGCCAGCCGTCTAGCTCCAAAAGGCTTCAAGTTGTGAACTGGGAGGTTTAATTCCACGCTAAGGAGAAAAACCAGGCACACGGCTAAGGACAGTCTAACTACGTACCGAATGCCTCTGCCTGCTGCTCCAGGCATGTGCCACAGAGACCACGACAGCCCTCCTCAGCAACGGGACCGAGCTCACAGTTTCAAGAGCAGATCTGTGAGCAAACAACTGCAGCCTCACTTGGCACAGCCAAACCCCGAGCTGCTATTTTTCTGAAGTTTTTCTGCATGTCCTGGCCACGTAACACTAGCATAAGACTGATTTTAAAATGGAAGAACAAACTTCACTCCTAAATAAGTAAAAAACCCCTAAGTTTAATGCCTGGTGTTTTATCCTTTGTCTAAGGAGGAAAAACATACAACAAAGTAGTTGGGGTGGTTTTGAACATCATCAAGGGTCATGTTCATTTGGGGGTGGTTTTGAACATCACCAAGCAAGGCTGGCCAATTACACTTTTCCTTTCTCTTATACATAAGACTCATCCCCTGTATGCATGTGAAAATATTTAGGAGGGATGCTTCTGACATCTGACAGAGGACACATCAACATGTCTTGCACACTTGTTCCCTGGCAACGGGGCTTTTTCTGTCAGCAACAGGAAGAAGAGCAAAGCTTTTCCAGAGAGAAAAGAGTACAGACGTGAAAAGTGAAAATAGTGTCATCCTGTGTCAGTGTATCCTTTAGTCTGGATGACAAAAAAAATCTTGAACAGCAAACAAGTTTTATGCTACAGATCTTTAAGAAAAATGACTGCTTTAGATCTTCACAGCACTGGCAATGTAGTGACCTTAACCAAGTCAGTTTGTGGCACATCAACATAAAAAGAACATTAAAACCATCTTACAAGTAACTATTTAATTAGTGGATTTCATATGCAGCTCTAAATGAGCCTTTGACTTCAGGAACAGTTGCATGTGTCATAAATACTTATTCTGGGCATTTGAAACGTCCATAGGGGAAAAGTTATTATTTTTCCTGTTTCTCTGGTCCCAAAAGTTCTAGTACCACATCTGTGCATCTGCCTGACAGCTCTGTAAACAAATCACTTCCCAGGTCTGAGCAAAACAATTCAGACATATACTCAATTAATTTTAGAATTACCTTTTTAATGAAACCTTATCACAAATTATAAAGAAAAATGGAACCATTTTTTCCCCAATTCCAACACACACACACACACACCCCCACATCCTTGTTCACCTGTCCCTTCATTACATCTTGCTTCATCTTGTAACACACACTAGCCAGGAGTAATCTTGCTGCACTCTGCGTGCAAATTTTGCCTGCAGCAAATGCCTGGGATGTTCATAGTGGAACAGCACTGCTCCTCGCTTTTTCTTATACGCAGTCCTAAACTATTAAGTGACTCAGGCACCAAAGTGCTGCCTCTCTCTGTCAGTTCCCTAAGCTCCTGGCCACCTTGGTTTTGCTTTAAACTTCAATTGGAGTTTAATTTGTGTGCTAATTAAATGCGCTCCTGCAGTGTTATTGACTGCCGCAGCTTCATTTAAGTGATTTGCAAGGGGGTCCTCAGGACCTGTCGAAGGAAGGGCTCATTTATTCAGTTGTCCTTCAGCTCTGTCCTGGAGACTGTTAGAACAACCTGCTGAAACTCTGAGATGTTGCAAGACCTTTCAAAGGAACAGAAAGGCATTCAGGAGCTGCCCAGAACATGGAGGTTACAGGAGCAGGGAGTCAGAAGGACCAAAAAACCTTCCCCTCTGTTACTGCTCCAGACACTGCAAACTGCCAGAGCCAGCTGCAACAGAGAATTAAGGAAATTCAAAGCTTTTTAGCCCAGCCTCTTAGAAACTAATGCCTAGGCAGTCAGGCTGCCTTCTGTGTTTCTCTCCCAAGTATTTCTAACCTCATTGCTAAACTTCATTGAAACTAGCCAAATAACACTTATGAGTAATAAACCATTATATTCCTACAGCTTTTCACAAAACAGGTACCTAAACAGTAGAAAGTGACTTTGCAGGCTACAGCACAAGCTCAACTTTTCTATGGTACCAGAAATATTTCATGAAAATCACAGAAAAACACTTCAGTCAAAACGCCTTCTCTGAAAACAGAAAATCTATCCACGAGAACAAATGCATAGAAAGTCAAGATATACTACGCTTGAAAAGGAGTTTTTCAAGACAATTTCTGCTGCACAGACTGATCACAAATATTTTGCAGAAGTGGGAGGAAAAAAATACAATTAGCATGCAAGTGCCAGAGGAGGGATATGCAGAAAAACTCAGGCAGAGAAAAAATACACTTTTAAAAATCAGAGGCAAAGGACCTCTAAGATGAGGAGAAAAAATATTTATAAATATCTCTGAAACTCTTCTTTGCACTCGGGATGAAGTAGCTAGCACTGCAAAGTGTTGCCCACAGCATTTTCTCTTCTGTCCTAGGAATAGCTTGCACGCATTCTGAAGAGTAAACGGGACTACCTGCTAAAAATTACCTGTCACTCCAATACTGATGCCTGGGAATAGATACAAAAGCATAGCTAAAATTCTGAGCTTTGCATCAAGACTGTGACTGTTTTCACAAGTTTACTTTCCTACATATTCTCTGGGTGTAATTTGTACCATTGGATCCCTTTGTCAGCCAAAATGGCAGAAATACTTGCAAGCACGTTGTACTTCATCCTACTGGAATCCCATTTTACCGCTGTCATTTGTATTCTCCCTTATGATCCAGCCTCCCACCAGCACAACAGGTAAGGGATGCACCTGTGTAAGCGAACAAGAGTGAGTTGGAGGACAAGGATGAACACCGCTGCCCTCTCCAGAAAATCCAGCAGCAGAGGACAAGCCGATGCTGTGCTGTGGTTAGCCGTCAGAGGAAACCAAGAGGGGGAACAGAAATGAATAAAAACAAAAAAGCATCTTTAAAAACAAGTTAACAGTTGCAGAATTCTGCAGTTCAGGGAACAAAGAAGTGCGTGCCAGGAGGCAGAGATTCGGGACTGCTGGATTTTGCAGATGGCAGGAAACATGTCAAAGCATCTGAACGTGAGCGATAGCACCCCTGAAACAATGAGTAGCCTCAGAACGTCCCGATGTTCTGGCCTGAAAGGCACGATTGCTTACTCTTAGGCTTCTTTCTCACTTATCTGGAATCTCATCTATGTATGTCCCTAATCCCCTTCACTGCCTTAATGTTATCTCAGGATCTGATATTAGAACAAACAGGGGTTATGGACCACGGACATGGGTCGCAGGTCATACCAGCAACCTTTGTCTTACATGTTAAGGATTTTTATCTTTCCTCCTGTAAGATCAAGTGAAAAGGACAAAAAAGACAATTCAGAAATAAGATATACAAGTAGAAATACGAACAAATACAAATTTGCATCTTAATAACTTTGTGATACAGAGCTCAGCATAACTATTTGCATTATTTGTTCTGTACATCTCCTTGCTTAATGTCCCTTACCCACTTGTTTAAAATACATTATCAAATATAGAACGGTTACTGGGGAAATATATCTGAGGACTTAGATTTAACAGATTTCACAAGTTCATATATATATTCATATCATATCTGGGCCAAAAGATAAACCAGATAAAGGTTTTCTGTCTTATATGTTGACAAACAGAAAAAAATTTGTGACAACACAATTAGATCTATAGATAGCAACCCAGTCACCTTCATAGAGAATATACACAGAACGCATTTATTATCTTTCTATGCACACACACACACGCTGTCCATGTCAGGGTCCCTTTGCCAAAAACGGAGGGAGAGTTAGTTAAAATTTAAAAGGACAACAGAGATTCAAAGGCAAAAGACAGCCTGCTTGAGGAGGGAGTAGAAGCAAATTATAGAAAGACAGCTTGACTAAACTGGGTGAATTTATATATTCTGAACAGCGTTATTTGGAATGGGAAGATAAATTGTAAGAAGATAAATTGATAAAGAACTATGGCTTCAATTTTCAACTTGTTTTTTAAAAATTAAAGTTTTCAAATAAAAACTATGGCTGCCTATGTAAAAAAGTTATTTTTGCATACTTGTCCCCATCCCCCAATAAAAACATGCTTTTTACTAAGTTTTATTACACCTTCCCCCCAAAAAAAAAGGCAATGTAACTTATAACAAGGAATATAAGTTTATTTTCAAATAAACTGAAAGAGTTATCTCTAGCCTTCAAAAATGAACCTTAGTAAATAGTTCCATCTTTGCTCCAGTTTTCTCATCTGCAAAGTAAGGATAATGACACTTACCTCTCTTGAAAAGCACTGAGATGGGTAGGTGATATGCAAGAACTTCGCACCCACGTAAGATCTGGGTAATATTACTGCTATGGTAATCTCATGTTTTGCCTGAAGAAGTGCAGAAGAGGGAACCTGATTTTTTTAAAAAAAAAAAAAGCTAAAAGCAGCAATTCTAAAGGCCTTTCCATACTCTCTTTACCTCTTTGAAGCCCTACAAAGAGACTCATAAAGCAGATCTTATCTGTTTTCATTCTGCTGCTTCTCATCAAATTCATTTCTTTATCGGGTCAGCAAACCACAGGACATTTTCTATCTTATCTCTTGTGATAAAGATTACAGAAACGGTATGAATTAATGTCGACCTAAAAATTGCCCAACTTCTACCTAAGTAACGTCACAGTTCTGTAAATGAGTTTTTTCTCCTTTTATTATTATTTTTTTAACATTAAGGAAAAGTATTTAATCTACATTTTATTTATAAGCATACAGTTATATATCTTCACTTATAGGATATTTTCTAAGAAAGATCTTGCTCAATAAGAGAAAAAAATCTTTAGAAAACACCTTAAGCAATCACCCATTTAATGTAAGAATCCATAATTTATGACTTCAAAGTTACATTTTGAAAGCTTCAATCTAGTAGAACAATATGTACATCTACCTCTGAGGTCCCACGGATTTTACAGGTTTACTTTTTTTTTTCTAGTTTATAAGTAGCAAAAGCCAATTCCTAACATATTTAAACCAAATTTTAAATATAAATAACGTGAAGTCTCATTGATTTTTTTCCCCATTTTTTTTTTAAAGCTCATGGAAAAATTTCCTATTTGTTCAAGCTGCATTAGAGGATTAAGAACAAAATAAAACCAGAATCAAACACTTTCTTCATGAAACATTATGTAATAATTTAACCTATCAGAAAAATGGATGGTGGCTATCAAATGAAGAACACAACCTACACTGTATTTTCATATGCAATAAAAAGCAGGCTTCTGTAATGCTTGCCAAGCAACGTCTGGTAAACTAATGATAAAACTGATAAGGAAAAAAAGCATCTATCCAGCCTTTTATGTCCAACAGCGGGAAGTAAGAACAAAAAAAAAAGAAACATCAAGAAAGCTTCAAAATAAATATCTGCCTTTGTACTTGCAGCAATCCTTTGAAACCTTACCAAGTTATTGGGTGTTTTCTTAAGGGTATTTTCCTGTTACACAAAAAAATCAGTGGATGATTAGGCATTTTATCTGTCATAGCATGTGCAACGTTTAGAAAAATGTAGAATTAAAGGCAGAGGAGGTGATTTTTGCATGCAAACGATTCACTAATATATGTTTGCCAATTAATCAATATCTTTGCAATGCCCCCACCTGGTGGCCAGGTGGGAGATTTTGCTCACCCGGGTAGGAGGTGCAGAAGGGGCAGCTCACACCTGTACAGAAATGCCCTTGCTCCCTCTTTTTCCATCTGGAAGCTTTGGTAAAAAGACGATTCAGCAAGGAGGTAGGTTTGTACTACTCTTGGTACTACCTGTACTACAGGTACATCTGCAGACCACCCAGTTTCATCTCTCCGGTATCAGCAGAGGAAGCCCTCCTGAGCAGTGGCTGCCCTATTCCATCACGGTTTAGAGGACAAATACCAGGCAGGCACCCATGTCATCTGACCACCAAACGAACGTGACAGCCAACAGCCAGCACATCTCACCAAAAGAGTAAATAAAGCATCATCTAGGCTGGGGAACCTTGACTTTTTTGAGGTTTGGCAGTCTAGGTCTCAGGTCTTCACTCTAAATGGACTAAAATTGTTTGGTGACGTCCAATTATTGACTGAAGAGCCCCAGTAAAAGGATGATTACAGTTTTTGTTGAATCAGTTAAGTAAGCAAGGCCTGCGTGCTCTTTTCTTGTGAATCCAAGTCATCATGGAAACAAAAACAACACAGCAGTTCCAAATTCTTTAGAAAGTAAATTTGTCCCTACTCATTTCAAGACGATTCATTTGAAAGCTCTTGTAAAAGACAGGTAATTTTAAGGTCATGCAGCCACCAGCTCTGAAAAAGCTAAGGAATCGTATAACTCTTATCACTTATCATTGAAAAGACACAATTAAGTCAACATCAACATTTCCTAAGTTGCCAGTATTGGATATTTAACTTCAAAGACTTTCAATTTGTCTGTTACCTTGATCTCCACAATTTCTTTTTTTTTTAATTTCTTTTGATGGTCAGCTTAAAAATTCAAACGCAGGGTTTACTTACATGTGGCAATTCAAATAAGGAGCCCAGACAAGTGGCAACCTTTCCGAAAGGGAAGGACCTCTTGCAAAATTGATTTTGCAATTGTTTTTAGCTCAGTCTTTTCCAAGACTTGCAAGGTTCTGAGATACATGGCAACTGTATGAATAAGATGTCTTCCAGCTCTGCAAATAAAAAGAAGCTCCAGGCAGTGTCTGACCATAGATTAGATGTTTATTATACTAAAATAAATAAAATTACCTAGATTGCAAGGCTTCCAGCAAAAAGATGTTTTACCCGTTCTCATGCTGTACTGAAGATGTTACCCACCTGTCAGACTGAATAAATGAAAGGAATTAAAGCTGGTTTATTGCAGAAAACAAACATGAAAAGAAATGCCAGGGAGGGGTTGCAATTACTCAGTCTGTAACTGCTTACTGGGATTGGAAACTAAAACTGCAACAAGGGAAACAGACCTGGCAAGCAGAGAAGCACAGCTGTACACAGCACTACATCCTCTTTCAATTGCTTAAGCTAATCTCTGTATTGTTTTTAATACTAAAGATAAGAAAGGGAAACAACTGTAATAAAATATCAATCAGGAATTAGTTATACTTAAGCTGCATTTGTCTCGCACAACGTCAGTTACATTTTGAGAGATGTTCTGTCACTAATTTGTGGTTAGTTAAGCACACATACCAATGGCAAAGCTCTGTCTCCCATCCCTTATCCAGACAAATACTAACTAACATTCCAAAAAGAGAATAAAAAAAACAGGTTTCAAACGCTGACACTGATCTTCACAGCATATGGTTGGCTATTAATAAGTTTTTAAGTACAAACATTTCTTCCAAGTAATGGATTTGCTTTGGGTTTTTTGGGTTTTTGTTGGGTTTTTTGTTTGGTTTGGATTTTTTTGGGGGGGGGGGGATTTTGTTTAGGGGTTTTTTGTTGGTGGGTTTTTTTTTATTCCGCAAAAAAAAAAAAAAAAATTATCTGCCAGAAGATCAGGTTATAGGAACCTGCTGGTTAGCAGTAGCATGGTTATAGCAATCAGGTTTCTATAACTTGACATTATCACAGATAGATAGCTTTATAGTACTGTCTAACATAAATAATCGAGTTTCACATTTTAGAAATATTCCAGGTTTAAAGTTGACATTTTGCAAGTTGGAATATTAATAAAACCCAAGTTCACAGAAAAGAAAAACCAGAATTATCTACATGGTAATGATGAATTACTAACACAACTAATTTCTTCAAGGAAAAACAAAATAAAAATCCCCATACAAGTAGTTTAGGAAAAGTCCCCAAAAAGAGGAGTACTCAAAAATAAAGTTATTACAAGATTAAGATCTTTGGCTAACCTATGTAAATCTTGCTTCAAGCATAGTAAGAACAGTAGTAAAAGTATAGAGTAAATCTATTGTAAGTCTTTCAGTAGATGACTGACTGGCTTTGTGAGATATAAACCAGCTGATATTATCTCTGATTCACCAACTGTTGTCAGAATTAATGTAAGTTTGATAAGAAATGCAATCATTTAGAAGAAAGTTTTAGTTCAATTTCCAATGGATTCCCCCCCACCCTCAAAGAAAAATTATGCCTGTGAAAACTTTCTAATTTGGAAAAGAAAGTTGTTCTGGTTAGTTGCTTCAAAATACAAAATTATGCCAACTGTTGCTATTGTGCAAGGAAATCCAGGGAGTCTACCTCCACAAAGGCAGACTACATAACACTAAGCCACATTGCCATGATTGGGACCCCAGCCTCGGTTATGAGTTCCAAGCTTTAGACCTACACTCTTCAGCACATATTTCCGCTGAGGAGTCCAAGCCAACATCTTCACTTTCAATATGTGATGCTGGTGCTCCCATGCTTCCTGGTGCAAACTTAGATCCAAGAAAGGATCATAGGATTAGAGAATAAATTGGGTTGGAAAGGATCTCCAGAGATCTAAGTCTGGCCTCCTGCTCGAAGGAGAGTCCACCACAATGTCAGATGAGGCTGCTCAGGGCCATACCAGCTCCAGCCTTGGCTATGTCCAAGGACAGACATTATTTATCCTTTTATCTCATGGGATGGATGTTCCATCAAGCTAATGCTGGATCCTGGAGTTAATCCAACTCTATCTTCCGCAATACAGTGACTGGAAAGAACCAGGGAAACTCATGCATGAAGGGGAACCCAGGCAGGCAGGCCGGACATCTAATCCTGGAGACTTCTGAGCCCCAAGGCAGCCCTGAACACAGAGCTACCTGGAACCTAGGGCTCACAATCCAGCGATCTTGAAAACTGAAATCTGTATGTATTTCAGAGGCGCAAGAAAGCTAGAACATTTGGTGTTCAGGACATGACATTGCCTTCTGTGAATTTGTAGTTTTCCACAAAACCCTGACTCACTAGAAAACTCACAGCCAGTGTCATAGACTACCTTCTGATAAAGGAACATTTTTCCAGTAGACATGCCTGAGTAATTAACAATTGCATTTTAGTAAATGTGCATTTATAGCTCTACAGCGTCTCCTCAGCAGGAATGCTAACATTTGATGAACCAAGAATACTTTACTGCTTGAATAGAGATATATAGAAATGACAAATCCTGACTCAGTTACTAGCAAAATCAAATTACAATTCTAGTGTAACTGTACTCCAAACAGCTTGTAGAATATGTGTAGACTACTGGAGCCAGGACATACTAGCTCTTATACCCAGTTTTCTGACAATATTTCCAGGCTTTAATACGTAAAGTGGACACAGAGGGCAAACCAGCATCAAAGTCCAAAACGCTGTGCTTTGACAAGTCAGATACAGCAGTTATTACAGAAGCTCAGTACCTGATAAAAGGTCAGACCTAATATTTATACATTCAACATTGTCATTACATGTTCGTTTAGATTTACGTTTGAGATGGTACACTGATCTTCTACAAGGAACTACAAAACTGAAAGAAGAAAATTGCCTTCCAAAAACTCAAAACCAATGAAATGTAACAATTAGGCTAAGTCTCCCTCCAAGTTAGGCATGCTTAGGTAATATTATGACATCACATCAGAGAAAGAAAAAACCACCTTACTGCAAGATTATAGATACACCAAGACATTGAAAACTGTAGTTTAGAAAAATAATGTTGAAGTTCTCATAACATAGGTGTAAACTATAGTGAAATTTTCTTTAGAAGAAACAACAAAATCAAGAGTTACTACAGTATTCATACCATTCAGTCTATTACTAGCCACTTTTTATACTACATAATGATGAATTGAATCATATGGTACCATTTCACTTTTGACCTTCAAATCTCTCCCCTCCCAGCTTTAAGATTAATCTTCCAATTTTCAGGTTTCTGCACTCATTCAAGCATTCTGTATGCTGACTCACACTCTTGCCAAGAAAAGATGTGAGGTTTGCAAATACTGTGAAGTCAGTGTTTCATTTTTTCAGATCAGCATTCCTTTGCCCACAGAAATAAGTAGCATGGATTTGTGCAGAAGGCTCCACAAGTATTTTGGCAGCTTGAATAGGAAAAAGCTTCATAATTCTGTTAATTTAAGACCCCATTCTGATGTTGGCATTTGAGCGTATATTTACTGCAATAATTAATTCTCTTCCCTAAGAATGGACAATGGTATTCTTTTGGAATTTAAAAGCTGTCTCTGGCTTCCATGAATACAGTGGAAAACCAAAGCTACATAGTTTATGTTACACAGAACACTACCATCTTCAAATACACTTGAACCTTCCTAGCAAGTTTTCTGTTATAAAACTGCTACATAGCCATATATTTTTCACCCACCCACAGTAAATGGTTGAAAGTCAGAATCTTAAGAAATTTCTTCCCCTCCCCCAATTGTGAAACATGCAGTAATTAATACCAATCTGCTTCCACACCACTTGAAACCTCAGCTACATAGCCTTCTTCATCAGGGGTAAAACTTTCCAAGCAATTCTGAGCAGTATACAGACACCCAAAGGCTATATAATGTGACCGAAAGATCAGAAATTCAGACAGGATTTCAAATCAAGTTTGTTTCAGGGGTTTTTGGTTGGTTGGTTGGGTTTAATCCTTGTCAGCTGATTTCAGCACTATCAGAACTTTACCAAAACATGCTGACACAGACTCACTCCGCAAGCCTCAGAGCAAGGTGTTTATTGGCTGACTACAAAACTCTTACTAAACACTCTGTGACTAGTTGTCATGCTTCAGCATGAGGACAACTTTACTTACCTTGTATGAAGTTCTCATGTATTGGTCAAAGAAAGGTTTTCCTTACAATCTTACTATTATTTTGACTGTGCTTTTCAAATAGAACTGTACACGTAATGTGACTCTCTGCAAACCATAAAATAGAGGATTTCCATCCCTCCTCAAAGGAGCAGAGAACTGGGAAAAGATTGGGAATGTGATAGTAGGGCAGATCAGAGACCAATGCAGCAAAAGGTTATTCCCTTTGATATTCAACACCACACCATTTCAAAGACTGACAAGTCAAGTTTTAAAGGTTCCCCAAAGGAAAAGGACATCAGTGCAGAAGACGGGCAAAGCTGTTACTCTGGAGAATAGCCACAAGACTGAAAGTTGAGGCTTCCTAGAGAAAGTTACTTTTACTAGTTTTTTTCCAGCTGCTTATTTTCCCAGTCTCCCCCAGACCCTGCATGCAGTTATCTCTCTGCATCCCTATTGCTGTTAGTTTCTGGTTTTAATGTCATTCATAACACCCAACGATGCTTGTCTAGTCAGTGTTTTACGTTTTTAGCAGTCTTTTCCACAGATTGTGGGAATAAACCAAATCTGTGGATATAATGAAAATAATGACACTCTTAACTTCTGATTACTGTGCTACAAGAAATATTGGGTAAAGGCAGCATTACTCTTATTTCTTAAGTAGTTCTCATGTAGCTACTTAGCCTCATTTTCCAGACCACACATTTCCCACTCCATATCACTGTACGTTTAATAATGAATTGGGTAATACACTCACATCCTTTTAGCCTTCAGTAGTACACATGGTATTGTAACCAACGTCCCAAACCATTTCAAGATGATCTGTTGTGTCTCTGTTTTCAGAGGAAAGCATCTCCAAATGTACTGTTTCCCTTCACAAGAATGAGACTCAGCATCTTTCATGTGGACCACCATTCATTTTACATTAAAGACATTGGAGACTCCTGACACATGTTTGTAAGAGTTTTCCTGTTAGGCCGTTAAGTACTAGTAATGTATTCCACAGCATGGGGTACTGTAAAGACACCACAAATCCATCACCAAAATAAATTCCAACATTTGATATTAAGCAAAATGTCTGACAGATCCCTTCAGACAGATACTGTTACTGCTTGTTTCCTACTCACAGGCCAGTGTGTGTCTATTAGCTCGTTAGGGCTTCATTAAAGCTTATCTATTTTCCTAAGCCTTTGGAACTGCCTACTTTGAAACTTAAGACAGCTGCAATCGCTGCTTAAAAGAATTATTCACCCTCAGACTTCTGCCCTTCCCCAGACATAAGGCCTTTCCTAGTGTGTATACTACAGATTTTTTTTTCTGTAGCTTCTTTATATATGTCTCAGCAGATAAAAGGGATTACAGTAAAGTGCAAGCAATCCGCTGACCATACTGAGCTCTAATGTATTTTAGCCTGTATTCTCTGCCTCCACACTATCTTACCAAGAAAGGCAGGAACTGTTATGGCAAACTCTTGCACAAACTTAGAGCGAAAGCAGATGAATAGCAGTAATTTGAAGTAGATGAGTGTCATACTACTTTCTCTTGACTTTTATGGTTACTTGATCTGCTGTGTTTTGGCCAAACTGTCGCTACTAAAGAAAGCACCAAACGATACCAGGAGACCTTGAGTATGAGACCATAGGTCAAGAGCCAGACATCAAACAGGAGATTTCTTGAATATGTATACATTTTCCTGTAAGACTTTCTGAACTAAGATCAGGTATCTTTTATGGAAGCTTCAGTTAGTATGCTGCATTTTTACATAATACAGCTAGCAAACACCTGGAAAACCAAAAGTTGTCCATATTATATAAACTGTCCATTAAACATTTTGCATCAACACAATCATAAAAAAGAGATAACAAAACAAAGGTGCAAATATGAAACAATTTCAACTCTGATGAAAACAGGAGACCTCACACAACAGCAGAAAAACACATCTTTAGGACCAAATTCAATTGTAATTGCTTTTATTAAGCCTACTACAACTTAAAGAAAAACATTTCTGTTTTCCACATTTGATTATCATCTAATTTTCATTTTGGGTCTCCAAAAATTTAATAGCCTACACAAGATTTACAGGAAAAGACATACAACACCTTTACCAGTGTGTCAGAAGTGTTTCAATATTTTTCTAGTGTGATTATGCACCTGATACTACTTCAAGAAAAAAAAATCATTAAGTGGCAATCAATACTACATTCAAGTAGTCTAGGCTCTTGAATGCTTAGTGACAGAAGAATACTTTAAAAAAGAACAGTGGTAGAATTGCTTAACTACAAATACAATGCATTGGTTTTAATGATGTGAAAGAAATAGGCTAAAATTCAAGTCCATCAGAACCCAGAAAGTACTCAGAAGATTAACCAAAAATAAGCTACAAACCATCACCATTCAAGCTAATCCGACTTTGCACTCTCTGCTAGTAATGTGTGAATTTGCTAATCCCAAATACTGTTTTTCTCTAGTTCTCTAGTACAAGAAAGCTATGGAAAGATGTGTATTTGTGAGCATCCTCCACTAATTAACATATGGTCAACCACATGGGACACTGACAATTTTATACAGTTGGTCTTTGCATTTTATTAATTTATCTTAAAACAAAATTACTCAGATCAGCAGTAATTTTGAGCATTATTCCTCTGCTTTCTCAAAACACCAGATCCGTAAAAGCTGTTTCTAGGTACTCTGCAGAAATTCAGAAAACTCATGCTAAATGTCTGAGAAGAGCGTGAACATGCTGCTCATTACACAATGCAGCATTTGCATTAACAAAGTAAAAATACAGACACTCTTAGGGAATAGAGTGAATGCATTACATATTTATTGAAGGCCGGATGTCCTCTGCCCACATTACTTCAGGAAAAGAACATTTCCTAAGAGGAATGAAAAATATTTCATATCTGTCTTCCAGCAGTTTTACAGACACTGGAACATCAGGAAGAAGTCCTTGTTCTTAATGTTCCCCTGCCATATTAAAGTGAGATATCTTCCACGAAAAAAGGGCCTATTTCTCCATTATGACCATCTACCCCAAAATTGAAAGGAAATAGCATGACATCAAGTACAGTAAGAGAATCCTTGATATCAAGCAGGAAAGTGAACATGACCAGGTCTCCAGCTAACCCAGTTTGGGTATTTTTTTCTAGTAAGCACAGTGGTTATTCTGAAGCCTTTTCAGCACTGTCTTCTTGCACTGTTTTAAAGACAATTTTTTTTTTTTTTTTTAGATTTTAAAAATCCTTAATATCACCAATCACTCTTGCAAAGTTCCTCCTAAGCACCTTCAGTGTCATCCAAGTGATTCCTAGCATTTTTTTAATAAACCAAGCACTTATCCTTACTCAAGGAGAAACTTAGCTTGTCTTAGTTAACTTGAATTAACCTGGAGTGAAGTTAAAAAGCAATTAAATTTGTTTAAGCTAACGAAAAGCAACACAATTTGTCATTACCACTGATAACGTGGTAAAGTTTACACCAGGTCATACAGTCTCTCTCAGCCCCTTTAGTCGTATTGCAACCACTTGTTACAATGTCTTCACTAAGATTTTACTTTCTGTTAAACTGAATTAACTGATTCAAGCTAAACTCTCCTACCTACTTTTTTTTTTTTTTTTTTAACTTACAAGGAAGCTGAGACCCAATTTTAGCAGAGATATTTAAAGAGCAACTGTCTGTTTTTCCTCTGTGATGCACGTACCATTTAAACAGCATCTTTAAGTGTAGTTTTTTTAAATCAATTCGGTCAGCCTTCCCTTACAAGATTCATCTGCTAAATCTTAACAGATCAACTAATTTAATTTCAGGGACCTACAGCCTTTCCTAGACAGCACTAGATTAAACCTTATTCTATTAAGGCTCAAAATTATGTCCCATGTTTTTCTATATTTAGTTTCTACAAGGTGTTCAAATATCACCAATTAGATGTCTTGAAATTAAATATAATATACATATTTGTATGTATTTGCCTAGCTAAAACCTCACTGGTCACAAACTGCCTTCAGTTAAAGGCTCCATTTTCATGGAAGTTTCCATGGGGGGAGGGGGGTGTGCACACACGCAGAATAATAATCATGTCCCCTAAAAACAACTCAGACTGTGTGGTGGCATTGGGTTTTTGTAAAATAAATGTGCACTTTAAAATAAGAACATTGAGCTTTTTTCACTTGGCTTCTGCTTTCTAACCCCTCAGGTTGTACTTCACATCTCACGATCTCATGGTTCTTCACAAGGTTTTATAAGCTTAGGTAAAACTTCTCACTGAGAGCCAGGTGTTTTCATATTCTTTCCCTTCCCCCCCCCCCCCCCCCCCCCCCCCGCATCTCTGTATATTCCAAGTACAAAAGGTTTTTAAACTCTCTCCTAAGATTTCTTCTCTAAGTGCACCTGTTCAAAAAATAGTTCCCAGACTGGCTTGGAGAGTTGACTGCAAAGTTAGAAACAGGCAAAGAGTAAATGAAATACTTATTACCAAGTTAGATAATAAACAGAAGAAAATTCAGGTTTTTTCCCATTTTAGAAAGAACAAATCTCAGAAAAACAGAGCTATTTCTCTTTCAGATAGAATAGAATAATAAGCATGCCACCTCCACGATGATATTTAAGAGCACCAGGTAGCCACTTTAGGAAGAATCATCATTGCTTACAGAATTTGTATCTTTTCTGAACTTTCAAAGTTGATTAAAACTAAAACATAGCTAGAAATAAAAGCAAACTCAACAGAGAAAAGTGAGTATTTCTGACTTATTTTCTAACCTCCAGACTAGAGAATGCAGAAGGGGAAAATTAGACATACAAAATAGGACTATCTTCATCTAAAACCAGTACATAAATTATAAATACTGAATTTTCTCAGCAGAGGAAATATGAAAATATGAAAAATATCTCATTCAGAAGAAATAACAACATCAATAATAAATCACCTTTACATAAAGAAAATGCATTATTTGGGTCAACACCAAAAGTTTGCATCTAGTTCTCATACTTGTGGAAGCGCACAGCACACAAAACAAAACCAAAACAATTATTTTCAAGCACAAACCAATTACAGAACATATTTGCTGAAAGGCCTTAAAATTTCTGTAATTAGAAACAATACTAATGCAAAAAGTTGTCAAATTAAATGAGTCCTCAAATTTACTAGCTTTTTCAGCCAAAACAAATTCCCACAGCAAAAGCCACGTTTAAGTACTGCAAATACCTATGCTTTCAAACTCTTGCAACAACTCTGAGAGATCTTACTCTACTTTGTCAAATCATTTGTGCAAATAAATCCAAGGGATTGGAAAGTACAGTAAGTGTTACATGTAGAAAGAATCATTAGTAAGCTTATATTAAAGCAAATAATCATAAATTTAGGACTCCTGACTGATTTCTGATGTGCTTAAATTAGGCCAAATACATGCTCAACAGACCTACTGAGCAAACCTTAGGAATATCAGAGCAATATTAAATTTCTACATTTGTGTTGGAAGTCTACAAGCTTGTTCTTTACAAGGTAAAAATTCAGTTCAAGAGCAAAAGTTTTGATCTTCAAGGAAGATGAACTGTAAGTAGCAGAGAATATGAATGGGTAAGCAATTTCAGTTATGCATTTGAGATCTTGGAAAGCATATCAGATAAATAATGATATAGAAAAGAGCTCCTCCATTTCCTTCTCAGATCTCATACTTGTACACAGTCAGTACATTAGATCCAAAAAACTCCAGAAAAATTCCATCATCCCTGCACTTGCTTGGTCAACTTGCAAACTGGCAAGAAAGCACCAAGACATCCTTGACCTGGATAATTCTGTGAGCCCCATGGGTCAACCAAAGACACTGTCAAAGCAACTGTGCCTCATTCATATGGAGAAATTTTCAGAGGTAGGTGCCTTCCTAATCACTATGATCAATCCTACAGAAGCGGTCCTTAGAGTGAGAAATTGTTAGTTCTCTGAAAACATCACAAGTCTCTGAAGAATTCAAACAGTTAGAAGCCCTGCTCAGGATACACGCAACAGTGACTATCTTAAATGAACGCACTCAGTAATTTCCTGTGTTCCTGTTGTCACGAACAGGGCCAAAGATATCACTGGTTCCCTAGCAAGGGGTAGGTAACTCTTATGCCCTTGGCTCTATCTGCAAACACACATAGCACTGGTGAAATTAGAAAGATGGTCTCTTAGTATGGGTCTCTTGATGTGCAGTGAAATCTCATTCCCCCAAAACCTGCCCTTAATACAAATGGTGATTAATGTGGACAAACAGTATCAGACAGTAAACATCTTATCTTTCCTACCACAAATAGACTTGAATCAACAAGCAATAAAAATGGTCAGGAGAGCATTTGAGTGTAAATGAAGTTGCAACTCTGCCTTTCACAGCTGATTTACTACTTTGGGGAAAAAAAGCCAGACTGGAAACAGCAAAGTTACATTTAAAACATGAGGGGACTGAGCTCTGAGAAACTAGTGGTCTGATCTGAACTTGAGCTTAGAGAGGGGAGGACTCCGTTTCTTACCCCTCATGCTACCTTGTTTCGATGCTAGAGTACGCAGCAGTTTCCTTCTGCAGACTTAAGCTGAACACTGTACAAGGGCTAAATCACTGCAGCCCACTGCATTACCCAGATCACCAGCTGGGCAGACTGCTCCTCTACCTGCAGCCTGCGTAAACTTAAGACATCGCCAATGGGAGAGAGTCATGAGAAAGAAAACACGAGCACCAGCATGCTCAGAGCACCTGCTTATCAAGTACTCTAAGCTTAAAACAAAACCCAAAAGAGAAACACTGGCCTGCTTAAGTATTTTTACAACAAAATTTGAGTAACATCTTAAAACACAAAAAAACCTGTAAGCAGAGGATTCATTCAATGACTGACAATTTCCAGCATAGCTAGCTAGTTAATGAAACAAGAAATTTAGACATCTCCCACATGGACTTTGGCTACTACCAGTCTTGAAATAGCTGGCTGGGTCAATCTAGCACATAAAAGCATGTGTAAAGAATTAAGCACTTCTACTAGCAGATCCCATCCCTTTTGCTAGGGAATTTGCATGTTGAGGGTAGCAGAAAAGATGAGACTGTTTTTCTGTCTTGGAAAGAAACAACAGTAAGAAAAAAAAAAGATAAATGAAAAATTAAAAAATTACTTGCTGAGATGACAGTGGAGTGAAACTCAAAGTTCCTGGCAAGAAAAATAGCAGTTTGAGGTAAATTGCTCTTTTGCAACTTGTGTGAAAGAAACAAGAGGTGAAAGAGATACTTCAAGAAGTTTGCCACCAGTGATCTAACAAGGGGGGAAAGATGGTAGAAAAGTTTAGCAGTGAGGAAATGTCCTGTCAAAAATCCTTTTTAGACTTTTCTCCAATTTATCAAAGAGCCATTTTGACTGACTGCTGTCTTCTAACACATTACTATTCCTTCCTTGAATAGTATTGTCTGAATACTTAATAAGCAGGTTGTCTGTTGTGTCACTCAGGTCATTAGTGAAACATCAGATATAGACACAGGTGTTATTCTTGTTGAAAACCACTTTGTAAATGTGGACATTTTGACATCAAAAAAACACTCTCAAGATGGTCAACTTTTTGAAAAACTGTATGCAACTATACCTTATTATTCCTCTAACCCCTGTTTCCCATTCTTGCTTATGAGAGCGTTATGGAAACATGGAAAGTTTTGCTACACCCAGTGACATCTAGCACTGCTGCTGCTTTATGCACAAGGCCCTTTAGCAGCCCTGTCAACAGTCTAGGCTGCTCCAACAAGATCTCCTGACAAGTATGTAATTGCTCTTACTTATGTTCGTATTTTGTTTTGTCAACTGCTACGATACTCTTTCCAGAAATCGAAGTAATGCTATGACTGGTTAATAATTTTCACTTTTAAAAGACCAGGCCCCCATTTGCCTTTTCCCCAGGTTTCTTGTGTACTATCTGTGTTTGAAAGGTATTAGAGTTCAACAGTGGCGTTTCATCAGTCAGATGATATTTTAAGTATAAAGAGAGTTTTATCATTAAATCCAATATATTTACACCACCTAAGTTACCTAACTAAACTGCTAGCTAAAAAAATTTTTGATAAAAGCAAAATTAATATCAGAATAAGTGTCCAATTAGAAGCTGACTAGATGCAAGTTAGTTTATTTCAAATGATTAAGTACTTATTTGAATCTTAATTTGTTTTCTAAAATACATAATATATATCTGTTCGGCTTGTTTAAAACCTGTATGATGGCTGACAGCACACATTAAGTTACAAATACCAGGCAGCCACTAGACTTTAAACATCAGGACAACATCCCACAAAACCTGAGCACAATGCAATAATCAGTGCGCATATTTCTACAATCAAGGTGGTATGAAACTCTTCAGCAAAAATACCCCAACTTATTCAAAGCATCAGCTGCCTCATAAAAGGTAGTACTTAAATTTGTTCTTTTCAAAGGCATATACAAAAAAATCATGATATCTCCCCATTCCTAATTTCTTTGACTACAGGCAGATTATCCCTGCTGCCTGTTTTATGAGAAACCTCACAAGTGCTGTATCTACTTTCAGCATACAAAAACCTGAAAGACAAAGTGTTGCCGAGTTCTGCACACCAGGAGGCCATAATTATTCTTCCTACACAGGGGAAATAAGCTAGCATAGTCTAGCCAGGAAACGCATTTGTGGACAGGTCCCTCCTCCTCTTTTGCTGTGCATTACCAGCAAGTACTCGCACAAATTTAAGACATAAGCATTCAAAGCAAAGATCTGTCCGTAAATGTTTTTTTTATGAATTGCTAAAAGATATGAAATATTAAAGGTGGTTAAATATGAAGGGGAAAAGATACCAGGAGGAAAAAAAAAAAAGAGACACTGCTCTCCAGGAAAGCAAAACTATCTCCACTAGACCTCAAGTCAAATGCATGCCTGAATAACAATTTTAATATGCAACAGTATGTCAACAATTCATATAATTTAAAATTTTACAGACCTAGACTTTTTCTTATGTTAAAAGAACATTCCCTCTCATATTAGGGCTATGATGCATCAGCCAGACTGCTCCTACGTATAATGAGGAGTGAAGTACAAAACAGAATTCCAGGCTAGGACATCTTTTCCCATTTTAGACACTTTCTCAAGCCTTTGGAGAGGTGAGAGCAGCTATAGCTGTCACCACTGCAATGAAACAGAGTGCCACAATTTCTTTGTAGACAGTTGAGTTCTTTTGGGAGGGTTGCTCTAGCCACTGCAGTCCCCTCTTTCAAATGAGATCTTTTACAGTAACAGATATTGCTATGCATCCCAGAGGAATAGTAGCACGAAACTATACAAAAACTAACTTCATAAGGCCAAAGGACCCTTTGCTTATCAGACTTCTGATGGCTCTCAGGTGACTCTTAAATAGTTAGCACTGCATTTTGTGTTCCAGCTATTTGGCATTACGAAATACTCCACAGAATAAGGATATACTAATAGGCAAAATAAAGCATTGTCTTGGTTGACTCGTGTGGAAAAATAGTTATCATGGAAACTCTGAGACAGGAAAAAAATGCTAACCTCTATAAAATCATCACTTTCACACAAATTTTAGTGTCCTTTTTCACCCCCTACCGTCACTAGTTTCCACTTTATAAGCACGGTGACAATGTATGCTTTCATGGGTGTTTAAGTCTCAGGTGCTGAAAGGATTTATGAACCGTAATTATCTTTACAAGACAATACAGACACAGTAAGATACAGGGGAAGAAAGTAAGATGACAAATTGAGATGTAAGAAACAGAGGTTTGCACGGGGTCTTATCTTTATGTTCTGGCACTAGAAATCCAAGATGAAGAACTTCTGCATAATCTAATTATCTGATTGATGTTGATAAAACTGCACTAGGAAGAACAAATCCAATAATTTCAGTGATGGTCTCTCAACTTACAGTGCCTTACAACCAATTCCAACAATTACAAAGGTGGTTTATCAAGCAAGTTATTTCTCCTGTTGCAGTTTTGAAGTGGCTATAATGTTAGCACAGAAGTTATATTTGCTGACCCTTTCTCTGGAAAAGTGGTTCAGTGAATCTGGAAAGGCATCAACATCCAGCTGTGACTAAAAAAAATCTTTCTGTTAAGATTTAATATATACTGCACATCCAAAACATTTTTCTAATATATATTTCTGTTTTCCTGCCAGTCCTCCCCCACCCATCCAGCTCTTCAGCGTGATTCCATGGGACACAGAATCTGATCCTCAATCTCAACATCAGGCACTGAGGAGACCCATCTCCTTGTCTCACACAGCTGGGAGGCTGCCTCTTTTCAGCTCAACCTCAGGCCCTTTTGCAGGAAGGACACAAGATGCAACTGTAGCTTTCAGGCTGGGGACCTGGGCCAACTACATCAGGGGTTTTTTTCATCTTTCAATTTGTAGACCCCTAAGCAATTCTGATAGTTTGAATTATGAACTCCCTAGAGAATTTTGCATTTGTAGATCAGTGCAGCATATTCAAATTTCCCTTTAGTGTTTTTCACATAACTCAAGGACTCCTAAGTGAGCAATCATCCTCTTACATGCACTACCACAATAAACTTGTGTGCCTTGTCCATCAGCAGCAGTGTATACTTTGAAAGCAATTCACTGTGGGTTTGGGGTCTGTAAAACCTAAAGCTGCTGCATCAAAGCCTAGTAGGGCATCCACACATTGCTTTTCCTCATCTGAGCAATTAATGGAGCTGCCAAACGCAGGCATAGTGGAACTGTGAGGGTATCAAAGAAACTCTAAGCATGATTTCTGTAATTTAAATACCTTTGTAGAAAGTCCTTAACACATGGCATTACTTTGTAAAGAGAGTTCTCCATGTCTGTGAGATAACGTATTTGACTGAAGCTGGCAAAGATCATGTCTCTATCTGTATATCAGCAGACACCCTAGTGATTAATTATCTATCACATCTTTGGTTGTCTAATCTGTTCTCAGCACATTAGTTCATGTCTTTTAGGGGCTCTTCTAATAGTTGTGCCCTTTAGAGGTCCTTCAAAAAGACCTTCAACAAAAAGTTGTGTGGGCTCCCCCCAAAAGGTTAACTGTTCCTAGATAACAAGAATAAAGAGCTTTCTACCCATAGTGAAAAATCTTGTATTTCAGCTCTGAGACAAACACATTGAAACTTGGTTTAAGACATCTACTAAGACCATCAAGCTTTATCCACTAATTTATTAAAAAGGATGTTAACAGTTACAAAATATGGATGTGGAATAAAGTATAGTGAAGCTACTGAAAAACTGATGTATTTCTGATTTTACAAAGCAGTTGTTATGCTTTTTCTCCCAATGGTTACAACATTCAATTTCTGAGTTACCAAAAGACATCTTTGCCCCACAAATAATGAGATATGACTTATTTTTAAGATTAGCATTAGGCTCTGCAAACCTACATTAACTAGAATTTAGTTGAGATGTTTAAGCTTTGCAAAACAACTATGACTTTAAGTGGTATAAATTTGTATAGTTTCCCTTGCTAGATGATCAGCAGTTTACAATGATCCCAAATTTACAACTATAGAAGGTTCTACTAACATGATAAAATATATAACTTAAGCAAAACATAAGATCATTACTTAAACTGGTACATAATTACACACCCTCCAACATTCCTAAAATATGGTGGACAAACCATTTGTCTCCATTCAATGCCCTTACCTGTGATTTATCAACACTACAACATATCAGAGGAAAAAAGTGGCACACTATTTTCTAGAAGGCGGCAAGGGAGAAAAATGGGGACAGGGAAACTCAGCTGCACTCTGAAAGGCTTCACTCATTTTAGTTTGCAGATTGTTTAATCAGCATTGCATATAGTCCAGCAGAGTGTTTGTAATCCATCCATTAAAATGGGTTTGGTTTATAGTTTTGTACTACCATCCGCTACTTTGGTAGTCTAGAATCAACTGCAATTTCTTCTGCAAAGTGGCAATAATTGTTGCTGGCTCTGGCATTTGTGGATGTACAGGAAAGTAGATACCCAGACACTGGTAGTGGGGGGCTGCAGGAGAGGCCAGGGGATACCTGGAGAAGCAGCTCCAGGCACCGGAGCAGAGATTCCCTCGCAGCCTGCGAAGATCCCACACCACACAAAGCACAGGAAAAATGGGGGAAAGAAGGTGCAGGAAAAGAACAGTTATGGGTTGACCATAACCCCCACTCTTTCCCCCCCCCAAACAGCACCTCATAGGGGATAAAGGAGTCAGGACTGAAGGAGATAAGTTGAGACTGATTTAAAGGGGGGAGAAAAGGGGTGGTTTTAAACACCTCTTCATTTCTCACTACCTCAATCTATTTTACCTGTCAATAAATTATTTGTTTTCCCCAATACGAGTATCTCAGCTGAAGAGCTTTCTCATCCTATTTTTCCCCCTGCATCCTGCTAAGGACCAGGGCAGGGGGAGATGAGGGGGTAAATGAACAGCTGAGTGGGAGTTTGGCTGCTAGTCAAGGTTAACCCAACACACTGGGAACAGATAGATTTTTGAGTATGAGTCACCTCCTGCATCAGACTCACCTAACCATTCTGCTCAACATGTTTGTAGGCACATAAATCAAGTGATAATTCTTACAAGTTTGGAGTTTTAGTTCTATTTCTTTTGGGTTTCTTCATTTTTTTCTGACACATTAAGATTTCAGATTCAAGTTACACACACAGATTCACTCCATCACAACAAATTAAAAAAAATCTAAATAGACATAACAATACACATTAAAATGTATATGCATGAAAAACAAAGTTAAATTTCCTCTGTGACCAATCACTGTTAAATCTGTTTTTCACTCAGTCCTGTTTCACACTTGCCTAATCTTAGGTTTAGATAGCTTAATACTGAAAAACCACGTGGCCACCATGTTTTTCACATTATAAGCCAACCAACGCTGAGTTCATTTAAGGTAACAGTCAACAGACATACCTTTTAGTGAAGCTGCAGGCAATTTATACAGCTATGCTGTCACTTCTACAATTAGCAGATTGTGGATTCAATCTGGTTTTTAGTAGGTTAATATAAAAAAGTTAAACTGCAAGTTGCTACATCAGTCATGCTGACTTTGTAGATGTAATCAGTTAATCAATGTCTGGTTAAGCTTTTGATCCCTACAGACATTGTGAAAGTTGACTGCAAATAAAAAATTCCTGGAGTTTGTTAGAAACTAATCTCAGATGTTTGCAATGTATTAAAGTTGTACCAAAAGCCTGTTGGTATACACATAGTGGAATAACCACAGGCACGTTATCAGCACAGTGAAGGGACAGATCACAGTTAGCACATGTGAAGTAGGACTAGATTCATTTTGTTCAACACCAAAGCCAGGAGCTAATCTCTTCAGAAAAAACTACAGTGGAAGTATGAGTTGCCATGAAAATTTAAGATTACTGAAGTGAGTTTGGCCATTAAGAAAGTACAAACATCACCTGTTTGACAATGAATAAACCTAACTGCTTCTTATTTCTACACAAGTAGTCAGAAGAAAGCCTGATATATTCCATTCAGTTCCTCCTTATCCAACTATAGACTATCCACTGCAGTTACTAGCCAGTCTAATTATATGTAAGAAACCTAAGAGATGAAAGAAATCCCAATACAGCACTACAGATTCAGCAATATTATATTCTGACTAGTTCTTCCACTAACTCTCAATGGCCATATTCTTTGAAATACAGCTTCATCATGGCTTGTTTATGACTGAAATAAACAAAAACTGTTGCACTAAGCAATAACAATTTCCTGTTTCCAACGTAATACCTGTGATTGAGTGACATTCTGACTGAGAAAAAATGATTCAGAGTTTGTATTACTCTAAGTAGTCATATGTGCAACTACTGCAAATGTTGCTGTTGCAAAATAGTAGAAAACACTGATGCATAAAATAGTCCCTTCTGGTTTGTTTCTGAATCTATGAAAGACAACTGGCTCTCACCTTCAGTATCGAGGTAAATTAACGTGGCTTTTATTGAGACAGAAGAACGGGGAAGACTTGAGGAAAGGACAAGGAGAGCAGAAGACTGACCAATTTGATAAGTTGGCCCTCCCAACTTCGACATGGTTTCGATTTCTTTATCCTGCAGATCATGACATTGGATTAAAAAAAAGGCTGCAGAATTACCAGTATTACTGTATCACTTCAGTTATTGAATAAGATATGCTCTACATCCTCTTGCAGCCTTCAGTAAAAAGCTTAATGCAAAAAACCTGCAGGGCATCATATCAGTTATAGGCATTTAAAGAAAAAAAAATTCCATCTCAGGCAAAGAAATTTCTGTTTTGAAAAAAAAAAAAAAAAAGTGAATGGAGTTTCAATTTCATGTTTTGCTAATTCCAAGAAAATCAATACATTAAATTAAGGATAAATATTTCCAGAAAAGAGCAATCCTCTTGAGATACTCTGAGAAAGCTAAGCTTTGGTCCAATACTGTTCAAATCAAGCAGCCAACAAAGACTGCATCTCCTCACCTCCTGTCATGTTAAACTAATAACCAACACTCCACTTCTCTACTACTAAAATTAATTTTAAAAAAGTTTTAAAAGAAGGTAAGAGTGTTAGTAATGTTCAAAAAAATTGCATATTCTCCAGATCTAAATTGAAGTATCTTTTAGAGCAATTTCAGTTTGAAAAAAATCTAAGTATTAGGGGTATAATTAGGCCCCTTGCTAATAATTTCCCCTTATTTTACTATTTCAAATGAAGTAAAAGAACTACAGAAAAGGTTTAGGAGCTGGGTAGAGAAGCAGTCTGAACTTAGAAACTGACAGCACAGGAGGTCCTTAAGAGCAATGTTATGATCGTCTTCTGCTTTCTCTGGACTTCTTCAGTCAGCTATTCATTTTCCTATACATTAGTTTCTTTATATTGTAGCAGAAACAAAAAGTTCAAGCCACCACCCGCAGCTCACTGCGTAAAAATTGCTACTAACAGGTATACATAAGTTCCCATCTTTACAGTGTTTACAATGTCCTGCCCAAATAAATGCTTCTTAAAGTGTCTTTGCCTACTTTATTTACCATTTGAGTTCAGTCTCTGAAGAGTTTCTGCAGGTTCACAATTCTCCCAACTAAAAAGAAACCAACCCAAACAACTCATCACCCTAAAAATCAGAGTACCTCAAAGCTTCAAAGTCAAAGGCTTAACTTCTGGTACCTCAGTGTATTCTTGAAGTTTTACACCACTGAAGAGAAGGCCAATGCATCTCAGTGATTAACTCTTTACTTCACTAAATTATGGTTTACACAATTCTTGATGTCTTTAATTTAAAACAAAAAAAAAATTAAAGTGATCCATGCATTTTGACATGATATTTCTAAGGCAGCTGTATTTATGTGGGGAAGCTAGAAAAACAAGACAGAAATTGTAGTCTATTCTATTTCTTAAAGTCTTAAGCCAATAGAAGATTGTTTTCTTGGGACAACAGTGAGATGTAGAATTACTAGAATTTGCTTGCAGTAATTTCTAAAATTAACTAATGACTTCACCTGAAGTAAATAAATGATTGTATTATGTTTTTAGTACATATATGAAACCAAATAGATTTAAATCTTGTAGAAGATCTGTACATGGTCCTGAGCTCTAGGTGACCCTCCTTGTGAAGTAGGATTGGACCAGATGACCTCCAGAGGTGCCTTCTAACCTCAACCATTCTGTGCTCCTGTGATTGCATTTTACAAATTATCCTCTAACTGACCATCCAGACTTGATAATACACAAATGCAGCTATATTCTGCACAAGGCATTTATCCCTATTTGATAGATGCGCTTACAACCTCATTGAGATGTAGCAGCAGTTTTCCAAAATCAGATTAGAAAAGGAATAAAATGTAGATCAGTAGGTGCAGTTATAGCTTTGAATACTATACCATTCAATTCCACCATTTTATCATTTAAACATACTTACTTTTACAGTATCTCTCGCTAAAAGCTTTACATCATCTTGTCCCAGAAATTTTATTTTCATCTCCAAACCGAAATAGGAAAGCTTAGTTTTCTATCAAGTCATGTTTCAATGTATTCAGCTCCATTAAACATTTTGACATCTAATATTGTGAGCTAATGATGCAGTGTATGCTTTTTAGATTAACATATTTAATGGTTTTTCCTCATCTCTTCCCTATTCACCCAGTTTCATGATATTTCCAAGTGCTCATCACCTAAATATAAAATTAGTCAAACCATTTAAAAGTTACCAGGCAGAGGAGAGACCAAGATAGTATGACTCTAAAAACAACTTACTTTTGAGAACCATATTGAAATCACAAGATCAAAGGATCAACTTCATCGCTATGCCAAACCCAATTAGAAGCATTTCAATGTGAATAAAGTACATAACACTACTGGGTTTTTATATAGCTAACTCAAACCTCTTAAAACCTGGAATTCTAACTCCTCTTGCCCTCTGAGTTTAAAAAAGAAAAAAATAAAAGGATTATTTTTGTTCTTGTATTCACATCTATAAGATAGGGGTAAAAACCTAACTTGAATGCTGTAAAACTATAGTGTGGTTACTGTTCTTTAGTCAATTCTTCACCACACAACTTAAGTTCTTTACAACATATTAAACTCTTGATCCAAATCCTTTAAGTGCTTTGCACAGAAGGTATTATAAACTCAAAATTGATTCAAAACAGGTGTTACATGAGAGGATGGGAAGCCCCTAAAAAAGAAATCAGAAGGCTTTCACTACCAAAGCACAGTTTTGAACACAGGTTTCACATTACTCACTAAAGAGCAGCACAGAAAATATTCCAGTAAATCTTAGATTTACAGAAAGAATGGCTGGATGGAATATTTATCATAGTCTTATGTCAAATGTTATTTCAACACATCCTTCCTGTCATTTCACTTCAAAAAAAGTAAAGTAACATCCAATTTCAGAGGAACAACTATGCTAGCAGCATCCAGAGAGGAGGAGTGGAAAGCAACAACTTTACCTAGACTGGAATCAAATTCTGGAAAAGTAATCACACCAATGAACTGAGGCCAAAAATCAAAGATATCAAAGCAGATCAGGTACTTCCATACACAGATAGGATGCATCATTGAGGGACAAAGACCCTGAAAGGCAACACTTCTTGCAAGTGCATGAAGGCTACTTACCAGGTGTTGGAGACCAGGATTAGCACTGCAATTGGGGACTGATTACTTCAACTCTGCATAATTCCATGATTGTAGGAGACCCAAATCCAGCCTGGAAGCCCATTGCATGGATCTGTCTTTTGATCTTCCACTTTGATGCAAACTTTCTGATACAGCTAGATGATGCCATAAATCCCAAACCAGTCTGTAACCTCCCTGGTCTGCCTGATGAAGTGTTAAAAACATAAAACCATAGAATAATTCAAGGTTGGAAGGGACCTCTGAAGGTCACTGAGTCCAAACCTCTGCTCAAACCAGAGTCAACTAGAGGACTTCAACATTTGCACACGACATCACTATTCCTGGCAAGTTCAGGCAATGCTGCACTGACTAAAAGACATTTTTCTGCATTGTCAGTATTTGTACTTGTGCATTTTCCAGTGAGAGCCAGAAAATGTTTCTGGATCTATATAAACATTAAAACTAAATTAAACAAAAACACAGTTCTAGTGCTGCTTGGCACAAAAAGAGAAAGGGCGGAAGGAGGGAATTAATAGAGCAATCTTAATTCAAGTCTATTGTTTAAAGGAGCTGAAAGCATCGTGGACAAATCTGTTCTTATTCATGCAGTCCCCCACTTTGGGACACTTACATAACAGATCATCTCTCTGAGTGTGGTGTAGCACAAGTAATTGGCAAGAATTATTTTATCTGCATATCTGCTGCCAATGCACCAGCCGTTCAGGCTTTCATGAGTGATGCCCTTCTTAAAGGCCCAGGTCTTCAATTCATAACTCTGGATGCTGTCTCTACATTGAGCTCGAGTTGCTCCTTATTTAGACTCCTGAAGAAGCATTGCAAGATTCACTGAGGTACCTGTTCAACTGGAGCAGCTCAGCTATTCAGACTGACCCTACATCAGCAAAATAGCAACAGGAGTACATTTGCCCCTCGTGCAAAGAGGGAAAAGCAGTGAGACTGCGCAGGGTTATTCTTAATTCACAAGCTTTGATCTATCCACAAGCTGCTGTGACTAGGATTTCCTTGGATTTTTGTTGGCTGTCCCAACTCTGCAGGAAAATGCAGTCACCATCAAGTTTCACACACGACCACAACAAAACACAAAGCACCCATGTGCTTAAAATACTTTAATTATTTCATATTTGTGCAAAATGAGCCTTAAGAAAGTGTTGTGAAATGGAGCTTGGGTCCAGTTCTGAGCACCAAATTTATAGCACATTTTAAGCAGCAGAGAATTAGTGTGTCAAGTTTCAGATTTGGGAGTGCCTAGAAATTATTATTCTGCTTCAGTCCCATGCCTCTTCCCCTCCTCCCCCTCCTTTTTTTTTTTTTTTTTTTTTTTGAGAACGCAGAATAAATAAGATCATTTGTTTTAATTAAGATGCAGCTCACTCTGTGCACAGGGTAGAGGTCAAGAGTGATGCATCACCTTCACACTCAAAACGGAGCATTTCACTTTGTGCCAGAATTGTGCTATGAGTCAGCTGCACAAAAAAATGAATGTTAAGCCTTTCAAGGCAGGAACTCCATTTGCAAAAAAAAAAATAAAAATTGCTACAGAAATGGAGAACAAAGACTAAGATATTACCCCCCTTCAAAATAAAAGGACAACTGTAGATACCTTTTATTATTTTGTTGAGGTAACCCATTGCCAAACATACTTTGAAATTTTACCTTTTCCTATTCCTAAAGTCACTGGTTTAGAACTTAAGAGGAAATGCCCTATAGTCCTTCTCTGCTGCTTACATGAACTTTCAGCATCTTTCCTATTTTTAAAATAAAACAGCTAAAATAGCAGCCTTTTCATATTTATTTCTTAGTAGTTCAGCTCTTATCATATGTACCCTCATCTACAGGTTGAGTGAGGGTTCAGCCAGCGATCTCATCTTTCTCGTCAGTAATATTACTAAGATGCATAGGTCACTTTAACTAGAATTTCCTGATCTATATAAAATCTTCTTACTATACTGAGCTGACTGAAAGAAATGGTCCTGCACCAGTTCTGGAGTTTTCTCTCAGAAGTTCAAGTCTAACGCCTGTTACTTTATTTACCTGTCACATAACCAATAATCCACAGAAGGTTCTGCATTTTGCAAAAGTGGTTTTCTTCCCCCACATCTGATCTATCTTCAGCCAAATTTTCTGACATTCTAAGATCGCTGTGCAGCACTGTATCATCCTGATATTTGTCACAGCTCTCTTCTGCCCTTCTGGTCAAAAGGTCCCACGGCTCTTTTACAGAGGATAGATAATGTTGGGTTTTGTTTAAATATCAACCTGATTTTAAAAACCCACAGTTTACAAATATATTCCTTCTGTGGGTTTCAGTCAGTTGTCACTTCCCACTTCACCATTGCAAGCTAATACACAACGACTATGCAGATCCAACCCTCTGAGGCATCTGCAGTTCAGTCTGAGATCAAAAAATGGAAGCAACAGTTAATTGAAATCTTTTCTATCCATGTCAGACCATTTCAAGGTATCAATCACCTTTATATTGTAAACACAGGTACCAAATATAGTAAGACCTGCTGTGAACACATTGGGTATGAAATAGTCACAGATAACGGGTATGTATTCATACACGCACGCTTCAGAGCAGGAGGGTCACTTGGGTTTTCTTTACCTCACTGATGATGACACTGCGCAGATGTTAATACAGGTATTTTAACAGTTTTGCAGAGTAATTACTGAGGACTATTACAGAGTTATACAAAAAGTAATTAATTGCTATTTCTGTTCTACAGTTCCTTATTTGCTGGCAAAACTCTTACACAACAATATTAATATTGTACTTCATTTTTCAGTATCAAGAAAGAAATCCATACGTTAGACCTTCAGCCATGAGGGCTTTGCTTAAAAGCTTGTCTTCTCATACCAACAATATCTTTAATTGGAAGTACTGTGATATCTCCTTTCCCTGTATATTCTGCCTCACACACACAAAAAACACAACCACGGCTCTAACAATATTATGTCAGTCTTAACAGCTCCTCTTTTGTCTTAAATTACACTTGCCTACTCTGTATGTAGGGGAAAATAATTATCAGGCAAAACTACCACATATGCCACCACAGGTCTCCATACACATCTGCAACTGTGGTTACTACATTTCTGATTCATACCAAGTGGTACATGTGTAACAACCAGAAAGATAACAATGGAATTGAATGGGTATCAGCAAAGGTTTGATTTGGTCTTCAAGACTAGTTTTGATAGTAAAATTGCCGAGAGGAAAATACAAATCTTCTAAACTGTAAAGTACACAAAGTTAAAAGAGACTATTCAAAGTTAAGAAAAGCTATTTATACTAAGGTAATTGCATTGATAACTTTTTTTTTCCTAAGCATATAAAGGTAGCTTTCCTGTCTCCATAGGAACTTCTGGCAGTAAGCGTAACATTTGGTAACAAGCAGAAAACTTCTAAGAGCATTTAAGATATTGTGGGCCTGACTTGGTATTACACACCACACTAATTTCTCTCTTTTTCTAACAAATCTAGCTGTTACTAAATTTAGTTTGATTAAAGCATAAGATTCTTTACTAAATAAATGGTGTAATCAGTTTGCTAAATACAAGCATAACAAAGAACAGGAAAGCAAGAAATATATATCTAGTACCTCCCTGTAACCCCAGTTCCCCTGTGAGTGTATCCCCATGGCCTTATCTCTATTTAAGGAACAAGGTAGGTTGAGTCCCCATTGAAGTAGACAATGACTGCAGCAGACCTTATCCTAATGCAGATAATTTTACAAAATTTATATTTACAGTGAAAACGCTTGGGGAATGTACAGCGTATGAGGTTGGCATTGAAAAATATTTGCTAGTTTAGGCCAAGACCAGGACACAAAACCTAAATGTCACCTGACTCTTCTAGCAAACCACACAAAGTTGAGCTGCTGTTCAGGGTCAGGCTCTGGCAACCCAGTCAGGTGGGCAGCAAGTCTTTCATAGCTGGCATGCCACCATAGAAAAGCTCCCTCAATGACAAATTGTATTATTTTATAGTTCCTTATTGTTTTATATTAAGAAGTCTGGTCACCTCAATACAGCTGACCAACAGCTACTCAGCCATGTCCTCTGAATTTTCTTTGGGAAGTTAAACTAGATTTGTACAGAAGCTCCAGGGAGCAAAATGTGATCACTACTTTTATGAACATATAAACCATCAGACCTATTTTAATTGTTTACTGTGGCATAATACCGTTATTCGGTAGCTCCTGACTTAAATATTTCATAGCTTAAAATGTACTCCTGCCTACTTCAGACCAAATAAAATCAATTAAAAGGTATTTTGTTTTGATTCAGTCTTTTCCCAAACTCACAATATTGTGACCACAAATAGAGGGTTTACATGTCAGGAAAGATTGTCTGGGAAATACATGAATAGTTCACAAACATTCAGAAAGCTTTATAAGCTTCTCATCAACAACTCCCATTTAAAAAATCATCTGCTATCCCTGAAAGATTGTCTCAAAGGTTAATTTCTGCACACTACACTGGCCTGACCTGGTTTAGGACAAGTGACAGACACCTGGTGTAACCATGCTACAGCTTGTCTTCCGAGGGAGTCCTGAAACCTTCTCTTCACATCACAGCAGCAGCACGCATGTGAGGATTATCAAAGCACACAGAACAAGAAAAACGACTTGAAAAAGAGAAAACTACAAAAACATTCTTTGGTTCGTAGATGCAGCAGTTGAAGATGCCCAGCATAAGTTTCAACCTGGCCATAGTATTGTCCCAAAATCTAGGTTCTTCACCTGGTGTGTAAAGAGCCAATCAACAGAGTTATTTGTTTTTATTTCTAGTCTGCAGAGTAGGGTGCTGGGCATCTAATGCCAGCTGGCAGACCAAATGAATCAAGCATTCCTTTTTTATACTAACAAAATATAGCTGATCAGTGTTATTAAACTTCCTTATCCACCCTTCACCCACCCTCATCACACATATGCATTTTATTTTGTTTCAAACATTTGGGGAGGTCTCCTTATTAGCATGTTCATTATTCACAAAGGGGTGGTACATTTTAGTATTATAATCAGTACAGGTTAGCTAAGTATACACTATTTCTTGATACTATTCCAAGGCTAGATATATTTTATAAATACTTACAATAGGGAAAGAATACTTTGAAGGGTCTTATTGTTCTAAATCCTTGGTCCATTGAGAGATCCTAGCCTGGTTACTATAGTTTCAGAACACACAGTCAAGGATACTTGAGGTGCATATGCTTTGTACAGCCTTAACCCTTATTTTTCCTACATCAGTAGTAGCTCAGCACGCAAAGCGGCAGTGATCCCTAGCCAGAGCTCTCAAGGTAAAGTTTTTTGCTAGTTTGTATTTTTACTCACTGACTTTGGCTAACTGCTTGCCCCATCTTCCAACTGCTTGTTCCTCTTCCAGTGTTTCTAGTATCTGCTGCATGATTAGCTCGCGCAGCACTGATTAATCTAAATAGGTTATCATAATAAAAATGATGCTTAGGAAGCAATTTCATCACACAAAATATCAAATGAAAATATTTTGCTGGTGTTTTCTTACACTACTTCAAAGTCTTCTTGGTCAAGGACGAATGTTCAGTTGTGCAAGACTGTGCAGGCATGACAAGCAATTCCCTGTAAAATGTGATATTATGTGTCTTATTAAGTCTTTCCACATATATCCAGCTACTGTTTTGTGAAAGAGTTAAATGAATTAAACAGCAAGACAATGAATGAGAAACTATTTCCCTACTTACTCCTTTAAATAGAAACAGGAATTATTCAGATAGGTAGCAAAACTTTTGGTTTTGTCTAACAAAGATGATGTAATGGGCTATTATACACATTATCTAGAATTTTCTCTCAAGTTTGACCTTTATGTTTATTTCTCATATCACATACTGTTTTCTTAGTTATGTTAAATGGTAACTAAAACTTCATTGTTGAATTATTAACCAAGTCATAGCTTTGCTTGTTTCATTGTCAATTTACTTCATACTTCCAAGTGGAATTCTGCCTGATTTTCAAATAGTGCAGAATGGTTGCAAGCCTAACCTCTTCTCCCTAATAGTAGAAACAAGGATCTCTATTTTTAATCAACAAAGCTTCATAATTTTTTTTTGTTGTTGTTGCTATTTTAACCTAGAGTTGATGAAACAAGAAAAACTTTTCTGGATTATTTTAAACAGTTTAAAACATATGTAACTGCTGAATTAAAAGATACTATTAAAACGAGAGAGCTAATCAATCATGTTTCCTAAAATAGCTCAAATTTTACAACTGTTCAGTAGGGAGACAAAATATATCAATAAAGAGGAGAATCATTTAAACATTTTCACTGCCAAATTTACAGCTAACTCACAATCTTGGACAATATAAGAAGATATTACTGAGAAAAAAAATATGAACTTCAATGATTATAGCGCGAGCATACTTGAACCTGACAGCACGCAAAAGTATAAATTTCTACTGAACTAAACTTTTTTCTTCCCGCCCCCCCCCCCCTTTTTTTTCCTCCTTCATTACTTCACTTTGGGATTACCAGAGAAATGCACGTTGATATCTAGCTTGTTTCTAAAAGAACTTCAATTAAAAGCAGAATCAAATGTTTCAGAGTTTAAATGCTGGACTGGATCCAAGAATTTATGTCAAAACAAGCACAATTTTTTCAGATTTGAATATTCAGGTCATGAATTTTGAGTCCAAGGCCACTACTTAGCTTCACAAGTCTGCAAAGACTCTCCTCTCTTCTACCCCACCCCATTTAAGTTCTGAAATTTAGAAACAGAACTGAGTGCTCCCTTTGAGAAACACAGGACTCTCATGCTACTAAAGCGATCCTTCAGTAGGCAGCACGAAAGCACAGCAAAGCACTCCTTTGCCACTTATTGCAGGACTGAAGACTGGAATGAATTTCTTTACGATGAGGTAAAGATACAAAAGGTTATTTAAAGACTGGGTCCTAAAGAAAGATTACTTAAAAGATTGAACTATTGATTTATCCTCCTTCCTGCCTCCCCCTAATCTGATCTCTCCAACAATTTTGAACTCGTTAAGAAATTCCAGCTTCATGTGACAGAGAATAGACACGAGGTAACGTCCTACGAGTTCTGAGAAAATTTGCTGCTGTGCAGAAGACACAAACCCGAAGTCATTGCCTCTAGTGAGAGGAAGGCTACAGCTCTGAGCTCTGTTTTCCAGTTTGTCTGGCTCGGTTCAGCAACCAGCGCATGCACACGGCTTTGAAAGAGCTATAGCATAAGCTGTGACTTGCTCATCCTCCCTGGCAACAGAAAGGGAGATGAGGGCACACATGGATGTCAGAGAGAAGGGCTAGGGGGAAAGCACACGCTTTATTTAACGCAGAGCTCCCAGCTTGCACCCAAGCAATCCACGGGCTCACAGCCACGCTGGCTGAAGCAGAAGGTCAGACCCAAAGCTGCAAGGGTTAAACAGTAAGGTCTGCCCAGCCGTGCCTCAGGGTGAACCTGCAGGAGCAGTTAAGCCATAAAGAAGAGTTAAATAGGCTTGATCGGCAGTCAATGTCAACTGCTTTTGAATGAATTGGACGTTGTCCCCTGACTGCTCAGGGACTGAAATAACTATGGATGTGCATGGTGATCATGCAATTCTCCTCCAGGCATGATAATGCCGTCTCCTTCTGTGGGCAACCCTCAGTATCTAGAGGGCCAAGAAGAGCTGTTAGCTCTTGATGGTCCTGCTGTGGATGGGACCTCCAAGGTAATGGCTCTCTGGAAACTCTTTTGTTCCCAGATGCAGCAACCACTTGCCGCTCCCCTGACTCAGTCCAGGAGTAACAGCAATCTTTTATTCTCTACCAAGCTTTTAAGTTAAGAGCCCCTTTTTGTTAACACACCTAAATCTAAAAGCTCCATAAGAATAAATGCAAGTTTTTCATCAGATAAGCGCGTGGGGTCTGCACATAACAAAAAAGGAGAAGAAAGAAGTAGAAAAAAGAAGTAGAAAAAAGGAAAGCAAGCAGGTCCAAACGTGACACCAGGGACCTTGATTCCACTCACCACCAACCTTAAGGACGGGTATAATTGTCCTCATTTTACTCTGGTGAGAAAGTTGAGCTCTTCTCTCACACTTTCTTTCTCCTTTCCTAATAGTTTGAGAGACTTGATCTTTAGCCAGCCATTCTTGCTGCAAGTCTCTTGAAATTGTAATTAGGTAATTTTCCAGATTATGAGGGAACCCTTTGCCAGAGGAATTCCTAAGGATTTAGCCCTAATTTGATGAAATTGAGATTTGCTAAATTAACAGAGGACTAAATATATGATTCTTTGTTCAAGTAGAAATCCCGTTTTACCAGCAACTATTTCTAAGGAACCCTGTAACAAAAATACACATGCTTGTACACTCATGTTCCTGTATTTTATTTTCTGTCAAATAAGAGTCCGAATTAATTAATCCCGTGATCTGTGTGTCTCATTTGGAATATGGACCTTAGCCTTCATGCTTGCAGGGTCAACCTAAGAGATCCAAAATACATAAGCACCACTTGAACTAATTTCCCCAAATCAATTTCAGTTTTGCACTCCAATTGTATATGCGGCTCTTATTGATACAGAAAAGCCCTATACTTAGGACCAGGTGACAAGGATACATTGACGATTATTGGAAGCTGATCTATAGGCATTCAGGCCCCATTACTGCTCTTCACAGGGCAGTTTAAGTCATGCATTGTAATCAATCCACATTTCTTGTGCAAGTGCATTACAGAAATGTGTTTTCAAGGAAAAATGGTAGCAAGTCCTATATCTGTAACAGAGAGGTCTATTCATCCATGGTATTCTATTTTCAACAGCTGCTTCATACCCATGTATTTTAAAAGACGCTGTGGTGCAGCTTCAAAATCTCTAGGATTAAAGCCATGATCGAAAAGCTTATTCAAGTCATGTTGAAACACAGCAGGCTGTGAGGCTGAACACAGCCTGACAACTAGTCTAATGTAGATATTAAAGTTATTTTAAGAATCTAGCATATACGGCCTACATCTAAGGTCAAAATGGGTAGACCTCAAAGTTATTTCAACTCCTTTCACTGTACTGCATCTAGCAGTTCTCACATTAAGTAGGATTTTTGGAAATACAGCTTGTTAGTCTGCTGGTGAATAATTTTGTTTCCTGATAGATCTTGGCATACATGCTGCCATAACTGGGATATACTTTTTACCCTCTTCAAACTTTGCTTACACCAGCAATACATCCTTTGTATTTGAAATATTTTCCAGTTATGATAATACCCTTACTCTGCAAATAGGATTCCTAAATATTCACCTTTGAAAATGAGGAGAGCACGCCTAATAGATATACCCTCCAAGATCACCAGTTTTCAGATGTTTTCTGTGAACTTCAGAGACGTTTACTTTTAAAAATACATATTGTCAATCTGGAATGTTGTGGCTCAATACGAACACTTTTGAAGAGATGGAAACTGAGGAAAACGAGGAATAAAATATTGGTCAGACTGAACTCCAATGCCAAGTGAAGGCTACAGTTATCAGCAAATCTCCAATTCTCTGTTAAAAAAAAAAAAGAACACGTGGTTAGTCGGAATACAATTAGTTCAGAATATGCAACAACCAATGGCCGGCCCAAAACTGGAGACAAGCAGAAAGTCAAGAGACTTTCAAGAGACACTTGAAAACTGACCAAACCTCCTTCCCTTTCTCTGCATCCATATTATCATACAGCTTGAAATCATGAAGCTATAAGCAGAAACATTACAGTAAAAGTTTATATAAACATTTTGTACATTTTTTTTCACTCCTGGAATACAGAAACTGCAGAATAACTTCTGTGTTTGGTGCGCAATTACATCAACTGTGTCTCTAAAACTCCTAGGACTTGCTCCCACATGAATAGTGGCTACTTTAATTTCTAAAACATGGACACAATACTGTCAAAACTGATCTAGGCTTTCTAGATAGCATCCTAGCATCTATCTAGCATCTATAGAGCTTAACTTGTCAATTATAACTAGAAATACCTCTGAAAATTTGGGTTACTTTGCTAAGGCAGTCCCCTGGCAAAAAGTGGACAGCTGCCACCTCTAGCAATAAAAAAATATGAGGAGAACCTCCGTTTGCTACAATCCTAATTTCTGGCAGTCCAATAGTAATTGTTAACCTGAGTACTAGAGAGAGAAGACTTAAGGTTCATATTACTTCAAAAACTCCCAGGAGGATTTCAAAATCATTTCAGCCAGGCATCTAGCTGGCAAAGAGGAGGAGTCCCCGTCATACAGATACCGCACAAACAGTTACTTAGGACTGGGCGTATCAATATCTGACAGCTGAGTACCCCCAAAGCACCCGTGGTTTAAATGTGAAACCAAATCCAAAAGAAGAACCAGCTATAAAGATTAATACTCTAATGCCAAATCCACAGTGCTGTTTCAGCCACCTCCTGCAGCCTTGTTTATTTTAACTTCACCTTATTTTTTTAAAATGAAGTGTCATAAACAGCATACAGTTCTCACAACCATTTTTAACTGGAAGATTATGTCTCAATTACAAACAATTCATCCAAACAGACAAAGGTGTCTTCGGGCCAATAAAACTGCTTTTGTCTGTAAAATTTAGTTGCAAGTGTAACAATGTTGCCTAGGGACAGCTACCTGTCCTTGGCCAGCTCTTATTTATCATCACTGAAGGCACACACGCACACAGTGCAACTAATGACCAAGCCTTGCCCAAAATACAAGCAGCAGACAAGAGCACTTTTGGAACTGAAAATAAATAGTGAAGTATTTCTACACTACTGACACCTTACAGGCCTTTCCAGTCCAATCATCAGCAAGCTAATCTCTGAGCTTCTCTTAGTGTAGTGTTCACCCACCTCCTTCACCATTGCACCAGTGCTGGGTGCACTTGTCTCTGAAAGTAATGGCTCTTTCTGCAATACAGTTTGCATTTCCAAAAAGACAGATTTATCCATTCCAGCATCCCAATATCTGGAAAAACATGTTCTGCAAGCCTAGTGAAATAAACAGAATTTAAAAGAAATAATATTCTTCCACTTAAGTAACCTACATGGTATAACTTATTTTTGCGTTGTATTTGAAGGTGTTGCTCAGGTCAGCAAATCACAATGACAGCAGATGATAAAAACAATCTACTGGACTTTACAAACGCTTCTTCACTGACACCTCAAAATTTTCAAATTAAATAAACAGTATGGTCAATGCTGCTGCAACATTCGAATGAAGGACTTAAGGATCATTCAGGCTAAGTGATTTCTTTCTTCAGGCCAGATCTGGAGGCAGAGTGGTTCCCTCTGGCCCTGGGAAACATGCTGTGGGCAGCTAAGTTCCACACATTATTTCACACTGGGTATCCAATCTTCCAGGAAAGAAAGAAATAAGTTAATACTGCTTAAACCCCATGAATTACACACAACTTTCAGTCTGAGACCTCAAAGCTTTCAAATAGCTAGGTAGACGTTGTATTCTTGCTCAGGGAGTCTACTGATTTTGCCCCTTCTGTCTCTAAATTAGGACACATACCAAGGTCGGGTGTGTTGAGACACAACCACTCTTGGCAGCAAGAACTGCAATCAAATTTAGCATGTCAGTAAAGCACTCTCACAAGCAGACACTATTCTCCACAGAGACTTCCAGTCACTGGTGTTTAACATCATCAGGTGAGGCAGGAGTTTGCCCAAGATCTCCTCTGCCATCACACTTTATTCCCTGTGATTTGACCTAACCAACAGGAGAGTAGATCTGATCTGCGCACTCGCATAGCCAAGAAAAAAAAGAAAATCTCGGCTGGGAGGTGCAAAGGCAGCTTTGCCTTCCAGCTGAGTCTGGGACCTCTCCTCCTCATCCTCTTTTTGGCTGCAGAATAGCAGCAGCTGAGAGAAGGCAAGGGTTTCCTTTGCTGCCCAGAAAAAGGTCAGGAGACAAAGAAGTCATCCAGCCCGGCTTTGATTACATCAGGACAGCATCAGGTACAGGACTGGCAGGTAGCCCCTACCCACAGCTGCGAGTCACCATTTTGTCAGTACTGCACATTAAAATTGATGTCAGTCTTTGTCCTGGGATTTCAAACCACACACCAGCAGCTCACAGCTTCAGCTCAGAGGTGTAATGACAGCCGAGGTAAGCAAGCCAGGGCCCAAGCTGAGACTACAAATTAAGCCAAAATGCATCTTAGGCTTCCCTGCCCTCCCTTCCCTCCTGGAGGGGAGAAGAAAAAGAGTTAAACAAATTTTTGCACTCATGTTAGGAGCATAAGGAATGCCTTACTGGGCCAGGCCCATGGTGCACCTTGTCCAGTGGCAGTAGGGCACCCAATACCCAAAACAGGCTGTAGGCCATTACTCTTAATGCTCTCCCTAGCACCTACGGGAACTAGATTAGGGATGCTAAAAGGCATATCCCTGTATACCCCCTATCTGCTTATGGACCAGTCATCCATTCACAGTTTGTCTGTCCTTTTTTTGCATCTGCTCATATCGTGTCTGCCTCCATAACCTCCAGAAGTCCACTATGCACTATATAAAAAAATACTTTATCTGTTTCAAATTAATTTAAATCCATTTCCTAGTTCTTCTGTGGTGAGATTAGTAACAGTTCATCTCTTGCCTTTACCGATTCCATCAGCCTCAGTCACATCCTACCACAGATGTCTCTGCTCCAAACTAAAGAGCCCCAACCTTTCCAGCCTCCTTGATAAGGCAACTGCTCCATTCGCCTGGTCATTTTGACAAGGTACAAGAGCAGCAATTAAATCTTTTGTGTCTGTCTTGAAACGTGGAAGCCAGGACAACGCATGTTGCCTGTCATTGCTGTTAGTATTCAGCACAGTTAGAGGGAAGGGGGGAAGAGTACTTTGAAAACAGGATTTATTACGCCAGCACAGGATTGAGTGCCTGATATGGTTCTGAACCATTTATTTTAAATAGGCCCAAACTACACCTAGTCCTCACTGTTGAAAAAAGTATGCCTCAAACCCTATGCATTTAAAGCATCTTACCCTAACAGGGTATAATTTCTGTATTTGCAGAAAAGCCCTTTTGTATACGTCAGAAGCTTCACAAAAATACATGATTCCCTTTTCAAAATGCACTCATCCTCCCTGTTTTTCAGGCAAACTGTATCTCCAACTGTTGTCTTTTATACAGTTGATCAAACAAACCCCAAACAATTAAGAATTCTATAATCAATGTACCTCTACTGACTGAAATAATACACAGCTATCTATATAAATAGCTGTAAGAAAAAGCCTTGCTTGATCCAGACTGGAATAAAATAATCCTCTACAGTAATGCTTCACCATTTGGTGAATTATCAGAACTGTTTTATTGTTGTTACTAAGCCTGAAAGACAGGAAAAAGGCAGGCTTGAGATCTAGAGTATCAGTTGCATGTAACAGGCTCCAAAACAAACAAAAAAGTTACCAAATCATTTCCCCTCCCTCCACTCCCCTACCCCCATACACCAAACGCACAGAAAATTAAGGCAACCTTTTATTTTCTTGAAAGAGTTACAATCTCAGTCTTTGGCACAAAAATCAGGACTCTTATCTCCCTCCCTT
Source organism: Balearica regulorum gibbericeps (assembly GCF_011004875.1). NCBI lineage: Eukaryota > Metazoa > Chordata > Aves > Gruiformes > Gruidae > Balearica > Balearica regulorum. The sequence goes on from NC_046184.1 coordinate 97,203,721, forward strand.
CCTGAACCAGGAAAGCACATTACCTTTTTAACGGCTATTATGTGTGTGATTTCTTAAACAAATGAATTAATTTTTCCTGTTGTGGGCACTTTTTTCTTGTGTCCTTTTTAAAACTGAGCAATTGCAATGCTGATCCTGTTATAGAGAGGAAAAAAGAATCAGAGTTAAATGCTACTGGATGGCACGATGTACAGCACCAGGTTGTGCTGGAGGGGAAGAGAGAATATGCAGCATGGAGACAGAACAGGAAGGAGAAAGAAGGGCAGAGGCTCACAGCCTTCTTTGCAGCTTGCCTGTTATCTGGACACCTATCTGGAATAAGAGAATATTGATTCATTTCAAAGTAGGATTCTCCATTCTCTTTCCCACATGGGACTAGTAAAAAAATAAATCAATTTTAACATTGGAATGACTTCTAGTTACATCCTTTTTTAAAAAGTATTTAAGTGTCAGTGAGTTGCACTGACAGCCTCATACAGCTGTCATACATTGGGTTGACTGCTAGGGGTTCAAGCTTTACTACTCTTTTGTCAGCTTACAAAGCATGCTTTTTCTCCTTCTGCAGAAAATAAGTTTGAGTGTTCAATACCCTATATCTTCCTTGTTGTCCTGAATAACAAGTGTAAGAACACAACCAGACTAGAGGAGCCTTTATCCCATTATCAAGAAAAACTCATGAATATTCAATCACTCCTGAAATTACTTCCAGGTGAGGAGTAACATTTACTTTAAAAATAGTTATCATTTGTTTTCACATCTGACTGTAGTAAACAGATCCTACTCCATTAACCTTATCATGCCTGGGAGTAAAAGTAGAGCACTGAATCTTCCTTCCTTCCTCTCTGCCAAATCTCTCCCTCATCAGTGTGAGGTGTGTCTGACCTAGAAACACATTTTATTGAAACTGAGGATGGAGACTAAAAAGTCTTTGTGTGGCACAGGTGAGAGGCAGGGGAGAATGTCAAACAGGAAAGCTTCATTTGGCCATTCACTTAGAAAAAAGCAAAGCTACCTGAATTCCTATCAGCCAGGAATGGCCTGTGGGTATGTCACTTTTTCGAGTCTTTTCTTTGTTAGTTTTCAGCATCCTTTCCTCTTTCAGACAGTCTCCTAAAACAAACACCAAACAAACCCTCAGAGTGATAGCCATCCCTCGATCCCTCCAGAAACACAGATATTTGACATGTGACAGAGGCACAGCCTTGAAAATGGACTAGGATGAATGAAGCGGTCTATAGTCAACAACATAAAACCCCCAACCCCTCATATATAAGCTGAATTCTACAAGCCAGCATTATCAGAAAGTAATGTTAACCTTCCTGTAAATGAAGTAAACCAGACCTTCCATAAGACCCCACTGCAAAGAAAAGAGGGATGAATTTAAACAACATATTCATGGAAGAACTGAATTAGACCACATTTATTTCTTTGGTTAAACTACTGATTCATTCATCACCATCTTTTTGACTTATTTTGTGAACCAATGGAACCCTCAGAATTTTAAGATCTCACTTAATTGGAAAATATCAGCTAAATCAGGTTGCTTTATTTCCTAAACGAAAATTCAATTATTTGTGCATCTCTTCGAGTAACTGTTCATTCAATTTTCAGAGAATCTACATTTGTACTTTTGCCAGTAGATTTCAACCATACCCTATCAACAGATTAGCAAACACAGAAGTTTACAGTTTCACACACACATTTGCACAGCACCATAGTTACCATATTTTTGGTTTGATATAAACCCTAGCAGAAGTTTAATGTAGGATGGACTCCCAAAAAGTGAAGCTTAAAGACAGATTTGAAGTAGGAGGAGCTGTTGATCACACATGCCTGTTGTTAACAGATTTTATTCTTTTAAGCAGTGGCAGAGGGTAAGAAAAGAATGAACACGTTGAAAAACTCTTGTGAGGAAACTTAGAATGAGGATATTCTCTCTCCAGGTCTTTCAATTGCAGTCATGGCATTACAAACATTAAGAATGTGGAATACAGCTTCCTTGCTTCACAAATATAGGCATGTAGAAAAAGCAAGCAAGTGTAACTTACACTACTATATAAATATCCTAATGTCTAATTTCTTCTTTCAGCTAAATCAAGCATATAGAATATCCCGAGTTGGAAGGGACGCCCAGGGAGCATTGTGTCCAACTCCTGGCTACGCACACAGCAATTTAAAAGTTAAACCATATATTTAAGAACATTGTGCAAACACTTCTTGAACACTGACAGGCTTGGCACCTTGACCACTTCCCTGAGGAGTTTGTTCCAGTGCTTGACCACTCTCTCAGTGAAGAGCTTTTTCCTAATATCCCATCTGAACTTCCCCTGACAGAGCTTTAAGCCATTCCCTCACATCCTGTCACCAGACACCAGAGTACCTCGCTCTTTACTCCTCCTCATGAGGAAGCTGTAGACAGCAACAAGGTCACCACTCAGCCTCCTCTACACTGAGCAAACCTAGTATCCTCAGCCACTCTTAAGTCATGCCCTTGAGTCCTTTCACCATCTTTGTTGCCCTCCTTTGGACACATTCTAATATTTTCATCTTCCGTATTGTGGAGCCCAAAACTGCACACAGTACTTGAGGTGAGGCCACACCAATGCTGAATATAGTGGGCAATCACTTCTTTTGACTGTTTAGCTATACTATAGTGTGCCTAATACACCCCAGGGTAGGATTGGTCCTTTTGGCCACCATGGCACACTGTTGACTCATATTGAATTTACCATAAACTAAAACCCCCAGATCCCTTTCTGTAGGGCTGCATTCCAGCCTCTTGTCTCCCAATCTATATGCACATCCAGGATTATACCACCCCAGGTGAAGAAGCTGGCATTTGTCCTTGTTAAATTTCATATAGCTGGTGATTGCCCAATGCTCCAATCTACCAAGATCTCTCTGTAAGGCTTCTCTACTCCTGAGGGAATCAACAGCTACTCATAATTTAGTATTATCAGCAAAGTCACTTAGTGTGCACTCAACTCCTGTGTCTAGGTCATTGATAAAAACAGTGAAGAGGACTGGCCCTAAAATTGAGCTCTGGGGAACACCACTAGTGACTGGCCAGATGTTACCCCATTTACTACAATGCTCTGAGCCAAAACTTTCAGTCAATTGTTCATTCATCATATCGTATACATGTCTAGCTACATACTTGTCCAGAAGGATACTGTAAGAGACAGTATCAAAAGCTTTTAAAAAAACCCAAAACCCCCAAACAACCACATATGCACTACCTTCCCTTCATTCACTAGGTGGGTAACCTCATAAGTAGATACTGAGTTAGTAATGTATGACTGTCACTTCATGAATCCATGCTGGCTTTAACTAATGACTGCATTGTCTTTAAAGTGTTTTCAGTAACTCCAAGAATAATCTTCTCCATAATTTTTTCAGGCACCGAAGTGATACTGACAGGCCTATAATTACCAGGGTCATCTTTCTTGCATTTCTTAAAAAATTGGAATAATTTGCCAACTTCCAGTCAACTAGGACCTCTCCAGATTCCCAAGACTGTTGCTAAATAACTGAAAGAGGACATGCAATAACATCAGCCAACTCTTTTAGTACCCTGGCATAAATCCCATTGAGGGCCATAGACTTATGTGCATTCAGTTGCAGCAGCAAATCCAGTACAAGCTCAAAGTCAACTGGGAGCTCATCACTCTCCCATTTGCAATCCTCCTACCCAGGGCTCCACAAGGCTCAGCAATCATCATTGGTATTAAAGACAGAAGCAAAGAAGGCATTAAATGTCTCTGCTTTGTCTTCATCTCTATTTGTGAAGTGACCAACCTCACCCAGTAACAGACCAATGTTTTCTTTAGTCCTCCTTTTGCTGTTAACATGCTTAAAGCCTTTTTTTGTGATCCAACACAGTACTAGCCAGTTTCAACTTCAATTGAGCTTTAACAATATGAATTTTCTCTCTACAGTGGCAAACTGCATCTGTAGTCCTCCTGTATAACCTGACCTTACTTCCAAAGTCCAGATGCTTTGACACACTGGAATCACCTGCTCCTGGGGTCTTAAATATTGAGCAGCATTTATGGACCCCAATTCCCTCAAAAGCAGATTCCCAGGAGGCCTTACTAACTAGCAGCCTAAAGTCTGCTCTCTCAAAAATCAGTTTTAGCTCTGCTGAGAGGTTTTTTTCACATCACCAAAGATTTTAAAATCAGCCACTTCAAAATCATTGCAGCCAAGACAGCCACCAATCATCACTTCACTCCCGAGATCATCTCAGACCAACAACATATCCAGGAGAGCACCTTTGCTAGTCAGCTCCCTTCATACCTGTACCAAAAAGTTTCTTCAAAGTGCTTCAGGATTTTCCTGGACCTGTTAGTGTTTGCTGTGCAACAGTTACAGTTAATATCTGGGAAGTTGAAGTTGCCCATAAGGACAAGGGCAACTGATCTAGTGATTTCCCTTAATTCCTTATAGAATAATACTTTGGTGTCCCCATGCTGGATAAGTAATCTTCAGTAAACTCCCAAAACACCATCTGCTTTCTTAGTTTTTCCACTAGCCCTTACCCAGAGGCTCTCAAGCATGTTATCCCTAACCACAAGTGATGTACAGTTCAACCCCTCCTTACATACAGCACCAACACTCCCCCTCACCTGTCCTGCATATCTTTCTCAAAAAAGTCTACATCCTGTACATCATAGCACTCCAATCGCTGGACTCTTCCCACAAACTCTCACTTACGCCAGTGATGATGTAGCTCTAGGACTGAGCCAAAGCTACTAGTTCCTCTTGATAATTCCTCATACTGTGTGCATTAGTATACAAACATTTCACATGCTCTCCAGTATACTCAGTACATGGTGGTGCAGCATGAAAGCCCTCAATAAGCACACTATCCCTCAGGAGCCAAGGCACTGATAAACTGGGTCTGCCTGTTTCTTTCAGTGTCATTCCTTACAACTGGGAGGATAGAGTAGAATACTACCTGTAGTCCTGATCACTCTTCCAATCTCCCCAAGGCCCTGAAGTCTCTTTTGATCACCCTTGGACTTCTCAGTGCACCTTCATTGGTACCCACATGAAAAAGCAATAGAAAATAATAATCTGAGAGCTGTACCAGGCTAGGAAGTCTCCTGGTAATAACTTTAACCCAAGACCTAGGGAGGCTGCAAAATTCCCTAAAAAGTGGGTCTGGTCAGCAAATCAGGCTCTGTTCCCCTAAGAAGGGAGTTACCGAAAATAATAACCTGCCATTTTTTCTTCATGGAGGTGGTTATAATGTGGGGGATAGGCTGACCTGACCTTGGTGACTCCTCAAGTATAGATGAATTGTCTTCAATCTCATCATATCCCTGTCCATCCAACTCCGAGAGCCTCATAACTGTTGTGTAAGGGCATCTGGGAAGGCAAGGCAGACAGGGAGGAGCTTCTCCTGCTGTTCTGAGCAGAGACCCACTTCCATTCACCTCTGTCCCTCAAGTCACTACTGCCTTCTGCCTGGTGGGGAAAGGGTACAGGATCCCCCTTGTTATGGGTTATGCATAGTTAACGCTTTTGTTCCAGGGAGGACAGTATGATTCCACCAGTCAACCCCCTTTAACTCCCAGATGCTCCTCAACATGTCCACTTCATCCTGAAGCTCAGCCATCAAATGGAGCAGGTCTATATGAACACACCTCCTACAGGTATTCTTGCTGCTGCCCTCAGACACCAGTAGAAGCTTCAGACACACCCTGCAGCTGGACACCTAGAGCTATGTGTTCCCTTGGGAGCTCACTCTAGGTAGCAGCATCAGTCTCAGCAGGTACCGACACCACAGGCGACGCAGAGGACATGACTGCCTCATGCAGTCACCACAGCTTGAGATCCCTGCAGGAGAATTATGACAGGTGGCGCGGTTGGGGCAGCTGCAGTGCCCTGTGTCTCAGTGCCCTCCAGCAGCTTGTCCTTGCTGCCGCCTGGTCCCTCCCCACACACCGCCCCAGGGGGCCAGGACCCAGACCACCCCCGGGCATCCGGGGCCCTTGCGCTCCCCCAGCACACAGCAACCACTGCCCCCGGAGCTGCCCTCAGCTGCCTGCGGTTTGATTCGGCCACTCATGGCAAGCAGATGAGAAAGTCCTGAAAGTGACCTAAATGTAGTGGGGCGAGAACACCGTTCCAAGTCGAGAGGCACCCAGTAACCAGGATTTTCTGGGACTCGCACCTCCTCACAGGGCTAGCAATGAGGAGTGGGCAGGGGCAGCAGCGCCGAGCCTGGGCAGCTGAGAGTGCCCCGGTGGCTCCTCGTGCCAGGCAGCAGCCTCAGAGGGAGAAATGTTTTCTTATAAACTATGTCTGGTGTCTGTCATGACTGTATCACGATAATCAGAGAGTCTTGAAAAGCAAGGAAGACAAACAAGACTGAAATCAAGAGCATAATACAGGCAGCCCAAGAAACCTGAGCTGAAAATTGCCCAAAAGCTGAGCCAAAATTAATATTCAATTGCAAAAGTAATGATATATATTATTTTTTAACAAAGTGATAGATGCAGAGACACTTCTTGTCTTCATCCCTTGGAAGTTACCTGCTGAACTTACTGAGGGTTTGCAAGTATCACAGCCACGTATAGACTAATCCAGTTAATAAAATAAAATCCAAGCCTGTTGTTTTGGCAGTGTACACATCACAATTTAAAACATTAAAAAACCACAACTCAAAACCACTCATGTTCTAGAACATGAAGTTTAACTATTAACTGACACCTAGGCAGTATTAAGAAATATAAGCCTATTAACTGACACTGCTACTGTTCAAAAAAATTATTTTAAGTTTATGAACATGAGTAACTGTGAGTAACCAGAAAGCTTCAAATCAGATTATCACAGCAGCCATTTGAAACCTCTGCTATGTAGGGACGTATACCTTAAAATCAGTAAAAAAAGCATTTACCTCAAAGTGAAAAAACATCACAGAAGTCAGTGCTTGTAATATCCAGCCCTTTGAAAAATCCAGTTTTATATATATTGTTTAAAAAACCAAAACAGATTCCCTCTGCTCCTTACCCTCCAAAATCACACACAAAAATAAAAAAGCAAGGAACTGCACCCACTCTTCATATAACAATGTAATCATCCATCCTCAGCCAAGACCTAGCACCTCTCAATTAGAAACCTTCTCAGAGATGCTGTGAAGGGTGTCTAACTCCCCTGGCCCCACATCTTGCAAACCTTTCCCTGCAGCAACCACTAGCAGCAGCATGCTCTATCCCAACCAGGCCACACCTTCGGGGTGACTGCACTTTCCTGGAAGCCATCAGAGAAGGGTCTGTGCTTGGAACCCTCCAATGGTGGGAGAGAAAAGCCCCCCCAATGGCTAGGCTGCTGTGCAAAGGCAAGCACAGGCACCCCAGCGGGCACGCTTTTACAGCGGGATGGGGAGGAAACCACGCTTCCTTTGGGAGTGATATGCGTGTAAACATTTACCAACAGGATGAGGTCAGGTGCATTTGTGAGTGCAGAGTGCCAAAATCAAAGTATGTCCAAATCGGAGATCTAAGCCCAGAGAAAGAGAGGGACAGCGACTGCCTCCCTGGGCAGCGGGCGCATCCCCGAGCCGTGCACATGTGCTCACTGTCCCTTACATGCTCAGGGTCACAGTCACAAAGTCACTCCAGCTCAGACATCTGTTTTATCAGGTAACAGTCTGCAAGAACACAGCTTTTCATAGGAAATTATTGCAGTCAGAAAAGTAAACACATCAACCAGTCAGAAGTCAGGTAATAAATATTTGGAATAAATATTGGAAGCTATCAAGGCATCTCAGGCAAGTATCATGAGCTAGGTTCAGAAATATTTCTGGATCATTCAAGGTACTGATGGGTGAGGTTCCACATGGTCCTGATGAGATTAAAAACTCTTGTCCAGCTCTTGCGCCCCTGCCCATGCATTTTATTTTTCCACTGAGAAAACAGCAAGAGTCTGCTCAGCCGCTGCTACCAGTTTCAGTCCCCAGGGAGAGCGAGAACAAGTCTGACAGGTGCGTCAGAAGCCATAGGATCTTAAAACCCCTGGTCTCCACTCAATCCCTCGGGTGTAGAGCTGCCCGCCTCGGCCCACTAACCCCAAGGACAGGGAGTCCTCCGGGATGCCTGGCGGCCGTCTCCCGCTGAGCCCTGCTTCCCGGCAGTTGCCATAGCAGTGAAAGGCAAACCTAGCAACAGGCACACAAGCCTCCCAAGTACACAACTCCAAACCACATTTTTTAAATAAATTAAATTATCCAGCCTTGCTTGTTGTCCAAAAAAAGTATAGTGTGTTTCAAGAAGCTGTTGAGATTGCGCTGGTTTTGTTCAGAGGCACAAGAGAAGGGATTTAATTACCACTAAAATTAAAAGATAAGCTGTGCCGTGGCAAAATTACTTTGTAGTAAGATTTGTTATTAGATATGCCTTTTGTAAAAACTCTTCTTCTGGCAGTTATTGACTATGTAAGTAGTTATGTTAGGCAACGGAAAGCAAAATAAGAGTTTAGCTTTTATTTTAGACTGGCTTTGTCTTGTAACCCTGATTCGCTTCTCTGAAAAAAATGTGGTTGTACAGCAGTTTGTTAGTATCGCAAGCAGAGATTATTTGTGCCTGTTAGAAATTAATCCCACTACAGCTCAGGATCCTTACCTTACATTTTCATGTGCTTATCAGCATGATTATTCAATACATATCTTAAGTGTCTACAGTGTCTTCAGAGGCGTATTGACTTTGCTTCCAAAATTATTTATCTACCTCTTCAGCTTCAAAACCTTGCATACTAATATTTTATCTCTGTGACATGTAGTTGAAGAAACAGTCTACAGAGGACTACTAAGAACATAAAAAGCACTGGATTTCTGCAAATTTCACACAGTTAAGTATATTCTACGTAATGTGAATACAGCCTTTTCATAAAAAGGGTATAAAGCCCTGTAGGCCAAATGGATGTGAAGGAGGCTTGAAGAAATAGAGGAATGTTCCACTGTTATTGCCTTCTCTCCACTGAAGGGTTTTTCCCTGGCTCCAATTATTTTTTTCTGAACAAAATGTACTTACACGAGGAACCCTTTGGGTAATCATTCTTTTCCTCTGAAATCACAGCCTCTAAATTGCGTGAAGATCACTGGAGGGATAATTCCAACAAAAGTGCCCCACCAGCTTTTGCAAGTCACCTCTTCAGTTAAATTCAGGCTGGATGAAGTGGTTCTGCACATTGCCCTGCAAAATTTTGATAGGATTGATTTGACTTGTTTACCTAGATAAATAAAACTCTTATCTGAGACTCAGGAAGGAACCCAGGATGTTCTACCCAGTCCCTAAGGAAAGCGATCTAACATTCATCCTAAATTTACACAAATATCAGCTCTGGGAGAGGGGATAAACTGGCCAAGTGCTGGTCTTTGGCTAAGGAGCAATGCTCCTTAGACAAGAGGGCAAAAATAGGGTGAACTATATCATACTTGTGTGAAGACAAAATAAAATGCATTATGTATTTTAGAGGTTTATAATTAAAATGAACTCATATTGAAACATTAATTTTTGCTCCCGTAAGCCATCAAAACACAATCGTGGACCTCCCCACAACTCCAAACCAGCATGCTCAAAGGCTAATTAGAAGCTTTTTAAGGATGTTGTTTTATTTGGTAGCTCCCCTGATGAATGCTGACTGTTCACATTCCTGTTGATATATCTGGAATCACAACTCATTAAATTGTTTCCATCTGCAACTGGTCTTTTCAGGGAAGGTGCCTGTGAGTTAGAAACCCCTTTCCCCCCCACTTACTGCAGATAAATATCAGAATCAAGACAGTAACACTCATGGCAAGTCAAGTATACACAGAAATTACACCATCTGGCATAATTAGTGAGCCTGAGGGCTGGTTAATGAACTGTAATATACACAATCGAGCATGCATGCTGCAGTTGCAATTCTTTATGGTATCAGTGGACATGTAAATTTAGCAGGGGACATAAGAAGTCTTTCTAGTATATACTTTTTTTTTGTATGCACAAATATTAGAACTGAAAGCTTTTTCTCCAAGATGTTTCTGTACACCTCTTGCTGTTTCTGTAACAGAAAACAAATGAAGAATTTTGGTTTTATATATAATAGAAGGAGTAAAAGACATCTAGTTCAGACCGTGGTTTTGATAGCTTACAGCATTATACAGACACACAGAAACTAATTTTGGGGCTTCCACCAAACTGTGATTTAAATGTTTTCTGCTGTGCATCAAGAATGACAAACACTACCATCCTCTGCACCTCATTCTTCTCCATACACTAGTTAGCAGCACCTGAGGAATCAGCTCTAATACGATCATCCACCAAGAGAAGACAGCAGCTGTTAACTCCCCTCCACAGATACAATTACAGGCCTCCTATCATCCAACTGCCACTGAGAAAATTAACATCTTAAATGTGTCACTTGTTAGCTGCTCCTGCTAGCTCTGCTGTGGCAACATTTCTGTTTAAATCCTCCTCTTTTTTCAGGGCTTCAGTACTCACTTACACAGGAAACAGAACTGTATGTGCTATTGAGAGGTCCTGACTCTTCTCCAAAAATAAGAGTTAAAAACCCACGCAGGTTTTATCAGATTAACCATGCGCACAACTGTCCTATGTGATGGCACTAAATTAACTTTTATTCTTTTCCATAGCCTCTGACACAGTGTGGGTACATCTATAGGCAAACATACTGTGGGATCAAACACACTGCTGTGACCAGCAGGTCGAGGGAGGTGATCCTGCCCCTCTGCTCCGCTCTGGTGAGACCCCACCTGGAGTACTGCGTCCAGCTCTGGGGGCCCTGGTACAGCAGAGACAGGGAGCTGTTGGAGCGAGTCCAGAGGAGGGCCACGAAGCTGATCGGAGGGCTGGAGCACCTCTCCTATGAGGACAGGCTGAGAGAGTTGGGGTTGTTCAACCTGGAGAAGAGAAGGCTCCAGGAAGACCTTCTTGCAGCCTTCTAGTACCTAAGGGGGCCTACAGGAAAGCTGGAGAGGGACTGTTTATGAGGGAGTGTAGTGACAGGACAAGGGGTAATGGGTTTAAGCTGAAGGAGGGTCGATTTAGGTTAGATGTTAGGAAGAAATTCTTTACTGTGAGGGTGGTGAGGCACTGGCACAGGTTGCCCACAGAGGTTGTGGATGCCCCATCCCTGGAAATGTTTAAGACTAGGTTGGATGGGGCTTTGGGCAACGTGGTCTAGTGGAGGGTGTCCCTGCCCATGGCAGGGGGTTGGCACTAGATGATCTTTGAGGTCCCTTCCAACACAAACCATTCTATGATTCTATGATACATATAAGGTAGAAAAATCATATTTACTAAGCTTAATCAGATATATATGCCTTATCCCAGGGACAGAATTTAAAAATACAACTTGCATATCTCAAGTAGTTCACCTCCTCAAAAGAGACCCAAATATTATGCAAGTATTTCTGGGCATAATTAAATGTTTGCTCTCCTGCCATTAAAGTGTAGATATCTGAATATAAGACCAAAAAGGTTATCAAAGTTTCATGTACTATTTCAATACAGTCTTTCCTTCCTGAAGTAGTTGCAGGAACGACCACCTCTTTTGTAAACATACTGCTGATGAAAAGCATGGTGTGACACAAAACTGGGGCATTACAAATGCAGGCATACCTGATTGCCTACTCTCCTGCCAGGTGCTAAATATTCAACAACTTGGTGGCCAGCATTAAAGAGACTTCTCCTTATGCCTTATCTAGTGCTTTGTCAATTGTACTTTTCAAAAGAAAGACTTTTTCTTCCTTATACAGCAAAAGGAGGAGCTGTGAAAAAAGAGTAAAAACCAAAGCCTGACAGGTCTAGAGGACTGTGTCAGCATATTTCACCTACCGGTACAGGTCACCACTTGTGCACATATAAGTTGACATAATACATTAAAACTCTGCAGAGTAGCTATAACTAGACATTTCCCCCACTTCTGCCCCACTTCCACAGCACTACATCCTATAAACCTCGTTATTATTTAACAGTTTTCTCAGTAACACTTAAGTGAAACTTGCCTGCTTGAGACAGATTCTTCAGCTCAGTTTTTATACCTCATTTAACACAAAGCCTGTCTTAAACAGAAGGTTTGTTTTTAACCTCTCCTCAGTAGATACTGAACTCCCCTATTTGGAAGCCTCAAAGGGCAACAACACATCATCATAATTAAAAGTTTAGCTTTATCTTCTGAAGAAGCAACAAGAATTCAGCATCAAACACTTGTTCAGCAGTCAAAATCCTTCTTCCATATGTTGCGTCTCCAGAAGCTTTTTCCTTGAAGGTAACACTGCTTCCAGTGTTTAAAATGAAGGTATACAGAGGCAGCTCCCAGCCCATATCATTAACCACTGCATTTATTTGCAGAAGCAGAATAGGCGATTATGCCAGGCTCACCTCCGTGCATCACCACCAGGAATCTTCTTCAGCCTCTGGAGTACAGACCACTTCCAGTCCTGCCCCCCTGGAGAGAAACTATATCATCTTGCAGCCACAGCAGTTCAGACTGACTGCATGGGGAGTGCTCCTGCTGACTTACTGTAAAACTTTACTCTGCACTTAGAGCTCTATGAATACATGATCAGTGCTTCTGCTGCTCTGTGTGCCTCCTGATACCGCCAAGGGAAATGTAAGTCTACTTTATAGACCAAAGGTCCTTTACTAATGCACAGGTTATTTGAGTTGATGAATTTAGTGCAACTATTCTTGTTAATACCCATAAGGAGATGCAAGAGATGGGAAGGAAGAGACTGCCATGGATAAAATTCAGGGCTAGTGGAGGGATTCTGAAGGTGGCTTAAAACTATATTTTGTATGAAAACTAGAAGCACTTTCATTAAGTCATTCACATGTTGAAGATGGGGGGCAGAAGTCCTAAAAATTTCATTTTAAAATAAGAAATCTGTCCTTTCAGCCAAGATTAAAAAGGTATTTTGAAAGATTGTACAAAGATAGGATTCAGTTATTGTAGACCTTTTGATGATAGTACGTTGTTCAGAACTTGCGCTCTTCACATATGCTTAATTTCTTGGACTAGCCTAAATCTCAAGGATTTTATTTCAGAGTGTCTGTCTTCACCATGCTCAGTTCTTTACTTCAGCATGCATTACTTTTGAATACAAAAAGATTAAAGAGACTTTGAATTTAAAACTTTGAAAATGTATCTATCAAGAGAAAGTTTAAGTCTAACATGCAGAGAATGAAAAGCAAAGATTAAATCTTTGTGAAATATAATTTTTCTAAACAGAGGTACAAGCCTTTCACTCAAATTATTTTTGTCAGCTTTTATACAATATTTCTGCTGGCCTGTTAGCACTGCAACATGATGAAAGTCTTCTATCTATATTGCAGTTCTTTCAAGGGACCAGGAAATTTGAAATGGTCTGGGCATGGTTATCAAGGATGAATGAGACAGAATACTCCTTAGTTGCCTTACAGCTTTGGATGCAGTGTGGCACTCATGTTTGATTGAAGGGCATTTACAGAGTGAGACCTGAGTCTCAGTCCACATCCTTGTCACCTGATAATCAGATGTATTTTCAGGAAATCGTGGTTATGAACTGGGATTACTGACCACTTCAACAACAGGATTTGAAAAAGAGACATTCACTAAAGCTTAAAAGAAATCAATCAATCATATGAGAAAAGTTAACTGAGTGTAGATTTATCTGGTATCAATGGATTTGTGATAATATAAAATTATATTGACAGACCTTAAACTCATCCCCAACACACTTCACTTTGCCCCTCTGCTTCCTTTGCCTCCCTTGTCCCAGTGCCAGTTCCCAAATTCCTTGCTATTCATGCTTCCTCATTCGATTAAGAGCTATAGACTAATAAAGTTCTTCCTGCTTTATAAAGACCCTTTCTGTTGTACATGCACACTGTTCTAAGAATGGCTGCAAGGGGTCAGGAAAATATCCCCTGAATTTAGTATCTTATCTCAGCAAGTTGGTGCTGAGGAAAACCAACTTAGGAAGTAAGGCATGCACAGAATGATCCTTCTGGTGGACTGTCTAGGCTTTGCCAAGCTAGCAGTTGCCAAACTGAAGGTGGCCTTCAAGTCTTTGTGTTACTGCCACTAACTGATTTCTTCATGAAGCTACTGTATTCCTCCTGAATTTATTTACTGTTCTAGTTCTAACACCTTCTTAGCGGAGTATGCTCCACTGTTTACTTGTTACATGTATAAATATATATTCACCAATGGTACATTATAAAAGAAAATAAAATTTTTTCAGCAACCTGATTTATTTTTAGGGGTTTTGTAGGGCTATTTCCCCAGCTTATATTGTTGCCTATCAGAAGTAGCAGATATTTAGGTGCCCTGTCATCGCATTATGCCAGACCGAGTATGTACGTTGTTCCGCGCTACAGATGCAACTGATCTGTTTGGACACCAACCCAGAAGACTGCATAAACTATTATAAGCATCTTTCAGGCTGTATTGTACCACTGAGTCAAAGGGCAAGCACCACTTATAGATCCACTAAAAAGTACTTCCTACTACGCTTATTTTTCCTGGAAGTATCCATTTAAGCCCTGACCCACAATGACCCTCATTAGCTCAATAAAGACAGCTAGATCACAACTCAGGATTCAGTTGCATGGATGACATATGTTTGATGTGCTTTCTATGGATTTTTAGAAAGCAAACCTTTTCAACAGTTACAGACATGCACTCTCAGAAATGGCCTGCTGATGTGTGAGCCTCCAATGTACAGCTGATGAGAAAATGCATCCCTCTTTCAATTACTGAGATTAGCAAAAAATGAATTGGAAAAGTCAGCTTGCTATGAAACTATGCGAAGAATAAAAATAGCTCAGCTAAATATTGAACAGTTTGTTAGTGGTTTGGTTTTTTTTCTCCAAAGAAATCTCCTTTATCTCTTACTTAATATATCATAATTTCTCTTTTTGCTCTCCCTTTGCTAATTATGGGAATCTCATGTTTAGGATATATCATCAGCAGTAACAGTGTTGTAAGCCTACAGACAAAAAAAGGGGAAGGAGTGGTGGGATCCTCATATTTTAATAGCATTGCACTGAGAGAAGGGGCTTTATTTGTCAGAGCTATTTGCACATACCTTTCTCTCCCCTCCTTAAAGCTTCTGTCAAAAACATGCATCTGCAAATCAGGCAGGTAATTATATTTCCAAGGTAGGTGTTCCAGACAGATTGTCCTACTTCTTATTTGTAAGAGTTTGTGAGGCACTAAGACAAAGTTAATTGATAGCTAAATTATAGGTAGTTGCATTTAGAGGGTTAATTGCTTACTGCTTGCAAGTACACTTTAAAAAAGCTAGAATTTTCATATCTACATTAAGATTTTAAATAACTGGAGGAAAGAACAAGAAAAGTGTTTTCTCTCTCTCAATTTCAAGTCTTCAGAAACAAATGCTACATCAATCCTTTTCACAAGAATCAGAACAAATCTCTCCTGCTGCTTGCCAGTCTTTATATGACACTGGAAATTATTCAGCCTCATCTCTGAGATAGTAAGATAGAGAGGCGCTTGGCAGCAGCTGTTAACCCACCTGCAGAGACAACTTCTGTCTCATTTCATCTCCTGAATTGCTCAAGCCACCAGACTAATGTTTACTTGTTCACAATTAAAGGCACCACATGGCCCTCTGGGACCGTACAAGAAAGGAATGTCAGAGCTTTTGGGGCCTGAAATCCAAGCTGTTCTCCCTGTTTAAATATTGGGCAGCTATTAAGACCGAGCATATCCTGGAATGCCGGAATGGCTCACCCAGGGCAGCAACAAACCCTCGCTGACAGAGTACGTACAACCACTCAATGCTAACAGCTGTTTCTGTACTGGAAGCCCTAAACTGCGTGTTCACTGGCATTCTGATTTATGATCGTCTTCACAGGAAATCACCACTGAAACAGCTATATTCAATTCAAAAAGCTGTATTTTAGAGGATTAATTTGCCTGAAGTAGATAACGTTAGAAAAACAGCATATATTGAAATGCATGAGGAGAAACTGACACTCACCTCCTTTTAACTATTATGTCCTTGGAAATTATGTCTGCTAACAGTTATTTTCCTCCTTCTGGACAGCTAAAGGTGACAATAATTCTGAAAAGTAGGCAAATTCAGTACTGACAGCCAGCATGTTAGCACAAAGCTTTTGCAGTGTATTTGTCTGTTGGTGTCTCTTCATAGCAATTATGACTACTGAATATCAACTATTTTTTACTCCTGTCATAAGCAAGCTAAGAAAAGAGCTATAAAAACTAATGTTTTTTTTTTTTACATTAATGATATTGACTACCTAGGAAAAAAACCCCACCACATGGAGAGGGATTCTACCTGGATTCCAGTGAAATGAAAATAAGGTAACAAAGCCAAGAAAGTGGGCTTCAAAAGCTCAGAATGACTTGTCATTTCATTTACATTGTTTTGTTTACCAGAAAGCATTAATTGCCATGCATTTAATTTACTCATGAACCTCCAGAAAGCCAAAACCCATTTTCACTCTGGCTACCCGAGGAAACTGAACTTGAGGGGAGCCACCAGGAACCATTGCTCTTACTGGGCTGTTTCAGCCCCCAATGTAGAAGAGGGGTACGAGTTTAAGGCACGAAGGTCCCCCCAATTCATGATAACTAGCAGCCTCAAAATCCAGAGAGGTCCAAACTACCATCTCAATGAATGAAAAGCCACAAGTTTCAGCAATTTCTCAATTATTTTTTTCTGAACATCCCCAAAGTCACACAGCATACACACAAGTCTAAAGTAACCAAATCCAGGGCTTTTTTCTGTCCAGCTGGACAAAGGACAGAGGAATGGGCTGGAAGAGGCACAGGGGAGGGATGCCACGTTCCTGGGAGAGAGGCAATAAAAAAAGGATGTAAGGTAACAGCTCTAGGGATGAGGAGCTCAAACCTGCAGGAGACCTGAGATCATCACCCTGCTCACAGAGCAGCCTCTTCTCTCTCCTTGATAGATGCTACCTCCTCAATACTGGTAATTTCAGCTTCCTAAAGCAAAGGATCTTGTCCCTTTTTAACTGCAGTCAATTCAGTCAGCATGGGCTGGAGAATATTGATAGCTGCTCCCATCCTATTTTATTTAGATCTGCTATTTCCTAATTTATAATTAAACACAAATCCAGCCTGCTAGAAACTGAGCCATTTCACCTATTGTGTTAGGGAGATTTTTGCAACTGGGACATGCAGAACTAATCTATTTTAGGATCCTAAGTATAAATGAACTTCCCAAAACAAAACATATAATTATGGTACAAGCACATATTCTTTTGGAGTGCATGAAATTGAATAGTAAAAGCTGTGCTGAGGAGCTGAGGACCAGCCTCTATTTTGAGCAAGAATTAAGTCATAAATCTTTTGTCTGATCTTAAGCTAGCTTAGCATCATGTAGAAGATATATGTTGACAAAGGCTGCAAAGTATTATTTCTAGGTATGCTATTTACTGTTTGATATCTAAATAGCAAGCTGTTGGAGAACAACAAATCAGCCACTCAGAGAGGGTAATCCCACAAACCCTAGCAAGATAACCCAACATCTATATTTCTTCATATCTTTTCCCATGCTTAGGGTAGATTTAGAAGTTGCTCTCACAAAACACGCTATTTACAAAGTTTTTGTTAGTTTGTTCTACATAGGAGAGGTTTATTTGTCTGGTGTATGAGAAAGCCCTTTACAAGGCAAAAGCAATCACCAGCTCTCGGCTTTTTGCTGACACAGGCTATCAAGGATTTTTTTTTAAGCACGCTGAAGTGACTAACAAGCCTTTGAGTTTCTACTGCTCCTTAACTCAGTCAGTTGTCTACCATGATATAGCTTCTGTCTTAACTGATGTTAAGTTCTGAATTAGCTGTGGAAAGAAAAAGAACATGGTAAGAAGGAGACAGATTACAAAGACATACATTAAAGCATTTTGTGCCTTTAAAGGTATACTAGCATTTCAAGTCAAATTGCTGTTATTGAGTAGTGCATGTTTTGAAAGTCTGTTTATCAGCTCAAGCTTGCCAGCTTTTGTTCATGATTTCTAATGTGGCTAACAAGCCTTTTTGCAGAAGCAGAGTCTTCTCTCTATTTTGTAAATATCAGCTGCTACTTTGTACATTTGATTCCTACAATAGCAAATGATTGGATATGCTCAGACATACAGGTCTATAGAAAAAACCAAACCCAGCATTTCTCTTTAAACAACTATTAATCTCTAAATTGTTCAACATATTGTCTATCTCCTGTCATTCTACCCTGGTTGCTACCCCTAGAACACTTTTGGCATCTGAAATATAGGCCAAATTAAATCCGACTTTCTTCCTGCTGCCCTCTTGGCCACTGGCCATATCTGCCTGTCTCCGCCAAGGTGCCACACTCACTGCTCACTACCCCTGAAGCCCCATCTTCAGTCTCAATCTGAGAAAGGTGAAAGAGCACTCAGCTCCACCCATGGACATTCTTCTAGATTGCATACTTTTTTTCCCCCCAAAGAAAATTTTGTTCTGTTTCCAATAGAAGAGTGGCATAATACTTTAAGTTCTCCTTGGCCGTATTTTCGCAACTGAAAAAAAAAAAAGACGACCCCATGGGATTCCACAGTTCTAGCTTTTAAGTTCAGATTTCCAAAATACTTCACACTCAAATTCCTAAAATTATTTCCTGGCATGTAAATAACTATTTTCCCTATATTTCACCCAGAAAAAGAGAGGCAGTCAGTCTGGAAAAAAAAACCAAACAAAAATATCACTCCTGACTTCCAGTTCTTTCACACAAACTGCAGTTCCTTGTCTTGCAGCTGGGGCAAGTAAAAGTCAGCATGTTTAAAAGTGTTTGTGAAAGTGCATGCAGTAAGTTTGACAATAAGGATTTCCCAGAAAACCGAAGGACAGTAAAATACATACTAGTTGATGCCATAATGAGAAAGCTCCCTTGTGATTTCTGTATTGGAGTAAGAGAGAAACAGAGAGAAATGGTGCATTTAAAAAAAAATGAATACACTGTTAAGTTTAATTTCATTTTTTCAAATGCAACTTACATAGCTCTTACATGAGAGATGATGCAATTTTTGTACTTAAGTACATCTTAGTATAAATATTCAGCCTTTTGGGAAAGTTTTTGTTGCAGAGACTATGTATTCACTAAATTGCATTTGGAGTAGCTGAGGAAATGAATCACCTAAGATTGATGCTCTCTATCTTTGGAGAGGCTCATGCTAGATCTTATCTGGAAACATTGATCTATAAGGTCATTTAGCTTTATAAGAAAGTATTTCTTTAAATCTGATTTATGAAGAAGTTCTGTGGAGTTTAGACTGAGATTATAAAAATGCTGAGCAGTAACATTAGATTGTCTTAATGAGCAAGGCAAATGAGGGCTTATTAACTTACCTATAATCATAACAGGCAGACACTTCAGTGTTGATTTTGTAGAGACTTTTAATTAAAAGCAATAGTAAAGTTTAATGAATAATGATGTTATCTGTACACTTCTATGCCTGAGTACAAGATAAAGATGTCCAAGTCAGATAAAAGCGTATCTGAGGATTCATAGGTGGTGAGAAATGAACAGAAGCATAAGAAATGACCCACAAACAACATGAACAAAAACCACAGCCAGGGACTACCAAAAAATATAATGTGGGCTTTTTTATTGATTTGGGTTTGGTTTATGCTTACAATTTTGTTTAGTGCTGTTATGTATGTCCTGGTGCTGATAAGGAATTGAGGCAGCATCCCCACTATTAGCTCTTTTCTGAATAGTTTACAACCCTGTAGTTCTATTATTTTGAAATCTGTGTTTTGTATTTAAGTACTCTCTCACAGATACTCTTGCATTTAGTTAGATAGTAGATCGATAATTAAGCAATAGGAACATTACAACTTAATGAAAAGTGAAAGTAGAACATCTATTATAAACTAAAAGGTTTAAATTATATAATTTTCAATTGAATTAGATTTTTTTAAGCCTATCATTATATTTCCAGGGAGATTTACCTTAAAAATAATGACTAGGAAGGATTTTTCAGCTGGATTCATATTTTTAATAAAAACTTATACTGATACTGCAAAATTGATTGAAATGATTCCACGCTCATCATCATCCAATTTAGTTGGGCTTTGTTACCGCAAGTTTTAGAAAAAGATCACCTTCCCTTAAAGCCAGCATTAAAAAGCAAAAAAAAGGGGCAAAAAAAGGAATGGGAGAAGAACTCTGATGGAAGATGCCTTTACCTGGGTAGCCTGCCAGGCAGCTGCAGGAGCTGAGCCACTCTGTCTTTCACTAAGCAGAGAGATTATTTCCTACAGCCGTCATCCACAGAGCTAAGTACGTCTACATGCACTCAATGTTATTACAAGACTCCTCAAGTTGTCTTCAGAAATAGTTCATCTTTAGGCATGTTTCAATGTTCTCTAGTCTCCTAACAACAGGAATCTCAGCAGAGAGCAACATGGGCTTTTCTTAATCTACCACCCTTGTGAAATCCCCACTCTGACACTCAGATACATCTACACAAGCATCACAAATAGAGTTTCATATCTTGTCACTAAGTGAAACTCTCTTCCTCTCACCCTCCTAATATTTGTCTATTGATCTGCAAAGTACAACATAGTTCAGTGTGAATTTTTAGGGAAAAATGAAGCTATGCTGAATGCATGTCCTCAGCTACACCTCCTTACCATCTAAATGCTTAGGAAACTGGCATATTTCTATCCACGGCATTTAAGCACTGACTTTCTGATGCAACTTCTTTGGAGGGTAAGACAACACTGCCAAATCCCAAAATTCAAGGCATTTGTGGCCAGACTACCTGTTGCTTCCTTTGTCCTCCCATACAGCAGTGACAACTGTCACCCTTTTGTGTTGCAACTAAAAAAGCTTTCAAGACCGACTTGCAGAAGGGAAGACGAGAGTCACAAATGTACCTGTGTCTGTAGCAGGCAGCTTTACCGGTTAAGAGCAGAGTCCAGGAATTAGATAGTAAAGCGCTGGTCCTCGTGCGGGCTGTTGTCAGCCGCAATTCCAGCATGACACACCATTACAAAGCACCTTTCTTCCAAAGAGACAAACCATCTGCCCAGAGTCTCAGACCCAAGCCTCCCTTGCCTTGCTCTATTACAATGAAATCAAAGTCCCAATGTGATTTAGAAAAACAATTCCTGATGCAGGATTAATCAAGCGCTTTTGCAGTAGCAGTAAGCATTAAAGGGCTGGCTGGTGTCCCATAGAGAACACCATTGTTCAGCCCGGCTCAGCACAATTCTGCTTGTATAACGCATACTCGCTGTATTTTTGTTCCCACATTTCTTCATTATTGCAACATTAGCATGAGAACAGGATCTCTGTCAGTTAGAACTGTAGGAATGTTAACAGATTTTCTTCACAGGGCATCATGCAAGTATTGTCTTTGATTTAATTCTAATTTATTCTGAGTCTGCTCAAGTTTTGTTTTGAATTCCCAGACAATTTCATTGAAACTAACAATGTCTACCAATACAGCAAAAATCCCACAACAGTGCATTCCTTTTCATCTATTTTGCTTGAAAACAATGCCCCAAAATTCCTGAAAGATCCTCCTGTCTTCCAGGATGGGCCCATCAAATCAATTAGTGCCCATAGTAAACTTCACCTGCCCACATCACAGGTGGAACCTGATTTCTATCCCAGCAGCCTTGAAGGGAAAAACAGAGCTCAGGCAGTGAGCTTTGGTTATCAATAAAAACTGCAACAAAAACTGCAAAAAAATCAGCACTCAGCTGATATTTTAGTTTACTCCTAAATGCAAAACCTATAATTCCTACCTGTTCACAAATATTTAGAAACAAGAACCACCAAGTAACATGACAATCTCCGTATGCCAAGAATCTAATTCCTAGTTTTCTGACACAATTATTGATATTTCTCATTGCCTTATTGTTATATTTTTCAAATGGACATTTGAATTCAGGTGAATTTAAATAGCTGTATTAAGGCCACCTATCAAGGTTCAGACATATATCTGAGAACGCAGAAAAAGGAAGTCCTAGTAGTCAACAACACACGGAAGGGAAGGCCTATCTGTCCTAAACAAGGATTATCAACAGGACATAGCTTGCTCTGCTCATTGTGTTGTGCCTTCTATTCCCTTCTGACTTAAAAAGGGTTTTTTTTAAAATCTATTTTATTTGCCAGTTCTGGAGCTTGTTTTCTGGTCTATGACAGACCTGAAGTAATTGCCTAAACAGTGTAATTGGAGATCATGACAACAAAAGACGAAAATAAAATTAAAAACCAAAAGGCACTAACGCACTGAATACCATGGAAATTATTTATTTTTAGAAACATTTGTTTATTGGGGAGTGCGACTTTAAGGCACTGCAATGGAGAAGATCACCCTGCAGTGAAACTACGTGCAAGCCAGGTGTGAAGTTAGCACCTCACAGGAGAACTCGCTGCAGCTTCTGCCTTGTGCCCTGCGCCCGGGGGATGCTGCATGCCCACCAGAGCCACCCCTGCGGCCACGGCGAAGTAGTTAACAGCATTGATTCGCCTCCTCTTTCAGACTGGTGTCTGGGACTATGCTGAAGATGAGAAAGCTCACTCCGATTCGTAGAAAGGAATTAACATAGCAATTACAAATGCTGCTTTTGGTTCTGCTCTACATTTAAGGCCAGCTGACAAGTACAAGATGCATGAATTAAAAGAGAAGGAACAAATGTTTCCTTGGGATATTGTGCTGTGCATGTTTTCCTAAAAAACTGGAAAACTCAAAAATTGTTTTCCTAAAAACATGCAGGCCTCATCTGCTCAAAGAAATGAACACCTCACTTGTAAAGAAAACATTCATTCTCTACTTAGCACCTCATACTTTCACAGTTGTGCATTATATAAATATTTGGACTAATGTAAATAGTTATAATCACAACATAGTTAAGTAACACATAGGGCATTCCAATGAGTTCACATAAGTAAGCAAAGTTTTGACTATTCTTTTTCTGTTTTGTATTAAACCCCTCAGGCTAGTTGCTTGAAAAGCTGCCATTTCTGAAGTTCACCAGATTTAATAAAAAAATGCATACATGAAAAAGAAAAATTCATTAAAATCCTGGAGAAAAATCTCTCAAACATATGAAGAGAAACACTAAGAAAATAATTTTTACTAACCTACAGACACAACTTCAGAATATATAACATTACATCCCAATATGTAAGGTTTCTGAAGATCTTTCTCAAACTGAAGAAAATATCATACCCTTGACTACTGATTTCATATTTGTCTCCAGCTATGATACTATTTTAGTCAAAAAGAGTGTACCAAAGAAGGTGCCACCCACAACTGATTATAACAAAATTTGAGTGTATTAGATGTCTTTAGAATTTCTTAGAAACTAGAATTTCATCCTTCCTTGTAACAAGAATTTCTCACAACAGAGTTGTAATGCATCTTTTGAAAAGGAAAATATAAAGAGTACAATGATAAGTTTTCTATTTTTAATGGATGAAATCTGGGAAATCTATGGACTGAGAGGTCCTATTTCTAAGATTTAAATAAAGGCACATAACATTTTATAGATATCATTTCAGATTCTCAGCAATAGCGAGGACAAATTGTAACAAGGATATTTTATATCAATTGGCAGAGTTGGATTTGAGAGAATTCTTTTCCAAAGGTCAGCACTGCACATTTACCTATTTAAAACACTGTCTCGATCTGAATTTCTGACTAAGGTGGAGATACTTATTGAAAGTCAGCAGAGATACATTGGACAAAAAAGGCAATGTTATATAACAAAGGAATACCATATTTTGTAAGACAAGGGAAGGAAAAAGTATTATCTATCTAAAAGTGAGGGAAAAAAGATAGCAGGTGAGAGTCTCAAGTAGAAGAGATAAATTTACTTTATCTATTAATATACAGAGTACATTTGGAGCAGCCCACTTATGAGACCACCACACAAATGACACAAAAGTCAAGTGCTATTACTTTGTTGATTTTAATGAAAGCCACATTTGGATAAATATCACTTGCAGAAACACTTAGGGAATACTCAGCTGTCTGCAATGCTTTCTGAGCATTGCCTGCCTCCCCTTTTTGTGCATTCACTGAAGCACTTCATTAAGTAAATGTCTTAAAAAAAATCAGAAAAAGTAATTAACAGGTTCAACTTCATAAGGTAATGATGTTTTTATCTTTTTGTAGCATACCCACATATTTAAATCCAAGATACAAAACCATCACCCCTCCAGTACCCTAAGGAGATTGTGTTGTGATGAGGGTCAGGATACTGACCCCTCACTACACCATCACTTAAGTGGCAAGACACCTTCATGCCACCAGCAGTTACAGCAGGGAAACTGAGGCAGAAAAGGCCAACTGTGTCACGTAAAAGACAATGATTTAATGAGGCCTTCGCTGTTTTCCTGGAGGTCAAGCAACTCTCAGATTATAGGCAGGGTCAAAATAACTATCTTTCAGGTATTTTTCTGGGTTTGAAAAGCACATGTGTACCCATGTTCATGTTGCCCATGAGACCCTCACCCATTTACAAGACCTTCAGCTTTGTGAGTGTCACAATGTCAAATATTAAAATTTGTCATAATGGCAGAACTTTCACAATCAATTTAAGAAAGAAAAGGAAATTCTTCAAGTGCATGACACTGAGCACCCTTTGGGACTTCCTGGGTTGAGACTATTTCAACCTGCACAGGTTTGGTGATTTTTTACATTTTTTTTTTTTCCCCTGTCAAAGACAAGGTCTGGAGATAGGGGCAATATATTTGATTAAATCAGCTAATACCAGAAAAAAGTAGATAAGGCTTTGAACAAGCAAACCTGTTCAAGTCTGCAATAGGAGCAGTAGCTAACTAAAAAATACATACCAGCTGTGAACACATACAGTTCAATTAAAGAAACACATGGTGTCCTGGTTTCAGCTGAGAGGGTTAATTGGACACATGGTCCAAACAATAGAAGTCTGAAAGCTCTCAAACTTTCACAGGGAGTATAACACACCTTCAGTACAGGGGTACTACAAGTATTTTCCATGAGTCTGTTGATTTATTTACACAGTACAAATACATTTACAGCATGACACATAATTGGCTGAGTAAACACAAAATAAGCATATTCCTATCGAAATCTCAATGAATGTATTTTAGTTACATAGTCATCTTGTCTGTATCATGCAATTATCAAGAAAAAACAAGCAGCATGAACACTACTAGTTGGGTTATTTATAGCTTGATTCAGGATCAGCTTTAATTGGATAACACAGATCTGATTACAGTTGCAAGTTAAAGTACACTTCGTCAACCACACACAGTTAAGTCATTTTCAAAACTGCTTTAGTATTCTATCAGTAGATCTTTATCAAATTTCATATATTATTCTAGTAAATGATAACCTGCTGGTAGGGATATGTGACATAGCAGCTTCACAAGTGGAAAAAGTTGGGTCATTTCTGAATTAGGAGATGGATAGTCAGCTGGTTAATAAAAAACCCCAAAAGAATAAAACACCTACACAAAGAAACACATTTATGCAGTCAATCTAAACCCCCACAAGTTTCAGAGATTGTAGGAGAAACAAAATATTAGAAAGTTTCATGAACAAAAGGAAAGGAAAAAAGTATTCTCAGTGGAAGCATGTCTTTAAAGTCCAAAGCTGATTTGAGTTGTTGATTGCTATTTTCACAAAGCAAAATTAAATGAAAATAACCTATTGACCCTCCCTTTTAAATGGGGAAAGAACCATAATTTTCTGGTTAGCCACGCACGATCAGACAGCATGCATGCCTTTGGACTATCAAGCAGCACTTCAAGAGACCTGTTGACCATGGATATACTAGAGCAGCCTCATCTGACCTTCCAAGTATCCACCCATGTTTTCCCATCAGCACTTTCTGAAATCAAGATCCAACAAAGGAGGGATAGTTCCTACAATTCCACAGCACAGGAATTCCAGAATCTCCAGAGTTAAGAGACTAAAAGCACACTTATTTCTACAAGATTTTGAAAGCATAATGCATCATTAGCTAGGTAAAAAGTAATTTCAAAACCAAAGTTTCATCTTTTCCTAGTTTCTGGTCATATCATCTCAAGCATCCTCAAGAGTCGGTTATTTCCTGCACTTTGCTGTAGTGGAAGAACACGTATGCTACATGCTCAGAAGACTAGAGAAAATACAACCCTACAGGGACTGTGGAGTTCTCAGCCCAAGATTTTTCCTGTCACAGCTGACAGCAAAGTTTTACATACCCATCATCCAACTTGTCAAAAAGCTAAGTTTAATCTCTCAGCAGAGTCTCAGGTAGTCTGAAAAAACTTTGACCTTTAAGTCTCTATTTTTAGTAAGGAAGGGTTAGAAATTTAAGAAAAGTCTCTGCCTATATTAGTAAATCAAACATACCCAGGGACATAAATTAAACATGCCAGCTGGCATAAAAAGAGCCTAATAGCATAGGCTCCCTTTGGAAACTCCCTTTGGCTCCAAATCTCACTAAATGCCTGTTGAGAATGGCCCTGCCCATGCTCAGTTCTGAGCTGCGACAGCAAATTTTTGCAAGACAGCGCTAGTTGTTAAGTGCCAAAATCATGCCAGGAAATCATCTGTCAGTTTTCTAGTACAGACAATGAATCACAATTTCCTGTAGTAGACACAGACCAAGTTTATTAACTAACTGGGGGTTAGTGCTGTTGCAGGCAGTGGTTGAATAGCAGTTGACACTGAGGTGGTGTCGTGCAGCAAGAACCCACATGAGCTACAGGTCTGCGTAGTCCAGCAGCATCTGCCTAGAGGTGTGTTCCCTGGTTCTGGAATTCAGTCACCACTCAAGGCTTCTTGTGTTTGAAGTAACCACAAGGCAGACAGTGACAATTAGGACTGCTGCACTTAAATGTTTATTATTAATTATATAGACATTGGCAAGTTTTAGGTTACGTAGTTGTCCTTACTGCCATGTCGATATAACTACGTAAGCCTGTCAAAGCTTGGTACAATACCAATACATCTGAATGAAAGATAAATGTAGTAATAGTGGAGGGAGATATCATACAGTCTTGACTTACTATATAGGCTATACATCCTATACAACACGAGTCCCAGCCCTTACCAGTCCCATTTCATTACTCAGTCAGCCCAACTGCCTCCAAGAATACACGATGTATTAATTTGGCTGTATTTCAGAACAATGCTTCTGTTTCAAGAACATCACATCCCATCACCTGAATGCTCAAAGGGCAGAGCTCAGAGGGCAGCTCAACAAGGTGAATGCCCAGAGTGCTCTGCTAGAGAACAGAATACTAATTGTCTGGGTGGACAATCACACTCTAAATCTATTAAAACTTAAGTCCAAGTTATTCCAAGTCCTACATCCATCCAGCATAGTATATAATCTAATGTCTGAACTCTCGGTGTCTTTTTTCTGCTGCAAGACATTGTTCTGTGTTAACATCACACAGAAGTATGTTGCTTCAAACTACAAAGTGCTGGACTTGTTACCATACTCATTTTCTGTTTTGATCATATCTAGACTGATACAACATCCCTTTTAGATCACCTTGCAAACATTTACATTTGCATTTTCGTTATGTAGCAATTACATCACAGACAATATCTCAAGCATTAACATCCACTGTCTCTATGAATCAGCAAGACTACAGGTAACTATGTTTTGCCTATCGTGGGTCTTTGACCTAACCTCTACCATTTTTTCCAGTGGGGTACAGATCTCACTGGCAGCACATGCCTCAGAGAACAACAAGCAGCATCAAACACCTGCCATTGAAAACTAGTGCCTGCTGTCAAGAGAACTAGAACTACAGATAAAGCACAGCAAGACCTTTTCAGCAGGCAACACCAGATGCATTGGTGTGCTGTTTAAGAGATGTCCCATCAGAAAATCATACCTGTATTCATATGCATAAGAAACTGCAGGTGGTGCAACAAGACTCTGAAAAAAAAAAAAAAGAGAACTTTAGAACAACCATTTTATTCATTCCAGGTGATCTCTTCCCACATTGATTTGCCAGGTCAGCTCTACAGAAATACTCCCCGAGTACTGCTTTATATCATCATCCAAAGGGGGAGGCATACCCTTATTCAGCAGCCATAAACACTGCTCCAGGCCACCTCTGGAGTCTTGCTAATACCAAGGAGAGGAAGAGATCCTCTACAGCCAAGTGAGCATCTTAAGAAAAATTCTACCAACTACAGCCAGACACAGAGGTGGCAGCTAATAGTGCTTCCTGTAGATGAATTCAGTGCCTGCCACCTCCCAGCACCAATAGCAGGACAACTCAAGCATCTGGCCTCCTCATCTTTCTTCTGAAATAGCAGCTACCTACTGGCAGCTTCTCTGGAACAGCTTCAGAAAAGTACATCTCAGCTGGGACCTACTGCCTTATCCTCACTGTGTTTTGAAGTTTGGCCTAGCAAGGGCTTTAAGAGAAAACAAGGGACATTATTAAATGTCTGCATGTTGGTTATAGTGTGAATATCAAGAAGGTTACAGCACAGAGAAAAGCTTTAACTTTACATGAAACAGACATTGCCTTAGAAAGTGTGCCCTGCTGGGGCTTCTTTTCTTAAAAGATGCACAGGGTAGTTAAACCTCCTTACTTCAAGGTAACACTAGGATCAAGAACATATCACCAATATTGCCATGATGGAGTCTTAACTGTCATGAAATATTGCTAGTGAGCTTGTAAAGCAGGAAAATCTTTCCACTTTCACAGAAAATGAGGGAACCTTGAGCTGGATGTGTCCAGTTACAGCAAGAAGCAAGGTTACCAATAATCATATGCAGTGTCATGGTCAATGTTTTTAAAACTTCCAATCGATTCCCAAGGCAACCACATGTTACTGACTATAGACAGAACAACATTCAGCATTTTTCCTTCAGAAGGAAGGAATTTACATGTTTTCAACAATACCTTTAGGATTAAGAGTAGAAAGATTTCTAACGCAAACTAGTTCTGCCTTAAACTAAGTATTTCCCTTCCTTGGGACTTCAAGTAAAGATGGCTTAGCTAAACAGAGAAGTCAACACAGAAATCTTCATCTATCCAGGAACTGTAACTTGTTTTACGAGCATCATTATTTCAACCACTAAAATATTACAGCCTATTACAAGCAGTACAGGCTAATATCGATACAGTGATTCTTCAGTAGAACAAACAAGAAGCAAGAATGTACAGTGACTTATTCAGATTGACCCTGGCTAAGACAATACGGGAATATAACATTGCTTAAGAAACTAAGAAACAGTTTGAATTCCCAAGCGTAAATCTCAGCTTAAGAAATAATGCAGCATTTGATGGCATTGCCCGGTGATGAGGCTGTTAATTTATAATTAGTTTCACAACAACTTGCAGCAATATGTCAACAAGGCTAGAAGGAGGGGGTTGTGATTACTAGGGTGTTTTTTGTTTTTTTTTCCCCCCTCCTCCTGTTTTTGACTAAAATGGGTGTATTTTGTCAACATGATTTATACATCTAAAATAGTAGCTACAATGTGCACTTTAATCTCATGACAACAGATGACCACTAATAATCACTACTAAAGAAAACACAACTCAAAGTTAAGCCTTACAAAATTTTAAAACATTAGAACTCATCTGTGATGCATTTAACTTCAAAATTTCCTTTATGTACAACCTAACTATTTAAAAAGGTTAGCAGGACTGCATATCAGAGCCAAGAAGCATATTCCACATCTCCACCATCAAGAAAGATGCAAAGCCAAGTGGGTGGTTTTGGTTTACTGTTAACAGAAAAGCAGCACATGATTATGAGCTGTCCATGCTTGCATATATATAGTCATAACAGTTAGCAGAAACAGTTCAGCTTCCCCCAGATAGTATATATTTCAATGTGGGAAGTTCCCCCCAAAAAAATAACTGCTATTTTTAATCCTCTATTTTCCAGTAAAATTAAGTTGAACATATACACAGCTACATAATTGAGAAAGCAGAACACAGGGATGAGTGATTTTCTTGGGTTTTTTTTTTAAAATGAAAACAAATATTAGAACCAATTTTGTAATAGACCTATCATACTTTACTTTTCTACATGATATAGACAAAAAACACATTACACATGATTGTATATGGACCTCTGTCCTTCAACTACTGGAAAACATGTTCCTGTCACCTGAAGAAATATTACTCCATAACTGTTTCATGATTCAAACAGAAAGCTTAAATAGTTGTGAAAGTGAGCTTGTACCCTTGTAAAACTAGAAAAAAATTTCAACTTTCAACAGACCTGTAAGAAGCAGCTCAGGCGTTACGAGCAAGTCACTGCACATTTAGATGCTGCAAAATATAACGTTACTGTTAACAACATGAACTTTCTGGCCGGACTTGCAGAGGACAAAGACATCCACAACACCAAAAAAGTAAAAATTGAGAAAGAAACAGAGGAATCATGTGCCATAAGAGAACAGAATACTTGAGCTTGAAAATATCACAATCTTCACATCAGATTTAGCGAACTCCCCAGAGGGCAGCAATGGAAATAATGATCCTTTCTGTCATGTCACTTGTACAAACACTAATTCATCCAAACCCTGCATGAAAAGGCATAATAAATAGCCAAGTAAAATTTGAAGTTTAAAACAATGATGACTATTCTGTTCTATCAGGAATGTGTGAAATTAACAACAAACGTAAAAATCTTCTGCCCATCAAACCACAGAAGGGGCAAAAAAAAGAAAAAAATTAGTGGGTGAAAATAGTAGTTACCAATGTAATGTTGTAGGGAGACATAAAGGTATTTTAGGATTAAAGGGGCAGGGGACAAAGCCAAGAACAGACATTTTTGATGTTCAGAAAGGAAAGGCATACACCAAAAAACTTCTTGAAGCAAAACAAAAGAAATGAGGCTGATTACGTGTGTAAATGTACCTTTTTCAGCACCCTTTATATACAAGAAAGTATACATTTGTCTTTCCATCTAACAGGGAAGAAAACAAAAAAGCTGTGATTTTATACTGAGGAAAACCTTACAATAGAGCACAGCACCACACTAAGTGACCAGTCTTAGGGAGTATGGTGATTGTATTTAAAAGTTGTCATTTAACAGTAGTTACTAAATTTGACCAGAAAGGAAGATGATGTGGGAAACTACCTTTAATTTGGCTGTGAATTTCAGTTTGATAAAAGGAAGTAAGAAAAACAATTTGAGGTCAGATCCATACCAGTCAAGGGAACAGGTGAGAATTTCCATTCCTTAATCACGCACATACTTGAAAGTAACGAAAGCATGAATACATACAATTTTCAAGCTTCTAGCCTTCTTGAGTTCAGATGAGTGTTTTTTAAGCCCTCCTTAAACACTTGCTATTTCAAGATAAAATAGTTATTTTAGAAGAAAAGAACATTCAACAGTTTGTCAAAAGGAATAAATGCAACTTGGAAGTGCTGGTTTATTGTGAAGGCAAGTTGTTTTAACAACCTTCAGCAGGAGAAAGTGACAGTGCTCAAATTAAGTATCAGCTGCGATGGTTCATCTGAGAGGAAGGAATGGACACTGGAACCTCCTACTCAATGCACCTTCCAGAATGTGTTCCTCTGTGGTACACAGTGATGTTACTGAGAGATTTAATCACTGCTAGCACAGCTGTTGTGCACCCAAGAGTCCACTGCAGTGCATGGCGCGCATCTCCCTTTAGCCTGCTGACACAGGGCTTGCCTAAAAATAAACTCTTGTAGTCTGGATGGTTCAAGCACATTGCCTTTGAACTCAAGTTTTAGTGACCCAGATGCCCTTACAAGAAAATGACAAATTGCTAGTGACATACCCCTGATAATACCCCTGAAATTCACATTTTAGCAGCAACTTTTTTTGTATTTTTCCACATACAACTTAACTAGCAAAGGGAAAAAATCATAATTTAGTATATATAGAAAATGAGGAAATTAAGTATTGGGTTTTTTTTATTTCTATCATTTCAGTTTTCAAGCTTTTTAGAGCATGCAAAAGATCCAAGTGCCCAAAATTTAAAAGAATATAGAAGATAAAGCCTATGTACAGTTAACAATGATGGAGTGTTCAGATCAGCAAGTCAAAAAAAAAGAAAAACAACAAGAAAGGGTCACTTAAGAACATAGGCTGTTCCCTGCTGGACTTTTTGGTTGTTCCTTTGTTCAAATAACATGTTACCATTAAGTGTTTTTCAAATGTTTCTTTCATTGAAAGTCTTTTTCCTTAGTTGATATCTATTATCCTGTACCACACACTCATTCAATTCTTAATCTGATGAGCAGGATTAATTACAGCACATAACATACTCACCTGTTGGAGATACAAAGTTGCTCTTCAATTTGGTTATCTTCTACTCTCTCTGGCCTTTTATTTCTTTCCCCTGCAGAAAGTCTGTCTGTCTTATTAAGAGAGGCCAGTAGAAACGTGCTTGCAATTTCAGTAGGAAGCCATTCTAGATTTTCTCATCCCTAGCCGATCTAGCCAGAGAAACGTGACTGATGTTTTACCCTTTGCTGCACTGATGTATGTACAAACTGCAGAAACCAAGTTAGCCTTTGTCTAAGTTTATGAAAAATATTTACATCTAGATAGAAGATGTTTCTGACAGCACAACAGCAGACAGGTCCTATCATTAACTACACACATTCAACTCCTTCCCCTAGTAAAAACACTTACTGGTGTCACAAAATTAAATCTCCCAGCAGATGTCTTGTGGGTAGCGACATCAGACTGAGTACAAACATAGTTGAAACCAATAACATTTTGTTCTGTATCACAGCTGATAAAAGCCAATAATGAGTTGAGATTCTTTTGTTACTTTATTCCATTTCTAAGCCCTATGGTACTGCCACGCCTGCCCGCTGAAGTGATTCAACACTCTCTGTGTTGAAATTGAAGAAAAACACCACTAAGATAGAAAATGCATTTGGTAGGTCTGGGTCTGAAAAGATTTTACAGCAGTTGTTGTTTCAATAGAAAATTACTGGCAGCTTGAAAGGGGAAGACAGATCTCATACAACTCTACCAAAGCCATGGTCACTTTGCTTTCTATTGGGATTCCAGAATATTTCCTATTTATATTTTTAGACTACTCTCTTCTGCGCTTTTTTATTTCTACCTAGAAAGAAAAAAGAAATAATACCCAGATTCCCTACTAGCTTTTAATCAAAAATTGAAGAGCTATCTTACCATCAAGAAAAAAAAAAAAGACACATTTTTTTCCACAACCCAGAGCTCTCACTTGTCTCAACTAGCACATACATCATCCTGTCATTAGATTTGCATCTAGAAGAGAACATCCATTTCTGCTGAGAAGAAAAAGTTGACAGCATATTAAAGTCAGTAACCCATTTGTTTCATAAACTGTGTGGTGAAAATGGAGTTAGAATTTGGCACAGATTTTATATACTGTATAGACTATTTTTCATAATTATTTCTTCTGCTCCCTTTCACACCTGGAGCAAGTAGCAGGAAATAAAAACTGTAGGAATTTCATGCTTTTGTCATGCCTCTAGCTGCTCTCTTTCCAACTCGAAAGATGCATGACTGTTTTAAAAGACTACTCTTTGAAGGCCCTTTGCTTCATTTATGTTCAACAACATAGGGCCAGTCCTGGATTTTCCATCCTGACAGAGCAGAGCTCTGGGAGACAATCACCCTGCCGGGGTGCCGGTGCCAACACCCACCTGTATCCGCACCACCACATCCTCCAGCCCAGCTCACCCGTCCTTCGCTTGCAGTGCCACCCTACAGCCTTTTCTTGGAGCTCATCTCTGTCTTCAAAAATGCAACCAATCTCATGCTATCACAGTTGTGGCTATCATTGCCTCCCCATTCCCAGATGTTATGACACTTGATGTAAGGTGCTTCTGTATAGACATGGCAGCATTTGCACTGAATATTGCCTATGCAGCTATTGATTTTTTTGGTATCCTTTGTGGTTTGAAGAAAACCTGAGGATTTTGCTAAGTATCTTCATAATAAACTTGTTGCAAGTTCTTTCTTAAGGCTTCAAGATTAGGGGCCAAACTTCTGTTCTAACTCTGGCAACCTAGCATACACTTATACCACCCAGTTTGAAACCCTCTAACAGTTTAAAGGTTTTCAGGTAGCCTGAGAAAAAATGAGAAGCTTGTTCAATTCCTTCCAGGGTTGAACACGAGGAAAAAACAATGAGAAAGTTTCTTCATAGGGACATATTAATTACTACACTGGTTATAATATTTCATACCAAAACTGTATTATTCCAGGTAGTTCAAAGATGTCTTGTGTAAATTCATATTGGACAGACAAAAGATGTACACCCTATAAACCACAGAAGAATAAGCATATAGATGCAGAAATCCAGAGTCCTGTCCTAGCCTTTGGATTTGCTCTGAATAATAGTCCAAAAATCTTTCATTGTCATGTTTCCATACCATAAGAACTAACAATATATTTGAACCAGAAATATAGATTTTCCTACCTCAAGAAAAATAAATAATTACCAGCCTCTAACACACATAACTAGAACCTTCTTCCTAAAGAAAAACTAAAATTTCCACCTCATATCTTTAGAAAAAAAACATGCTGCAATTTTGACACTATTTATCCTTTCTGTTTTATATACAATAGACAATGAGTATTGGCATTCCTGGTGAGGATGCCATTAGCTGTGTAGT
This sequence comes from Balearica regulorum gibbericeps, assembly GCF_011004875.1. NCBI lineage: Eukaryota > Metazoa > Chordata > Aves > Gruiformes > Gruidae > Balearica > Balearica regulorum. The sequence continues at coordinate 97,238,327 of NC_046184.1, forward strand.
TCATTGTCCATTTACTGGTTGATACCTTTTCTTATAAGGCAGGCACTAGCTAATAGCTTCTGCCTTTATGTAATTACTAGCTAAACAGGAAAATATTCTCAAGTGCTCCAACCACATTTCCAAAGATCATTTAGGCTCTTTTCAAGTTAAGCAGTTGTACAAAAAAGTCACTAAAATTACATTTTGGTACTTATGAATATTTAGCAGTCAGTTTAAAAACAAGTTATTTGGCTTAATTATTTTGGCTTGCAGTATGTTCTTAGATTAAGATTTAGCTTTGCTCTTCTACATACACAAGAGAGAGTCTATTTTTGGCTAAAGAGAGTAAAACCATGTTAATTTTCACAGTAATTGACTACATATATCAAACCATTTCTGACAGCTCTCAAGAACTTTTCACTCAATTTGAAGCCTGTGCCTTCACTTTTAAGCCCAGCTTCCCCAGCTGCACCTGCTTGTGCAGTTCTGCTCTGTCATTCTGCCTCTCCCAGTATTCATCCCACCTTGTCTTCATTAGCTGGCCACAACCCAGCACATTAGCCAGTGGGTAATGGTCTTAGAAGATAGGCAAAGATCTTCCAGCAACTTGCATCATCAGTCAAGAGATGGGAGACAGCTCACCAAAAATCCCGTCCTTTAATGGTGAAGCTTCACTTGCATACCACTACATAACGCCTACTTGAGTAATCAAGTGAGTGTACTTCATGTAGGTGCAGATAAGTCTAAGCAACTTGAATTTCAGCTAACTACTTTAATAGACACTACTAAACAAGTTTGGAGATGCGGTTCAGTTTTATCTGTCTTTAGCATATTGTGCCAGTGGACAGAAGCTCGGTGTCACTCAGCACATAAACAGCCCACCACATAAGAGTGCTTCACCCTTAGTTACTGAGTGCAGTTTGACTAAGAGGGCTAAAAGCAGTCACCGGGTAGCTACCAAATTCATACTTTACAGACAGAAACCACTAACATAACTTTTGCCTGGAGTTTATTAAACACCTTAAGACTGCAGAGTTATTAAAAGAGGCAGTCACATATTCAACCTAAATATTTCTGCTCATTTCAGAATGAGTTTCCATTGTATCCTCGCCTCTACACCAGAACTATTTTGTGGATGCACAATAAGTCTGGATTAGGGTCCTGATCCTGCTTGATCAGTTGTATCATGGATGAATTCACCAGGTGTTTTCACAAATGCTTGTGAAGTTAAAGAGTCATGTAGAAGCAGAAACAAGAAACTAGGCAAGGGCAAGAAGCGTGACAAGGCAGTTGCAAAGCATTATGTACTATTTTAAGATGTACTCCAAGTACTTACTCTTTGTAAGTGATCCAGTGTTCAATCTATCACAAAATACAGTAGAGCATCTCACAAAATTAAAGAGCTGCACTCCAGGCTCTAAGCAAGAAACTGGAAGAGTCTAAAACTTTGACACTGGCCTTGTAAGAGCCACGCAATGGAAATCTGAAGACTTGCACTCAAATAAGAGTGCAATCTCCTTCTAAGCTCACATGTTAAAAAGTGTGTTTATACTATGAAACTGGGTAATTCCATTATGGATGTTCGCCAATTTCTACAAACGTCTGAAGTCCAAGTGCAACAGGACTAGAAATTTAAGAGGTTGACTGTTGGTGGGCAGGGGTAGGGTTGAGGTTCAGTATTCTTACATCCTCTGAAACAGCAAGAGCACTCAATCTTGCCAACTGACAGTAGAGAGACAGGAAGGAAAAATAACATAACTAGATTGTTTTTTTCTTAAATACACCAACAGTACTGAACACTCTGTAGATCAATATCAAGCTGCGCCTTGACCAAACTACAACAAATCACACAGCAAAGTTAAGTCTGGAACCATTACATTTTACCTTTAAAGAAAAAAATCCTGAAAAAATACTGCTTCTCTAAAGGCATTATATTTTGACTTTGGGTTTAGAGTAATCCTTTTAATGACGTCAGAGTGCAGGAAGAGATGGCTAGGCCACAGCACATTTTGCTTGCCTGTTTCACCTGTAATAAGCGTAATAGAGATGCCTGGTTAAGTTGTGAAGCTGAGTACCATTCTGAATTAACCTTCACCAACAAGTTGATGAACGTACTGTGAGTAGTAAAACCCAGGATCCTGTTCTGACTAATACAACTGAGTCTTTCAATGTTTAGGTAATAGTCTTCTCTATAAAACCCCAATTTTCAAGGCAGAAATGAGAAACACGGTAGGGCATAAATGAAAGCCAATCTTTTCAGAGATTTTATTTATACCACTTCACAGAGCAGCAGCTATAATGCTCTGCTGTTCTGCAGTGTGGTTTACTTCCCACCATGGCATGTCCATGTAGATCCTCATGGTCTGCAGAAACACAGTTGTTGGTAGTCTGTCACAATAAACAAGTTCAAGTCCTTTGCTCTCCAGAACAGACAGTTCTGTCCCTGAAATTTCAGGTTCACAGAGCAGAAGGTAGCCGAGCATAAATATGAGGACATGTTGGAGCAAGGAGCCACCCTTGCACAGTCTTGGTACAGCGAAGGTAGCAATAGGATAAATCAATTTGAGGCTACAAACAAAAGATCCCATTTACTTGTGTTGTTATTATCCATTAATAATTGTCAAAATAAAGGAATGTATTGTAGAAGCCAGAAATTCAAATGAACACACTCAGTACTGACAAAAAGGTACTGTATTATGGAAAGCCCTTCTCTAAGCTTCTTATTGGGCATGTCAACTTACCTTCTAACAGCTTTCCATTAAGATTCGAATCTCTACCTGCTGCTATTATCTTCAGCCTTCTTTTGAAGAATGTTATCATGCCATAATGTATATATAATTTAGATCAAATTATGTTTGACCTAAAAAAATTAAACTTGTTCATCAGAAATCTTTACTGAACCAGGGCTAACATTAGTCACCAGTCAAAAAGCTCATATTGGTTTAATTTTTTCTTTTGCAAGCTACTTTGGTTATTCAGCTGAAGTTGAGTTCAGTATTTTCAGTGAGAAACCAAGCTGAGTTTAGTAACAAAAAATTGCCATCAGAAAACATCTATCAAGAATTGAAGCATATGAGATTAAGATTAACCAATGTCCATGTCATTGCTTTAAATTTTATGTTCTAGCAAGCTTAAAGAAACAGAGCAAAATTTGAGAAACTTTACGGAATGAGCATTTTAGGCCTGACTTAGTATAATTGTGAGTTTGGTGTGGTAATTTCTTTTTTCTTCTTCAAATCCCTCCTCTCCACATCTCCTGGGGAGTGTTCAGTAGCGACCAACTTTTTCACCTTATAATGCTTTTAAGGCTGCAAGGGGGATACAAACTCTAATTTGCATGATTACAGGTCCTAGAGAGGGACTTCATCACACATTTTAAGAACTTAACTGAGTTTAAAACACAGGCTTGATTGACCAAGTCATAGTACACTTTCCTTTTAAAAAGAAATGGGGGAGAAAAAAAAAAGAATTCTTTTTCATACACTGAATCTTATCTACCATCATTATGCAGAAAAGCAGTTGTTCAGATTCCATCCAACTGACCAAGACGTAACCATTTACGGTCCATTTTAAATATCCCATTTCATCTAGCATTAAAATTGTTCACTGTGTCTCACATTGGATCTTTTGACTGAGGGCCATTCAGTACTCTGCTTGCCATGAGATGTACAGCTTTCTTACCTATGCAGAAAGTTAAACTGATTTTAAGTCAGCCTCATAGACATGTGCAGTGTTAGGCTAGTATCAAAGTTGAAGTTACACTAGATTTATTATTGTTATGGACTTTGTCCACACCCAAACAGCAACTGTTGCCTGGTTAAATACTCAGGGAAACAAAAGCTGAAAATTTAAATTGTCTGCATACCTAGATTTCATAGGTTTGTTTTATCACTTCTTTCGTGTAATTTTAATGGTTAGTTCCCAGTTGCAGACTAAGAATCAGTCTTTTACATCAGTTTTAGTCTTAATTACAGAAGTAAAAATAAACTGAATCCAACTTGAGTATTCAAGTTTCTACGGAAAATGCAAGCCAGTGTGTGTGTAACTTTTGCAAAATGTATACACATAACAGACTGCCATAGATCAGCAATGTTGCAGACAAGATATTGTATGAGAGACCATAAGCAGACTTATAGGTTTAATTCTAATTTTACCTTGTATCAGTAACTTTTTTCATGTGCACTCCTCAAGGTACCATATTTTTTTTATTCATGCCATACCTCAAAGCAGCAGGACAATATGAAACTCTGATCAAACATGCCAGTTTCCAGCACTACTTGCTCTCTGAAGTTATTTAAATATAGTAGCATGAAGTATCATTAGTCATAATAGAATTTTGCTTTACCTAAACAACTTTAAACAAGCATTTAGCAGACTCATTTAAAATTCTACACAATTTATTGCATAACAGTACTAATTGCAATACTTTAGGCACTTTCATTTGAATAACTTAACATCCTTTGCAGTTCTCTGAACCATAACAGTGTCAAAAGCCTTGAACACTTGACTGGAAAGAAGTTTAACACACTTGTACAGGTGAGCAGCAGCCAGAGTAAATTTTTCTCATCCAAATGATGACTATAGAATAAATGAGATGCATACCAGGTACGAGCTGGGTCAAGCAATCTAACCATATATTGTTACTCAGATTCCTATATTCTAAAAGCCATAACATTGCAAAACTCTGAGTTTGACCTCTTTGTTACAACAAGCCAAGTGACTTCAATATTTCTGCCTGAAGTCTAATAGTCAACCCTGCTGCTCAGAGAGATGTTCTAAGTAAACAATTTTTCAAAGGTCAAAATGAGGTTAAAGCAAGCATATCCATGGCTAAGACATTTCAATGGTTAGCTACTTTTACCGTTAAATACATTTGTCTTTTTAGACTCAATTTGTCTATGTTCACCTTTAAACTGCAGAATCTTATCACTTTCTGCTATATTAAAAAAGCAGCCCACTGTCAGAAGACTCTTCCCCTCAAAAATATTTAGATTAGAACAGGGTCACCTTTTAATCCTTTCAAATAATAGATCTTAGGCTCAGTAAAAGGCATGCCATGCTTTTATTCTTTTTTTTTTTTTTTTTTGATGCCCTACAGTTCTTTTTTCTTCCCCAGGCTCCTGATGTTGTCATACCTGTACAACTAACACAATCGAGTGTTTCATATTCCCAAGATTATAAAACTAAGAGTTGCCCTTTCCTTTCAGTAGCAGCACAAACCAGGGAGCTAGTCCTTTCAGAAGTCTCACACAACTGGTATGGATTTGGGTTATGCACTTCCAATTAGTGTCTGGTTTTTAATTAAAAGAGGAGCTGCTGTAAGAAACCAAAACCATGTTCACATGGATGCCATGCAACTTCTCTGGATAGGTCCCACCAACAGGTCTGCACCATTATTTATTTATTGCTCTCCCAGCTTTCCCCAACATTTACAAGTTTTTCTAACATGAAATAATCCAAGAGCAAATATGTTCAGCAAAAGCATTCAAGAGCCCATGTTTGGAGGATCTACTATAAAACCACATACTGGGTGAGTTCATCCTTAAAAATCATTTATGCATTCCATTACACAAACACTTTTAATTACTTAGCTTGGACTGTTTCAATAACACTTTCTACCTTTTATTAATAAAAGTCAGATGAGCTAAGTCTTATCTAATGAATATTTACAACTTACAACTAATAAAAATTATCTAATTGACAAAACTTACTTTCCATGAAGTGTGATGACTAGAATCATTCTATTTCTTGAACAAGTTATTTACAGATTTTTCCCATATCACTTTCTAGCCCATGCCTTCTTAACATTTTAAGAAATGAAACACAACTTCTCTCCAGTTCACAGAAATTTCCCCTAGAATCAAAAAGTAGACTAAATGCACACTTCTAAGAGGCCCTTGCCCAGTTTCTTGGTGCATGTAAATCTGGCTCAGACTAACTTGAGTAGTAACTATTCTAACATCCCTACAGCTTATTACTGAGGAACAATACCTTGCAATTAAAAATTATAAAAATAAAAAAAAAATATCACACCACTCATCTCTGTAATCCTTCACCTGACCAACAGGTGACAACTTCTCTTAAAGTTGATGTGGGACTGGAAATTTTAGGCAACATCACTGTTTCTTGAGGCTTGACAAGCAATACAGGCACTTTAAGTACCCTGTTTATATGAATAGTTATGTTTTTCTTCACACATCAGTTGAACTGGCCAGTGAGGAATAGTTAGGGTACCATCTCTCTTCCAGCTGTTGGGCAAAACTCAATATTTTCACCCCAAACACACTATTGAGTCTTTCCTTGGCCCATCACCAGATGTTGCAGTGTTTTCAAGGCTTCTTACACCATGACTTAATGGACACTGCATGTGAAACTTGCAGGGACTTAATTTCGACAAGGACTCATACAACAAATTTAATGGTTTCATTTTTAGAAAGCTTTATGCAATTGTTGTGTCAGGTAACGGACATCTTAGGTTGTTTTCTACTAGCACTTATTGTTATGTTGAATCCAACACTATATGGTAACTTCCTCATTCTGACACATGGAAGGTTCAGAAAGCTTGAAAATCCCTATTAAGCAATAAAGAAAATGAGTCACAGTGAATCAGCTCAGTGATGAGGAACATACAACCACCAGAACAAGCTTGAAATAGACAAATAAAAGAATATTAATTGAATACTAAATGTAAAAGTATTACTTACATGCTATATCTAAAAAATATCAAAGAAATAGAACAAAGCAGCCATTTTCAGAAGTATATGAGATATTTTACCTTGGTAAAAGTGATGTGGCAGAAAACAAAAGATCCTGCTGCAGCTCATTACAGGATATTTCTTAGATGGCTGAAGATCATACAGTTGAACTTTTTCAGCTTTTGAAGACACTGAAATTAAGTTATATTATTTGGAATACTATATTGACAGCACTAAATACAGGGTACATAAATTAACAGGCAGTGTTTAAGGAAAGAAAAAAGCTCTTTCGAAAGGAGAAAAGCCTCTGCTTCTTTCATGACTTTTTAAAAATTGATCAAAAAGTTTACTAAGTCTGTTTTATAATATTTCAAAAACACTAATCATATTGCTCTATCCCCCCAAAAAGTTTTAAAATATCATCTTTTTTAATACTGAAATAAAGATGCTTGATATAATGTAGAGATATATAAATAACCATTATCCAGTAAAGACTTTCATCATTATCCCTACTTAGTATCGAGACAATCCTGAGGGGATAGGACCACTTTGCTCTAGATATGTTTCTAGTACATTGAGTAAAGATTTTTTTTAATCCAACTACTTACACAGCTTAAAAAAAACAATTACATGACATTAAGTACTACCCCTGTAGTACAGGTAGGAATTGAGGCAAGGCAAGATTTCTTAATTCAGACCAAGCCTTTGAATAGGCCTGCCATTCAAATTCAGATTTTCCTTGGACATATCAAACCCAATATATTTAATATCTTCCCCTGTGATTTTTTTTGGTCTCCAAAACAGTCCAACAGCACACACTCAGAAGTGAAGGATGTTTATACATCAAAACTACATCTGCATGGTTTCTAGTGCAATTGAGAGCAAGCTTAGGTTTTCTGAAGAACTTGTAGTTATCAGGGGACTATTTCAGAGAAGAATGACAGACTGAACTGAACTCTAACCACTTGAAGTTGAAAAAGGTCCTGGATGAAATTCTTTATTGAAATGACAATTCTCAAGATAGCCAGTGTCGTCGTTCCCCTCGTGTCTCCGGCTAGCTTCTTACCCTAACGTCATCTTGTTTCCTAGAAACTGTACCACATATGGATGGGAAACGTTAAGAGCCAGACTTCTTCTGGATCTCATAGGCAAACCCCCATCACAGACATGTCTTCATTGTTACTGTAAATTCCTCCCTGGCCTCACTGTTCCCAAGTTGCTGAGGCATAGCTACTGAAAATGTCTTCCTAGTCTTTCAACATCACTCAACCTCCCAAACCTTACAGTGCTTTTTAATAAGTTCTTTCCTTGGTAGTTCCATCTTTTTGCCATCACAACAGTGGCACAAACATCTTTTCCTGCTGCGTTAAAGTCACATCAAGAAAGGTTGGTTGTTTTTATTTCAAGTGCATGTGAACCCCAAATTTGTGAGCCATTTTGTCTGTAAGCAAGTCCTGCAAGATGTTACAAGAGAGTAAGTTATGCCTTGCTGATCACCAAGCAGATAACTATTTGTTAAGTAGAAAATTGTTTTCCAAGTTTTTTTTCATGCTGTTATACTCATCATCTATACTCATCAGTTATTTTGTTTACCTCTGACTCAGAGCTTTTGCTCTGCTCTTGCTTTTCAGCCCTTCTTTGACAAGACACTTCAGCTTGATATTGTATTTTATTCAGCTACAATTTACAGGATTTAAGCTGCTGAAATCTCATTCCAATTGCTCTGGCTGAAGAGATGCATTACTCATAGTTCTTGAGAACAATATACAAACAAACCAGTCAGACCTTGAAATGAAAACTTATATAACTTAATCTTCTAGCTCCCTGCCTGTACATGTGGCTCAAATGTCCTATCAACATGCAAGACGTTTAGGTGAATACTATTTGTGATTATATTCTTTAGCATTAGATGCTTTCTCAAACTTAGGAAAGACTGACAACACTCCTGAACCAAAAAAAGCAGCCTCCTGACTTCTGACTACAAAGCAACGCTGTATTTCAAGTCTTTATGTTATGTTACTGCAGACACTCATTACTGGCACAATAGCCCAGGCATTAAGCTCTGAACCCAACTGTGCACAGACTTTACCATATCATTTACTTACCTAACTGCATGGATCTCAATGCTTACTGCATTTAAAATCTTAAATCATTGTTCCAGCCTCAATATGCACTAAAAGTTAAAAAAAAAAAAAAAAGAGCACAGAATGCTGAGATCTCCTCTTCTGTGAAGAAGTGGTATATGCCTCTTCTGTGAAGAAGTGGTATATGCCTAGCTAGAATCTGATAAGAAAATCAACAAAGAGGTGCTGTTAGATCAATTAGTCTTCAGCATGAGGTACGGTAAGGGCTAATGTCATCCAAAACTGAAAAAAGCTTTTATATAAGTCTTAAGGATCAAATAAAACAAGCAATAAAACAAGCTCAAGTTATTTTTCAGTATAATTTTTCCTGAGGTCCTCCAGTTCATTGACATTTTCAGCCTGCCTAATATCAACACACATCCTTTTAAAATTAAGTAACTAAGAAATATATAAAAGAGAAAGTAACTGGAAAGGTACTAAGTTCTAGTAAAAATACGGAAAGCAGTAAATGCAGTGAAATATCCTGGATTCAAGCATTATCTCATCCATCTGCTTACCTAAGAACACTACATGCTCCTCAGTTAAAGCATATAGTAACACTGAAGCATCCTCAGATGTCCAAAGATTTCTGTATCAGCTCCTACAATTAAAACCGTCGTATCAAAAAAAAAATCAACCTGTCTTGAATGGCATCCACTTAAAGTTTATAAAAGGTTCAACCTAACAGATTTATCCTAGCAAGCCTGAACATAGGCAGCCATCTATACACAGCATCATGTTTTCTAAAAATGTTTCAAGTAAAGGCTAGTCTAGAAAGATGGTTTCAAAAGCACTGCAAGTTGTTATTTTCATGCTTTGAAACCTGAAGTGAGTTTCCACACAGCTATGTTAATTTTTTTCAGCCAAACAAGTTTCAGGGAAATTTGAGATTCCCTTATTTGCTATACAAACCTTTCTCCTTTTCATGTTAAAGTGCCCACATCACCATAGAAATCCACCTGGATTGAAAATATACAGCATGTTGATTTTAAGAGGCTACTTGAAGATATTTAAATAATGCTGTATCTCTGGTCATTAGTAACAGATTAGGCTGTGAACTATTACATCAAAAAGACAGTTCTGAGATAAACAGCAACTACTCTCCAACAGCTGAAGGAATACATACAAAAGTTAGGCAAAGAGCATACCAAACCCGCAACAATAGAAAAGGAATAACCAACAGTTTAGAAGATTGAACTGGCAAACAGAATTTCTTAGTGGAAGTGTAAAACTGATGGTGAATATTATGTTTCAATTGCCATGCAATACAGTGTCCCAAAGCTTGAATTAAGATGTGACTATAGCAACCATTGTTGCTATAAGTGCAAGCTAGCACTTACATTATCCTTCTTTTTTTCCTGCAGTATGATACAATGGTCTTGAAAAGGGCTTTTCCTGAAACTGGAAATATTTATGATATTAGGATATTGGAAAGCATTACATGTTATATGAATGCTTCAAAGTAGCAGTTATAAACTTAGGTTGAATCAAAGGTTGGGGTAGTTCTGTCCTGTTCCTCACCAAAGTATCCATACATTCTTTGTTCCTTTTCCAGAACACTTACCAATAATTTGAACTATAGGCTTGTGTTTGCTGAAACCAGCTGCCTTTCATATTATACCAGCCCCTTCAAAAAGGGAATAGTTTTAATTTCTCAAAAAGATGGATGTGGTCAGGAACAAAATTGTTTTAGGTCACATCTAGGGCTCAAATTTAGTGATATAGATTAATTCAAGATGGATCTTTATACAAGACAGAAATAGCATGGACTACAGGCTCTTGCCCTTATTTCTTTTCTGCTCAGGAGAGACCAGGAGATGAGCTGCATCTTGAAGCATCATTACATCAAGCATGAGAGTATTTGTGCAAGTCTTTCAGCTATCATTACCTTTCGACAACACTCAGAATAACCCCACGGAGAACTGCTCATACTACAGGCAGAGGAGGGCTGGTCACTACCTTGAGCTAACACCTATTGTCACCATGCTTAGGTGAAGGTGGCATGCACCCTATTCCCTCCTTCCCTCCAGTAATTAAGTCTCAACACAACACAGAACATGCTGACAAATCCAGAAGTCTAAAGCAGGAGTGGGTCAGTAAACTTGAAATGCCCTTGAAAGGGCTTCGTGGTCTGCAGTAGCAGTATCTGCCTGACAGAGAAAGGAGATGACAGGAAGGTAGCTTTGTCAGGGCATCAGGCAAAAAGCCTTGAATCACAGCTATCTCTTTTGTCACTTAAAATGTTGTCTTGTGGGTAAATGAAGTTTTATATTTTCCCAAGCCAGATCTCATGTACTCCCACTTGATGCCCATCATTTCAAGAATAAAATTAGGATAAATAACTAAATTTAAATAAATTCTGAGCAGACAGCAACTTCTTATTGACATACCTGGTTCCAGGAAGCCAAAACCATAATATAACATGAGATTTAAAATTAAGTGCTGTTGGTCTGATTCTGTCCTTAGAAAGACAGGTGTTAATCAAGATAATTCCAATGAATAATGAGGTTATTTGTACTTCATGGTTTAAGTCCATCTGTGGTCTATTTTAAGACTAGCTGTACACTTATCAGTGTGTTTCATTCTCAATTTGTCCTTTAGTGTTGCTTTTATTGATTTCTTTCTATTGAATTTTGTGTGGAATTTACAAGAAGGAAGTTAACTAAAAAGTCCTCTCAAAAACTAGAATTCCATGGACTTATGATCTTTGTGCAAAAATACTTAAACTCAGATTACAATACCTGCCAGACTGTCAAAAAAGGAAATACCTGATAAAGCTTTATTTTTTTTTATAACTGTAAAAGATTGTATTCCCATGATATAGGAACCTGCATACTCAATTACCTCTCTGAAATGCCTGTAACACCAACACACTCAGCACTGGGAATAAACAGGAAGAACTTGAGATCTGTGTGCAGTCGCAGGGCCACAATCTCATTGCAGTTATAGAGACGTAGTGGGATAGGTCCCATAACTGGAATGCCGTCACGATGGCTACACACTTGTTAGAAAAGACAGGCCAGCAAGGCAAGGTGGTGGAGTTGCTCTTTAGGTGAGAGAGCAACTGGAACATATCAAGCTCTGCCTAGGGACTGATGAAGAATAAAGGGGCAAGCTAATAAGGGTGGCACTATCATGGGTGTTTACTACAGGCCAGCTGATCAGGAAGAGGAAGTCAATGAGAACTTCTACAGACAACTGGAAGTAGCCTCATGATGACAGGCCCCAGTTCTCATGGGGGACTTCAGCCACCCTGATATTTGCTGGAAAGGGAACACAACTAGGCACACAGTCCAAGAGGTTCCTACAGAGCACTGATGATAACTTTCTGATACAAGCAGGGAAAGAGCTTGTGAGGAGAGGTGTGCGGATGGACCTTGTATTAACTAACAAAGGAGGACTGGTTGGGGATGTGAAGATTTGGGGCAGCCTTGGCTGTAGTGACCATGAGATGGTCACTAGAGTGCAGGATCTTGCATTGAAGAAGCAGAGCAATGAGTAGGATTACAACCCCGGGCTTCAGTAGAGCTAACTTTGGCCTCTTCCAAGACCTGCTTTGGAGAATCCCATGGGATAGGGCTCTAGAAGGTTGGGGGATCCAAGAGAACTGGTCAATATTCAAGCACCACTTCCTCCGAGCTCAAGATCAGTGCATCCCCTATGAGTAAGAAACCAAGCAAAGGAGGCAGGAGACCTGCATGGGTGAGCAAGGAGCTCCTAGAAAAACCTCAAGGGGAATAAGGAAGTTTACAGTATGTGGAATAAGGGACTGGCCACTTGGAAGGAATATAGGAATGTTGTCCGAGAATGCAGGGATGCAACAAGACAGGCTAAGGCCCACTTGGAATTAAAACTGGCAAGGGAACTAAAGGACAACAAGAAGGGCTTTTTCAAGTATATCAGCAGCAAAAGAAAGACTAGGGAAAGTGTAGGCCCGCTGCTAAATGAGGTGGGTGCCCTGGTGACTGAGAATACAGAGAAGGCAGAGTCATGAATGCCTTCTTTGCTTCAGTCTTTACTGCTAAGGCCAGTCCTCAGGAATCCCAGACCTCAAAGATAGGAGAGAAAGTCTAGAGAAAGAAAGACCTTCCCTTGGTTGAGGAGGGTAGGGTTAGAGAACATTTAGGCAAATATGACGTCCACAAATCCATGGGCCCTGATAGGATGCACCCACAAGTGCTCAGGGAGCTGGCAGATGTTATTGCTATGCCATCCTCCATCATCTTTGAAAGATCATGGAGAACAGGACAGATAGGTGCCTGAGGACTGGAAGAAAGCCAGTGTCACTCCAGCCTTCAAAAAGGGCAAGAAGGAGGACCCAGGAAACTACAGGCCCGTCAGCCTCACCTCCATCCCTGGAAAGGTGATTGAACAGCTCATTCTGGGGGCCATCTCTAAGCATGTGGAGGAAAAGATGGTTACCAGGGGTGGTCAGCATGGATTCACCAAGGGGAAATCCTGCCTGACCCGTCTGGTAGCCTTCTGTGACAGCATGACTGGCTGGGTGATGAGGAGAGAGCAGTAGATGTTGTCTACCTTGACTTCAGTAAGGCTTTTGACACTGTCTCCCATAACATCCTCAAGCTTAGGAAGTGCAGGTTAGATGAGTGGACGGTGCGGTGTGGCTTGAGAACTGGCTGAATGGCAGAGCCAAGAGGGCTGTGGTAAGCCGTGCAGAGTCTAGTTGGAGGGCTGTAGCTAGCGGTGTGCCCCAGGGGTCAGTACTGGGTCCAGTCTTATTCAACATATTCATCAATGACCTGGATGAGGGGACAGAGTGTACCCTCACCAAGTTTGCTGACTATACAAAACCAGGAGGAGCAGCTGACACACCAGAAGGCTGCGCTGCCATTCAGCGAGACCTGGGCAGGCTGGAGAGTTGGGCAGAGAGGAACCAAATGAAATTCAACAAGGACAAGTGTAAGCTCCCGCACCTAGGGAGAAATAACCCCAAGTGCCAGTACAGGTTAAGGGTTGACCTGCTGGGAAGCAGTTCTGTGGAGAGGGACCCGGGAGTCATGATGGGCAACAAGTTATCCATGAACCAGCGATGTGCTCTTGTGGCCAAGGCAGCCAACGGTATCCTGAGGTGCATTAAGAAGAGCATGGCTAGCAGGTCAAGGGAGGTTCTCCTCCCCCTCTACTCTGCCCTGGTGAGGCCACATCTGGAGTATGGTGTCCAGTTCTGGGCTCCCCAGTTCAAGACAGACAAGGAACTACTGGAGAGAGTCCAGCAAAGGGCTACAAAGATGATTAAGGACTGGAGCATCTCTCTCATGAGGAAAGGCTGAGAGAGCTGGGTCTGTTTAGCCTGGAGAAGAGAAGACTGAGAGGGGATCTCATCAATGCTTATAAATATTTAAAGGGTGGATGCCTAGAGGATGAGGCCAGACTCTTTCCAGTGGTGCCCAGCGACAGGACAAGAGGCAATGGGCACAAGCTGGAACACAGGAAGTTCCATCTGAACATGCGAAAAAATACTTCTTCACTGTGAGGGTGACCAAGCCCTGGAACAGGCTGCCCAGAGAGGTTGTGGAGTCTCCTTCTCTAGAAATATTCAAACCCGCCTGGATGTGATCCTGTGCAACCTGCTGTAGGTGATCCTGCTCTAGCAGGGGGGTGGACTAGATGATTCCCAGAGCTCCCTTCCAACCCCTATCGTTCTGTGATATAAGATATCCCCAATCTTGAAAATATGGTTCCAGACTTTCAAAAGAAGACTGAAATCATTAAACACACACATTTTCTTGTAAGAAAAAAATTAGCAAAGATTGACCTGAATTTAAATGACATAAAATTGAGAAATCCAAGAAATATGACATAGATGTATGTTTCACCCAGAACAAACAACAGTTTTGTAATTGATGAAAACAGCAAAATATTAAGAGCAAAGACACCTTTTCTTATGTTGGAAAAAATGTATTAAAAAGTTATTTTTCCTGTCTTTGTAGTAGCTCACTGACCAAAACAACATATGTTAATCTCATAGGATAGTGATCATGAAGAGAACATGAGGAAGAGTGAAGTTCAGTTTATTTTCACCTTTAAGTATTTTCTGTATTGTTTCTACATATTAGTAACTCCTTTCAGAGACTGGCTACCAGAAGTTTCAGATACTCTTTCCTCCACTACTGTCAACTAGATAATTGCCCCTCACCGCTATTCCTCTTCTGGAAAAATATAGCAATTTCTGCTCTTTTCCAGTGTTCCTTAATTTGAAGGCAATCTGAGATAGGTAATGAATGAGCTGAACATCGGAAGCAGTAGGCATTTTACAATGGTCTTTTGATTGTGATTTTTTTGTTGCCTCCTGTTAGAACTTCAAATGTGTTTTTAAATCCTATGGAAGTGGTAATTTTGAGAATTATTTTGGTTCTGCTTAATCCTTTTGAGTATGCCCAAGTATTTTATGATATAAAGTGTAATGAAGTTTTGATTTATTTGTGAATAAGTTTTTGTCATCATGCTCAACATCCAAGAATAACAGAAAATAATAAGTAAATTATATCTATATACACAAAATAGTAAGTTCCAAATAAGCAAAGCTCCATCTGAAATGATGATTTTAGCTAGTCTTTTGCAGGCACACTTCCAGTTAAAGAGGGGGGAAACTGCCAAACCACTAGATTATATTGGGTGAAAGCTAAACAACCTTAAATAGATATATATTTGTATGAAGTTCATAAAAACTCCTTCTTTCACTGCTGAGCAGCTAGGAAAACACCACAGGGGCATTGGAAAAAGCAGTCTTAAACCATGCCAGGATGAAATTACACTTTAGGTCAGAATCAGATTTTTAAAAATACTTAAAATCTCAAAGTTTATTCTGCTAGGATTTAAAGCAACACTTTTTACTAACAAATTCATATATACAGAAATAACTGATATCTATGTTTCATTTCATATTAGGATTCCACTGCAAGCCTCTGACGAAGGAAGTTCAGTTTATGGAGTCGTTTTGACCTACTTTCTACTTGTAAGCTTTAATGGTTTCCAAACATCTAATCTAGTTTACAGTCCTCATGATTTACTTGAATCTTTTATTATATGTTATTTCAACATACACTATATTACTGTTATAGAGTAGCATTCTAAAATAGACATTTTACTCATCCTCTGATAGAAGCATGTACTGTGGGAAGCCATCAACTGTTTTTTCTGTCCTGTTAAACTAATAGCCTCAGACCCAAAAAAGCAGAATTTCTAGTGAGGAAGTCCTGTAGAAGGTAAACCAATCAAAAAACAACTAGAAGAAAACAGGTGTTTTACTCCAGCTGTTCTTTTGCAAAAAAAAAAAGATTTTAAAGAGAAAGTTAACATGTAAATTATAACTTGATATTAAATCTTCTAGTTTCAAGGTCACCACTAACTTCTTATTAAGATGTCTTTAAAAGTAAAATTTACATGAATCTACTGGTCTTTAAACAGTGTGAAGCATGATGAAGAATATCTCTACTTTGTCTCACTGGTCTCTATAGGAGATGTTTTTATGATTCCTTCAATCATTGATATTGGATATGTTTGGATGTGGATGTAGTCATAGCAGCTTAGGCCAGTACCTAAAAAGAAATTACCTTTGTCACCATGAAAAGTTATTAGACATAACCCTGGAAGTATACTAATTTTCTTAACTTCACTTGCTTATTAGCTCCTACTGTTATGTAAAGTACTAAATTGAAAAGTTAATATAAAACGAGATCAGATAATACATTCATGTTAATCACCACCACCATTTTGCAGAAAAGCCTTATCACCATGGATGTATCAAATCTGTTATACTAGAGCATAGCTAGCTTTACACATTTGGAAGAGTTAATAGAATATCAATTGTCAATCATCATACCTAAGGAACTATCCATTTACATGGATGAAGATATTCTACATATCTTAATCTGATGGGGCAAAATACATATGATTTTTCTGTTGCACATGGAAACTATAAGCTTATATAATTTGTATTTTCCATTATCATATTTTCCAATTCTGTCAGTAATTGAGTTAAATATTTCATTCAAATCATTTAGATTACTGTGGTCTCAAGTCACAGAAGAGCTGGTTTTCTCTTCATTTTTTACATTTCAATTACATTGCACAGAACAAATATAGATTTTCTTAGTAGTCACTTAGATTCCACCCAGTCATCCATAAATATGCTTTTCCACTTAAGAACCATCAGTGGCCTCCACAGCCTATTGCATTAAATCAGGATAAAATTCTGCAGGACGAGACATAATGAAGTAATTTCTTTAAGTGACAGGAAAGCAATGCATTCCTTTTTTCCTCCCATCCAAATAAAGTCCTTCCAGATTTTTTTCCTGAATGCTTCCCCCTTCTGTGACCAGAACAGTCCTCTCTGCTTTCTTTTAGACATACTTATCCTCCTGCTCTCTAATGGAAAAGCTTCTGTAAAGCAGCACTCTCCATTTATCATAGCCCAAACTATGATACAAGTTTTTAAGTGTTTAATTACTAAAAAGGTCTTTAAGTGGTTTCATAGGAAGAGTCAACAGATAAAGCTCAGCTTTTTCCTATTCTGGCTGCTAGCCACGTAGCAGAGGATCTTGGTAAGCAACATCCATGTACTCATTCAAGGTGAGCATAACGCAGTCTGCCTTATGGGCACTGGAAGTCCTGTACCTACTCCAAGAAGCATGCTGTGCTACTTTTTAGTATCAACATAATCCATCCATACATTTCTTGTTTTCCTGTACAACCTCGCAAGCCTTAATTGTATCCAATGCCTCACTCGCCTCAAGCAAACACAATCAGAAGCACGTGTTTTCACATTAATCCCTTGGACTTTCTGACAACGATGCTCTTGTCTGTACTACTATTAAAAGCAACATTACTATATTACTAAAACTTTGTCTGATACACACAGTCATACCAAACCAATATATGAAATTCAAACTTGTACAGCTAACATTTGAAGAAACATATACAACATGAAACAGCCACATTGAGCAAACTGAGTCAAAGCAAGCAAAGCCCAAATCATTTCCTTAAACAGTTTAAACAGAGCATAGGGACTGTTTTCTTGTTGATGGAAAAAGTGCGGAAAGTTATGTTAGAAAGACATGACAAACATGTCAAAAAGGGATCTGGTTTGACTTGTGGCCTTAAAGCCAGTCTCTTTACCTCTTCCTTGCTGAACATTCAAGGCAAAGTGTTTATTCACTATGTGAATCAACTGTTTGGCATCATTTATTTCATAGCTATATTGTCACTACCAATTAATATTTCAGTTTTGTTCTAAACCCAAGAATATCTATTCACGAGTTTCAAATGACTTCTAGTAGAGCAAAGATACTCAAGCACTAAAGCTAAAGTTTTGGGGGTTTTTATTCTACTGGATTCCTGTATTTAACCTTTCAGCACAATTAGCTATCCCTGAAAAGCTTATATTAGAATTTGGAGTAAAGTTGCATCAAATTTAATTCTGAAAGGTTAAAAGATAATATTACATAAAATAATGTTATTACCTTTTTCTTTCAGTGCTAAAAAGCAGCTTTTCTTTCTTTGGCCTGGAGCCATAGACATATTTCATGCACGATCAAAACTGCTATAGGAAAATAAGTTACTCAAACAGCCAAGAAAGTGTCCTTAGAATAGAAAAATCCACCGTTTTTACTGCAACGGATTCATTCTTTCCATCTTTACAAAATAAAAACTTTTACAATTATTAAAACTTAAGGTTTTTTTCAAGTTTTTATACCACAAGTCCCTAAAACTATATATAGGAAAAGGTACGTAGAGATTTTGTCCTAAGGTATTGACAAGTAAAGGATTGATGTTACTTGCCTGGCTAAACTTCTTGCTTTTGAGAACCTGATTTAATTTGTTAAGTTAGGAGAATTGCAACAGGAAGAAAGTGCTGTCAGGAAACCAGAAAGCCTCTGCACGCTGTGAGGATTGCTATTCACCCCCGGCACAGGTAGCTAATTCTGCAGCCGTCTATGCTTTCAGACAAAGCATATTCAAGCCTTCCTTGCCTAGACTATAGCACAGGACCCAATTTTCCTATTCTGACACACTGAATTCAGAGCAGCTACTGAGCTCCCAAATCCACCATGATGCAAGCTGGAGATAGGCTCACTCTGAGCCATCGAAGTGTTAAGCACTGGTTCATTTACTTGATATTGAGGCTCTGACTGGGTCCTGAAGTGCCTTGTCACAATAAGAAGACATAGTTAGCTGTTGAACATGAAGGTTTTCCCAAATTTGCATAACCATAGCAGGCTGGTAAATGCAGCTCAGCAATAAAATTTACTAACAGTAAAAAATGTGTTCTATCACAAGAAGTGTGAAAAGAAAAATTCAACTAGGTTATAAGCTCAAAATATTTTTCAGGATGACCACTATTTGAATTTTGGGGAAAACAAACAGACCCTCCTGGTGTTCTAAGGCACCACAACACAGCAGGTTTTTTTTCCTTCAGGTCCACTTATCTTTCTTAATATATGGAGTATCCTTTATAAAACCTGTCAAGTTATTTCAGTCATCTACAAACACTTGCCAGAGACTTTACTTAACTTGGCATGCACCTCAGGTCAACAGGAACAGAGGTTTGAACAAGGGAACACCTCAGGGAAAAACAAAGTGCTAAGCATCTCATACATAGGGACATGTTGTTCTACACAAGGTAAAAAGGTAATGCTTTCTTCTGCTTGTAGTTGTTATAGTTACCACAAACATCCTTTAAGCTTGGCCTAAGACAGAGGCCATGATCTTGCTGAGGATACTGAAAGTTACAAGACCACCACACTGCCCTAGATGTTCCAGCCAAATCATTCCCACAGGTAGGAGTATAACCTCTTCTCCTAATGATTGTACTGTAAACTGTATAAGCTATGTAGAAAAACTAATTCCATGTTTAATTAGTGAAATCCTTGGGAAGTTTAACTTAATCCTAGCCAAGACATCCCTTGCTGCATTTCTAGCTCTTAGCTACTTTACCCCATGCATATAGGGCAAGAGTAGGTGACATTGCTTTGATGTCCCCCATCAATGTTTTACACTTATTTGAAGGCTTACACCTTCCTTCAGTCTCTTCCTTAGTCAACAAAATCTAGCTTTTTCAGTGTTTCCTCATAGCCAGTATTTGCTTGACATCTAATCAGTCTTTTTGCTCCTATTTGAACAGTAACCAGCCCACTTCCCTCAAAGTGGGGGATTCAGAATTGATGGTGAAACTGAGGTCTTACAAGTATCTGGCACAATACATACTGATGATATTTTATGCAAGATGGTCCATTTTTCTTTAACGTAGCCCAGCATAATGTTTTCTTTTGTTGAAATGGCAAGATTATTGCGTACTTGTGTAGTGTGTGATTTTTGGATCACTTTGTGGCAAATACTGCTGATGCATCTTCAAAAACCTTTGCTGTAAAATCACAGACATCTGTCCATCTCTTCCCAGACGGAAGACTCCAATAAATTTCTCAAATACTGCTTGTGTACTACCCATGGAGAGGATTACAGCTACAGAGAAAACTCACAGTGGGTAAATGCAAGTGGCTGGTTAACACTGTAAATTAAAGATTTGTTAATAAACCATATTGCTCCCTACAGAATCTAAGCTATCGAATAGCCTGTTTCTAGTTTCTCTTGAAGCTTGTGTGCATCTCTTCACTGCACAAGATTTCGCTGCTCACTCAGATCTTCCCCTAGTTTACTGGCAAGCTCAATTTCTGAAGAACTTTTTAGACCACATGTAATCTTAATTTATACTAGCAAGCATCTGTGAGATGCTCATCAGTATTCACCCTCTAAAAACAACATTAAAAAAATTTGTGGAGGAGCCAATAATAGTTGAGGTTTTCTATTACTTGACTTGTTCTCTTCTTCAACGCAACTTACAGAGGATGACTGAGCAATGCAAAAGCTTTTGTAGAACGACCATCTTCCTGGCTAAATTATTCCTGACTCAGAGAAGGGTTATTCAGATAGATACATCACTGAAGCTCTTATAAAAAGCTTCAGAGTGACTTCAGTAAAAAAACCACCCTGCAGTAGTAACAATCTTGACCTTGTCTTTCCTTCCCTCTCCCCAGTGTTCATCTCGCATTCAAAAACAAAGAATATTTCCTCCCCCTTCAGCTGTGGCCAACCTAAAGAACACAGTACACGCAGTAGGTTTCTGAACATGTTGCCCAGATCTGTCTTGCCATGTCAATATATATTTTATTGTATGGCAGTCCTCTTCTCTACTAAGAATGTTTTTAGTAAACATCCAAGGCAGATTTTTCTCCTAGCTTTCTTTCTCTAATCAATTAAGACTACTGCTAGTTTAGAAGAGGAGCTTGAAAGTTTCTATGTGAACACTAGAGTCTATGTATTTATTCTCTAAACTTCTTTCAAAAATAGAATGCTCTGTCAGGAACAGGAATACCTTGCCAAGACCACACAGTATGTCCGTGCCTGAGAGACAGGCCAACTTCATCAGCATACTCCAGTTAATGAGTGAAGTAGGGCCTGGTGGCAGGGCCACCTGCCTTGTACTGCTGATTGGAATTAGGGCTGGAGGCTGTACATCCACAAGACAGTTATTTCTTTCATGTTTAAGAGCCTTGCTCATTAGAAAAAGCCCTGATTTCAGGCTGCTCAATGACAACCTTTGCAACTATTTATTTCTCTTAATAAAACTATATGGCTGGTCTCTTCTGTTCATATTTTGTACTGCATACTGAACTTGCCCATTTTTTTTAATTAAGAGCCCTTGCACAGGAGGTCAAAAGGGAACATAATCACCAACTCAAATAGAAAGCATTAATTCTGGCCTCTTGTGAGGCCCTTGTTTAATTGCGCCTTACTGCTGTTACTCTGGGAATGAACATGGTCTCTTCCGTAAGTTATAGAAGTAGCATGACCATCAGTAAAATTTAGATATAACCCCCTTGGCATTTTTAGGCAGAAGGTGAGCTCCTTCAAGTAACTTCTCCACAAAGTTCATGCTTTTCCCTTGCTGGTTACTTTACCTTATGTAATAACTTATTCCCTTACATTCATTCACAGCAGACAGGAAACCTATTTCCCTTTTATTCCTCATTCATTACTGTTTTGTCTTCCAGTCATACAATTGCCCACAGAGTTTAAATACAAATTTGGGCTTTCAGAAACTGAAGTTCATGTCTAGCTGAACAGACAACTTGTACCTTGCACAAATCATACAGAGTAAGGATAGGAGTTTAAGAAATTTCTCATTCAACAATGAGCTGGCTGACTGGATTGGGAATTTAAGGAGCTTGCTATTCATATGTTCCAGTGTGATGACTGCACAAAACTAATAGATATTACCTAGGTGGAAGTTAAGGAGAGCTGGAAAAGAGTAAAGTACAAAAGTGTTTGGACTATAAAAGCCTCATTAACTTCAATAACCATTCTCACAGAGGTTGGTTCGGGAAAGAAGGTGAACTATTTGAGTAGCTGTGCTCAGGTTTTCATCTGAGTGTGTTTCTAATCACTCTTAACTTGTTACTGATGGATTTCAAAACTGACATTGTCTGCTTTCCCGCTTTTAATCAGATTCTGCTTCCTTTATAGCCTAATTTCCAGGATGACTTCAAGAGGTGACAAGTGGCATTAGACCTGTTTGCGTCAATGTTAATTATATTGTTCTCTTCACTTCAAGTCAATGTGACCCCACAAGTGTAGCTCACTACCACAAACTTACCCTGACTTGCAGACAACAAGCCCAGCAGTCATCTGGTTCAGACTGAATATGACTGCAGGTCTTGAGTCTCAATTTCTCTTCTCAGCAAGCACTTTAGAATAGATTCTGTGCTAAAATTAGAGACAGTTAAGAGGAAGAAACCAGCAAAGCCAACACATTCCCATTTTTATGTGTGAGACCAGTTTTGTCTCTTTCTGGGGTTTGTTTTACAGTTACATTTATCTTGCAAACATCTTTCATCCTTTGAAATGGGTTTCTTTGATCAGCACAAAGATTTTTAGCTTTAGGTTATCAATATCAGTTCACACTACAGTTGAACTATTTAGACTTGACAGCCAGGAGACAGTACCACAGAAGAACCACAAACCTTTGTAGTGCTATTTTCCAGGTAGTCTTTCTTGTGTCAGGCAAACCACTGCTTTTTTTAGTATTATTTTTTCCTTTATTCTTCTTTTAGAGCAAAAAATTTGTCCTTACAATATTTGAGGACATACTTATTCAAAGAAAAAAGGCCACACACAAAAACTCCAACTGGAGAACAGTATGAATACTTCTACAGCAAGTATACATTGCCCTTCTTCCTCACTTCCTCCCCTTCTTCAAAATACTTACTGTTCTATCAGTTACTATGCTTTAACAAGTTTGGAGGGAGTTGTATTTTTTTCCTGCACATGTTTACATGCTGCACAAACACTACTATCATTTGGTTAAGAGGATACATTAACCATACCCGAGTAAGCTTCTTTTGCTACATTAGAGCAGCTTTTTTAAATCTTGGACTGCTTCTAGCACTTACCAGTTAGGATTATTTTACCTTCTGGAGTCCAGTTTACCTGTTATCAGCTCTATACATGTATCAGCTGCTTATCTTCACTCTGTCCTTCTCCAGCTGCCACAGCAACAGATGTCTCACTTAGCTTGAGACCAAAAACACTCAAAAGAAATTCAGTTTTCTTTGTAGTAGTATCTTAAAAAAATGGATTTCTTTTCCTAGTGTTAAGCACTGCATATAATAAGAGAAACTACAAAATCTGCTCATTAATTGAATGCCTCTTCCATAATAGCAGTAGCTTGAGTTTGAGTATCTTCTTCAGCTAGCAGGCTTGGAAAGTGAACCAACGCAAATGGACTTCCTTAGGTTAACAAAACACAGAACCCAGCAGAAACAAAACAGTCACTCCTGTTTTCTAAAGGTAGAGTCAAGAGGCACCATAAACTCCAGCCTTTCAATTCCCTTGATGTATTAAGTTGTCTAAAGTAAGGAGAGAACCCCAAGTGAGGCAAAGCATTTTGTGCTGATTACTGCCATACGCTTCTCAAACTTGAGCTGCAATAGAAGACAATTTTGCAGCTGGCAGGTCTTCCGTCCCATTACTCAAAGCCATGATGTTAATGTAGTTAAATCTTTTCTCGTTAAGATAGAGAAGAAAACATAAAAAGGCAATACATCAAACAAGCTAGTGTAGTCAACTACAAGAATTACCTTAATCAAGTTTTGAAATGTTGCATCTGAAATGAACTATTTTCAAACAATACTATTAAGTTTTGACTGTGTCAGAGGCACCTATTCATCATTTAATGAACGTTTAGAAATTACAACCATTAAATTAAGAGAGTGTGTTGCATTATATATGCCATAGTTTACAGGTCAGGTCAACAAGCAATAGCGTTACTGCAATAAAGAGCGCCTTCCACTTCAGGCTTTACGTTTACCTGTGGAGCTGAAGTTCTACAATAACACAATGGCTAATGGGCTTTTGAAGCATTCATCTGCTCTCTGAGGATAATTTGTGTTCTTTTTTCATAAATCATACATCAAGGGGCACTGTTTCCCATGTCAGTGGAAATATAAACACCATTATACAAAGTGTGACTTACCACCACACTCTGTTTATCCTACCAAAAACCCAACAGTGTGCAAGTTAAGGAATCCTACTTCCTGTGACTTATTTGGAGACCCATTCTTAAGAAAAGACATTATGAAGAGTATGTAAACATTGCACAGACTTATTCTTCATACTTGAAGTCCTATGGGTGGGAGAAAGGAGAGAAGGAACAAAAAATACTACATGCTTTCAAAGATGTACACAGAATACTGCAAAAAGCTATTAGAAGATCTGAACACTAGAATTTTAAAAATGGCTACTTTAGTTGTATGTTACTTTTTATGTAGAAACAAATAATAGTGTCAAGCTGTTCCTCACCTTGCTTTAAAATATTTTTGGTGGGTTTTTTTTTCCTGCTTTAACACGCAATCAAAAGGAAGCACAAAGATTGTTCTGTGTCCTTTAAAACAGTTTTCATTATAGGTTTGTAAGTGCATATGAGAAAATGGACCAGCACAAGAAACCTTACATGAACAGAGGAAGGAGGCAGAAATATAACTTTTAATCAGTAGTGCTTTTAAGTCTTACAACATATTGGTAGATAACAATTACTAGATACACACTAATGAGTTTGTATCTAGAAACAATTTACCTAGACTATTAATGTGATAATAAAGGGGTCAGAGTAATAATTCAAGATCTATGCATTTAGTTTATCACTAACAATTTTCTTAATGTGGTTTAAGCAAACAGGCATTCCAGGTAAGCACTACATCCACAATTCATTTCAAACTTCTTTACATCTACACTGTAGATGTAATAGGTGGTATTTTTGAATGGTCATTAAAATTCCTTTAATAGCCAAAGAAGAAAAATAAGCATCTCTAGAATAAAATAATCAATTCCTTAAAGTAAGTGTGCCTGTAAGGATCAGACAGATACCATTTTTTCCGTTGTTTTTTCTACTAGTAGTTATAAAGGGATTATAGACAGCTTCCTCGGTGACATGAAGTCCATTCTCCAAGAATAAGTTTGCCTTAACAGCAAATTTTCTGTACCCACATAAGCTGTTGAAGTGGCAAGCCATGTCAGAAAAGCTTCTAATTACAATTAGAGGTACTTGGTCTTAATAACAGGGTCATGTACTTGCACTATAGTCTGCATAAGCTCAAGCAGCCCATCACTTATTGAAGCAATGCAAAACTTTCTCATAATCTTTAAGGAAATGAAGTACTGTTTAAGAGACTTAAGAAATACACTGGGATCTTCAAGACATCCACACAGCTTTCCTTCCAGCTAAACCTCCATATGCCATTCAAATAGCACAGCCCTCTGCTGAAGCAAGGCTTCACTCTGGTCCAGGATCTTGTTTGATGGACAGTTGACTGAGATAACAGATCCACCCAGAAACCTAGTTGTTTGAGAATGCAGCTTTGAGACCCTTGTCTGGATCCCTTAGCTTTCAGCGCAATACCAAAAGGTAGTGCTGAAATCAGTTAACACTTCATCGTGAAAGAAACAGAATAGTAAAATTTGTCCAGTAAATGTCTCCCTCTTCCAAGTCACTTCTAATCCCGTTAAATTACATGAAGATGTCTCACCCAATGTTTCACTATGAATTCTTCTAAATTAGTAATGAGTGAAGCCTAATGCCAAAAGTCTTGCAAGAATTGCTAGCAACTAGCAAAAAGTCCTTGTTCAAGTGCCCACAGTTCAGCTGGCAACAGCTATTTCACTTCTAGCTGCTGTCTTTACTGCACAGTGATACAAGGCAGCTTGTCTGTTTGTTCAGCCACCTGCAGCACAACTGTTCAAAGTTGATTCTTTTGATTTATTCCTCTAACACATTTAATTAGGATAGTTCCATTGGGTCAGTAAATAGCTAAAGGAAACATTTTACAGTCAACTTGACTAATTCCTATAGTTAATGCTGTATTGGCATTTTCATTGCAGCCATCATTTTTCAAATGCACACAGTTAAATAGTAAAAATTTACCTTTGGCACACAATAGACTGGCCAAATAGCCAGCATTATTTGTTTTGGTTTTAAATCCAGTTATTTTACACCTGCATCCACTGGACTTTTCAAAAGCAATTGAAGGGCAACTAAAAGAAAAAGGATGTTTTTATCACACACTTGTTTTTTCTCTGTTTTAACACTGTTGTGCTATACCTTTTTCTATAGGCATATATGAAGGTCAGAGAACTTACAAAACTTCAAAAACCTTTTCAACTACCACAGAATAAAAATGCCACAAGCTCCTACTTGACTGAAAGCAAAAGCTCATGAGGTGAGATAGAACTGAAAAGATTAATATAGCAAAGAAGCCCAGTGAGAACACCAACTGATAGTATCAGTGTTTAATTCTAATTTATTTATGGATAAATGCAATTCCATGGTTCCAGTAGACTATCAGTTTCTTGACATTTTGTCACATTTATCACAGAAAGAGTGAGCATTTACAGTTGCTCAATGAGAGAGAAAAAAAATTATTCTTTGTTACTTTGAAGTCAAGATTGAATCCCCGTTATATACAGTGTGACCAAAGATATGGGTACAACACCAAACACCTCTTATTCCTCTTCCATCATAGATGAGTGTGATAATACTCAGGATTCATTATGAGATTTGAAAAGCCCCATGTAACTCACATTTCTGACTACTTTAGATAAACTATGGAGAAAGTCAGATGTATGCATCTAAGAGTATAATTGCTATACGAACACTCAGTTATCTTCAAATGATTTTTTTTTCATTGTAACAAAACCTGAATCACAGTAGTATCATATCACTCTATTTTTAAACACACATTATGCATGCAGATTCTGCATGTAACAAGTGGCAACAAGTGATTTATATTGTCCATCAGTAGACACTTCTGTTTTCAGCAGAGGGAGGATAGTTCCTCTCCTGCACTTCCTGCCTCCTCTTAAGGTACAAAGATTTTTACAATGGCTGTTTATGCCAGAAAACTATTGGGCAAAAAAGTCTTATTTATGGCAGTTATAAAAGCTTTAGTTTTCTTCTCAATACAATGTTAAGCAATAGAAAGACCTTAAGAGTAATTTTTAGTATAAAATGAAATAAGGAATTGTCCAGAACACCATTTTAGTGATTGGAGGAATTCTAGACAGACAAGTCAGAAGTCATTTATCCATCAGGTTTTATGAAGAGGTCAGACTGCCAGAATAAAGTGTAATTTGGAGCAATTTATTTCTTGCCTTTCCATTGGCTCTGTGGTAAGTAACAGTGTGCTTGTGGTGCAAGGGTACCAGGAGAGACAGTAGTGTGCCCTGAAAGAACAAAGAGATAACACAACTTGAACTTTGCCTTTCCTTACGTGCTATCATTATTCTCACTTTTCACTGGATTTTCCTCAATCTTTTTCATTCTGATCAAATCCATTCTTTTTTCCCCATCACATTTCAATTAAAAACCAGTGGTGCATTACTTCTGATTCTTAAAGATTTGAAGTACTTCTCATTTCAAAACCAAATTGCTCATTCTATGCAAGAATAATACATAACATTGACAATTTTTCACCTAAGACATCAAAAAGTTTAAGACCAAAAGCCAGGTGCCTTCAGATTTTGCTAGTGAGTAAAAGCTCAAGAGATTCGGCAAGTCTTCCTGCTTCAGCATAACCTAAAGTTAAAACAGCAGTTAAATCTATATTGCAACATTCACCTACCACTGGTATTTTACTCAGCAGGTCTCTCCCTGCTGAGCTGCTGTACAGCTGATGACCTATTAACTGATTTAAACACTGAGGAAAGGCAGTAAGATATCATCAAAACTACCACCTGTACTACTTTCCAGGAATTAGAAGGACAACTAATTGCTTATACCCCACAATCTGCAAGTGTTTATCTGCATGTCATAGCTTTTGCTTGGAAGCTGTGCCAAACAAGATCCATCATCTTGTCAGTATGCCTTCTGGGAAACCAGATCAATAGCTCTACACTGAGCTGCAGCATTCAGTACCTTGTAAAAGCTACTGCACGCACAGGGCAGGTTTATCGGTTCATTTCTGCTTGAAGGGTTTCCCACAAAGATGGTTTAGTAACCAGCAGAGGCTGGTTCAGTTTTCATGAAGCATCAGTAATCTAAATGAACATTGCATTAAGTAGCAAGAAACTATGTTTCTAAGCATTAGACACTGTCGGCCAAAGCAAGGGGACACTGCCACAATATTCAGGCAGTTTCTCTTTTTTTTTTCTTTAGTAAATTGTTAGTATTACTCTCTTGCCAACCATTCACCATCCTCCTACTGCAACACACACAAAGCCAGGTAGCTGGTAAGCTTGTGCTGGTGAGCATCTTCAGTAATGCAACAAACTGATTTTACTTTCATAATAATGATTTTTTTTTTATTTGCTATAATCTGATATTTTTGTCATGTCTGCTCCCCATCCTTCATGTCCAGGCTGCCAAGCAACAGTGGGATACAAGGTAGCTTAGTTTTCACAACAGGCCAGGTGGCACTTTTTAGAAAAGACTGCCAAGGGCCATTGCTTTGTAGGGTCAGAAGGACCCTGATCCTGCAGCACTTTCTGGTTCATATTATTTGTGGAATGACTGTACTCATCTAGCCTGTGTCTTACAACCTTGGTAATTTAGTTGACACTACAGGAAGCAATGAGAGAAGCAAAGAAACCTTTCAGATACAAGTTTAAGACAAATGTGCACTTAAACATCTCACTCTTTAGAAGAGTATTAAAAGAATCAGCCGATCTTCAGTTCTTGTGTATCTTTGAGGTGGTAAATCTTAAGAAGAGTACTGCTGAAGTATCTAGTTAAGTTTTCTATTTAAGCATTTTTAAAAAAAACAACCTTTGTTTCTTTAACATAAATTTACCCATTACTGTTAAAGTTGCTGTTTGCATAGTGTTATTGCCTTTTCAGTATTTGAGCTGTATCATTGCCAGTTAAAAAGCAAAAGAATAACTGGATAATGTGTTGCCTTAATTACAAAATATAGTTTAGTAAAACAAAGAAATCAGGACAGGTCAGCTGAGTTACATTAAGAATTTAGCACACTCACCTCATCCCTTTTTTTTCCTTAATCCTGCTCTTGCTTGGTCCACACATGTAAAAGCGTAATCAAAACCTGCCATTGTTCTGTTGAGAATGGGTTAGTCTACAGACTTAACAGGCCCAATCTATGTTTAAAGATACCTGATTATCTAAGCAGTTACTTTTTTGTCATTAATATCCTATTATTCTAAGCCACATTAGAAAATTTGGCCTTTCCCCACTGCTCTCCTTATGAAAACAAGTTGCTTTAAAGAAGTTACAGTAATATGGATCTGTCAATGTGAAAATTAAAGTACTAACCTGTATATTTCCCCCCAAAAAAGTTCAGTAAATGCTCAAACCTTAAGATATCTAATCCTGTAACCTGTCTTATGTTCTGTATTTAACTGATTTTAAGGCTGCTGGTTTAGTTCTGATCAATTCTTTTCTTCTCCTGCATTTAAATAAGTGCACTTGTATTTTACTTTCCCCTTCCCAGATATCTCATGCATGATGGCTAGTCTATCTTCCATATGTTAACAGAAACTTAACTAAGATACATCTCCCAGAGATTTGCCATCTCACTGCCCCAGAAGGGAGGAGAAGTTATGGAGAAAGGAGTACAGCTCATGGCAATACACACAGCAGAAGATTCCTTAAATGCCGCAGCCTAAAGAAGCAATAGACAGATATTTTTGGACTAGGTCATTAAACATCAGAAACATTATCCTGATTAAAGGGCCATGATATTCAGGGACTTTAAGAACACAAAAAGTGCCATTGAGTACTGTTACTTGCACTCAAGAGCTCTAAAGTCATGAAGAAGGGCTTAACAGGAGAGTGAGGAAGATGACTTCTTTCTCTATACAGAGACGAGATCATTTGATATAAAAGCTTATGTCAGGTTTTGTAAAGGTCTATCACTTCCATATATCTAGCCTGCAAGGATTTTTTTTAGGTAAACTTAAGAGCATAGCTTAACACAATTGATCAGCTAACTGCTTTGTTTTCATTTTTCTTTACTTTTATTAGCTGTTCATTTGCCACGTCACATTGCATAGGCAAATCTCCGCTGGGCTTCGAGTGAGGAGGAACAGCTTTTAGTTTGCTCCTGAAGCACTGCTGAATAAAGCATTTCTAGAACTCTACTCTCCATTACACTTCTCATACAGCCATCAAGTGAACACAAAATGAGTTACCACAAAGCCAAAGCAGATGCTAGTTTTAAGTGTTTAAAGCACCAGAATAAGGTTTGTGTTTGGGGTTCAACTCCTGTCTCTGCTGCAAATATGACCTTGGCAGAGGAAGCTGTCCCAGATCACCAGCATCAAACAAGATGAAATCCTTTTTCC
This sequence comes from Balearica regulorum gibbericeps, assembly GCF_011004875.1. Taxonomy (NCBI): domain Eukaryota; kingdom Metazoa; phylum Chordata; class Aves; order Gruiformes; family Gruidae; genus Balearica; species Balearica regulorum. The sequence continues at coordinate 97,268,991 of NC_046184.1, forward strand.
TGATCTCTGACTTAGAGGCTGTCTGCCAAGATTTACACCACTGAGGTCTCATCTTGGCTCAAGTGCAAGCAATAGAGCAAAAGTTTTCTGGTGAAGTTTCCTTATCTAGCTGCAACATCTCACAAGTCAGTCATTCAGATGTAACATACAACTAGAAAAATGCTTTGACTTTATGAATTCTCCAGCTTCACTACTGATTTAAAATTCAAGAAATTCCACAGTGGTTTTTCCATTGTCTGACATGCCACTTAACACACCACAGCCGTACATTGCCCACTGCTTTTACTGTCTCATCTGTTCAGTCTGTCTTCTCATTGTAAAGCAGCCTGCTGCTTCCCAAAGATATCATCAGTCAAGATCAATTCGAGTTTCACCTTCATTCTACTGGTGTGTATTTAAATATATCCTGCTTTGAATACATCAAGTCACAGTTCATTTCATGCTTCGTTAAAAGAATAGGTAAGCTTGTGGATTTACAAGATACATGCAAGTACAGAGCTATCCTACCAATGCTTCTAGTTACAGCTCCCACTTTTTAATTTACATACTTACGCCCTCTCACCTTTCTCCCCACAAAAAACTGTTGCAAATAGAAATTAGAGTAAGTAATTGGACATGCTTACATGCAGCTGCAATGCTATGATACTTGTACACCATTTGAACCATATTATTATGACTGGTCACAATTAACCTGCTCAGTTTTCTACTGCTTTTTAACACAACACACAAAGGTAAATATTTCAGCACACCTTATCTTGCACTGACTGTTACTCCACCTCAGTCTCCATAAACTTCCTTTTGACTCACCATATGTTACAAAATTATTTTAATGACAGAATATGCACTGTATATCCTAAAACCTTGGGCATACAAAGTAGGTTAATAGGTAGGGGCCTCCACCACCAAGTTATTCCAGTTTTTCCTATATGCTGCTTGGCACACAGCAAATCTGTCCCAGTGGAATATAGAACCAGGTGTCACGTAGAGAACAAAATTCTTGGTCAAAAAGAAAGCACATGACAGAATATTCTCCCTGAAGTTAACTATTTTCTTAGTTACAAGGATATTCAACTGAAGGTAATAACTATCTGTCTTAAGGGTATGAGGTGTAAAGTCATTGCTATCTTTTACTTTCTCTTTTAGCCTTCTTCTCAAAGCCTCCCACTCACTAGAGTTAAAATGCCAATTGGACTGCTACTGTATTTCTCATTAATACTTTCCATTATAGACTTTTTTTAAACCAGATGAGTATCAATATAGCATTACATTTTTGTTAGGTTCCTGCAGCCTGAAACACAGCATTTGCCTTCTGTCTCTAGATATGAATGTTTAAGATATGCAAGTGTTAATAGCTTATGGCATTCCAACAAACACCAATTAATTAAATCATCTTTTTCTCACCATTTTTGTAGTGGCCCTGTTGTCTGTGACATTTTGCAACCTTGCTGCTGGGATCTGAGTAGCTGTCTAACCACTCTGAACATAACTGCATCTTCATCTTCCAGCTTTACCTCTAGAACTATGTTTACACAGCTGAGTGCCTGTTGAATCCATGCTGAATTTGGCACCAGTGTTTAAACATGCTGATATTCCCTGTCAGGACAAACAGCTTTCAGGCTGCATCTTTTACAGTGACATAATTACTCATTTACAAGAATATCATGTAGCTAATGAAGAAGCTTTGTTCAAATGATACCTGCTCTGCACTACGATGATTTATCCAACTCCAAGATTACATCTAAAAGCACGCATATCCCATTCTGTTTCTGGATAGTGCTTCTGCCTCTGACTTCATTGTGCATTTATCAAGATGAGAATGTTTCACAAGTCAAAAAATTACATGTTCTTCCTTCATGTTTTTCCTCAAGTAAATAAATGGCTAATGCATGACTATTACATACTGAATAGTGTTAGAGAGAAAATTTTGTACTCTAGTTTTTCAAAAGTATCTCAACTCTTCCAATTACATTCACTTCAATCCTAGAAATCTAACAAAGATGAATATTTTTAGCAGATGATTAAAAAAGTCACAAATAAAAGTCATCCAAATAAGTTTCCACTGCTTCATGATTTCCCACTTTATTTCAGCTGGCAGCACATGGAAGATTTCATCCTGTATTTTGTAAGATTTGTAGGTACGTCACTATTATGTGTCCAAAGCTAATACCAAGAAAACAAGTTAACTGCATTAAGATTTGACTTGTCACAGTTCTTAGTTGTCTCCTAGTAGCTAAAGTACAGCAATAGCAAGGTCAGTGTTCTTCGTTGCAGGCGTAAGTCATCCAGGCTATAAATCACAATATGTTCCGAAACATTTACAAGGCTATTTAATGCTGTTCTTTTGAATTGCTGATGTTTTAAGCACTGTATATGGCTGTACTTTTCTTAACACCACTTGTTTGTTTTTTAATTTTGCTGCTATAGGGTTAATGCAAGGTAAACTTAATGAGTCCATAATGTAATTTCACTACCATAAGCTGAAAGTCATTTACATATCTTCAAGCTCTTCCATTTTATCTTCATCTAGTATTCATCAATATGTAATATACCTTCACAAGATTTTCATTACTACTTAACTGTACAAACTTTCTTCATTAGGCTTGAAATAAGAGCCAAGTCTCTCAGCCATCTTAAAGTTATGCATGTGATAGATGGGATACTCAGTCTTACTCTTTTTCCCTTCTGATAAATTTGAAAAGCTTGGATTCCTTTTCACACCTTAGATTAACCTTCACTCCTAATTTCTTGCAGCATCTATCTTTTTCCTGGAAGACTTAACTGACTAAATTGCTTCTTCCCTTTTTTCCATCTCTAACACCAGAAACATTTGTTAGAAGGGTCCTGTGCATTTCAGCATAAAATTTAGATATTTCTTGCAGGGTAAATAAAGAGCTTGCTAAAAGACATAGCAACCCCAAACTGTATCAGAGATGTGAAAGTCTAAGATTTAGATTCTATTTCACCTTAGTACACTATCTCCCCATACTTAAGCTTGGGGATATTGTCCTTTTTATTTTACAGTTATTTGTACAGGGAAAATGCGGAAGTGGTGTTAAAGGTGAGATGACAGACTAGCACAGAACCAGCTCCTTAAACATTTTGGTTAGTAAAATAAAACAATGACTATTCTTACTATGAAATTGATTATTTTCATATAGGTTTACCTCTTGTGTTTAGGAACATCAGTTATTTAAAATAATGTCTAGACATCACACAAATGCTATGTTATTAGCAGGAAGTTGCCTCTAGAGCTGCGCAGTTACAGTAGCGCCTTCGGTAATTCACCACAGAATTTCCCATCAAGTATCAGCAACATGTGTTGCAGACACCTTCCACTAATGCAGCTAACCTGAAGTTACACATGGTGGAAAAGCAAGTACTGCTTCTCTTTCCACTTCTATGGTCACGTCTTAATATTGTCTTACAATTCACTTAATCTTTTAACAAAGAGTTTTTAAGTCAAAAAAGAGTAACCAACTCTATCTGTAGATATGACTATGCAGAGAGGTGCAAATCTCCTTCCAGGAACGTCAAGTACAATATAGTGGTGTATCAGAGAAAAGGCTAGGCTGAACTTCTTCCTGTCGTATACTGCTAGTGGTTTAATAGTGGCACTCCTCCTACTTTCAGTGAAAGTTGACAGACACCTTATATCTTTAACTTTTGCTAAACAAATCAAGAAAGGAAAAAATTCTTACCCAAATCATTCTCTTCAACTTCATTTTGCTGTACTTAAATTTGAATTCTAGACAGATAGAATAGCAAATCCTTGTTTAATACTTTCTCTTAAGGAAGTATTCAATCCCTGACATTTTCAGGCACAGAAAAACTTTAACTTATGCTGACTAGAATTTACAAATGGGACATTCAATTAAAATGAAGTAGCCAGCTCAAGTGACTAACACACACAAGCCAACAGCCCTTAGGCTAATCTTTGTGATCATGCCCAAAAGCACATACAGCCATTAATAATAAAAAACCCTTTCTGCAAGAAAGAAAACATGGTTACATTTACAAGTTTACTACAGTTTACTCTGCAGGTCTGTTCTCTGTTACTCAAGTGTGCCTTTGTACAGCAGCTTCTATTTGTCTTTAAAATTTCAATTAACTTTGGATTTTGGTATTTACACTATTCAGGATATAAGGTATTTTAGCCCAGAATTAATACATTTCAGACTTACCTAATACATTTGCTTATCTTTCCTACTGCTTCCCTTTCTTCTTCCCACCCCAAACACAACTTAGACCCTGTTGGTACTCCTGCTATTTCTGTGTCACATGTTTTGTTTTATACCCAATTACTGACTGCCAGAAGTAGTATGTAATTGAGATTATGAAAGCAATAAGTTCTTTATAGAGATCAAAACCCAGCAGTTTGCATTCTTGGACCCATCTGCATACTAGTTTCACACTTGCCATTTTGTCTTCTATCCATCTCTTTAATAATACAAGACACTACATATAGTATGATCTACACTCATCAAATTAATAACATGTTGACAGCCTTAAGCGCAGGCCCTGCTTCATCCACCAATATTTTCTCAAGCCCATGTACAACCCACTTGATATTGCATGCTTTCAGCCCCCAGCACTATGTATTTTGAGCAAAGAAATGGAAATTATTTGAGACCGAGTCTATACCTGGTTTCAGGTCTTGTATCTTATGAAGTGTTATTGAGGCAGAAGAGATACAATCTGTAATTCCACAGCTGTCAATTCCAGCCAACAAGCAAGATGATGGGGTGTTTAAATCTGGTTTTTGTGTATTAGTAATATTTTTGGGGGTCTTTTAGCATTTAGTGGATCTCAGCTTCTGAAAAGCAGCTCAATTGCAGATAAGTTTTGAAGTAATGAAGCCACCTAAAATATTTAATGATGAAGTCTGAGTACCTGTGTTGGACTGTTTATGTTCAGTATTAGTCTATGCAACTATCTTATTTCAGCCTGAGATGTGAAAGACATTTTATGGATAATAAAATATGGATACTCAAATCAAGTGGCTGAGTTTTGATTGATTTTCCTTTCAGACTTAACACATACACATTTCTCATTTCCCTGATGTGTCCAAATTACCTACTTTCAGAGTTACCTAGCTATGAGTGGTGCACAATTGTGTCCCCTGTTCCACTATTTTTCTAAAGAACTGTCTCCTTGATAATTTAAGAGTAAATGATCTAAACCAACACATAAGGTGGCTCATAAGAAAAAATACAGAAAAGTGGGTTAATCACAGCTCCTGGTAATACTAACAATCTTGTTTTATTGTCAGAATGAATGATACCCGATGAATTGCTTTTTAATCACATTTGACTCTTGCTCAAATTCACCTTTGTTTAGAAATCTCTATCAGGCCACACTATTCAAAGTCACATAATTCTCACTTTACTTCAACCACAATTTTAACACCTGTATTCTGTAAGATCAGATAGAGCTAAACCAGGAAATTTGAACTTAGATAATATTTCATTAAGGATTTACTACTAGTGCATTACTGTTTCATGAAGAGAACAAATTACTTTTAGTTACATTACCACGATTGTCAAGGAATACTATAAAAGGGCATTTTGTAAATTAGAATTATGAGAAAAAATTTGTATACCATGAGAGATAAAGGCAATTTTATGGCAGAAAAATTACCAGCAACTAGTTTGCAAACTACTTAGCCTGAATAATAATTTCCCCTCTAGATTCCAATCTGTCTTTTCAGTTTTTGGTAGGGTTTTTTAAATTGTACTTTGCAATAGAAATACAACAAAAACAAAACAACTAAGTTTTCAGTGTTGGGGTTTTCCTCTTCCCCCCAAGGTACATTTAAATACACTTAAGGCTAAAATATCATAAAACTTTATGCGGAACTGCTGCCAGTGTGTTTTGTTCATTAACAGGTCTCATTCCATTAGGTCTTTAAGATGGGGTGCCTATAGATCTTAAAATGCTAATCACTAGGAGTTCAATCTGCAAAAAAAGAATCAAAATATGATTTCCTTATATCTGACATATCAGAGATGCACGTATCTGAAAGGGTTTCTTTTCACTAGAGGTTTAATTTTGCAAATCTATTTTTGTGTTCTTTGATGATTCCTCAAATGCAGATATTTTGAGTAATTTGAAAACTCTAGGAACATTAGTAGGACATTTTGTTCATTCAGAGAAATGATACAATCTTCACAAAAATTGAAGCTGTACATTCATTTCAATCAGTTCTACCCAAGAGGGGTTAAAAGCATTTTATTGTACACTCTCTTGAATGAGCAAGTTCCTAGTCAGTGCATACTTTTACTTTCTAAGAAAGTTGCAGCATACATTGTTTGACCCAGCTTTTTCAGTCACCTGAATGACAGTCAAACCAGTTTGCCAAAAAGCAGGGGTAACCAAGTTTTTGGCATATAAGCACAGTTACAGCATTCAGCAGGCCACTAGTTTTCCAATGACTTGCTGGCAGCTGACTACATGATCTTTATATGTAATGACACAGACTAAAGGCAATTCTGTTTGCATCCCAGCTAGGTATTTTTTTAAGCTTAAGCTGAACATGAAGACTTCAATTGCACTGGCTGTCTATTAACAACTGAACACTGATTATCCCAAGCACAATGTCACAGTCCTTCAATAGGTCTGACTGCCTTTCTGCTTAGTTTTACTATCCAGATGGAGGGTATAGATGGAACACAGATCTTGCTGATTATTTTAAAAACATTTCTTGAAATGATACTAATCATAGTGTAAGCCATATGCCATAGCTATTTTATACCTCTGGGTGTTGAACAGATACAATTAAGAAGTATCAAGAATTTTTATTTTATAGACCCTTTCTTGTAATATGAGACTGAAATCTCAATGTTTTTATTTTAATATTCTTACTAGTCATTCTCATCTCTTCAACTCCATCTTCCAAACATTAAAGTGATATATTTGTGCCCTTTTTCCCTTAACTGACTACTGCACTAGACATGAATAAACACAGTCTGTTGCTGTCCTGGTCTTGGATAAAGAGAGTAATTACTTTCAGGCATCAGGCTAGGGTGGGTTGGGGGTGTGTGTGTGTGTTTATTATTGTTTTGTGTTTTGTTCTTTTGGGGGCACGAGGTTGTTCTAAGGTAGGTAGGTACAGCAGGACATTAAGACTTTTACTGTAATGCCTGCACTTCCTGAACTTCAAAAAAATTCAGGGAAGACTAAAGAGTTTTGGAAATTACCATTAAAGTACTAATTAAGTTTTCACCTACTTACCTGTGTTTAAATTTTGGCCTGAGTTGTCATTGTGTATGTTTTTATTAGATAGAATTACATTAGATTATTAACATCTTCTGAAAAAGAAGTCAATAACAAAAAAGCAAGTATCAGGTGAGTACTGGGGCATATCTGAGAGTCTAAAGACCAATGATTATCTTTGTTTTATTCATCAGGCACAGGAGGGATGAATAGATCTCATTTTGAGTGCCACAAAAAACCTATATCTGACTCTTCATAATGGTTCATTTCCTTCAATATAAATGGGTATGTTGAGCTATGCTCCTCTTCAGTTTTACTCTGCTAAGACACAAAGGGAAATTAAAAATATACTTTGATCTTGGACATTCTCAAAGCATTCATTTCAGATTGGCTTTTCTCCAGCAAGACAGCAATTCTTTCATTTGTCTCATCTAGGGAGATCTGTCCCTCCAGGGACCCAATCATTTTCTTAATTAGGTGAGCAGACAGCAGCCTTAAAACATTTCCCAATTATATCAGCAAAGATTTGGCTGTCAGGGAGTAAAACTAAGGAGAAACATTAAAACAAAATACTTCTGATTAGAAGCCTCCTTTATAACATTGGATTGAGGATGAGGCACAAATTTTGAACAACATGAGGTAACTCGCAAAGCAAAAATAGCACATTAGTGTTATCACTACATACTAACATAATTTCTTGTCTGAAGAAGAGGCAGTTATGTTTGGATTTTATTACTGGTGACAAATCAAGACTCATATCAACAGTTGTCACTTTTAAAGGTTGCCAAACATCTCTATGGTAAATAGACTCAAATGTCAATTTTGGGCATTCCCCCTCCTTTTCTAGTCCATTGTATTAGGGGTTCTAGTGTGACTACTTTACCCTTTTTTTTCCATCACAGCTCCTCCACTCTCCTACCCACAGAAGACCCTTTTTCAACCCTTTTCCTCCCTTTTCTTAATGTAGAGAAAAGATTTTCTCAATCTGTGCACCTTGCATACACTACCATTCAGAGTACTCTTGCTTGTGCAGAAATCCAAGGTTTTTTCCAGCATTTCTCCATTATGCTCTGACTTCCTATTGCTCTTCTACTTGAATCATGATATAGGAAAGAATTGAAGAACACTAAATTAGAAAAGCAAATTTCACAATTTTTTTACTGTAAGTGCATCACATAATGAAGACAAGAACTAACAGGCTATACTAGAAAGAAATAAAATGCAAGACTGGCATCCAACCTGTGCTGCCACTGATGCCTGTGAGCATTACATCTCCGCTGCCACCTTCCTTGCACTGCAGCCCCCAGTTTGCCCTACAGGACTCTCCATCCAGAACCACAGAGCAGTTGCTACTTGCAAATTATCATTTGTTTCTAAAAAAGCTGTGGTCAGCCTGTCAAGACACCCAAGATCTGTTCAGACATAAGTAGCCATTCCTTCTCACTCCTACAAATCCATCCATGTTTTCTAGTGCACACAAACATCTTCAGCACAATCACAGACATCTTCAAAGGAATGAAGATAAAGACCAATTATCAGCCACGTTACTCTAAGCACTGAAGAAAAAATGCCATCCTGGAGAGACTAAAATATGTAAGGCACAAGAAAGAAGTGGCAGCCAAAAGACTGAGATATTTCATAGTCAATTATACATGAGCTTAAAACATGATTGAGGTATTCACAACAACAGATTACAATCCAGTAGCCAGGTATTTTGTATGACTTGATCTCAGAGATGCAGTGTGCAAACGGGCAGATCTTTGTACCAGGACTGCAATGCACAAAGTCAAGAGTTAGACTCTTGCATCTTTAAACCCATCAGCTTCTGAAGCCCGAAATGCTGATAAACATTCAGTAGAAGCAGCTTGTCAGGACACCCTCTAAAGGGAAAAACTAAGACATGGGATGACAGGTTCAGTTGTTACATTTAATTAAGGGGCTACATACAGAAATTTGACCCTATTGGAAATCACTGAGCTTTCATGATAGGCTTTATTCCTAAAGGAGCTGAGGTCAGCCTTTCAAGGCTGTTAAGACCTGTTCAGACATGAGTAGCAGTTCCTTTTCACCCCACAACTACTTTCCAGTTTCACTGAGACTATAATATCTTACCTTTTTAAAGCAATTTTCTGTAGTCTTCCAATTGTCTCTTGAGACTCTAGACAAATTTTCAACAAGATTTGTTTGATAGTACCCCTATTTCTTGTGTCAGAAACCTACACCTATCCTGTACATTTCATTCAGGATTTTATAGTCTGTTATACCCCCTGTCTCTAATGTCCTTCCTGCATAGAGAAAGAGTCTTCCTTGTATAGAGAGAAGCCTTTCTATATTGTGTGTTATTCCTTGGTCAGTGACTCATCCTGTGAAAATTTACATGACTTAAGAGTTATGTTTTTATGACAAGCAGAGGTACAGCACTTGTTTTTTGTTTGTTTTCATTTAAATATCAATTATCTCTTTAGATAGGTCCACAGGAGGCAGGACTGTTTGAACACCACGTATTGTTACCCGAGAAACAGTAATAGGAAGCAGTACTGGATATTTTTCCCACACACCACACTGCTGAAAATATCACAGAGCACTGTCCATTCAGAAGTTAAAAACTGGATTTTTTTTTTTAATCTTTCTTGTAACACTAGCACAGACCAGCACTGAGCCTGGTTAACAGCTTTCTGCTGTTACGCCCCCACCTTTTCCCTTTAGAGCTGTTTCCTTGCAGAGGGACACATGCCACAAGACCTATGAGGAAGCTTCAGAAAAACAATTAAACCAACTGATATTGAACTCCTCGTTTGACAACTCTGACATTTTACAGCTTCAGGAAAATTTACTATTTGCATCCTCTCCTAAAACAAGGAGCAATCATGTAGAGAAGGAAGTTGAGGAAAAGGAGTCAGCAAGACAGACAATACCCAGTGATATAGTTCTAAAGCCCTGCAAATTGTTATGGGAATAGATCAATATTGTATATTGATGCCAAAAAACGTCTCCAGCAACCATGCAGTGTAGAAATACTTTGCACTCCTTAAGCTCCATCGGGTTGAACAGTTCAGAGCTGAGGTAGCTTCAAGCTGGACTGCTGGCTATGTTATTCACCCATTTTACAGCAACAGTAAGCCTCCTGTTACCAGTCAACACTTCTGTCTTCAAGTCATATTCCATACATGCCTGTGATATTACTGCTGAAGATATCTTTCAATTAATTTTGAAGTCCTCAGACTACAGATCTATTTCAAGTTTTCACTAACACATTTCAGCAAACACTCACTTTGGTTTCTTTCCTTGACTCTACCTATACTTTTTGCACACTTTCAAAATCACTAAGGAGCAGTTAAGCAATTCTTTCACCCCTAGCCATGACTGAAAGGTTTCACTGGTATATGACAGCATGTCACAGCCTTGGAGGAACTGCCTAATTCTCAGTCCCTAGCCATATTTCTAAAGCAAAGAAGCTAATAATGAATTCTGATATAAGACATCCCCACATAAGATTTTTTCCTTTGCAACAACATTGGTTTCATTGTCTGTCAAAGCAAGCCATACTAGCTATACGGGCAAAATCGTATAAGCAATGGTTGTAAAGGCTTAAAAGAAGAAATTTAACACCAATCCTTTTTACCTTCTTCAGAAAATTGTAGAAAAGGAGCAAGAGTATTAGTTTCTAACTAAAAAACCCAAACCAAAAAGTCTCCCACACCCCAATTACATTTAGATGTTATAACACACCATCTGCACGTTTCAAAATAGAAAAGCATCAGTTGCTTCATTATTGTCACTTATGGGATAAAAACCTAGCAGTTATTCCTACACATGATAACATTTTGCATCATTTAAGAGAAGAAGAAGAGAAACTTTTATGATTAAGTCTTCCTGTTGTTTATGTTCCTATGAATTCTTTATACCACTGTATAAAACACTTAAATCAAAACTGAAATCAATTATAGAGCTTCATGTCCAAAAGTCACTGAAATGGATAATCCATCTGCTCTCAAAGATAGAAAGGGATTACACAGATACACAGATACCTACATGGCAAAAGTTCAATATATTTTGTTCAAAAAATGGCAACATGCCTGATTAACTGGCTTATCTTTTATGAGTAATTTGTTGTCCTCACTACAACCATGCTGGCTCTTGCCAAAAGGACACTTTTGCACCCCTTACATTATACAATAAACCACAGAAGTTCACTTTATCCCCAGACTCATTCTTTCTTCATGAAACTTCAATACCTTGAGCTCCTTTTAAAAATATAATGCTGATAAACACTGAAGAAGTTCACATATGAGCAACGACAACAGTGGTTAAGTAACAAATTAACTTACAGCAGAATGAACATTCAATAGCAAGCTTGAGAGTTTGGCACCTAGGGAGACAAGCACAAAAAGCTGCTTTACTGACATAACCAGCAATGACAACATTGGAAAATAGACAACATAAATGAAGGATAGGTACCACATACTTTTCAACTAATCCAAAATGAAACATCATTAGTATTCAGCAAACATTGAAAAGTTGGGATTCATGAAGACAGAAAGTAGGAAGGCAGGGTAGGAAAGCTATATTCTATAATACTTAGCACAAGTTCATTAAACTCAAGTTCAAACATAAATTAAACAAACCAATTTTGATGAGCTCAATTACATCTCTAGCTACAAACCAAAAGAAAAGATTCTTATATCACTATGAGGATTTTCAGCTTCAAAAAAGTGGTAGAAAAAACAGAAATTTTTTTAGTTGCAACATTTGGGCAGGAATTCTATATGGTCTCTGCAGCCACATTTTGCTGAAAAAGCAAATTTCATCAGATCAACTGTATCTCCAAGGAAAATGATAAAATATAAAGTCTGTTTACTTATTGCCTGTCATAACATTACTGTATATCAAGAACATGGCCCATTTATTTCAGTTTTCTAACTGTTGGAAATGCCTATAACCCTCCAAAAAAAAGTATGTCAATTTAAGTACAGTAGAAATCCATATGTACATTTGTGCTGGTTTTGGCTGGGATAGAGTTCAGTTTCTTGATAGTAGCTAGCATGGGACTATGTTTTAGATTCGTGCTGAAAACAGTGTCGATAACACAGGGATGTTTTCATTACTGCTGAGCAGTGCTTACACAGAGCCAAGGCCATTTCTGCTCCTCTCACCACCCAAACAGCAAGTGGGCTGAGGGTGCACAAGAAGTTGGGAGAGGACACAGCTGGGACGGTATGACACCATGCTCAGCATATAAAGCTGGGGGAAGAAGGAAGGTGGAGGGATGTTTGGAGCAATGGCATTTGTCTTCCCAAGTAACCATTACACATGATGGAGCCCTGCTTTCCTGGAGATGGCTGAACCAATACGAAGTGGCAAGTGAATTCCTCCTTTTGCTTGGCTTGCATGCACAGCTTTTGCTTTACCTATTAAACTGCCTTTATCTCAACCCACAAGTTCTCATTTTTACCCTTCTGATTCTCTCCCACATCCCACCATGGGGAGGAGTGAGCAAGCAGCTGTGTGGAGCTTAGTTGCTGGCTGGGTTTAAACCACAACAGCATTATTAAAATCACTTCAAGGCAGGCAGAAGAATGCTTAAATGGTCACTTTCTAACCTGAGGTTGACTAAAATTTCTGGTTCAAAAACACTGACTACAAGGTTAAACAAGTCAGTACTAGATTATTTGCTTCCTTTTCAGGTAGGAAAAGGAAAGTTGTTGCCCAGCACAGACTCTGGCAGTTGAACTGCATTTAATTCACTTGCAAGAAGTGATGGAAAGGAGAAAGACAGCAGGTTGGAGAATAGTACACAGACCTACAGACAAAGAGGACCAAGATGACTTGAGCATCACCATAAGCCTACATGCTGCAGCCTGGGATGGTATTGTCAGAGCTACCAAAGAGAAGGCATCTAGGTACATGCTCCAGCAAGGACTACCTCAGGCTCGTACCAGAGAAACGAAGACAGTTTTACAAGCTGACAGGACAGAGTCCCCCCCAGACTTTTACATCTTCCCTGCTCTTTTATTCAAACAGCTTCTTGGAGACAATTCAGCAACTGGTTTTGTAAACCCCTCACACAGCATTTCCAATCACATTGATCCACTGCCTAATAGTTCTCAGCCTGACCTTTTGAACCATAACACAGCAGCCAGTTTATCTGGTGACTTTTTTGTCTTATTAGAAGACTTCTCTGCCTCCAACATAAGTCTATAAAGATCAACTTCATTAAGGTGGAAACCTTATTCTTGGCCTCAGTCTCCCTGACAGCAAGAAGGCATTAACAACTAATCTGCCTGTAGTTGAGGCTACTCTCTAACCTTACCTGTGTTGTGGAAACATGGCGGTGGGTGTAGCCTTAATGAAAGGTGGTGGGAAAGAATAAAGAAACCAAGTCCTCCTTTTTTTATACCATCACATGGGACATGAGGTGATCCTCATGCCCTCGTGAAGCTCAAAATACGGCAAAAAGCACAGTGCAACCTCAGTGCTGCAGTCTTATCCTCAAGCAAAAGCACCTCAAGGACTATAAATCAGGACCACGAATCATGGGTCATCAGCCACTGACAGACCTGGTAAGGACAGCAGGTAGCTGAAAGTGCAACACATCCATCCAAACCTTATACACACATAAAACCACAAGAGACTCTGGCTTGTAGCTTCCTAAGTGAGAAACACTTCAGTTGGATTGCCACTCCCAGAAAACCAAGTGGATATTGCCATCTGGTTGGTGGAGGTCCTGGCTATAAAATTACAGCTTGATCTTGAGAACTACATAAGGAGCGCCAGGGTGGACATTACAGAAAGCAATCTCATGCTGTTGGTGAGGGTTTTGTCCCTAACAGCTTAAGCTTTACCTGATATATTATGACCAAGTACCAGGCAGCTACACAAGAGACCTTTGAATCTTATTCTACAGTGCTGTATTGGTTTTTAATACAGGCTTTCTCCATGCTTATGTTCTCGAAAACTTCTCCTTACTAGTGTGATTGAACATGGAGTATAAAGTTGGTAAAAGGCTCACAACTGGCACTTGTTTGTAGCTCTCCAGGTTGTTGGGAGGCTGCTCAGAGCAATAGCTACATGTTGTTCTCATTGAAGTGAATGGTTATTTTCTGAAACCTACAGCAGTGTCTAGATAAGCCTAAAGAGTCCTGTACTGCTTTCTGTATAAAGGTGCTGCTTTGTCTTTTACTAAAGCTTCTCAAGCACCTAAAAAAACCAAGTTGTTAAGTATGATGACTTCTGCCTAATGCTAATGTTTCTAAAATCTGACCACAAATCCAAAATAGCAACACAGATATATTCTTATCAATCACACAACTGGGGGCACTTAAGACATCAAGAATAGAATAAAAATTTAGTCTTTCATATTAGCAATTTCTCTTAAATGAGGTATTGGCTTAAAGGCAAGCTCTGCTGCCTAAGTTGGCAGAGATGAAGTGCCCCATATCAGAAATTGATTATTGATATATATTTTGGTTCATATAATTTTGCTTATTAATAGTTATCTTCAGTTCTGAAAAAAGCAAATCTTTATGGCCACTCCTAAAGTACCAAATGATGTAACATAGTCCAAAGCCCCTCTCATGTTTTCCAGCTTTGTCTAAAAAAAAATTTGTTCAAACCTAGTTTAATGAAACATTAAAAGATTGTCTAGGCCAAACTAAAAACTTCTAGAAAATTCAAAGACTCAGAAAATTGTTTTTGACCTCCTGCAAGAAATAGAGAAACACTGTTTATGCCAATACACCATATCTAGAATGTGGTTAAATGGCAGGCTTCTAATGTGTCAGTACAACCAAGTGCTTCTCCTTTGTGAACTATTTGTTTTATGCAAATTGATAAAGCACACAAGGAAAATAGATTTCTGCTGATTCCAGTATAACAAGTCCACAATGTAATACACAAGCTTCCAAAAGATTATTTTGCTGTTAATTAGTAGTCCCCAGAGGTGTTTCCCTCAGACTGCCTCTTAGTTTTTACTTCTACCCCAAGACATTTGTGTCTACACAGATAGAAATCTACCAGTTTAAGAAAAAGCAAGATGCCCAGATCATTGGTACTTCATTTTTACCTCAACCTCTATATAAACCTTTTTAAACAAGGCAATGAAGATTTTTTTTTAAAGCCACCAATCAGTTTCACTTCTAATGCAAGTCTACCAAATTTAAATAAGAATTTAAAAATAATAATTTAATAATAATAATTTAAAATAAGGCCAAAAGTTAAAGTTTAGCTAATGCCTCCATGCAAACTATTTTATTCACAGTAAATAATTTTTGAACACTTTTTCCAGTGAGAATGCTCAGAAGAATCAAATTATTACTAGGAGTTTAAGAGCTGGAAGCAATTGGAGAAAAATGTGAATTCAATTAGTTTCTAAGTCTAAAGACAATGCATTTGTAATCTGAATTCTTACCCAACTCAACCACCATGATCCTGTGGGATTTCCTGGAGAGACTGGCAAGGGGAAAAACATTCAATTATACTGAGCAAGAGAAGGGTCTTTTTTTTTTAACATATAAATCATATATTATTAAAAACACCCACATTTCTTATGTTTGGTTTGTTTAAAGCCTGCTGAGTGATCCACATGGGGGGTGCAGTTAGACATTGATCCAAAGAGTTGCTGGTTTGGTTGTTCTACTTTTTAGTCTTGCAAAAAAGTCTGAGTAGTCAGGCTGCCCAAGAGATGCAGGGCTGGAAGTCCAAACATCAGGTCATTCATTGGCTGTGCAACTTTCACCTTTGTTTTGAGACAAACTTATCAGAGCAACTGAGTTCTTTCAGGTTACATGTCTACACTAAACAGTGTCTTAAGTTTAGCTGCTATGCTACTTAGTTTTGATAAAGAGAAAGGGGAAAGAAAACTACACCTATTCAGTATTATGATTGAACATTAAGACTTGTAATATTATAAAATCTTGAAGTAATACCTTATGGCTTCATACACTTTTTAAAATTATGCATATAGAAATTTTGCCAACTCAGACCCATAGATTTCTTTTTCCCCCTAGAGAAAATACTTTAAAGTTGAAATGACAACTCTTCAAACATATTCTTAGTAAGGTGAACTCCGTGTACGAAGACAGCAACATGACATTTAAAGAAAAAACTTTTGTCTACTGTCAAGCCTTGGAATGGTTAATATCTGAACTGTACAAGTCTGGTAACCAACCATAGAACTGCTTTTATCATCTCCAGATTTTGTGTGTTCTGATATTAGTTACTTCCTCTCAAAAGGAGAGTTTGCAGACTGATTAAAGCTTTTTATTTTCTCCAGAGCTGCACCAAGTCAGTTCTCCCAACAAAAAAAAAATTCCCCCCCCCAAATCCATTTCTACTCATGCGCCATGAAGACCAATGCATTCTTCCAAGCACTGCAAGTGTAGCTTGGATTGACAGCTCATACCTAACTTGACCTTTAAAGCATCCCAATATGTATAATGTGATAGCTTCACCTAACTCAGCTGGAATAAAATTTGAGTCTTTCATTCTGAAACTGCTCTTGGGAAAACCATATTAGTTTCAATATTTGAGATAAGTAAATAGAACTAAACATCTTTTCCAAAAACCAAACAACAATTTTTTTTGAGACATCATTTGTTGACAGTTTCCTAATCATTCCTACAACTAATCATGCTAACTACAAATTATATTTTCCTTCTGTCTTTTGTGATATTTCAAATTTTCAAATGGCAACATAGACAAACAAATGGAGGTGACTACATATGGCACTCAGTTTTAGGTTTGCATCACTGTTGTGTTTCAAAGGCTATTTTGTTAGTTTATAATGCAGGGTTTGTGTTGTTTTTTTGGTTTTTTTTTTTTTGTTTGTTTGTTTGTTTTTTAATAAGAACCATTGCAGAGAAGGTTTGCTGTTAAGTCTACATTCTGTAGAATCAATTCTGCAGAAAAAGGAATTAGTACCTGGGAAGCAGAAGAGTGCAGTCTGTGAATTCTGGATGTAAGTTTAAACACCTCTGTAGATGTGGACATGATATTTCATTAGAGCACCTAATTAAAGAATAAAGTTTTAAGCCCATATCAAAGGTTTCTAATATTCCTTTCAAATGCAGAACTAGAATTAGATTATTCTGCTCAGTCACAGAAATATTACACAGAAGTAGAAACTTCAGCTCCTGGAAAGCAGGACAGGTTTCCCCCCTATGACCTCAGCTTGGAGTATTAACCCACCATAAGCTTCAAGATGTACACTAAGTTTCACAGAAACAAAGGTGTTTAGTTTGATTTCCTTATTATGATTAAGATATCTGGTTTCTAAGAGAACATATTCACTTATTGGCAGATTAATTTCCTTCACTTCTTCCTTTAAGTTCAACATGCACTCTGCTCATCCTCATTATATCACCAATGGGCTTGCCGTGGAGAAAGTGCACTTTCATAGAATCACAGAATATCAGTTTGGCAGGGACCTCAAGGATCATCTGGTCCAAACTTTCCTTACAAAAGCTCCATCTAGACAAATGCACTGTCTAGACAAGATGGCCCAGCCAAATCTTAAGTGTCCAGTGTTGGGAAATCCCACCACTTCCCTGAGGAGATTATTCCTATATCTGACTGTTCTCTTGTGAAAGATCTTCCTCTAGAGTTCAATCAGAATCTCCTCAGGAGTAACTTACCCATTACACCTCATCTTTTCCATGCGACTTGTAAAAAGGGACTCTCCATCTTCTTTTCAGCCAGTCTTCAAGTTCTGGAACATGATGATGTCTCCCCTAAGCCTTCTTTTTTCAAGGTCAAATCAACCCAATTCTCTCAGCTTTTCCCCATACAGCAGGCTTCCCAGTCCTTTAATCATCCTGGTGGCCCTCCTGGTGAACTCTCTCCAGCATGTCCACATCTTTTTGTGTAGTGGGGACCAAAACTAAACCCAGTATTCCAGGTGTGGCCTGACAAGTGCTAAGTGGAGTGGAATAGTGACTTCTTTGTCTCTGCTGGGGATGCCCTTGTTGATGCAAACCAGCATCCTATTTGCTTTCTTCACTACTGCGGCACACTGTTCACTCTTATTGAGCTTGCTGTCCACCAAGAATCCTTAGGTCTCTTTCCACCGAGCTGCTCTCCAGCCAGGTGGATCTGTCTGTGCTGCACTCCTGAATTATATTTTCCCAGGTACAAGACCTTACACTTGTTCTTGTTGAACTTCATAAGTGGACTCTTGTTAGCCCACTCCTCCAGCCTACCTAGGTCTTCCTGCAGGGTGGCTTTCCTTTCTGAAGAGTCTACTTCACCACTCTGGTATCATCTGCAAATTTCACCAGAGTGTACTTGATCCCATCACCCAAATCACTTGAGATATTAACAGCATTCGGCCCAATATCAATCCCTGGGGGACCCCACTTGTGACAAGTTGCCAGTTAGAAGAGAGCGATTTACCACCACGCTCTGAGTGCGGCCTGGCATCCAGTTCCCCACCCACCACATGGGCCACTTATCTAGACCTAACACATCATCTACCACACAGACCACTTTTCAAGACCATAATATATCAGTTTCTCTAGGAGGCTGTGGGGAACCATATCAAAAAACTTAGAAAAAACCACTTTGGTGTTGATCAGCTAAAACACAGGTGCAACCTCATCATACACTGAAGCTACATGAAATTTATTGAACCAAAAGCATTAGTTTAAGGTTGTGCCTCTCACAGGGATCACTGTTTTCCTGACTCAGTTTGGAGAGGATAGCTGTAACCACAAGCCCAGGAGGAGCACTGAGACTCTCACCACATATCATTCCCATCACACACCTAGATAGTCACTTCCTCTCCCATCAATCAATAACCTGACATTTAGCCCATTCTCAGACTATATTGGTACTGACATACTCATCTTGGCCAATCTATTCTGGCCTAGAAAAGTATGTCTTCTGTCCAAGCCTGTTTAAGGGCTTAGCTGTAGCTGTCACTGTCTCAGCTAATCCACATGAGGAATCATAATGATCCTCAACATCCACCTTGGACTGGTGATGAATGTTACAAACCCATCTCAGTTACTGATAACAGCCTTTACATTTTTTTTCTTAATAAAAAGAAACAAGGTTTAGATGACAATCAAATTTTTTGCCCTTTAGCTGATGCCAGCAGTAGTAATAAAAAGGTTACCTACTTTCCCTATTATTCTATATGTTTGAAGACTTTTCATATCAATTTCAAATGCTATCTTGAAAAGTTAACCATACTAAGTTTGAAAGATCTCTTTTCAGTTTACAACATGTACCAAGTAATTTTTTTCCTCTTTCCTTTAAGAAATTTATATACATCAACTGGACAAGATCTAAATCTCTCTAATACCGTGTTTGCTTATTCTTCAGGATCTGAACTGACAGTGCTGTTTTGGTGATCAAAAAGGAGTATCTGCAATTCCTCAAAAATGCATGTCATAAGCAAGATATTTTGCTACTCATGTTCCTCCAGTACTCCTAACCAATAATTCCTGCAGAAACCCTTTGCTGGAAGTAAAGGGAGACCTGTCACACCAACTTATTTCAGAACTTTCCACTTCATAGAATTTTAATCTCTGTGCCAGGTTCCTGCCTCTAATTGCACATTTGAATTTTGAAAATAAAACCAAGGTAGGTAGAGATCTTTTAGCTCAAATCCATATGGAATAACATTTTTCAGTTCTAATTTTATTAGGGTTCCACTCAAAAATACATACAGTCTTTTTCAACTCTTCATCCTTCAGTCTAGAGTGACTGTTCATCAGGGCAAGCACTCAGTGTGTCCAAGTGTCAGAAAAGTATATTGCAAACAGAACAGCAGCTCCTTCCTATCTACGCTTTTAGGCAAGTCACACATGGAATGAAAATGAAGCAGTGAAACCCAAGTCTCAAGACAAGGTACTGTGCCTTATTTTGTCTTCTATTCATTAGCACTGCTTTCTGCCAAGATATGGCAGCTGGCATAAAAGGTGGCAACACCTGTTTAGATCATGCAGATGAAAGAATCCATTTTGTCCTTTGGGGATTTTGTATCTCTGTATTGTGACCCCAAAGCCACTCGAGCATAAATCATATGATACATTTCAAGGAACAGGTGTGACCCTGTAGCCTTCTCTCTTCAGGGACCACAGTGGACACAACAGGCACAGACGCTTGACAAAGCTTTAAGATTTACTTGGAGGTTCCTTGAAGTTTTGAAATAGGACTTGGAATAACAGATGTAAGCCTGCTTTCTGAGTTTCATGGTTGACTATATTCCTGAAATCCAGGAAAGATTAATGGAAAAAAACTACTTCCTATAAACCACAGCCAAAAATTCTAGAGAGCATTTTAGATCCTGGCTATTATTTTGGGACTATCTTATTTAAAGCACCCAAATATACTTCCTCAAGAGTCGTCTTTTGCTTTTAAGCAGAACGTTAAGTCCTCAATTTGACTGCAGCACTTGTTACTAAGACCACCAGGTTTTAAAAGGTAGACCCACAATGCTAACAATGCAAATATGAAGAACTATTTATGAGAGTGTAATACTGAGGTTACATAACAAGGTCTAGTTGAGCCACCTGGAGAACTAGCAGAGGAAAGAATCAGAATGAAAATCCAGAAGACACATTCACTTAAGTGTATTTGTAACAGCAGTCTAGAATAAAAGATACGCTTTAAAAGGCAGTTCCAAGCAGTTCTACAATAGACATTAGCAGATCGGGTCTGGAAGAGGACATATACAAGTGTCCAAAATGCATGCAAGTCCCATGCTTTTTGATGGTCCAAAATACAGTCAGTTTTTCTTTCCAGAATGCTATCATCAAATCTATACGTGTCTTGCTAGAAAGATTCTGAATGGCTTTGTTGTGTCTGAAATACCTGTATCCTCTGAAGGCATATAACAATTATACCTAAACCAGTCTATTTTTTCAGGAAAACAAATCTTAACTAGTGTTCTCTCATTGCTTGATCTTAATTTTGGCAAATTAAAACTTCAATTTTCTCCTGCAGCAAACAGAATTTTATATTTGAATATTTATATACCTATACATGTTTAACTAGGTTAACTATACTATTCATACTCAATACAAGATGTGAAAGGTATTTCATTTCATGGAAATAAAGCTCATGTGGATGCAATCTGAGGCATTGTACCCTTTTACTGGAACTCCTGTAAAAGCAAGGGGTACATGCTTCTAGTACTGCAATAATTATATATGCAAGTTGCCAAACAACTCTCAATGCCCCTTTCTAGTGAGCTCCAGATGTGAATAATGTGTTTCCACCCTGAGAGAAAAAGAAGTTTTGAAATCTAGGATTAACATCTACCACACAATGATAGTATGCATTCACAACTGTGAATACACAGATGTAACATGTAAAATATGTTGGCTTGTTTTTTACAAAGCTTCAATATTCACAAATGAAAGAAATTTCTCCTGGGACTGAGGGACTGTGTATAAATAGTGGCTGCAGTCCCACCATGTGTCTTGCATTTCTTCCATAGTAGTAAGGGTGCATTTTAAGAAATAGCTTAACAGCTGTTGTAGTCTCCCTATCTGGTTTCAAGATACTTTGCTCCATTTCTGTCATTAAAGCACCTATTTGTCTATTGTAAGCAACTTCCTTAACACACAGCATGCACAAGCTACAGACTTCATTGCATGCATATGCTGTCACTTAAAAATGTGTATGCTGGTAGTTAATTGTAACTTCTTCCACTAGAGCTTGCTTTCATTGTAATGACAACCATGGATTGACATTCATGTAAAGCGCACATGTTTGTATCCTACCTGCTGGGTCCCCATGAAGAGATGCAGCTGTTAGCTACATTGAAAACTATTCTACATTTTATGATCAGATGTTTATTTCCAAATTCATTATTGATTGATAGAAAGAAAGGTCTTTTCATTCAGAAAGACTTTTCTTGAAATGGATACTCATTTAAAAAATTCTTCTAAGAAGTAAATCTGAAAAGTTTTGGTGATGAGTCAGAACCTTTGCCACCTTTATTAGAACCCCCAAAATGCTTCCTGTGAATGCTTTCAGAGAGATTGTTTTTATGAAAGAGCCACCCATATCTCAAGGCAGAAATTTACAATTTGAAATTATGCTTAGTTTCACTGATCACTTCCAGAAAGAGTGGTAGGAAAGCAGAAGACAACTTCTATGTCAGCCCTGCTTTGAGGAGGGCTCTGGACTAGACGACCTCCAGAGAACCCTAAGTTACTATCTCATTTTGCAATCTAACTTCATGTATATTTAATCACTTCTTCAGGTATCAGTAAGCGGTAGTCCCAGTCCCATTCTGGAAGTCTCAAGTCTTTCTCCAGTTGTAGCTTTATACTAAAATTTAAATATGCCTTTATTTGCCCAGTAAGCTTGTTTGGTCTTTGAGAGGCTACAGAGAGGTTCTCTAAGCCTCTTTTCTAAATGAAGACCTATGCTCTTACTGTTACTCTCTTACTCTGCAGCCCAGATGTCAAGAAGGACCAAAGCCTATTTTGCAGAACACAGCCAAAATATCCTGTCAGTCCTTTCTCCTAGATCCCTAAGAACTGTACACAGATCCCCCCCTAAATGCATGAAAATGCCATTTCTACTTTTTCAAACAGATGGCTATGACTTTACACCATGATTTATTTAAATGCTTCATTAACCTAATGATCATGGAAAACATCAGTTTCATGAGGAAAGGAGACAGGAGGGGGGATAGTAGGAACTTCAGCTCAGTGTAAATTGATAGCATGGACAGCAACAGCAGGTTCAAAATAATCAGGTTGTTTTAAGGTCATATACCTGCCATCTCCTGGAAGACAACATGCACTTCAGAAACACCATCTTTTAGTAGGCCATCTCTTCATAAAGACCATATGTCACAGCCAACACTCCTTTATCCAATTGGAGTATGGGATATATTAGTGAGAGCTATTTTCACTGAAAACCAAGGAAAATCCTATCCTGTTTGTCCTGCTAGAATTGTCCCAGGACAGGTGGTAAGACTCAGTCATATTTAATATTCCTGCAGGCGACAACCTACAGACCTGAGATATATAGAAGTGATGTGAAGAGTGAGAAGGAACAAGAAGAAAATTTAACCCCTAGCCATTGTTGCTTCATAGTGGAAAAACTGCAAGGCAGCAGAAAACTGACAGGACATGATATCGGACTAAGCACTGCATGGGCAATGCAAGCATTTATGGTCAGGATGAAACAGCGTGAGCCCAGGAAGAGGCCTTCCCCTTCTTCCTGCCCCAGTCACTCATCCTCACCCCTCCACTGCTCCCCCTGCTCTAGTGCAGCCAACTCTGGGCAGTGAAATAAAACATAGTGGGAAAGTAATCCATATTAAGCTGAGCAGTCCTCACAAACACAGACATGAACATGTAAGATTGACCTTGATTATTTCTCCATTTAACATGTAGGTGATATTCCTGATACAAGAGAGCAATAGGCTGTTCACTAGTGGCTGGCAGGGGAGGAGGAGAGCAGGAGACTGTGCTTGCCCATTTAAATTGCAGTTGCATTATTCTCCTGCTTGCTAAGAGAATAGGATTAAAATTACTGGCCATGATTAAGGACATGTTAGCCTGTAAATCCCTAGATACCTACTGAATTTTAGACATATAAGTTAATTACAGACCAATCGATGGAGGAAATACCAGAAACCAAGAATAAACGAGAAAGCATTTGGAGCCTAATGGTATTGCTTCATTTCATTGTTCATTTAATTCAGCTGTTTATATCTCAAGAGAAAACCTGTGTATCTTAATGGTAAGAGGACACACTGCAGCATTCACCACACATTTAGAATTATTCTTGTACTTCGTAGCCTGATTCTTAGTTACCTGCTACAGCATCAAACTTCTTCCCCCTCCTCCTCTTCTCCCTGTACATTTCTCTGCGCTTGTGAGACCCCCACCTGGAATACTACATCCAGCTCTGGGGTCCCCAGTACAGGAGAGACATGGAGCTGTTGGAACAAGTCTAGAGGAGGGCCACAAATTGATCAGAAGGCTGGAACATCTCCTCTAGAAAGGGAGACAAAGTTGGGATTGTCCATCCTGGAGAAGAGGCAGTTCCAAGTAGACCTTGTTACAGCTTTGCAATATATAAAGGGAGCTTCTAAGAAAGATGGAAAGACTTTTTACTAAGGCCTGTAATAATAGGACAAGGGGCAATGGTTTTAAACAGAGAGTAGTTTTAGTTTGCACGTAAAGAAAAAGTTGTTTAGGATGAGGGTGGTGAGTCACTGGAAGAAGAAACCCAGAGAAGCTGTGGATGCCCCATCATTGGAAGTATTCAAAGTCAGGTTGGACAGGGCTTTGAGCAACCTTATCTAGTGAAAGATGTCCCTGCCCATGGCAGGAGAGCAAACTAGAGGATCTTTAAAGGTTTCTTCCAGCCCAATCCATTCTACTATTCTAATACACTTCCCAATTTCAAAAGTAAAGTTTTAATTGCCTTTATGGGGTGAGTAGATAATGCATACAATTTGTTTGTATGCTGGGTGTTTTGGTGACTATCACCAGAAAGTGTCTGTTACCTATTAGTAATTCACTTGATCATACCATTCACATGACATAGAAAACTTCAGAGATTGGCCCAAACCATAGATCAGGATCATGCAGTTTAACTGCTTGGTTCTAATTATCATCCTAATTACTTGGGCTGCGTTCCTTAAAAAAAAGGAGTAATCAGATGATGTTTGACATAAGACATGAGCCTTAGGTTCAAAGAAAAACTTGGAGTAACTTAACCACATACCATCCAAGGTCTGAAGTCCTCCAAAGAACTTGCTTGAACAGTAACCATTTGGACCCTACATTTAATTTTGTCTCCTATCATGAAACTGCACAGACAGAAGCCAAAACCAGAGGTGAACATAGGCATATTAATCATATGCTGTCCCACAACTCAACTTGAATAGCAATGGCCAGACAACTGAGCTCCCAAGCCCTTCATCATGAAACAAAGATTTAGGGAATACAGAAGCAGGCAAGTTGTTATTAGAAAGCCACTTTCAAAGATTTGGCTTATCATAGACACCACTGGTTTATTTTAGTCTAACAACTTTGACAAGTGCACCTAATGCCACCAGCTAGAAGAATCACACAAAAACCTTCAGTAACAACTTCCCACAGTTTTTATTTCTTACATTGTCTTCAGTGTAAAGTTTCAATTAAAAGATTTATCATATTTTAATCAAATATAATAATTATCAAATATAATAGCCTACACATTTATGAGACAAGTGCTAGTAATGTGTAGTTTTATAGCACTATAATAAGAAGCTAGTAAATTACAGGAACTTTCAGCCAAGTCAAATGATCTGACTGTGCCTGATTAGTCAAGGACCTATGTTAAGAACAAAAGAAGAATGGTATCTGAAGATTAGACTTAAATTAGCAAGTTGCTACTTTCTCTCACATAGCAACAAAACATGACAGCATTACAAGGCAAATACCAGGCTGCACATTATTAGCTCACAAGAATCATTCCAGTCAGGCCCCTAGTGCATGGGATTATTCTGCATTTTAGAAGACATGTAAGAACATACATGGCTGGAAGACTCGAATAACTCCCAAATCACTGTAATCATCTAGAACAGAAGAGATTTCACAATAGTCTCCATGTTTTATATTTCTTACCCACCAGAAACCCTTTTCAAATGCAATAGTTTTAATTTGCTCACTGAACAAATTCTGATAGTGGACCACAGTACAGATTTTTTATGCCCTATGTCAATTATGCTGGCTACCATGCACACAGAAGATTTAAAATCCCAGTTTTTTATGAGCCAGTATTCTGTCACAGATTTATTGCCCTATACAAAGTTTGACATTTTATAAAAGCAAAAGTGTTACTGCTTCCAACTACCTAAAGGAATATCTACAAATGATGCTTTCTTAAAAGCATCTTGATCTAATATCAGAGCTTAGTTTTTCCACAATTTATAATAGACCTAATTAGGTACACATTTTACTGCCACAAAGACGGGGGGGGGGGGGGGGGGGGGGGGGGGGGGAGGGGGCAGAGCAGCAATGTAACTGTCACATTAAGAAAGATTCAGCATTGTTTGACAGTAAAAGTATTCAAGAGCAAAAAGAAGTTTGACATCAGTGTCTGCATTTCCAGTGCAGGACTGTTGTGTATATGCTATGCCAAATGAATCAGCTACAATGACTCATTCAAATTAGAGCAATCTGAACACCGCTCCACTTCCTACTCATTAGTCAAGCCCAGATTAACAAGAACTTAGTATTTGAAGAGTTTCCACATTGCTATCAGGCAGCTGGCACAAAAAAATAAAAATATCTTTCATGAAATTTCAAGCACTGTTTAGTCAACTACATCAAGTAAATGATTTACAGCTTACATGTTCACTGTAAGCCCATAGTAACTTCTGTATTGAGTCAAATTGAGCATCCCTCCAACAGCAACCATCAACAAATTTTAAAATAAATATTATCAATAGAGCACATGTGCTTAGAGCATACGTATATAGAATGATCTCTGGTATGTCCACCTTTCCTTCCAAACAAATAGTTACCTACTAGTAGTCTGAGTAAAGCTATATCCAAGACAGCTACATCAATCGCCTCTTTTGTACCTTTTTAAGATCTTCTCTTACATGGAAAGACAGAACCAATGGGTGCCTAAATCACACACAACATTCAAGACCAAGGTACATAAGATGCACAGGAAACTAAATAGAAAATGTTTGTTCCTTCCCTTTTAATTCTAATATTCCATTTGTTTTCTTATTGACCCCATAACAACATTTTTAAGGAACTCACTGTAACAGCTAAGATTTTTTCAAAGTAGGAAGACATCCATTTCTTCATATTTAATTCCAGTTGTATCCTTTGGCCCAATTCCTTTTCCTTCTCCCTAACACCCCACTTAGCTGACCTTGAGCCCTACCATCACATTTGATCTATCATGGTAAGACAATCAGTACTACGAGTTCCCTCAAAGAACACCAGTAACTTTTTGAGGATCAGCTTCCTCTACAAAACTTCCCCCCATTTTATATGCCCACGTCTATCAGTTCTGTTCTTTAGTTTCTACTGTTAAGTCCCACATGCAGGATCAGCCTCAGTTCTATAGTTCTCTTAATCTTTCCATCTGGAATACTTTTAGAAAGTTGTGTTTATCTGCAGCCTCCTGCTTTTCTGGAATAAAAACTACTTATGCATTAGGTTACAAACAACACTGATTTTGTATCTTCATACTAGATTTCCATCTGTCCCTGTTCACTTGCTAATACCAGCCACCCAACTGATACAACTGTTCCAGGTTAAAAATTAAAGACAAAGACATTATATCAAAATAAATTACTTGCATGTCAAGAACTCAGAGGCAGGAGACCCATTTGTGTCAAGGTTTAACAGCAACTGGCATGAGGTGCAGTACAAGCTTGTATTCCAGCATATTACAATTATAAATTTCTCATAGCACTGGCCCGTTCATTACAGATGTGTACAGTTTCTTCCTCCACACTGGAAACAGGATTCATCTACACTAATCATTTGCTTGGACTGTAAGCAACAGGCTGTGCTGAACTGAAGAAAATTATGCCAGTTCACTAAAACCAGCAGCAGCACACACTAATCCTATTACCAACATCTTGACAAAAATCAAATGAACAAGTGTACAATTATTTTAATTGTTTCCTTTTTCACATAAAGAATGTCAAAAGCTATTAGACCAAATCTATTTACAAAACATTTACTGAATTCATAAGATTTTGTATTCACATAAAACAGAGGATACAGAGACCGCAGTCTTAGCCCTTGATAGGAAGCCTGATACAGCCTTTCAACCAGACTAACTTTCTGCTTATTAAAATAATTCTGAGAGACAGCAGTTCATTCATTTCAAATGTTTTGCCTGGGATGGGATTTTAGAAGGCCATGCTATTTACCTGGTTATGACGGAGGCATTCAAACTGCTTCCCCTGACCGCTCCTCACTGACTCACCCCGGTCTTGGGCAGGTCTTTCTGGAGAAACTATGCTGTCCACCCCAGCCCACCCAGCAGCAGCACCACGTATGCCTGACAGTGCTTTCTTGATTTCTAGAACCTAACATAGGTATAAGCAATGCTGTGCAAGACAAATATAGAAAGCTAGTAACTTTAGCAGCTCACCTGGAAGGACAGAGGGCTCGAAAGCACACCTGAAACAGCAAGACTGCTTGTTAAGAATTGAAGTCCCTCTAGTCTGAAAGGCTAAATTCATTCTACCCACGTCACACGTGGTCTGTCCTTTTTAACAGAGTACTGTGTGGTGTGAACATGCAAACTGGGAAGTGTCCAAGTACCCTTCGCAATGTGTTTGATTCGCATGATGGTAATAAATTTTGGACCTCAAGTATGTGCTTAGGGTGCAGATAAAGTAATTAACTAAAACCCCATTAAAATCATAATGGAAGACAATTATAGAAAAACTTACACTGTTAGTTAAATATTTAACATAGAAAAGGATGTTGCAGAACAAAAGGACCCAACATGTTGTCAACTAGGTACTTGCCATCTGGATTCAACTTGCTATATCACATACTAGTCAACTAATTTGGGATCTATTGAATTGTGTATGATGCTCTTTATAGGAAACAGACCTACTGAAAGGACCATCACCAGGTACCACCACCATAAGTTTGTGTCAGTGATTACTTAAGAGGTAAGGTGCCTATACAATATGTTTATGTCCTTGTGTTCATTTTTGAAGTTATTCTTAAGATCTTGCTGCAATTTTGAATTAAGATATCAGAGGAAGAGCAGAATAATTTCAAATACTAAAACGAGAAAACCAGATTTATTTTCTTTTGTGATATTAAGAACTGCTATTACATCTCTTTCACATATTAACTAGACAAAAGGAAGTAGTCGCACAAACTGTGAGTTATTGTCAATGTCACTGAAGTCAAGTAAAAAATTTTGCATCAGAAAAATATACGCTTTGTTCAAGCTTCCTGCCCAGCTCCTCTAACCACGCCCTGAACCTGTTGAAGCATCTGATCTTCTTTGGGTATCTTCCTCCATTATACCCGGTGAATGCGTCAGCCCCTTAAGACCTCCCACCTCCACACAAAGTTTATCTGCAAGCTCTGATGGTGCCTCAAAAACCCAACTGTTGTCTTAACTTTGAGAATTTTTATTGGTTTTGACTAAAAAAAAATCATCTATTGTGTACTGTGTGCTGCTAATGCATAATTGATTGTCTGGGACAGCATCACAGACAACTCAAGCTGCTTCAGCCCTCAGTGGTCTGTTCTCCCACCTGCTACCAAATTCATTAACCAAATGTGTTGACAACCTCAGATACCATGCTGGGTGTCAGTGCCAAATGGAAGGAAAAGGTCTAATATTCCTACAGCAGTCCCCATGTCTAACTCAACCCTAAAAATTTACAATTTTGCTGCATATTATCCTTATTCTATCCCTTGGTACTACATGGTTACAA
The DNA here is from genome assembly GCF_011004875.1 of Balearica regulorum gibbericeps. Lineage (NCBI taxonomy): Eukaryota > Metazoa > Chordata > Aves > Gruiformes > Gruidae > Balearica > Balearica regulorum. The sequence continues at coordinate 97,298,608 of NC_046184.1, forward strand.
ACAGAAAAGTTTGAGACACAACTATTTTTATTTGAGACTTATATAAAGGCTCCAAAACACAAGATCAAAATTGAAGACCTAAGAAGCAAATTTAGTACAGAGAAATCACTTGGAGTCAAGATACACCCTGCCTCAATTTCAAAGGAAACTTTATACTGGTCTGCCCCTTACACAGCAGATCATAGCATGCATCTCACAGGTCAGCACTATACATTAGCAAAAAATTAAACTACAATCTTATTTTTCAATGAACACACATTTTCAAAGACTATCATTATACCTGTTGCCTTGGTATAACTGAGCAAATTAAGATTTAGAAAATACAGTGATCTTCTCATATTTATAAAGAGCATTTAAGTAAAGCAGATGTGTAATTCTGGAGGTACTTTAACAACCTGCAATTAGCAACAATTGCACAGCCTGTACCACAGTAATGATCTTTTTCTTTACACTCACTACTTCTGGGGAACCTTAGGTATTTTAACTTTAAATATCTAAGAATACTAGTTTTACAGCAGTTCAGAAATATTCTTACAGTAGACAGGGAGATGAGTAGTGCACATAAAGCTAAATATTATTTTCTTCATTTGCACTGACATTTTTATAAGTATGAAAGCATCAATAAGCACTAACAGAGTTAAGGCTTGGAACATTCAGAATTAGGCAAGTGTTGCACACAAAGCTGAAAAATTAATATAATTGGAAATTACTTTATTTTACATTTAAGATTAAAATTATAGTCTAAGAGTTGTGATTGTTTTAAATTAGGACAAGTAAAGGAAAGGCCATAGGTCAATAATATCACCATGTATCTATTGAATTTTGTTGCAGTATGAGAACCAAAGATTAATATGCTACGGAGAATCAATATGAATGTCTTAATAGTCACACAGAAAAGATTTTCTTCCAGGGAAATCCATAACTATGCTATTAGAAAATCTATTTGTTTAGTTGGTTTTAAGTATAAATTACTAAAAACCACCTAAGATTCATCAGAACATTAATTTATCTGCACTCTTCTGAATAAATGTATTTTTCATAGTCACCTACAACTGAAATATTTCTTAAATAGCATATACTTCCCTATAGGTTCAAAGCAACTATTTTAGCCTCCTGTGCATGTATACAATATTCAGGGTAGAGCAGAATTTCCAGTTGCCCCATGCAATTCCACATGGACTTATATGCATCAACCTTCAGCTTTCTTAAGTCTTTTTTTTTTTTCTTATGTGGGACATTCATAAGACTTATTAACTAATCTATGTAGCTAGTCTAGATACTTCTGTTTATTCAAATACAGGATTGCAAGCATACTGTTTTTCCTTTTTCTAAAGCATCCTCCTTGGATTTCTTCCTGTAGCACAGAAATACCTGAACATGTTTTAAAAGTTAATTTGTGCTGCATTTGAAGATTTGACAAGCTTATAAAAAAAGGAGAAATATTTCTGAGAGAGACACAAATCAACATGCAGGCTCTTTGTGCACCTGCCTCAAACTACTCTCTCAATATAGAGGCCTGTTTAACATATTAATTAAGGAGGAATTACACAACTCCAAAGATAAACAATAACTTGAGATGTAAAAAATTGTGTTTGTGTAAGAGCAAGGAAGGGGAGGGAACATCATCTTATGGGCTCTGACCTTCACAACCTTTCTTCATATTGCAGTTCATCTGAGTCCTTTACACTTACATAAATAAGATTACGAGTTGATTTCCAACAGTAGAAGGTTGATGAGCCACCCTGTGTTGTAAGGGCCCCTTCTGCAATTGTTTTAAATCGTCTGCTATGGTGACTACCCAATATTTTTTAATTCATGACACAAGTAAGAGAAAGCTCAACTCAAATCTTTGCAGATCAGTGCTGTTAGGAAACACATGATTAAGCAGTATATTCAGCCTGAAGAAGCTGTGTGTTCGCAAAAGCTCCCCACAGATCTCCAAGCAGCTGAACTTCTGCTGGTGTCTTAAGGAAAATCACATACCTGAAAGAACACTGTGGCTCTGATTTCATACCAAAGGCTTCGCATGTTAAAATATATTGTTCTCCCAAGCCTTCTTTTTATATACTTGTAACTCAGCTTCAGAACAGTGTTTAAGAAAAATAAAAACAAACAAAAGATGGGCTCTATCAGAATTTATAAAGGACTTCATAAGGTTTCTAGTGGGAAAAATCAGCAAACTCCTTCAAGACATTCCCTCAAAAAGAAACAGAATTGGGCTGAAGGTTCCCTGAAGGCCTTCATTCAAAGTTCTGCCTAAAACCAGAAAGCTTTCTTAGAACAGCCATAGGACAACGAACAACCAAGACTCAAGTACTCATTTCTGTACAGTGAGCTCCTGTGAAGTTAGCACAATTCTTTGCTAAAGGCATTTCATTCCCTCAAACAAGTGTTCTACGGTCAGCATCTTGAAAACCGAACCTGTAATTCTTCTAAGAATCTTTGCAGAAGTAAAATTTTGCAAGAAAAATTTGAAATACCTATACAAAGTTTTAAAATTATTTTCCTTTTAGGATTTAAAAATATTAGGTACATTGGAAACTATTGTTATTTTGACAGCGTTTTGCATATGATGCAGTTTGCCTCAACAGCAGCACCAAGCATGGAGTATAGCCAAAGTCACAGAAGCCTCTGCATCAGGCACAAAACCAGAAAGTAAAACACAGCACTATGCAGCTGTGCAGCGACTAGCCACAGCACACTTGTTACTGGAACCATGCAACAAGTCTACTCCCATCTCATCAGTTTCTTTATATTTTCTGGGTTCATGTGCCTAACTGGCATACAAGTATGAACATATACTGAAATTAATCACTGACTACATGTTTCATTTTCCCCTTTGCTGGGGGACTCTATTAGTTGTTCAATGGAAAGATACCTTCTATTTCTGGTTGCTAGTGAAAACCCCACTACATATATCTGCAAGCACCTAGTAACATGGATTTGGCAGAACAGTATAAACGAACCTCTTCAGAGAAACTAAAGTTCACGAAAAGGATAGCACTTTTCCAACAGCAGATTTTTCCTGCAGGACACCTTCCAAGAAAGAGCCTCTTGGTAAGTAGCCTTTTGTTCACGCGAGGATGAGGACAATATTTCAGATTTATTACAACACAGTTCAACTGTGGTGAGAACAGGTTGAAGATAAAGATATTTTCATACCTGCCTTGCAAGGTTATTTCAGATAGTCCTTTCCATCAGGGCCAACAAAAACAAAAAGCAGCACACCAAGAAAAGGGAACAATATGGGGAGGCTACCCCTGGCTGCAAGGCAAGCCTCCAGTCAGGAGAGCCAAGATACTCAAAGATCCACTTTGTTTCAAGAGCGATTATTTTTTAATGTTTACCATGTTCTTACCCACAAGGTACCAGTGAGACACAACCTAACAGCATATGATAGTGAAGACATCCATGCATTTCACCAGGTATACTGAGCAACTGCAGAGCCATAAGCAAGTTACGCCACAGACATTTCTCTCTGCAAGGCAGATGCAGCTTCTGCTTGCACATAGCCAACTCCAGTCCTACCCCAAGCTAAAGCACCACCTACCCCTTCCCCCTAGTCATTCTTCACTGATTCTCAGCCCTGACCTTATGCTTGTTTTGAGCTTTAGGCTGTTTCTCCTGTTGCTATTATCAGTAGCACATGCTTAATGCAGTCAGCCTCAGGAGTCTGAAGGGGCAGAGCAGCTGCTTATCCACAGGGGATTGTAGCACTCCCAAATAAACCATGTTTCATGTGGTTAAAGCCTTGAACTCACCTAAAGTTATTTTATGTTAAGCAGGAACATTTACTATATGCATTTCAATTTGCATTAAAAATGAAATATAAACACCATACTTAGAAAGAAAACACAGAAGTTTACCTTTTGGATATTTGCAGACAGTCTATCACAAAGGTACGGGAGCAGGGTAGCCCACAAGCACAGATGAACTGGGAGCTACAGGTGACCCCAGCAGAAGCAGTACCATCATCAACAGGGCACCCCAGTAGGTCAGAACTAGGCAAGCAGAGCAGGACAGATAGCAGCAGATCCCATCAACAATCCAGTAATGGTCAGACACAGGTACATCAGGTTTGAGGCCAACCCATGAAGAAGAAACAACAGTTCAGGAGCAGAGCTAGGCACAGGCACAGCTTAAGAGAGGAACTGCTGCCTGGGATGGAGCTGAAATAGGGCTGCTGGTCAGGGTGGGGCTCTGGGTCCCAGGTGAGGTTGATCAGGGCAATTTAAGAGCTATTAGTGCACTCCAGGCCATGACACAATTATTACTGAAGTGTTTACAGACAAAACAATATTAAAGGAATTAGCAAAGCACTGGGCTCTAGGGAAAGAGGAAGATCTCATATTTCAGGTACACCCAGTCTTAGCGCCTCACCTATTGTAATATACTATAAGGACCAAAAGCTATATCTCTTCTCCTTCTATGGCTCCAGTTTTGCACATAAGTGAATCACCATTGTTTCCATTTGTATTAATCTTGGCTTTCCTTCTTTCTTTTCCTCTTGGTATATCAAGAGCAAAATCTTATAAAAACCAGTGGAAATAAAAAAGACAAAGTATTTCAATACATTAACCTAAAATTCATTTTCACATATAGGCTTTTATTTTACAAAATAAGCACTGATTACAAATTAGCAAAGATCATTCATAATATTCATTCAGCTAAGCCACCTGGGACTGGCCAAGCCAATCAGTGCAGAAAGCTCTTCTTATCACTGCTACATTTCCAAGCCATTATTTTAAAACTGTTCCTCATGTGGGCAAAGCCAAGGCAATTGGGTGCACCTGGTACTTACCAGGTACGTGAAGGGGGCCAACATCCTCCAGTGACTTCCGTGTTAAGATTTTCATGTTTGTCCTATGAACCTTGAAGCTATCTTTCCAGGTATAGAGATGGAGTGACCTATCTTCTTCTCTGCTGCTTCTCCCTGCTAGCTGCCAGAGGAGCAAGGACATCCCACAGTCTGTAAGAGCCGGAGTGACCTATCTTCTTCTCTGCTGCTTCTCCCTGCTAGCTGCCAGAGGAGCAAGGACATCCCACAGTCTGTAAGAGCCAGAGAAGGGGAGCAGTGGGGTCAAGCTGGGCTCGTGCTCAACACCCGCTCTCCGTGTGCGGGGAACAGGAAGGGGGCAGAGCAGGGCTGTCTACCTTTGCTGTCAGCAAGTCTGCAGCTGTAGTCCCACACTCAGCACGTGTGGCCGATGCAGGCAGGATAAACCACAGCAGCCCCCGAAGTGGGTATGCTACCCCTGTTCTGTGAAACTTGGTCCTTGTAGTCAAAACCCCCAGTGACCCCAAAAATGGAAGAGATGGGGACGCTGCAGAAGATAGCAAATAAACCAAAAGTATCAGTAAGAAACAAGGCTTTAAAGACTCTCTCCCATTTTATGGTAGGCTAGCCTTGCACCTGCGGTCTTCAGTGACCTTTCATTTTATTCGCAGTCTTGTAGAAGATAATTAAGTGTTTACTAGGAGCTTTATCAGAATGCTACATGTGTAGACACTGATGGCTTCATGCATACAAAGTGCACCAATACCAACAGAAGCTCACAAAGATGTTTTGTATCAGTAACCGCATAGCATGGCAGACTGGTGCTCTGCTGCGATTTAACTACTTTCCATTATATTAAGTGCACAATACGGTAAAACTTCACCCCACAGTTCCAACTGAAAATAAATGCCTTTCACACCTCATCTGTGGACTGTTTTTTGCTTGGTCCCACACTTGTCCCTCTCCCATTCTGTTTCTTTAAAATGTGTGCAGCTCGCCATGGCTGTGGAGGTAGGATGACAAAACATAGACTGAATTTTCTCTGTGATTTCTGAAAGCTTTCAGGTTACAAGCTAAGAACATTTTTTAAGCAGTTAGACTATGTACTGTGATATGAACTGTCAGATGCCAGTTGTAGGACAGTTTGCACAACTATGTATGATAACAGTTGTAAGTAGTGATGTAAGAAGATTTTTAAGAGCAAGGAAGTTTGAAGTGTTTCTTGGTAACTCCTTTTGATAGCCAGTACCTGTAGCGTGCTGCCTTTTTAATTTATAGGCTTCAGAATCTCACTAATTCAATTAAGGTAAGAAATTGTCTCAGTTCAAAGGATACATTTTGTTAGATAGGTGCACTCTACCTAGTTCTTTATATATGATAATTAAACAGATTTTCAGAAGGTTTAGTTTGAAAATTATTGTTGAAGCTATACCAAATTTGTTTCTTTCTGTAATGAAGTGACTGTTTTTATACCCTGAATGTTCCTTCAGATTTTCAGTTTATCTAGTCATTCACTCCTCAGCCATGTTGTCAAGCAGAGTAGATTATCCAAGTATCACCAAATCCTTAATATCTTAGCAAAATTAAACTGATAAAATGTCTTTAAGCAGAATTCTTTGAAAACAAAACAGCTAACTGAATTCGGTTAACTCGAAATACAAAATGAGTCATTTCTTCATTGTAGTTTGAACATACCATGGAAGTGCAGGTGGCTTGAACAACTTTTAATATTCTATAGTCTAAAACTTTTATCTAAACCTGCAATCGTTCATTTAATAAGTAACTTGTCTTATCCCTATTAATTTATACATGCATATTGTTTGACATATGTTGATCTGCAGTGGATTAATAAGCTGACATAACTAAGCTGAGCATTCTCCTTCCTTTGCATGAGAAATTAGTATATTAGAATAAGCCTTGTTTGTGGGGTTTTTTTTGTTTTGTTTTGTTTTGTTTTTTTTTTAAAAAATCAGTGATCAAACACCACAGTCTTGGTATTTCCACATGTCTGTGTGCGGGACAGCATGATCAAGCTGCCTGCCACTATCTGTGATGAACTTCCTCTAAAGATAGTAGAATAACCTGCCCATCATATTGCAGAGTTGAATAGCGCTGAAATATAGAGAAATGTGTGAGAAACATAGACATCTACATCAATTAAAATGTGCGGGAGAGATGTAATATTATCTACAAATTTGCAATTCATATTTTGCTTGGACAAGGGCAAGAGTAAGCTGCTTCATCCAGTGGAAGCACAATTTATTACTTGCAAATTAGGAAGGCTGTATGCACCTTTTCAAGTACAGCAGATCAATCAGACCTACCAGTAGCACCCCATTAGAGAAGTCCAAGGCCACTGAATTTAATCCCTTTCACTTATACTAGTCTGTCAACACTTCAGCCAAGTTCCCTCAGTACCTCACTGTCAGTTGTTAAGCATTTGTCTGCTGTGGAAATTTATGACACCTGGGTTTATAGAAGATTTTATGTTAGGAAATATTCAGTTAAACTTTGATTGCAATATGTTTATTATAACCATAGTGTTTGCCAGTTGGCATACTGTTTGCAGTTGATGCTCATCAGACTAAAATTTTCCAAAAGAGGGTTAAAGGCTTAGGAAGTTTTAAATTTAACATCTTGGTGAGGTGAAAGCATATATGTGTTGAATAAGTAGACTCTAATAGCTATAAGAAAGGCCACAGCTGCAGTTTTTCAGGACAGCCCCCTTAACTGTGCTGCCTTTAAGTGATTTTATATACTAGTTTTGATTTATGCGTTTGCAAGGTAGTGTTTAAAGCATTTTGCAACATACCATAAAAAAATAAAAATGAGATCAATGCACATCTTAAACTCAGTAAGCTGAGATATTACAAATGGAAATTACTTGCTACTTACAGAATTGTTAAAGATCAGCTTGCAAGTACCTTCTTACTGACAAACAACTTTGAAATGTCAGCAGCAGATTAAGTTTGTTTTCCTTCTTCCAAAGTTATTGCCTTTTTTCTGAGAAAAGGAAAAGTCACAGGAATCCAAAGCAAGATAATTTTCTTTTCTGTCCTAGCCTGTCTTTTTTTGCCTTTTTTTCCCCTTTTTTCTTTTTTCGTACTATCTCAAAAGAATTGACATTCACCTATTTTTGACAATTGCATTGCTATGCAGTGCCTACATTTTCCTGCCTATGCAGTGGACTTGCACGTGCAAAAGCTATCTCATTAACGCTGTGCAACGGTGTTCTTGACCAGTCCTGGGCCAAAGGGCTGTTAATACTTTCCCAGCCGCAACTGAGAGTCAACGTCCTTAACAAAGTAACCGGACATACTGCTTTTCCAAAGCTGACCAGAGATATGAGTGGGAGGACTTGGCAACAAGACCTGGGCTGGCTTGGGGAATAGACAGAGACTCCCACTTTGGGATATACTTTGTTCCACTGGGACTGCAGCAACTTGTTCTCTCCTCAAGATTGGTAGAGATCTTGAAAATGAACCACTTTTTCCCTTCGGTCTTTTCCCAGCTAGATCAGTTCACTGATCCCAGTGCAGGCAGTCGGAGCTGCCTCAGCCAATACAGCCTCAGGTAGGAAAGGAAAATGTCACGGACACCTTCACCTTCTACTCATAGTCTACGCCTAAAGCAAGTTAAACTGGCCAAACTAGGGATGAATGTAAACTAGGAAATGCTTTTGAGTAACTAGCATCCTCATAGCCCATCTCAGCAAGGAGCACCGGAGGACTGACAAGGAGCGGTGGTTTGCAGACACCACCATTCACAGCAACGCTCTTTTGCAACAGCAAGGGGGAAGCCTGCTCTACCATTGCTCACACTGGAGAAGCTGTAATGTCTTCCCACTTCTCCTAAATCTGCTTTCATCTAGGAGTTTGCTAGCTTTGGATAAGTCTTTCCACAAGTGAAAAATGAGCTGACTTTGTTATTTCCATCACAGACCAGCTGTAACTGAGTCAGAGCTCAAAAGCTACAAAAAAAAAGTAACTGAAGAACAAGTGCTTTTGTAGGTTGTCTTAAGTGGTGCTCTACAATTACTCCAGTCTTCAAAGTAACTGAGCTTTGATTTGAATTTCTCTACATCTAGAGGAGCTTTCTGTAATACTAATAACTGAGATCTTAAAAATTACTTAGTAAAGCTTTTCACTTCCTCGTTTAAATGCAGTCCACTGTAAAAAGCATTAAGCATGAGCATTATTTCCCATCAAAAATTTAATATTTTTCACTGCCAGATTTTTGATCTGTTTCCATTCTTACAGGCTGAGGTGGTAGTCAAACCCCTTTCAATAATCATGCAGGGAGAACAAGTTTTGGGGCTTCCAATAGCATATTTTCTTCAGAGTGACAGAATATAGGCAGTCCGGGTAGTACTAAGTAATGACAGCACTGTCAATCCCCCTTTTTTTGCTTATTAAAAAAAAAAAAAAAAAAAAAACCGAACAAGAAAAAAAAAAGTATAGCTCTAAATCTGTTAGCTATGACTACTACCAGCTGCAAGCATGGTACTGTGCAAGGAAATATTAATTGCATAGCTTTAATGAATTATATTTGACAGATGCAGCACTGTGTAGAAAATTATTACAGATTTTGGTAGTCTCACTGTATAGCATAGGAAGGCAGTAAGTCAGAAGCTGATACCAGTGGTACTCTTTCATAATTCAATCTTGAAATAAATATTCTTTGCAAAAAAATTGTTGGGGTCCAGTGCCTCTAAAATGAAAAATGAACTTGGTTTAATGTTGTATAAACCATGAGAATTATTATTTTAAAATACAAAAAAGCTTTTATTACTTTGGGTTCCAATTTTGGTAAATACTATTCAGTTGCCCATCGAGAGCCAAGCTACTAGTTTTCATGACAATCTGAATATCTCAGTGAATTTGGAACCTTTAATTAAGGGTAGTATCATGCCTAGGCAAGCTTAAAAGTGTGGGTGCCTGAATATCTTTAACTTCTGGTGTGAAAATAGTAAAGCTAATCTAAACAGGGCTAGCAGTACCAAACATTTCCCCCCAAAGCTCTGTTCCAGCTGACACTAGGACTGAGAGGAATCCTGTTTTAATTCCTAATCTCTCTTCCGAGAGCTAGGGTAAAGCAGAGGCAAGAAGCACTGAACAGCCAGGCTGGGGAACGGGCGCAACGCCTGCGTGACGTGTGTTCCCTGTACTGAGGGAAAAGCAAGAGCAAAGTGCCTAGCCAGGGCTTGGTGGTGATGTACAGGCTTTAATGAATACATCTGACCGAGCATTTTGTTGTCCGCAATGAAGTAAACTTCTTGTCTGTTTTCCCCTATCAGCTCAGTCTCTCCTTCTTCAGGTTTCAGATTCAAGGCACTTGCTTCCCTTGTCAAAGCTTAATTATATCATCTCAGTTGGTTTTTTACAGTTGGATAGGAGCGATCAGAAAGTCTAAGTAACCCCCGGAATACAAAGGTAAGCTGTGGGGTCTGATAAATTTCAGAAGAAAACAATCTTCAAATGAATCTGCTTAGGGTTAACACTGGCAGTTTGCACCTTCTTTTCCCACTCTCAGCTGTATATTCATTTAAATAGGGCATCTACTGAAATAGCTCAAGCCTAAAGTTATCATTGAAACCACGAAGGACTGAGGGAAGCTGGATACCCACATGTATTTTGGAACACTATCTGACAAGATGGTTGCAATTTGTTCAGACCTTCAGATGCAATGTTTACTGAGAAAGTAGAGAATAAATGCAGAAAAACAGATTACCACTTCGCATTTCCCAGCCTTGAACAGCAAGCAGCTGAGCTGATCTATTGAAAACATACACTATATTACTCTATTATCCTTTCCAAGTCATAACCACGGTTTCCAGCAGCTGTTATTTAACCCAATCAGAACAAACACAAAACTGCAGAAAAGATGCAAAATAACAGACTTCAATGATGCACTAATTCACTCATATAAATGAAATATTTTTTTGTCTCACCACTACGTCCACGGTAAAAGAGGGTCTGGTCTGAACCTGGGGAAATCATCTTTATTGCAAATAATGCAAGCACTGTCAAACAGATGCCTACTTTGTATAGATTAAAGCAATGGTGAAGACATCATCTTCGTTAAAGTGCTCAAGAACGTTGCTTGGTATTTCACTTCAGACTGGATACTTACAGGAAATTTTCCAAAGATCAGCGGGAATAAAACTAATAAGTGTCAGAACAATGTGAGCATAGTGGCATCTGGCTCTTCACTTTCACCAGAAATGCCCAGTTCTCTTTTCCATGATTAGTTTAACTAAATAATTTCATCTTCAATACAGCAAACTGTAAATCTTTACCTCTAGTATATACATAATCTCAGGAACATCTCTTCAAGTAAATATTGATTCCATTTCCCCATTAACAATTGGGGGAAAGGCTATGCAGAATGTCAATATGACCAATCACTTGTCAGAATATTTTCTCAGTTTAAAAAGGAAGGTTGCTTGAGTAAGTGAAGAAAGGAGCTCCAGTAATTTTATCTAATTTTTATCAACTAAGATATCTTATTTATTACTGCATTCCTTAAAATAAATCATGTTCATATTTCACCACAGTTTAAACTTAAGGACTTCAAATTATTTTTTTTTATGTAGCATTCCAGAATTTTATAGAAGAATGTATCACCCACTGCAAGGTTCAATATTTTCTAATGGCTGACTAAAAAAACCAACAAAACAGATAAGGACTTCACTGAGTAACAAATCAAAACATTTGTTTGAAGGTACTTGGAGGGGTTATACCAATTTTTCCATTATGTGTCAGTAAAAGCATTGTCAGTTTCACAAAATTAACATAATTTTATCACCTTTTGTTGACTTCTCCAAAAGTAGGCTTGCTTCTCTTGTTCATTACCTGCTGTTTGAATGGTTACTTTATTATTTTGATGCTTTTATGCTTGCATTCTTACCAGCTACAAGACCAGTTAGTATCTTAAAGTACCATTGGAATGAGCATGTCAGAAAAAAGGTAGAATCACATAAATGGAGACACTTCAACTAACACAAAAAATGGCCTGTGTTACTGAACCCCCATCTCTTTCCTAAAGGCTGCTAGCACCCTTCCAATCTTAACTGTATTACCTTCAACGCACTGCTCGTTGAATCTCATTTCACTTTTCATTTTCATTCCTCAATCCCACCGTGGCCCATCAAATAGAAAAATGAGTTCCTATGTATTTTTTCTCTCAGACTTGACAGCCTAATATGTGGGCTTAGCCTTAAGCTAATCTTATAATCACAAGGGGGTTCCTCCTGCCGCCACCACCCTGCACAGCTCCATATCCATTTAGCACATCCCACCCGCGCTCTAGTTAATGTATGCTTTCCCTTCTGCGTCCTGTGTTTGGCAATGCCAGGAGAAATTTTTGTTCCTGTAACAGTCCGGACTTTTGCGACACAACACGCTCACAACAGAAATCACTCGCAGCACAGTCTGGGCAGCAACAAGACCTGGAGTGTAAGCACAAAAGGTGTAGATGAAGCCACAGCAGTTGCCTCCTCCTCTCTCTTAGTTGAAACTTATCTTTTGCTTCATCAGGGTTGTAGACGGACATTCAATCAGAAAACCTGTCTTTCTGAAATGACTTCTTTAAAAACTCTTTTTAACTTCCTCTCTACTCCAATCAATTTATATCTATGGCCACCTCTTCCCTTCATTTCAGTTAGATTAACCAGTTCCCCTCTCTATTTCAAAGTGCGATGGTTCCTCAAGTCTCAAATCTACATCAAGATTTCTTAAATGTGCAAACTTGTTTCTACCATTTGGCAAGGATACATGTAGAATAAAGATATTTTCACTAAAGCTACATAAAAGTCATTATGAAATTCCAGGTGTCTATTTAAGTTCTGCCTCTCAGCTTCCAAGTCAGCATTAAGGAATGATGAGGTTTATTTCATTGTTATTATTATTATTATTATTATTATTATTATAGAAATTATATCTTCATAATTCAACTATTAAACCAATTACAATTTTAACTGATGGTGGTTAAACACCAGAAGTGGTAGTGCTAACTTCCAACAAACTGGTGGTATGGCAAGAAAACAGTGCACTGTCTCATCCTGTCTATCTACCGTGAGCCTGTACAAACCCATTCACTTTAAGCAGTAAAGACTCCTTAGAGTCTGGTCTGTACTCCAGACAGTGAGCCCTGGACACATCTTTGCAATGCCATTGGAAAATCTCAGAGTGAAATTATTGCTTGGGTCTTTAATTCAATGGTCCTTCCATATAGCCTTCAATTTCAGTATCACACAGTTCAAGCTGAGCTGCAACTCCTCTTCAGAAATCTGTGAACCAAGTGCACCTCTCCAGCTTTGCACTCCCAACTGCTGTAAGTAACTAAATACCGAGTGAGTCTGTCACAAACCTCAAGCCCTTCCAAGGATGAGTTATGCTTCCTATGAAAAATTGTATCTGTCTTATGTCCACAATGGCTTGATGTAACTTTAGTTTCCACCTGTGTTTCCACCATCAATGTTCAAGATCCACCCAGCGATCATAGGATGTCTCACCCTTAGTTTTTCTACTATTAAAGATGACAATATATTCACCTAGTTGAGGTAAGGGAGAGTCTGTCATATGCAGATATGTGTATATAGCGCATTCTCAGATGGCAAGAAGAAAGTGTAATATCTAGCATTTAAATTTAGACTTTAAGTATGATTTCAGGCTATGTCAAGAACAAGACAGTATCACAAAAAGAGTAACCAAGTGCTAGCCATGTGGTTTTGAAATGGAAATATAATCACAATTGCAAGTGCCAAGCAATATTTGTCTACAGCCACAGATAAGTATGTCTTGCCAAGGTCTTTGAAAATAGGCCATGTTGGCTCTAACAATTTGAGAGGGAAATCCAGATTAATATAAAGCTCTTTATCACTCTGTCTCTGTTCACAGTCAGTATAAATTCACAGTTTTTCAGCTTTTGTATTTATAGCACACAGGACTTTAACCACAAGAAGCAACTTCTTCCAATTCTGCAAAGGTGTCTGAACTGTGATGCTTCTGTTATCTGGGCAAGAGTTCCTAACTTTGATAGTCTTTGAATCCTAAAATAGCTTGAATATGCTGCTCCATTGATTAAAACAGGCATCAGTCTGACATGATACAGAAATAAAAATGATGGAGAATGGAGCATTTGGCCTAGAAAATCAATTTGAATATTATTTTAATGCTCTTCATTGTATTCACAGTTGCTCTCCTTTTTCACCTAAGGATATTAAGGACTCTGAGTACTAAAAAACAAGCAGTTACCACAACATCATGGCAGGCCACCTCTGAAAACCAGTAACACAGATCATATATTTAAAATGCCCAGCTAAGGTGAGATACTGTGGGATGGTCAAGGGCTTCATTTTGTCCAGTGCCCCATTCTCCTGTCAATTCTGAGCGTACCAGAGTCACTGGGTCCTTTCCATCACATACCACAAAGCACAATTTCACTAGCTCTGTGACAGAAGCGTTTCACACGTGGTTCTGAGTTTAGGTGTGTTTGAGGTGGTCCCACAGCTCATCCTGAAATGAGATATCATCTTTTTACTAGTTAGTGGTCTGCTCTTGCTGCAATACAACTAATATACATGCAATCTCTTAGTGGTAGAGTAACAGTGTGCCCATTGCCTTTTCCAATTTTTTGGATACCAGATTTTGATACATTTCTGACAACCAACTTGAGAAGAGATCACAGGAAATAACACCATCTGTTTAGAACTGAGATTTTATCTGAAAAATCAGGGGGTTTACATGCCATGCAGATGATTCTTGTAATCTGTTATCTCTAGGCTTTTAATATTTCACTTCAACTGTAGCTACGGGCACACTCATGAGATGCAGGTTTGTGTCTCTGAAAGCAGCAGATCAACAGTTAATGGCTGGTTGCAATCCTACATTCAAAAAAAGACAAGACATTTCCACCCAGCTCAGCCAGTAGCTACTTTGCAGTATTGCCAGTCTAACTATCTCGACTAGAAAATAGCATCTAGAATGTTCTCCTGCATTGCTCTATTTTATCCCCCCCCAAAAGATTTTCAGAAGATCATGATTTTCACTCTTTATTAGAAATTACCTGTCAAATATTTAACTACCAACATATACTCCCTAAACCTTATTATATAAGCTAAATAATTTAACAGTGCGTGGTGCATATTTATTTTGCTTTTCTCCCTTTCCTTCTGACTTTTAAACATTTTGCATTTACAGGGACTGTAAACTCAGAACTGTGAGTCAGTTTTGGTTTTGAAGCCTTTGGGAGGGTAAACTTCTAGGTAAGATTTCCTAAGCAGTATTGGTAATGCTTTGGTGCCAGAAAGAGCAATAACCATTTGAGCATATCAATTACTCAGATAAGCTAGTATAATACTTTTCTCTACCCATCTGTAGAGTTTCTCACCAGCTGAATACCTGTCTGCAAGAAAGAGTCAGAATACAAAAAAATAAACATCTTGTGTAGCTAAAGTTGTTAAATTTGGAGAATCATGCTTAAAACAGAGTGCTGCCATAAATAGACTGACACCTTCAGCAGAGCTTGGAGAAAAAGATCCATATTTCCCTGAACAACAGGGTTATTGATCCCAAATTCTTGTTACAGGCATGTCCAGAGAGGTGAACACTTGCTATTTAGACCATTGCCTATGATTTATGCTGCCTTTATTCTGACAGCATCAATCTTAGCTGGGCGGCAGAAGTGCTGCCGCTCTGCAGGCCAAGATTCAGTGAGCTGATAGCAAGCAAGCTGTACCTCCCGACAATGAGGATTTTTTTTTTCCTTGTTAGCTGGATTCCCGCTACAGTCCTTGGACTGTCCGGCAGGCTGTATGCTATGAGCGCGCCTCCCGCCTTTCCCGAGGTCTAGGAAGGCACCGCTGCCACAATTAGTTTCACTGTCATCATGCCTGGCTGGCATTGTCAAGGCATTTTGAGAATGAATTTCATGCATTTCTGGTTTAGGCCATACTGTCAAGACAGAACAGACAGATACCTACAGCTTCATCACTGCCAGCAGCAGACTGCTGGGTTGGCATTTACCGATCAAAAGAAACATTGCCTGAAGAATTTCCTCTGTCTAAAGATAAAAGGAATACAATACTTTCATGGTAAATTTGTCTGAACGTGTTCAGTTACTACTTTTCAGCCATGAAATAAGAAGCTGTTTGTGGATCATACTCCCAAACAAAGTATACTGTGGGAAGAGCCAGATCCTCAAAGGTAGTTAAGTAATGCATCTTTATCGTATCTGTCACAACATTCCCAACCAGAATACATTTTCACAGCTCCCTACATGCTGAACTAGCTTCTGCAGCTATTTATCACTTATTGGTCAAGCAAGTGCAGCCCCTCTCCTAGAGTGTATACATAAAAGGCATACAAATGTAGGGTTTGTTGCCTGTGCAAGAGGTTGTTCTGTGGGTCTGCAAGGGACCCCCCCCCATTAAGTGCTGCAGCTGCTGCAAGGATTAGGAAACCTTCAGCCGAGAGTCAATGTCTGGAGGCAGGGTGAGTTGGTCTTTTACTGAATTCAAAAGGCTTTTGAAAGCCTTGGGGCTAGTAAGTCTCATATCAATGGCTTTTATACCAACATTTAAACAAAGAAAGTTTACTTTTGTGAGTATTTGCAATGGTTTCAGCACAACCGAGGACTATTGTTTGTTATCTTAGTGCCAGGTCTCTGCCCGGCATTCCTAGCAGCCCCTCTGAAAATCCCATCAGTGAGAAACTCAAGCAGGCGTTCAGCTCAGGAAGGATTTGGGGGAACAGACACCTGTCCCTCTGCCTCACTGTTGTGACTCAAGGCTTTTCTCCTCCAGTATTATCACATAAAATACATAAGTACTCAGGTTCACAGCCTTTGAGCATCAGCAATGAGGCCAACTGCTTGAGTAATTTAAAACCCGCTGGAGAAAGCAGACACAGTGGCACAGTACTACCCCCTGCCAACTGCAAACTTACACAATTCATTTACGCTTCATTACAGCACACTACATTTTCAGGTAAGCCAGTTGTACAGCAGAGGTGACATTTACCAGTTCATAATTTGATTTTCCTCTTTGAGATCACTTTGATTTTATGACCTATTGGTCCCCCAGTTAAATACCTCAAGAGCTGGTCAGTGGCCAGGAGCACCCGTCTTCCAGCCCTCTGTCTTACTAAGAGTCCTTGTGTGATTGTTTGCTCTAGTATATCTACGCCTGTCAAACAGAAAAATGGCTGCTTGTAGCAAGTTAAACGGAGAATAAAACCAGAATGAGTGGCTCAGCTGTCAGTGTGACTACTGCCTAATGTCATGGCAATCTAACTTATATATTTTAAAGCTTTCATGGAGACCTAAAGAGGAGCTCTTAAGCATTAAACAGAAGAATGTTAACTGCAGTTAGGTACATTTAAACACTTTCCTTTTATGTAATCCCTTGCAATCTCTGATTTTATCTGCTTGCTTGAACTTCTTCATGAGATCCAGGAGCAGCCTGCGCTTCCACATCAAAATAGGCAATGAGAAGTTAGTTTTTCAATCTGCCTTTCTCAATTCCTCTGTTTCCAAACTTTCCTAAGTTTTACTCATTTATTTTACCTTCTGTCTTCCCGTGTTTAGCCAGGAGACACATCATGCACAAGAACTAACTAGGGATATAGTCTGGAAACCAAGCCTTTAGTTGCCCAACTGCAAACACTATGCCTCTTGGGATCCAGCTGAGCTCCGGTCTTCCTTAGTCTGTACAGACCCACTGCCTAATAGTTCTCAATTGCCTCAGGTGTGTTGGCAGCAAAATGCTTATAAATATTTTGCTGAGTTGCAATTATTTTTATACATAAGGCACATACCTTTGCATAACTTGTTCATTGGTGTTGGGAAAACAAAGGGGAAAAATAGTTTGACCTTTGTCATAATCAGAAATCTCATCAGCACTAGTGCTTAAAACCTCCTGTTCACAAAAGCATGTGATGAATTTTACCAAACCATTGTCTTCCAAGTATTTTGACCTAAATTGTAGAAAAATATTTCAAGATTTAAAAAGCCTGTCATACTGCTGACACCAAATTTTAGCCATTTTGTGTGCATACAGAAAGCAAGTTGTGTTGCATTAGGGGAACTTAAGCCATCTCAGTTCATACAAGTTTATTCAGATGGCTGCAGCTGACATACATTTATCTCCTTTACCTTTTCCTATCCCTTCAGAAACAGTGCTTTGCCTTCAAAAATAATACAATACTATTAGAACAACTCCTGAGAGTATAATTTCTAAAATGTGGCTGCTGAAGGAAGATGACCCGTTTATTAGAGGGGGAAAAAAAAAAAAAAAGTTCCAGTCAAAAATTAATCACTTTGGGGTTAAACTATGCACAACTTTTAGTCCTGCAAGCACTATAATTCCACAGCTGAAAAGCCATATTTGTTGTGTACTGCAATACATAGTTTCTGTTTCAATATTTCCATGACCTTTTCTCCAATGTGTAGCAATTCCCCAGACTGCAGGTGTTTGCCCTAGACTATCTTTTTCTATTATTTCTGTTCTATTCTTACCACAATTAATTTATTATAGCTTGGATAATTACCCCTCCCTCCACCCTCCCACATGATGCATTACCACCTTTGAGCTCACCCTAGCAGATTTTCAGATGCTGATAGGACCAAAAAGTGTGGTCCCAATGTTTCCCACATCACACTTGCTGCACGTGAGGAGCACAAAATCTATGCACATGCAGCAAGGACACAAGCTGTAAATCTCCGTAACCTACTGTTGAAAGTGTTAGTGTTAGCAGGTCCTTCCACATCAGACACTGTTTAAGATGACGCCAGGATCCAGACTGAGAATATCTGTGTGCTCTTTAGCACAGACTTGTTACCTAAGAGTATGTTTTTTTCAAGGTATTTTTTTGCACAGTTATTTGGTGTAGATTACGGTGTTCTTTCTCATAGCAGATAGAAGTTGAGAAACCCAGTGTATTAGCCTTTACTTCACTCTTTGTGTATACCCCTGTAGCACTTGTAGAGATTCAAATACAGTGCTTTTGCAAAACATCGCCTTAAAATGTTTTTTTCTATTAATATTATATTGATCTACTGAATATGAAGTGGGTTTCCATACATAGTATTCATATTTTACTAAAAAAAAAAAGTCCTAAAATGTAAGTGTAAGAATCTATAAGTCTCTATTTGATTGCAATTATTATATCTTCCTTCCTTATTAATAATTCAGCACAAATATGTCCCGACTCAGTATGGGTGATGGAGGGTGAAGGAAGCAATGGAAACCACAGTGCTACCATCCTGGCTTACAGAACTCTCAAAGAATGTTTTCAGGTTTTGTTGCACCAGACCTACATTTTGTCAACTACATAAGCACAAAAATAAGTTCCCTCCAGCACTGATTAGCAATAGTATTCATAAACAGTTTCTTTACTCTGACTTGTGCTTTGCTAAAGAGGAAATTGGGTCATTTCAATTTCTCTTGCAAAAATCAATCTCTAATATTTAACCAGAAAGGACTGTATCTGACAGCTTTGGCTAAAACTGACTAACCTCTTCGCTCTTTAGTGTTTTGTAATTAGCAGTTTCCAAAATTGCTCTCGTGGAAGCAGAGAACTACTTGTCACCATTTTTCCTAATTGCCATGAAACCTACAGGAGTGGTACCATAGTTCTCAATCACACTAGAGCTTTCTCTCTCAACACTCAGAGACCTTTCTCCAGTGAGGTAGATTAATACACTTTCCCAGTACCTTTTGGGTTTTTCCTATATAAGAAAGCAATTATTTTTGCATCCCTCTTTGTGATCAAAATTAAACCTGTCCAAGTTTTAAGATTCAGAATGACTTCATTTTTTAATTAAGACATTACACACAGGAGAGAAGGCTTTCCTTGGAAACATGGTTCAGTTTGTTGCTAGCCCAGCAGGGTGCCTGAGATCTAATGAAGTGAAGGAGGTCCTAATTATATAGCCCAGTGACAAAATATCACTGCGTTCAGGGCAAAGCAGAGGGATGAAAAGGTTAGGATGACCTTTTCATCCCTTTCCTACACCAGTACTAGATAACCTCCAAAAAGGAGAGTTGAAGTCTGTATTGCTTCCAAAAGGGACCAAACTGGAGGAAAAGCAGCAATCTTAAATGACCTTTTGTTGAGAAAGAGAAAGGTTATCAAACCAAAAGGTGAGAGGTTATTTACTTTTAGGTTTGAAACAAAACATGTGTAATTGGTTCAAATGATACTTAGATTGTCTGAACAGTTTACTTAAGACACTTTTGATCAGTATTTAACTGATCAAAGCACTTGCTCAAGTGTTTAACTTTGCATTTACAACATAAGGTGTCAATTAGTTGAAGAGTTTCTTGCTGTGTGTAGCCTAACATTTCTTTACAAATCAAAACATTTTTTGCTACCTTGTGACAACATTTCAAACATATGTTAACACAAAAGTCCTGGATGCCTTAAACTTTGGGTTAGAGTAAGATGCAATACGGGGTTCTGCCCATTTCTGAAGGGGAAGAGACAGATAATTTAATTATAACTTGGTACAGAAATAAAAATCAGAAACAAAGAGAATAGTTTTGACTCTTTTGACATACAACAGAAATATTCCCTCAATGTGTCATCTTTGCTGGAGATTACAGTTGCATTGACAAAAATCAAGCCAGAATGATTAAGAAGATACAAAAAGGCAAACAAAATGCTTCATTTTTACTATAGAACTTTCAGTGTAGTAAGTTGTGTGACAGCAAGTGACTTCATGCAGTATTCAATTCATGGAGTTTGTTTTTTAAAAAAATAGTTAATCCAAATGAGCATTTCTGTAGCTTGTTTTTTTGCCTTTCCTTTGGTACATGTACAATTTCAATATGTTCATTTCCATACCTGTTGTTATTCTGACACCAGTGCATCATTAATTAATGGCAACATGGTTTTCAAATTGCAGAATGAGGACTAGCGTGCGGTTAATCAGAATATGTATAAGACATTTTCCTTCATCGAAACGATGCCTAAGGTAACATACTCAAGAAAGCAAAGGGTGCTTGCTAATTCAGACTTAAGATAACTGTTCATTAATTGCTGTCTGCGTGAGATACAACAGAAGCTTTACTGGTTTTCTTGTGGCTTAAATTTTCTAATGGGTGTAATTAGGGAATAGTTTTTACTAAGTTCTTCATTTATTAAATGTACCTCCTCCTTAGAAATGCCAGAGAAGCTTGTTGCATGGATAATAGTCTTAAAGTAATTAAAGTTGATAGGAGCCTATCAGAATTCATTTTCTGGTGAGATAGTATTTACTCTGGTCCTAAGGGCTTTCTAGTTCATTTTCTGTGTAAGATTTTTGATCTCTGCTCTTATCATTTGGGAACATGTCTGAGCAGTCAGCTAAGAACACCTCTCATCAAAAGACTCACCTCA
The DNA here is from genome assembly GCF_011004875.1 of Balearica regulorum gibbericeps. Lineage (NCBI taxonomy): Eukaryota > Metazoa > Chordata > Aves > Gruiformes > Gruidae > Balearica > Balearica regulorum. Next base: position 97,319,767 of record NC_046184.1, read on the forward strand.
TGTGGAAGCAGAACTGATTATTTTTTGCTGCTCATTCTATTGCTCGGAAGAAAATGTGATGCATGACGTAAAAGATCCACCTCTTCAAGCTTCAATAAATATTCTATGGCATGAAACCCATTCACAGCTTAAACTTCCAGTTATTCATTTCCACCTCTGTTTTTTTATTTTGCTTCAGGAATTTACCAGTAAGAGTTTGCAGGGGAAAAAAACTTTTTCTGCTTATATATATCTTGATAGACTCTGCCAGTGGAGAGACTTCACATGGCAAATATTTTTGGATATAATTTAAACGCGGCCCTGTACAGATACACAGAAAAGAGGAGAAAGGGAGGAAAACGAGCTGTGTAACTAAAGGAATACTTCCCAGCACAAGCTGAAAACCTCAGGCCTGTGGCAGCAGCTTGCAGGGAGACTGACTGCAACTACAAGCACCGGGAGTGCGAAACAGTCTTTCAGTAAAATTGCTGAAACCATTCCGTAGAGCTGGTGCGTTAGCAAGCCGTTCTGGGACACCCCTCCACCACGGCAAAGAGGCGTCAGGAGCCTTGCTCTCACAGCTGGCTGTTGGCCAGCGGATCTGCAACCCCGCAAAAACCCGTCTCCCAGAGAACATATCCCTGGCAGCTGCCATAGGAACTCGGTCTCCTGCCATGCCTCAGGCTGAAATTATGCTCAGAGCAGCATGAGAACCGGGCAACTGGATCAACTGTGCCCAGGTTAGCTCCAGGAGCTCCAACAGACTTGATGGTACAATGCCTTTTTTGACAAGCGTTTGTAAGATCCCATTCCCGAGCAAATCTATTGCACCCGTGGGCAGTGGAGATGGGCTTTCCCCACGGTGGAGATCACGGTGCATGCTCACAGATTGGCAGGACTGTAGTGTCATTGTCCCTGCTGCTCTGTAAAAAGGCTTTCTAGTGCCAAACATGATGAGAAGTGATGTCTGCAGTACATAACTGAGCAGGGCTGGGGCCGAGAATGTAATTCCATCTTCACTTGTGAAGCCTTGAGAGAGCTCCCTATCCTTGTTCATTTCCACCATTACCAAGAACCTCCATTAGCAGAGATTTCAATTAACTTTAGATAGTATTGCCAGTGGTTTTCTAATTACCTGACCGAGAATAGAAACTTCACTGCCCTTCCAGCTTCCCTATAGGCCTCCTAAACCTCAGATTTGAAATCTACTTTTGAAAAGCCCTGGTATTTGTATATACTTCTTCCATTGGAGATTTCTTGCTGCTGAAAAGAAGAATGAACTCTTAATTCAGGTTTTCTTCGGAAAGACACGTACAAGCTAATGACATTTTTGTTTCTGAGTATTATTTGTGCCCAGTCAGACACAAGGTCATTTTGCTCTCCTAGTCTATCGCGTGGATGTAGGGTTGCCTCCTGCAAGCTTCTTCAAGATAAAAATAAAACATGCCTGGTTCCTATTAGTTTGCATAGTGACAGTATCTCGTAGCTATCTACTATCTATGATAGCTATGTCATAGCCTACCAGTCCAGAAATTCTTCCACTTATTGCACCTTCAGCTTAAACAACAGTCATTATGTGAAAAAAAACAAATCTGAAGCCATATTTACGTAGGGGCTTACCTCATACATTTCACATACAGCTGAATTACAGAGAGGTCACACTATTAGGAGTGTACCTCAGAAAAATCATGTACCACAGGAAATTTACTGTGACTTCCACATCTCACAAATAAAGTGTCTTCAACACAGGTATTTCTCCTGACAGGAACCAACAAATTACTGAAATCCAAATCTAAACAATGCTACTCCAGGACAGAGTTTAGGATAAAGGCAGACTTGGGAATCCTAACATAGGTATTATATATACACTTCAGTTTAAAACACTGAAGGCATAATCTTTAACCCTGTTAATGATTAATGTGAAACTGTGCTTCTGAAAAAACATACAACTTTCATAAGCCTAACTGTGGATGTAAAGTCTGTGCCCAGTGATCTACAGACCACACTAGAGCTGAGTCAACAGAGATGACTCAAGAGAGCATGAGAACTGATTGTAGTAATTCAGAGAAAGGGTCCATTTAAGCTAGCATCCAGTCTCTAATAGTGCTCATATGTAGATACCAAAGCAACAAAAAAGACAAAAGAAGAACAAGAAAAGGGCAAAACCAAGGATCATAACTGTTTCATATTTCATTTGCTTTGCTTACCAATGAACAACAGTCGGATGGAAACCACTTCAGCAGTTTCCTGCTGCGGATGTTCCTGTAACTTCTACATAGTCCAAAGCTACTAAAGCTACTAACTGTATGCGCTATATACTTTTATCCACTGCACTCATTTCACTGGGAGATTATGGGACATAAAGTCTCTGAAACATGTGATTGCGCTGCAAGAGGTAAATACTTAGCTTCCATCCAGTGCAATGTTTTCATCAAACTGTACTTCTTTCCTCACTTTTTCTGTTGAGTAGACATATCTTTAATGAGACGTCATTTACTCATTTCATGCTCAGGGCAATAGCATCGGCCCCTACATGATGCCGATTCTAGAAGTGAGCAGAGTTTTCACTCTTTAAGCCTGGATGCAATACCTAGTTTTATCTGAATAGTGCAATTTTTTCTTACTCAACTAGTGTGTACCAATCTAAGCAATTCTGAGCCTTTAATAAACTTTATCAAAACATTTTTCAGGTTGGATTTTTCCCTCCATTGATATGATTCCTTTTCCAAGTGTTTACAGTAAAAGTAGTTTTAAAAAATCATTTTCAAAAACTCCAGTTCAAACTTTAATATATTGTGTTGCAAATGTCAAAGATTTGCTATTGCCATTGGAAAATTACCCTTTAATGAAAAGGTCTGATGTGTTCCCTCTAATTTTGTTTTCCTCCGTGCCCTTGCAAAGAAGATTAAAGAATAGAGACAGCTGATTGAAGCACAGCACATTCAAAAATTAGGCATTGTACACAATATGTTTTATCTTAACCTTTTATGCTAATGCTTGTTCATGACATTGCATTTTTATGTTCTCTGGTTTGTTCTAAAAGTAATCTTTGTTAGAGCAATATAAGATATAATCTAATGTGTTTTGTCCAGTTGTAATGCCTTTGCAACTTGAAGACAATTCTTGCAATAGTGTCAAGACTTCTTTAGCAGTCTAGTACATTCTCATTCATAGTCACAATTTTAAAAAAATCTGGACATTAGATGAATTTTTGAAACTATACTCACCCAAGGCTGTGGGGAGGAAAAAAGAGTAGTTGCTATATTACAAAAGAGTTTGTGATTACAGATTCCTACGGCTGACTTGAAAGCAACCAGCTTGAACTGTCAGAAATAGAGGTGAACATGCATGAATTATTCCCCAGGCAATTCTAGCTATACCTCTTTTCTGTTAGTCTGAACGATTTCCTATTTCTTTAATCTAAAAGTTATGCTTTTCTGCAGTTGTTAAGGTGGTGTCTTTTGCTAATAAAAATCATAGAATCATAGAATGGCTTGGGTTGGAAGGGACCTTAAAGATCATCTAGTTCAAACCCCCCTGCCATGGGAAAGGACACCTGCCACTAGACCAGGTTGCCCAAAGCCCCATCCAACCTGGTCTTAAACACTTCCAGGGATGGGGCCTCCACAGCTTCTCTGGACAACCTGTTCCAGTGCCTCACCACCCTCACAGGAAACAATTTCTACTTAACATCTAATCTAAATCGACCCTCCTTCAGCTTAAACCCATTACCTCTTGTCCTGTCACTACACTCCCTCATAAACAGTCCCTCTCCATGTTGCCTGTAGGCCCCTCCAGGTACTGAAAGGCTGCAAGAAGGTCTCCCCGGAGCCTTCTCTTCTCCAGGCTGAACAATCCCAACTCTCTCAGCCTGTCCTCATAGGAGAGGTGCTCCAGCCCTCTGATCAGCTTCGTGGCCCTCCTCTGGACTCGCTCCAACAGCTCCGTGTCTCTGCTGTGCTGGGGCCCCCAGAGCTGGACGCAGTACTCCAGGTGGGGTCTCACAAGAGCAGAGTAGAGGGGCAGGATCACCTCCCTTGACCTGCTGGTCACACCTCTTTTGATGCAGCCCAGGACACGGTTGGCTTTCTGGGCTGCAAGAGCACACTACCGGCTCATGTTGAGCTTCTCATCAATCAATACCCCCAAGTCCTTCTCCTCAGGGCTGCTTTCAATCCATTCCCCACCCAGCCTGTAGTTGTGCTTGGGATTGCGCTGACCCACGTGCAGGACCTTGCACTTGGCCTTGTTGAACTTCATGCAGTTCGCACAGGCCCACCTCTCCATCCTGTCAAGGTCCCTCTGGATGGCATCCCTTCCCTCCAGCGTGTTGACTGCACCACACAGCTTGCTGTCGTCGGCAAACTTGCTGAGGGTGCACTCGATCCCACTGTCCATGTTGCCGACAAAGATGTTAAACGGTGCCGGTCCCAGTACTGACCCCTGAGGCATGCCACTCGTCACCGTTCTGCACTTGGACATTGAGCCGTTGACCACAACTCTTTGAGTGTGACCCTCCAGCCAATTCCTTATCCTCTGAGTGGTCCATCCATCAAATCCATGTCTCTCCAATTTAGAAAAAAGGATGTCATGTGGGACAGTGTCAAATGCCTTGCACAAGTCCAGGTAGATGACGTCTGTCACTCTTCCCTTGTCCACCAACACTGTAGCCCCATCACAGAAGGTCACCAAATTTGTCAGGCATGATTTGCCCTTAGTGAAGCCATGTTGGCTGTCACCAATCACCTCCTTGTTTTCCATGTGGCTGAGCGTAGTTTCCAGGAGGATCTGCTCCATGATCTTGCCAGGAACAGAGGTGAGACTGCCTGGTGTATAGTTCCCCGGGTCTTCCTTTCTTTCCTTTTTAAAAATGAGGGTTATATTTCCCCTTTTCCAGTCAGTGGGAACTTCACTGGACTGCTACGACTTTTCAAATATGATGGAGAGTGGCTTGGCCACTTTATCCCCCAGTTCCATCAGGACACGTGGATGCAACTCATCAGGTCCCATGGACTTGTGCACCTTCATGTTCCTTAGATCTTCTTGAACCTGATCTTCTCCTACAGTGGGCGGTTCTTCATTCTCCCAGTCCCTGCCTTTGCCTTCTGTGACCTGAGCAGTGTGGCTTGAGCGCTTGCCATTGAAGACTGAGGCAAAGAAGTTGTTGAGTACCTCAGCCTTCTCCATATCCTGGGTAACCAGGTCATCTGTTTCATTCCGGAGGGGACCCACATTTTCCCTCGTTTTCCTTTTCTCACTGACATACCTGTAGAAATAACTTTGTCAGTTAGAAAGGAGTTTGCTTGTTTAACCAAGTAACATTTTAAAATTGGAATTTTCTGTCAGCCAAATATCTCATTAACACAGACACAACAAGCACAGTAGTATAATAGGACAAAAATATGAAGACTTTAATTGGTAATTTTCTTCTGTCATTAGCAACTTTCTTGGGACCTACTTTCCTGTAAGCCAGTATTATATTCTCATCAAGGGGTATGATACACTAAGCTCTGCATTGCTATTAAAATTGTCAGACTAAATCAAGACAAAGATCTAGCATATAACACTTAATGTTCAGCTCTAGCAAAATAGCAGAACTATTACAAACCTAGTTGTAAGATGTACTGACAACTGTGCAACCCAGCTTATTAACTGGAAAAGACAATTGTTTTAAATGTTTCACGTAGACAGTGTTTTTCAGAAATCAACACAGCAGCCAGAACTTGGATAGTTTCTTCATTTTCATTGTCCAGATAGTATATATACTATTTTAATGTCAATTGTTGATAGTTGTTTTTTCCACTTAATTACACAAAGAAATAATCAAGCGTTAATTAAACCTTTGGTTTTTATTCATAGACCACAGCTATTTGAAGTTCTAGAGACATGAATCTTTCAAGTCATCACAGGGTAACATGAGATTTCCTTGACTCCTGCAGACCTCTTGACTAGTTGCCTTTATCAGAAGGCACAAGACAATGTTCACCTGGAAACATATTGCTCCATATCCTAGCATTCACAAAATCATAGAATCATAGAATCATAGAATCATAGAATCATAGAATCGAATCATAGAATGGCCTGGGTTGGAAGGGACCTTAAAGATCATCTAGTTCCACACTTTCCACTAGACCAGGTTGCCCAAAGCCCCATCCAACCTGGCCTTGAACACTTCCAGGGATGGGGCCTCCACAACATCTCTGGGCAACCTGTTCCAGTGCCTCACCACCCTCACAGGAAGCAATTTCTACTTAACATCTAATCTAAATCGACCCTCCTTCAGCTTAAACCCATTACCCCTTGTCCTGTCACTACACTCCCTCATAAACAGTCCCTCTCCAGCTTTCCTGTAGGCCCCCTTAGGTACTGGAAGGCTGCAAGAAGGTCTTCCTGGAGCCTTCTCTTCTCCAGGCTGAACAATCCCAATTCTCTCAGCCTGTCCTCACAGGAGAGGTGCTCCAGCCCTCTGATCATCCTCAGGGCCCTCCTCTGGACTTGCTCCAACAGCTCCATATCTTTTTCATACTGGAGACCCCAGAGCTGGATGCACTCACTCTCATACTTGGGTGAGAAAACTCCTCTGCCCTGTCATTCTCTTATTTTCTTAGATAACAGGCAGCCAAAGCTATTTTCTTCAAAACTCATGTTTCTCCAGAAACAGCTAATGTAAATGATACGTAGTCTGCTTGTTGGGTTACCCCAGGTAATTTGACACCAGGCAGGCTTAAGGCTACGTTTATTCTAGGAAACAAGGGACTGAGTTCTTGACCACAACTTGGAAACATTACAAAAGTGCCTCAAAGTGCTTTTTCACTTAGGGGAAACCTAAATATATAGCCAACACTAATCTCTAGCTCCAGCTATCATTTCCCTTTGAGACATCCCTTAGCCATGGAAACAAATCACCAACTCAACTGCAGTCTGTCTTCAGAGGGCTACTTTTAGAATGGGACCCCAGCTCCAGCTTTCTAGCTCCCATTTGTCTGGGAGCATAGGTTTTCATTGCTATGGAAGCAAACAAATTTTCAAATGCTGCTTGGCATTTGTTAGTATGCCAAGGAAATACTCTTAAAAGTTTGTCAGAGTCTGATTCCCCTTTCATATACAGAGGTATGCTTGGCATGCTGCTATTTCTTCCCACATTTACCTTCTTTTAGGAAGACAGCTGACACTACAACATTGTGACACTACAACATTGCAGTTATAATTAACAATTTGCAAGTTGCATGGTACATCTCTTATTGTACAGCAGATTCAGTTCTTTTGTCTACTAATTTTCACAGAAACCAAACATACCAGTGTAATGAGGAATAATTAACACTTCATTTTAAAGATTATTGTATCATAGATCTCATCTTATTTTTGCATTTCCTTTTTGGGCCTTGGCACCTCTCTGTTTCTCTTAAAATTCCACTTCTTAACTGTGTGTTGTTATGGCCATAGTAATTTTTCTCATTTACTTCTAAGTTACAGTTGTCTGAAACCTAATAACTTATAATCTCTCTGAAACCTTGCCCCCTTAATTTATTTCTCATCCACCTGAGAGAAAGGCTTAGACCTCAGGGAAGTTGCTGTTCAATTAGCTCGTGCCTGAGATAACAGGGGACAAAGGTAGTATGCTTAACTTGTTTTGCAACGGCTTCCTTCATGTCCACAGCTTAAGCTGACCTACCTTGAACTCTTCTCAGCTCCAGTCTGGTTATAAACCAGTGCAATCATATCTAAGAGGAGGTTTTGATTGAAAACTTTCGGTGGGCAACTGAATTATGCTAAACCTCCCCAAATTCTGTTTAGATCTTTTAACTAGTAATGATGAGTTAAATTTTTACAATAAAATTAAAGTCATGATTTCTTAAGGGGTTGCTTCAGTCTTCTTTCAGTTGATTATATCTATTATAGCTCTCTGGTTTTTAGGTACTCTATTTTAGGTGATTTTAATATCTTAATAAATAGCATTGAAAATCTTGGTACTCCTGTAACATTTAGCAATAGGCAGATCAGTCACATTTTTAAGCTAGAAAGCAAAAGTTTATTTAATTTATTTGGCTGAAAAATAGCAGCTTTTAGGACACACTCTACAAATAGCCAAACAGTTTTTAAGGCATTTGAATTAACAATAAAGTCTTTCAGTATTACTTAGTATTATTAAAGATCTTAAACTAAAATAGAAGTTGGGCCTAGTTTATAAAAGGTATTAACTTGCACGTGGTTTTTACTGTCTGCAAGCCTGAAGCAGTTTCTGAATAGATTTTCTCTTCCTTTCTGGACAGGTTATTGGCCACTATTTTCACCTCCTGATTTTCCTGCATTCCTCAGTTAGGAAAGGTTGTATTCATTCAGTGGTAATCTTTTCAGACATTCAGTTCACTAGGCTGATTTACCGATCTTAAATGATAAATGGATAGCTATAGCAACAGATAGCATACATACTACAGGTCAGCTATGCGCAGCTGATTTTCACTGTGTCCAGTCTCACTAAGTATTGCAGGTGTACCTAATTAATGAATATACATGAATTAATAATAGATATTAATGAACTTAGACCTTCATAGCTTTTAATCTAGCAAGATCATGTCAAAAATCTTGCTGTAGTAATGCAACTACTTGAGTGGAAAACAGCCATAAAGGTACCCTCACAGCTATGGTAGAATATATTCTACCTTTATTCCAAGTTGTCCCTACAGCCACAAAGAGATTTCAGTACCAGTTCAGATAATATTAGACATTTATGCTATTCAGTTGGTTCAGGCCTTGACAGATTTTCATGTACCAAGAGCACTACTGGTCTCCAAGATGAGGGACCTCTGTAAGTGCAAAACAGTACATCTGGCATGTTACACTGTCAACGTTTAATGAAATTAAGGCTAGGTACCTCGTGCAGGTCTAGGTGCTTTGGGAAGCCTAGTATTCCTAAAGCACATAGGTAAGGGCTGTTGATAAGTGGTGGCTGATTGTAACCATCCATCCTTCATCCTACAACCTACAGTTTTTAAATTAAAATCTTGAACAACTAGCAGATAAAATCTGTGCACATATGTTTGTGTTGTGAGAGGAGGAGGGAAAGAGCAGGGTGTCAATATTATGAAGAAGCAAAATGAATAATTAGAAGCAACAGTAGGAAAACAAGGTGGTGGGTTATTTTTTATATATATATCGTTGCCTATAGCACCTCCTTGGTGCTAAATCACCGTTATAATCCTTCATTATAGGCCAAAGTTAACATAATACAAGGTTTTTCTGAAAGTTTACTAGCTTTCTAAAGGGTCACCTTCTTAAAGTCATTCCATGACTCTCTCAAGCGTGAAAAGTACAGAATATAAAGGCTATAAAATGAAGGTAATACCGTAGTAGGAAAAGTACAGAATGGTCTTTTAAAGTAGTCTGGTTACACTAGAATCACTGAACTAAAGGAAGGCTTTTATTCAGGAATGGGCTGATATGAAGATTCTTAACTAAAATTTTGCTATACTGTGTGCTGAGAGGAATTTTCTGTTGCTTATTCTCTAGGAGTTTGAATATCAGTATTTCATTAACTAGCTTTTGTAAGCGGGCACTGCCTTCAGATGTTAGTATAATAAAGCTAGTTCAGGGAGAAGCACAAATATGAAATCCAAATGGACCTTACAGTCTTCACTTACTAAACACTCCTAAATGAGGTAATGCACTTACCTTAATATGAAGAAGATAAGACACATTTAGAAAGAGCTACCTATTTGTATTGAAATAAACATACCTATAATTTCTACTTTCCTGAAAGAATGCATGGCTATGCAATGAAAATTAATGCAAGAACAATCTGGTAATGCATTCAGAAGGAAAGATAAAAGAAGAATAATCCAGTGAAACTCTAGGTCTCCAGAGATGAGAGCTGTTTCTTCAAAGTGGGAATAATACATCAGTGAACCCAAAATGTTTTTGTCTCCAGATTGCAAAGGAATCACACATCTACTGACAGATGTTGGCAATAGAGTAAGTATTTATATGTGCATAGCACTGAGAATTCAAGTTGGAAAAGAGAAATTAATAAAGATTTGGCAAGTCAAATCAACCTGAAGGGACATCCACTTGAGTAAAACTGGGTAAACAGTTTTTACTCTGAAATTGAGCCAAAAGTTAAAGGGAAGTGCAAAGGAAATGGAATAAGATAACTATACTTTCAAGGCCAGATTAGCAAATGACAAATACTTGATTATTGAAAAGTAAAGGAGAGCTCTCATAACCATGAAACCAATAGACATGGTCAGTGAGTTCACTTAAAGGATTTTTGGAAAGGAGTTAGAAAAGCAACACAAGATTCTGAATAAGCACACAGGTTGTCTGATTTTATCAGTCTAATGTTTCAATTTTTTAGTAAGATGAATGCATTGGGTGGCCTCAAGGTAGAATGCTAATGGAAAAGTTCAGAAAAAAAGTTAATAACCATAAGTTCTAATTCTTCATAAAGCCCATGCAATCCCCAAAATGCAGATTCAAAAATTCAGCCCTTGTAGTCTCATGACAATTTATATGCATTGATTAGGATCTTGTCTGGTGACTGCAATTAAAGGAGAGACAGAGGACCAGAAATGGGATTTTCCTTTCAGCTTTTTAAGATGTCCTTTCTGCTGCATTCTTAAATTGATTCCAGTGCCTCCATTTGGCATCTGTTCTCCAAATCAAAACATGCAGGACTGAAGGTTCAATGCCTTATTTTCAAATGGGATGAAAAACTTACATGATGTCCTCAAATGACTCAAAAATGCAATGGAAAAGTAGTGGCCTCCATTTCCCTCTGTGGATTGCTGAGCCATGTAACTAACTGAGCCTGTGAAAAAGGCAGTGATACTGTGTTTTGAGAATGAGTAGCACAGAATTTGATTTCTTAGCAGATGCAGGGAAGGCACAGAAATACTTAGCAGAATCTATTATATTTTCCTAACTGGAACAAAGTATTCTTGTTTCCAGTGTCTAAGCAACAGATTATGATAAAAGAAGTATCTGAAAAGCATGATGGAAAGTGAAGGAAAGAACTCTTCATTTAATTCAAGTTACTAAGTTTATGTACTAACGAAAAAGAGAAATTAAAGTAGCAGCTGAAGTTGTGTATCAGGTTCCTGATTTGCAAGCAATTAAAACTGGAGATATAAGGCACTTCTTCCTCTCGCATCTTGGAAACCATAGTCAAACCTGGTTAGTTCTGCTATCACGAAACTTGAAGAGACCATTGTTTAGAACTATGCAATTTTAAATTGTTCTGGAATGGAAAATGTGTATTAAATTTTACCTTTAAGAAAAAGAAATTGCAAAAGTCAGGAGCAAAATATAAGGAAAATCTAATGTAGAAATGAGGTTAATTCAGTGATTTTGAGAAGAGCATAGACTTTTTTGGAAACTATTTGAATAAAAATTGAGGGGTTTAGTCCATTTTTTTGTATGTGGAAAAGGAAGAAAACCCTAGAAATAGAGTGCACTAGGTCTGTCAAATCTGTCTGCACAGTGAGATCACTCAAATCCTTCCCTGATGGTGATATAGATGTGCTACTGCAGAGGATGTATTAATACAGAATTAATTAATTAAAAAAAACCCCAACAAACCCCAAACCAAAAAACCCAAAAACAACAGTAGAAATTCTAGGATAAAATTACTTTAATGTGGCATTCCAATTTAAAACTTCCTTTCTAATGAAAAAATACTCCTTGTAACTGGGCATGGGAGGATCTTTCAGCCTTTCCCTGGCAAGGTTCTGATTGCCGGATTGTTTAGAGTTTGGAAAAAAGGATGAGAATATCTTCTGCCTTTTCATACAGCCTGAAGTTATGCGTATAGCCTCAGAAAGCAAAGTATGCTTTATCTCCTCACTCCTTTTTTCTTACACATGCTTTCAACTATGGGGAAGGCTCACGAAAACTGGCCAAATTGATTGTTTATTTAACGGAACTAACACACTTCTAATTTGGGCAACAGAGCTGAGTCATGGCTCACAGAACTGATTAGCTCCATTTCTCCCTTTGTTATTTACAACTCAGGAAAAAGAAGCCCACGTGATGTTATTTCAAATGATGATGATACTGAAGATCAGATACCTGATCAGTGAGGCCCCAACAGCGGAAATATCTTTAGTTGGAAAATTAAACTAAGAGATTATAGCTGTCAGCGAAACAGGCTCATAAAAGTATTCTTATTAAATCTCTCCACAGGACTGAGGAACTAATAGATTAGCTAGCTTCTTAAATGAAAACAACTAAGTATCAAACCCAAGAATGAATCTCACCAGTAAATTCTGAATTGCTTCTCCCACACCAACAAAAAGCAAAGATGCCGCATATTGACTTATCTGTCTATGCCTAATTGTATGCCAATTATAGAGTAAAACTCGAGTATGAAAATGTTACTCTAAGGCTTGCTCAGCCTCAGGCAAGCTATCTGATGTGCCACTGCACATGCAGCCACAGTGTATTAGACAGGGTAAGTATGTGGAGCTGGAGGAATGCAGTGTGCTGTCTGCTGATGCCCAGAAATACCTCCTAGTGTTTTGTTTCAGAATAACAGTGCAATGAAATATAAATAAGTCAGGGTGAACTGGCTTGTTGCAGAGTTTACCTAGAAAATGTTTCTCAAATCAGTTTCACAAATATGCTCTAGATTTGCAGAGCTGCACAAAAGGTCCTGTGGTTTAGGACACTCTGCTCAGACAGTTGCGAAGAAGCAGTGTCAAGTTGTTATATCTCTCTCTCCCTTTCTTCCCTGGATTCATACATGCAGGGACAAAAAAAAAAAAAAAAAAAAAAGAGAGAGAGAGAAAATACAAAAGAGTTCTGGACATGAAAGAATGAAAGATTCCTTTTAGGAAGGGAATAGGCCAGTCAGGGAAGGACCGTGTCTAGCTGGTGAGATAGTTTCCTGAGCTGCTGCACGTGTGGGAAAAACCGCGTCAGGCAGTGGATAAGTGTCAAGTTATCTGCTTTTAAAATCTTTCACAGTTTTCACTGTTGGTGCCATTTTTAATGAGAGTCTCTTGTATTGTGTCAGGAGAAGAAAGGAGAAGAGCTTTCATGCTGTTCAGGATGAGCTATAAATGAATCAGTATTACAAATAAAGCTATATGGCTTAAAGGTTTTGGTACAGATGCTGTGTACATCATACAGGAGGTAGCAGATGGGAAGGGACTCTTGATTATATGCAGGCTCCTGACAGTATCAAACAAGCCATGGTGAGGCTGCTGTTAGTTGTACTGCACTGCAGCACATAGCTGGCTTCACTTCTGGCTTCTGGGACTGAAGCACTGCAGGTACTGTTGGTAGAACAACTGCATATGCAGAATAACCACTGTAGAGAAGAGCAAGCATCCCCTTCGTGCTCTTATTTGTTGGTTTCCAACTTAGGCTAATATTTACAGTTCTCTAGCATTTTATAGTACTGGCTGGTATTAAGACCATTACTAAAGGTCCTGTAGCAATCTTTTGAATGTTAGGAGTAAAAGAAGAGGAAAAGTTTAAAAATTCCCTTAAAAAGAGTACCTCCTGCTCACATGCCAGAGGTGAATGACTTGTGTGAGTGACAACTCTTCTGTATATCTACAGAAAATTACCTTGGTGTGCACATCACAAGGAGCCCTGATGGATAGCTGGGTGTCATGCTCTTGGTTACGGAGGTTATCAGTCCATTACTTACCTGCACCCGACGGATATTATTAGCAGCCCTCTACCATTAAAACCAGGCACACGTTATCAAAATGATCCAAGTACAATGGGGGTATAGAGGTGCCTAAATCAGTCAGTGCAGGTATGCTGCAATGCGTTGTGGACCATTATACAAGGATTGCCAGGAATGTATAAGGTAGCCAACACGAAATTAGCTGACTACTCCTCCAAAGACCATTGCACACAGTGAAACAGAGTGCTAAATAAAACAGTTGAGGCACAGACTTGTCATGCATGCAAAGCATGTGGTCACAGCAACCAAAAGGCAGTCAGGTGTGCCTAAATCCCAGGACTCTGCTCAGAAATCCTGGATGCTGCTCTGACACATGGATTAGCAAACAAAAGGCATCCGAGAAGTCAAAAGTTCAAAAGTGCATTTCCACATAGCTCTATATTGTGCTTGTCTGTACTTCTAATTTATTTTCTTTCATTGCTCCAGATTTTTCCCAAAGAAATTATAAACTAATGGTGAAGGTCACAGAAACTATTTTGATCCAAGATATCCTTTGATTCACTTGTATTCTACAAAGGTTACTAGCTTCTTTGTTCTCCTTATTGCTTATTCTAACATGAATGAAAACAGTCATATTTTTGTTTTTATTCTGACCAGGCCAGACTGTCACAGCATTGTTAAAAGGAAAAATACTTTAAAAAACAAGTAACCTTTAGTTTCACCACCACTATAGCAAAAAAAATTATAGTCATATAGCTCAATTTTAAAACAATTAATCATTAAAAGGCGTATATAGGACACAACCTTTCCCACATGCATGGTTTTGCATGTAGATTTCATTTCTTTCCTTAAATACTTGGTAGTGTTTTGTTTATGGGATTTCTTAAAACTCCAATATTAAGAAAATTAAAACATTTGAATGAAGAACTGTGAGAAAATATGCTGGTTGCTTTTCTGCAAGTTACTCTGCCTCCTTTTTTCCTTACCCCACTGGCAAATGCTGCAGACTGAGGAGACTGGAGGGAGAGACAGAAATTAACAAAAATTATTACTAGCAGTAGATATTGGCAAGCATAAACAGAAATTGTTTTTAAGGAGATTTTCATTAAAAATTTAAGTTGAGTCAAGCCTGCTTACAGTTCTGTAAAAAACACAAACAAACAGAGCTGTTGTCAACTCTCTTAGTTTCAATTCTGTGCCTGTTCGCTTGGTCTAGAGTTATTTATATGTTATAATTCACAGACTGAAGCCTCTTTTTCAATTCTTTATATGTACTTTATTTGCTTGTCCTTTAACATTTTTATTGGTACATTTAATAGTTAGAGGTTTTTAAATTAAAGCTATCAAAATGTCTATTATAAGCATTCTCATTATTTTCCGATGAGCACGGTATGAGGGCAGTTGATATTTCCACAGACTTTTGAAGGTTATCAGGATGAATAGGAATTCTGTGTTAGTTTCTTCCGCGCTTCTTCTATATGAACATATTTTACCACAGGATGTTTCCGGCAGTTGGTGCTGTCTGTACTACTAGCACAAGTGAAGTTGATCTCGCCCTTGGCTTTCCTACATGAAGGCTATTCAAAGTTTTCCAAATGTAGTCTAGTTGGCTTGGTTTCTATAACAAGATGGATTTAAAGCTTCTTTACTTAACAAAAAGTTACCTATTTGTCTTTATTCAACAACATGGACATAAAGTGAAAGCAGATGGAGCTTATTTCAAACATATCCAATGTCCAGATTGCTTTCAATTGCCAGAATTAGTTTTATGAAAGCCCAGAGAGGCTATGCACTATCATGAAAGGCTGCCTAGGCTAAAAGTACAAGTGGCCAAGCATCCATGACTGCAGTGCAAAACCATAGCTTTCCAAGTTTCACTTCTATTAGCTATCCCTAATTGGCTAAACAAGTGCTTGATTTTGTATGACCTGCAGTGCTTCCTATGAAAAGTACAGATTATAGGCCTAGTTTAAGCTTTTAAGCTTTTAATTGCCAATAAACAACTCTTGGCTCATTTGACTTTTTGCCACATTAGTAGACTTCACTTTACTTCCAAGTTTCACTTGAGCTTACCACTGATTCACAATTGCTGAGATCAGGGTTGGTTTTGATACAACGGCTCCAGAGAAATAATGTAGGGGTTTTACAAGCAAGACTTCTGAAGACCTGCACCAAAATAATTATCCAAATGGGTTATGGGGTAGCTGAGGTCTGAAGACCTGAATGGGTTGAGGAGGGGACTTCACGCCCACAGGTGGTAGGATGGTCATCTTTAGATTTATTGCAGAAGGCTACCAGAGAAGCCCGGTGACATCACTGAAAGTCAGGCACAGTCAAAAGTTTTGTGTAAATTTTATATTGCAGAAAAATAGTAATGGAAAAATACCAGTGCCCATCAGGCCAGCAAGCAGGGAAAAGGTCAGAAAAAGATTCATTTGCTCACTAGACCCAAGGGCAAGCCTCAGGTGATGATTTTACTCACAATAACAAAAGGACAATATTTTCTAATCTGTGTAATCAAGAATCTAATCCTTTCTCTTTGCTAGTATAAAATGTGAGGTTTTTCACTGTAAGCTTGTGTAAATGTATAAAACAGACTAAAATAAAACTGACAGGCAGTAAGCATTCTCTGTTTTCCCAACACTACAAAATGCAAACCCCCGAGGACCTGCAACTCAAGACAAATTAGAGGCTCTCAAAGGTATGTCTATCTCTCCAGAAAAGTACAAGAATCATTTTGAAATAAAAGTTCATGAATAATTCTGATCTCCAGCTCAACTACTTACTTGTCACTTGGGCAAAACCTCAAAAAGTAACCACTACTGTTCCTTCAGAAGAAACGTATCCTGCTCTTTTATTACCTTCTAGAATATTATTAAAATATTAAATTTTAAATTTTGCAGCTCATTTAGATACCACCTAAAGGACTGTCCATTGGTGCTCGCACTGAACATGCTTGCTGTATAACCAGGAGCATGGCTAAAAACAGTTATGGTTCTCCTCTTAGATATCAAGACTATATTTGTGCACCTCAACTGACGTAGCCCAGTGATAAAAAACCATTCAGGAAGGCTGTATTTTAGGATTCAGATGCCAACTTTCAGATCTTTCTGGACAGTTGTGTGACCCCTGATCTTTTTGTTCAGTTGGTTTTTCATTAAAAGCTTGGGATTCCCACTGAATGAGTAGGATAGAAAGGGTTACTGAGGACTGTTAGCATAGGCAGAATTTTCTTCCGAAACATGGAAGCAGAGGAGCAGATGTGTTGAGGAGGGATGTGTTCTTATGAACTGCACCATATTCATGGATGACTTGTTTTGTGGCTCCACCTTATAGAAGCTATTTCTGGTAACATACTTCCTTTCAGCTCTGTGCTAATAAGCCCTCCTAGTCCAAGCCTGTTTTTGCTAGGGTTAGTATATCAGCTCTAGTAACTTCTGCCAGCACAACAGAAGCTTGAAACTAGTGATACAGTGAGGAAGGATATTCCATTAGTCTTCTGGGCCACATATTTATTTCCTCTGTAGACTCCAACCTAAGATACACCTTCAGGATCTTAGACTGTGCTGAGGTGGGTGAAGACGAAGAAGGACAGGGTTTAGAGTCTGGTTTTTGTTGTTTTGTTTTTTCTTTAATTGAAAGAGGTACCTGATGCTCAAGGAAAGAAAAACACTAGTCAGGACTGACTGCTATTTATGATTTTAGGGAGCTGAGGTGCCAATTTATGCTATGTCACTGCTTGTAAATTTGGTTTCTGTTCATATACATGGCTATGAAAATCCTCCTTGTGTATCCTTCCCACATCAAATTATAGAGACTAGCTGTCCTCTTCCTAAAATCCAGTCTCCCATTGCGATCACCTTCCCCAGGTAGGTGCTACTCATACACCTGCCAACAGGGCGTGCTTTGGGCCCTCAGCTTATTTCTCTCTCCATCATCCCCTGCACCATAAAGGAATCCCTGGAGAGGCACGGGGAGCAGCTCGCCTTCCCAAGTCCCTAAAACCCCTCCTCATCTTTACCATCCAACTGAAAAGACTGGTCACAAATTTGAAGACTTATGCCAGGAGGTCTCCAGGCATCCTCTGCTGTGGCAAAACCCGAAGACGTCCCTCCTCCTCCCTGCTCTGAACAGGCAGAACACAAGCAACAAGCGGTGGGCTGCTCCTGACAGATCTACCTGCCCCTGCCCTTCATCAGCCTGTTTCACAGGAGCTATGGAGTCAATCCTTGGAGTAATTTCATACAGTGGGGTTGGGAAGTAACAAGAATGAATTCCTAAAGTGGAAGTAGTAAGTAACAGTTTTGTCGACTTCATCAGTTTGTATTATATACTTACAGTAAAAGTCCTAAAGAACACCTGAGAAGCTACCTGCCTTTCTGGCAAGTTGTATTTCAGCAATAAGAATAGATCTTTCTTAAACTCAGCATGCTCTTGGGAAGCAGAGTCAAGCCTGAGGCCGTTACCAAGCATCCTGCAGTCTTAATCCGTAAGCGTTTGCAGTGGGGTACTTTGAAATAGAGACCATAATAATTCCTATGCCTTTAAAAAGAGCTGTAACTTCTGTATCATCTTAAGTCATGCTCATTTCAGCTCAGAAATCCTAAGTCCGGTTAGTCCTTCTCTGGATTTCCCGCTAGGTTTTGCAGCATTTGTCCAGCCCTCATGTTTCAAGCTGAGTTTTGTTCTGAGGCTTAAGTATAAGAAGGCTGGAGTTGCAGCCATGGTTCTACTGAACACGAGCAGAAGTGCTCTAGTATTACCTGGGATACTTTTATCGCTTTCATAGCTTTACAAAAAGTAGATGTTGTTTTCCTTATGCTTTTCAGTTGCAGAAAGAAAATAGCAACACAAAAATGTCTTTTGCCTGGGACAAATGCTAGGCAGTGACATCGACTTACTCTTAAATCAGAGAGTCAGATGGCTGCACCCTTGGAAATCCGTACAGAATCTCTTTACCATTACATTTCAAGTAGTCAATTTTTTTTAAAATAGTGACTTTCTAATGAGAAACAGCATGTAGCATTGTTAAGCTTGATTAGGCAAATTTAATTGGCTATAGTTGATGTATTTGTGCAAAAGACAAATACTCAGCTTAAACATGGCTCTTAATCTTTCAGTAATTTAGAGTAATTTAACTAACCATGAAATTTTTAACTTTTAATGGGCTGTATTTCCAGTAACTTGCTCTTTTGTCTCTTCATCTGTCTCTTAAACATTGTACACTTCCATTTCTGACAACTGTGATCCCTGGTTTTCATGTCTCAGATAGATATGGCTATACCCCTTTTCCACACCTTTACGGTTTGTGTACCTTTCCTATATATCCTATATACACATCTTTTATGACTATCCAGCATTCTCTAGAGTTTTACCATTCTGGATTACAGCCTCCCCAAATGTAATCAGTTTTTCAGAACACCAGCAGTGCTTGCCCTGATATTTATCTCCTTCCTCTCCATGTTCATTAAGCTCCTGCATTCACATAGCTCCTTCCACCGTAGGGGTTGGCAAGAACATGGTAATCACAACAATTGAACCTTATACCATAGAGAATCGTCAGTATAACAGATTTGTTTGAGGAGTATTTTAACCTTTCTAATCATCATTTCCCCTCCAGGAACTTATCTTCCTTTTTCCTAAATTCACTCTGCTTCATTCCCACTTTGGTAATCCTCAGTAGAGAGGTGGCAATTCAGCAGGACACTCAACATCTACATAGTCAGCTACAAGCATCTGCCAAAGAACAATCCTCCTTAAAAGCAATTGCTTTCTTGCTTGTTATTTCATACTTCCATCCTAGCTGTTATGGCACACCTCAATATATGTGTACTCTGGCTACTCAATTCTAGTTATTATTTCCTCTCAACAAATACCAATTACTCTTGTTCTGTTCATGGTTCTACTATTTTTATCGTATAGGCTTGTGCTAATTCTCATTTAATGTTTAAAGGTGCCTAAATGCCTTCTGATGCCTATAATTTAATTTTCTATTGTATTTTATCAAATGAATACTTCAATCAATCAACTTAAACCTCATATTGTTTGAAGTATGCAGCGTGGATGCTAAAGAACAAACAGCTGTCTGAAAAATGAGACCCTGCTTCAACTTATTCTGTATATTTCAGCCCTAATCACATCCTGACTGAAACCAAATTTAAACCTAGAGAATTTTGCTTCATTGCTATTGAATGCTATGTCCATGCCTATGGCTTTTGAAAGTGCATCTCTAGCATTTGCAACTAAACAAGCCAAAGCTGACTCTTGGGGTTTTTTTGGTTGGTTGGTTGGTTTGTCTTTGTTTGTTTTTTTTTGTTTGGGGTGGGGTTTTTCTTATTATTTTGCAATTAAATAATGAATAAACAGTACCAATCTACATTTACTGATTGGAGTGGCACCCAGATTACTAGATGATCTATCATTACTGATATGTTTTCTGTTTTCCCATTATTTTCAAGCTGCTTCTTGTAAACCATGGGAAAAATTATGTTCTACAGAATGTTCATCATAAAAAAAACCCCAACAACCCAGGCATCAAATTCAGCTTATGCTATCATATACACAGGACAGAGAATGTTCCTGTTCTCTCTTCTCATCTCTATTCTCTCTTGTGGTGTATTTTTAAATGTACCTGTGCATTAGAGACATATAATCCTATTATTTCTGCAAGGTTTCATTAGCATAGGAAGTAAAACTCCCAGGTATTATGCTGGTCTTCCCTATCCTTGTGTAAATGAGCAACCTTTTGAAGCAACAGTGCATAAGTTTCTCTAAATGAGGTTGAAGGAGTCTCCTAACTGCAATATACAGTGCCATTATTGCTTCATTCGCTACAAGTAGCACCTCTGGCAAATTCTAGAATTGTCTATAATAACCTTTGCTAGACTCAGGCTTTTCTCCTTTTATGCCATATTAGACTGAGACTACCAGCTTACAGTATTGCCTATTATGCAAGTACAAGGCCTTGCCTTTTGTACTGTGAATTTTATTCCATTTTTGCTATATCATTTTTGTGCAAAATATTCCACTTCTGCTTTCTATTAAAGATGCCTCCAAGCTATGTCTTAGTGCATTTCATCACTATGGTCCTAGTTGTTTTGCCAAATTTATTCAATATACATATTTACTAAAGGTCCCACGACTGGTCTGTGCAGAACTTAGTTAACTCCCTCTAATACTTTGCATTTTTTCTTACCAGTAAGGATTACTTATTTTATATTTCTTCTACTAATTTCTATCTCTACCTGTACCTTTTTGATTTCCTTGATTTGCCTTCTTGCACACTGACAACTGCTCTGTACTATGAATAACCCATGTTCACTCCTTTGTTACAGCAGCACAAAAATGGCTCGAAAAAAATTTCCTGTCATGTCCAGCTTCATCACCTTATTTCTTACCCAGCTTGGAAAGACAATGGGTTATTTGGCAAGATTTGGGGGTTTTAACCTTTACTGTTTCTTTAGAAGGAATTGCAGACTTTTTTGTTGATAACAGGACTCATATTTATGGTAGAAGTGCTTTCTAAAAAAACCATTTGTGTACTATGTTCCTCTCATACAAGACTTCACAAAAAAAGTGCTTCGTTAATGGCCTTTGATGCCTGTGAAGGAAAATCTCTATGCAACTCAGCAACATCAAGGTGCTGTAAAAAAGCAAATCCTCTAAGTGAGCTACATGCTTCCCAAGAGAAATAATGAACATCCAATGATTCCTGTTCAAATAGACCAAGAAACTGGTTTGTGTCCTGTTTAGAGAGTTAATAGGAACTCAATAGGTCAATTTAAAACTTCTAATGTGGATCACTCTTTCAGTCTTTAAAGAAAAGTATCCAGAGGAAAAACTTACTTTATCTTCCTGTATGGTGTCATTACATGGCCTATTGCCTGACACTTTAGCCATATGAAGGTTACTGCCAGGCTATTCTTCCATTTGCCTTCTTCATAAGTACTAACATACAAACCCTTATTTTAAGCTACAAAACCAGTTTAAATCATGAAGCTGCTACTTTTTAAAGAACTGTTCATTCTTTCAATACATTACACTTCACACCTTGTCAAAAGCAAGTGATGCTTAGCCAATCAAAGTATGTAAGTGTATATTCTGCATTTTCTTAAAAGACTGATACCAGTTGTTTTTCTGGTGTCAAGTACTTGACTATTGTCAAGATTTTTTTTCCTTATTTCAGTTTCCTGTTTCATCCTAACCTGCAACATGAGTTACCTTGCCTGTTTCTACTAACTGATGTAAAGTTTTGTGTACAACTGGTGTTTATCATAACATCCGTTCTGGGTATCCCTCATACAAATAGACCTCACCCACATGATGTAGACACTTGTTAAGCCAAACATTATTCTGAACAAGTTAACTATTGAAGTGTCGCACAGAAATCAAATGGATAATTCCCATTGAATGACAATTGTCACATTTTCCTTAAAATAAAGGGAAAATGATAAAAGATTCCCATAAAAGTTTGTCGGGACTCCACAGATTCAGATACCATTTTAGAAGTTCGTGCTGTGGTTTGTAACCTCCTTTTCAAACATTCCCTACTTATCCCTTTGTGGTCTCCAAGGTTAATGGAAAATAGCCTGCCTCTGAGCAACAATTTCCCTGTTCTTGAGAGGAAACATACCACGTCTGCATTTGAACTCATTCAATAGAAGTGGATTTTCCATAAATCTATCAGGATTATATATTCTGCATTTTGTGTGGAGGACAAATGTGGCCACACATTTCCAACAGAAAGCATGAAACCAAATAAGCAGTTTTCCCCCTGTAGGTAGCACCTTTTCAATTTTTACAGAATTTCCAAACACTATATGGCAGAACTAAGTGGCTTTCATCCGGTAGCCCTGCCACCTTTTCTGCTGTCTTCAACTCCTTCATCTGAGGATGACAGCAGGCTCAGGATTCTGTAGGATATATACACTCTTCACTCTTCCAGACCGCCAGAACTGGGGCCCTGATACCAGCTCCCTGGTGCCATGGATGACCGCCCAGCAGTAAAGGGCTCACTTTCTCACTCCTCCTGGCACAGCTTGCAGGTGGGGCTCTCTTCTTGTAACCTCAGCTACCGTGCCAGGAAAATACCACTGATGTCCTCTGCCGGGTTCCTCCCCCGTGCCTCACATGCCATATTCATGCATGTGCTTTGTGTACAAATATTATAGTTTATGGGTTAAATATCTTTCTGCATATCACGCAGTCTCTGTGCGTGATAAAACACTGAATGTTTGCCTTTCCAGTTCCTTTGTCCTTCACACTCCCAGGGCCGCCCTTCTATTCATTCTCACTTTTCTGGGTTTACAATATGCCCTGGAAAACCTGTTCAGCTAGTTTTTCAGTTTCTTTGATTGATTGACTTTTCTGTTACTAAGCCAGGATCACACCTGCTTTCCGGCAGCACTATTCTGTCTTCTTGCTCACTAAACTTTGCAATAGGATCGATTACATTTGAATAAACTGGAGAATAATGGTGAAATATGCATTGTTTGGTGGTCTGACACCTGACCATGACTTCTTTTTGCATCAAGCTCCCTACGATCATGTGTGATTGTCTAGAAAAATTAATTTAGTATTCAAATTGGAATAAACGGCTATACCTCTTTGCAGAAAATAGACCTGTAGTTTTTAGTGGAGATCTCAATGTATCATCTTGGAACTTGTCTAATTTTGTCTTTGGTCCCAGCCCACAGCTTTCATGCCAAGCATTAAATGACAATAATTGGCATATTCTGGCAACCTGAATGATATAGAATCGTTCCACAGGCAGCCTGACTCCTTACTTTTCCCTTTTTTCTGAGCAGGTTTCTAGCCAGGCCATGTTGCTATC
The DNA here is from genome assembly GCF_011004875.1 of Balearica regulorum gibbericeps. Lineage (NCBI taxonomy): Eukaryota > Metazoa > Chordata > Aves > Gruiformes > Gruidae > Balearica > Balearica regulorum. Next base: position 97,343,211 of record NC_046184.1, read on the forward strand.
CAAGCCAGAGGGGACAGGCTGGGGTGGACTTGGATCCACGCCATAGCACAGGGGTTCTGCCCGAGCAGCTAACAAATGACAAGGAAGACTGAGGCTAAACTTAGGATGTTGGTGCTGCCCAAAGGTGCTCCCATTATGCTCAAAGCATGAAGACAAGTGACGTGGTGAGCTCCCCAAGCTCCTTTGCCTCTGGATCCTGGCAGTCATGTCATCCCAGAAGCCTGGGCTAGCACTTACACAGGAGGGCCCACAATTTAAATTCCCTCATCTCTTCCATTCCAATGCTTCTAGACATTAACGTTCCCAAAGACAGTCAGCTACCCACCCCCATCAGTAGTCAACCCTCTTTAATTTTCTTTATAGATTTCTTATCACCCGCTGAGCCATGCTAAAGGAGTTGTTATTTGTGTGCAACGAAGTTTTTACTGAAGGATTTAGTATTAGTTTTGCTTAATGGCATAAAAGCTAGAAACATATATTTTTTTTCCCCTGTAGAGCTTTTAGGGCTGTCAGAGTTAGCAACTTTTAAGTGTGCACTGCTCCAGGTATGTCATTTTCAAGAGTTAAAATTTGGCAATTTAACTTTGACAAAAATTCCTCTTTTGTCACCTGAAGTCTAAAATGTTTGCCCTCTCCTGCTCTATCCTGCTCTTTAAAATACAGTCAATTTGTTTCACTTTTGTGTTAGTTACATGCACAAAGCTCTATTCTCAACCTTTCCCAGAATTTGCCTACAGAGAAGAGCACATTTAAGTTTCAGAGCAACATGGGATGGGAGGGCAATGTGTGTTAATCTTTCTGTTTAACCTCTTCTACAGCATTATGACACATTTTTCATGACATTTTTTTGAACATTGAAGAATACAGTTTTTGCCCCTCACTGCAGTCATTTTTTTGCTCTTGTTAAGTAACAGAAAAGCCAAACCATATGGTTCTTCTATTACTTCTGGAGATGCAAGAATATGGAAAAAAAATTCTAGTTTTTCATGTCATTTGGGGGAGGATGAAGACTAATTTTTTCTGATAGTTTGTGGTGAAATTGTGATTTGTAATTGGAATATTCTCTCAAAGTATGCTGGAAATATTAAGTTGCAAAAATCTTCGATTCAAAAATGAATAGTGAACACAACAATTTCAAGTTTTAGTTTGTTCAGACAAGCTCTGACTGGAGAAGTTAACAAAGAAAACATGAGGTATGCTAGCATTACCAAAACTATGAACTGTCTGCTATTTGGGTATTGATCATTCATTACAGCACAGCACCAGAATTTTTAATAAAGTTTGAATATATACTGACACATTTGGTTAATCTTTAATGTAGTGCTGTGCTAACTAGACCACAATATGCCTAACATGTCATGTTCATTTCACAGGCTTTATCTCTGAAAATAATTTTTTTTTCTTTATCTGCATGCCCATACTGCTGCCACTTACATACTATTTCTAAGTCCTACAAAAATGACACCTCTTTGTCTATAAGCCAAAAATATCAGTACCCTCCCTCCCTCCACCACCATTGCTTTTCCATTTTTTAAACATAAAAATCACTCAAAACAAGTGAAACATACGTTAAGTATCTTGGCATTCAGTATTGCTCCATCTTTGATACTCACACAATGACCCGTGATATTCGTCACTATGACAATGCAAAAAAAGGTACTTATTTCAGAAATCCGTTTTGTGCATGTGAAATATAGCTAATTAGTTTAGTGTTTAGTTTTGCTAAGTCATTATTTTACAAGTTTTTGCCAAGACTTTCTTCCCTTTTCCAGCAAAATTCTTTTGGTCCTTCATGACTTATGGAAAACTTCTGGAGTTCAAGCAATGGTTCCACCATGATCCGTCTAAAACGCTATTGAAGGGCTAGTATACGCAAACCACCAATTTCGGGCACTTTGCTTGTGCCCCAAGGGTACTTCTTAGGTATCCAGGATGGTGAGACCAAATTTTTCTAGTGCTTGTTTTTCAAACTTACAGTGCAACGTGAATAAAGAGCTTGGCCTCCTCCTTGCCTCTGAGGACAGGAGGACGGCACCAATCCCTCACAGAAAACAGACATCACATACTGTGTCGCGAATGCAATGACTGCATAAAGTCACCAGCAAGATGACATGCCACAAAACTCGGGACCACCTGTCCTAAGATGGGATTAAAAACCCAAGAAGAACACATCATGCAGTATACCACCTGGCACTGACAAGTAGAAGACATCAGGGGAAAGAACATAATAAAAGGCCAAGTATGATGCAATACTCCCTCTCATTGTAGCCTCCCAGATTCAGTCCCTAAGCAGAAAACTGCAGTCAGCAATGGTCCCCCAGTGCTCAGTTGCACAAGTTGTTCAACTCGAGACCTCACCTTCTGTCCAGCAGATGTATCCCCCATGACTTTGGCTATCCTTCTGAGCTCGTTTAGATATGTTTGGTTTGTTTACAGTACCCTGTGTAAATGACTTGCATACATCAGTTATATTGTGACACAATGTACTTCCTTCGGATTGCTTTATAACACACTGTCTGATGATTTAATTAGATGACCTGTGGTTCTGGTATTTAACAAATAAATATGCATCAATTCATTATTTTTTTTCTCCATTATACCTGTAGTTTTGCAGGTCTGAACTTCCACAGACACAGGATAGAGAGAACTGGTGGAGAACTGCAGAGAAAGAAATCCTGCTTGTCAAGGGTCAAGGCTAGATGTGTTAGAATATCACAGTAGTTCTAAAGTTACATTGATTATGTCCTGCAGCATCAAATTTAACACAAAAATGTAAAATATTTGAATGGTAGCCACTTACAACACCAACTTTTTCCACAGTACAGCCACTGCAGATATTTATTTGTCATTTTCTTGTTCTGCAGTTTGTGGACCACTAACCTGGTACCCTTAGTGTGAAAATTAGCTTTTGACATATACTACAGGGTAAAATATCCTCAAAAGGAAGAGCATGTAATTATCTATTTTTCCAAGACAGAAGTAATAGTTACACTGCTAGGTGACCAAAAAAGGAAAAAGGAAAAAAAAAAAAAAAAGACAATTACTTTTAGGCTTCCCAGAGGAAAAAAGTTGCAACAATTGTCTCTAAGGTCAATTATGAAGATGAACTACTGTACTTATTAGCATTTGCTTTTCCTCACAGTGGTATTATCTATTTACAGTCAGGCATTTTTCCTTTTTCAAAGTCGCTGATGTGGTAGTTATCAAAATAAAAAGAGTTACTCATCTCTTGAAGCCATTGATTTGGGTTTTTACTGGCTCAGGTGCTTGCCACGCAATGCATTCCTCATTTTTAACTTGCTTTACTACTAACAGATAACAGTGTGCTATTTCCGAGTTTTCAGCTCTCAAGGAGAAGTTGGCATTTAAGGGCTGGTGACTCCTGTGCATGCTTCTTTGTGCCAGCCCTAGAAAGGCCTGTGAGCAAAGGAAAGCTAAGCTGCTACCTAACCAATGATCCTTTCACTTATAGCAAAAGTGACTTTCACCACATCCAGGGGGAGAGTTGTAACTTGTCATAATTTAGCAGGGCTTGTATTTTAATCTGTAATGCATGAAAGCGATTCAAGGCTCTGTTTTAGGTTAAGATGCAGTGTAATGTAGGGTTTTCTATGCTTGTTTTATTGTGTGGATTTGAATGGATCTTAGGCAACCACTATCTCTGTCCCTTTTGTGCCTCAGGGTTTATTAGTTGTGAACAATGGGTCACTGTCTCTGAGAATGAAGAGAGGCTAATGCTTCCTAAGTACATTATTGCCTATTCATTTGCCCCTAAAATCCTTTGGCTGAATTTCATCTGTTCTTCCATCTGTGAAATCATCATTTAGCTGAATGGTGATTATGCAGAGTTGCTTTTCACTTCTTCATTACTGTTTAATAGCTGTGCTGTCTTTAAAAGATTGCCTTATTTATACTATAGCTCAAATACTTCATTTATGATGAACCCTCTCCTTTTCCCATCACTGAGTTGCACTGATGGGAGCTCTAGAGTAGATCCGGTACTGGAAAGCACTGGAAGGAGTTTTTTTTGTCTCCCTGTATTCAGACACAAAATGAGCAAGTTTAAGCTTGTCTCTCTATGTCAAAGCCACCAGTGTGGGTGCTGAATGACGAGTGAATCTGAACTGGGGTTGAGCAGGGTTGTAAGGGACAACAATTAAATTTTACATCATTTCCATAATTTATCCATCATCCCATTTCTTCTTAATCACAGTGATCTTCTCTGGCCATAGAAAGCCTTAGATAAAATGAACACAAACTTCTGTCTAGTACTATGTTTTAATGCTTGCAGAAATACCAAGACCACACTGTGACGTTTATTTCTTTACTACCTATGTTAAAACCTCATCTGCGCAGAATATTTTATGGTGTTCATACTTGGGGTTTATCATCATATTACCATGTTTTTGCCTTCTGTTGAAGCTAGTTTAAATTTGTAGTATCTTTTTTTGCTGAAGCTAGCCTTTTGGCAAAGAATTACATTCCTGTATTAATAAAACTAATTTATCTTGCAGCTGATTTCCTAGCAAGAATAAAATTTAAAAAGCAAGCGAAGGCTGTGTTGACCTGCTAGTCCTAGAACAGGCAGTCGCAGGTTATTAAACTATTAACCATGACCAGCCTGTAACAGGTACATCACACTCCCATCAGCCACAGCCCAACCTGAGCCAACAATGCCTCCGTTATGCTTGATAATCACTTGTCTCGTGGCTCATTTCCATCAGTAGCTTCAGGGTACCCTTGCTGCACAGACAAAGATCAGTACTGTATTCTAAAGCTCTTTGGCCACTGACAGGCAGATCTCTATTTTCCAGATGTATGCTATTAATAATTAACAAAAAAGTCAGAAAAAAATTTACTTAAAGTTGTATATATTTTACATTTTACCTCATCACAACTTTCACATTTGAGAAACATGATAAGAAACCAATTGCTTTCAATGTCTTTCAAACAAATGAGCCACAGTTCTCAACTGTGGAAAAAAAAAAAACCAACAACCTGTCTTCATTCAGGGAGGAAGAACGAGTCACTTTGTTCCCTGCCACAGGCTTTCCTACCCAAATGGAATTTAGGTCTACACAGCAAAATCAAACAAAATCTGATTGCAGGAAAGTTAGGCACATCTAATGCAGCATCGACATATGTCTTATGTCAGGCTTGTAACTCACCATGGGTCCTGAGAGCCTGCTCTGGGAAGAGGCTCTGTCACCTGCATTTCACAGTGAGATTACCATAGAGCCGGCTTAGCCAGGAATATGTATGACCACAAAAAAAAGTCCCTCTTTCTGCTGTTTAGGGAGATCGTTAGGGGTTTTCTTCAAGAAGGTATAAATACCGACATTAACCTGACCAAGATTTTGCTCAGAGTGGGTATAATCTTAGAATAAATAAATAAAAAAAAAAATTCTTCTTAAACTTCACAGTCTTATTAACTTTTTGGTAGAGAATAATGAGAGTTTCTCATTCAGGTCACTGGCAAACTATCCCAAAATAGTTTTATGATGTTATATTAATGTAGATATTAATAAACCAACCTTGAGCTAAGCTATGTTTTGAAAGTTGTCCTTGAATTTCAGGCAGTCATGTCAATGGTCAACTACATTTAAAAATATTTACATATATCTTATATGACAAACCTGAAAAGGGAAATATTTTTTTCTTTTTCCACAGTCCATTGTAGGCCTGTGCAAAGTTGTTTCTTTTTTAAATGCAAACAGCCATATTGGTGGGAATGATGCCTGACTACTGATAGATGAGACAGAATTAATTTTAGGGAGATTATTAAGGTATATTACAAGCTTAACAATGAAAGTTCATTTGTGTTGCTTACTGATCATACTCCTAGGATGCATACAGATAAATGCAATATGCTATGTAACTTATAGTGGCATATTTCCTTGTGCATAGACATTATGATGCTGACCTCCATTTGGCTTTGACCAAGCCAGGTCTCTAAGAAACCTATCTTGGCAACTCAACAGCAAAAGGAATCAATCAGCTGCTAGGAAAATTAACATTCACTTTTACTTTATGGGATCAAAACTTCTGCTCATAAAGAGGGTAAGAAAAAACTGAATGCGATAAAACTGCATATCTATTAGTCAATCACAGTCAGTCAGTCAGCACCAGTGACACCACAGGAGTCTAGCTATCAACATTATGTATGCTCCAGATCAACAATGTGAGCTGAAAGCGACCGTTAAAGGCATCCATATAAATGTAATTATCTTTGCATCACATACCACTGGGCCAGTTTATAGCTATGCTTACAGCATGTCACCAGTCTTGTGAAAAAAATGCAAGTAATGATAGTTCAGCTCCCACTTTTGAGAAACAAGCTTCTCGCCTGCTTCGAATGAAGAAATGGGGACTTTAAGGAGCTTTTTATGAAGAGGTGTTTGTTTATAGTGAAATTTCCTTTGTAGTGGGCTCCAAGATTGTCATAAATTGTATTCATTCTGCAGTTTGTGCATATTACAGCTCAGCAGAAATACAGTGACTGGTAAACTAATCATTTGGCAAGTTCTTTCTTCCAGCCACTGACAATTAGCCTCTCTTCAACCATCAAAACAAGTTTACCAGGGCTCCTTGTCCTTCTTAAATAGATATAAAACGCTGTTTTGTCCTTCTGACATCTTGCTTAAGACCGCAGCAGGTTGGAAACCACCTGGTTACCCACGTTGTCTCAGAAAGGGTTTGGCAGGCCGTAGTTACCTTCTCTCTGCAGGTGCTTTTTTGTCAATTTTTGTCAGTTTATCTGCAGTGCTGTCATCTGTTATCCCACGGGTGACTCAAAGGGATGCATCCACTAACACAGACATGGCTTCAACAGTCTTCCAGGTGAGCAGTACAAATTGGCATATCCTACTGCCCAGTACCTGCCTCACCACTTTACCTCTTGATCTCTTTTGGGGTTTATCCATGATTAGGTCTCGCATCACACATTATCAAGAGCTTGAAAGTATTCAACTTGAAAGTATTCTTTGGATAAAATCAGTCTTTTCCTTTTAAGAAGGGAAGTATGTTATTTCAGAGTTACCAAGATAATCAAGGACTGGAAAAATACCTGAGTTAGTTTGTAAAAGTCATGTGTGTAATATGTGACTTTGTGGAGCGTTGTGGTGCAGATTAGGGAATTTTAAAGAATTCGTGTTAGCAAAAGGGTGGAAGGGAATCTATTACTAAGAACTTTTTTTCTTTAGGATTTGTTAATCTGGAAATTTGCAAAAGTCTTCTCATAGTTCACACTTCTCATCAATAATCAAGGAAAAAATATCTATTATTGAATATTTATATATTATCATAAATCTATAGTATGTTTTACTTGCAGGAGGCCTAAGAAAGCCAGGGAGTTTCAAGTAAAAATCCCTAGTGTTCAGTTAAATGTCATTGATTACACCAAGTAAGGTAGTCAACTTTCAAATAAAACTAGCATTTTATCATCAACAGTATTGCAATATTTTTTTCCAGACATTTTGTAATAAAGTATTGAAGTTTGAGGTATTATATGAGCACTTTTAAAACAACTAGTAATTAAATGGTAATAGGTAGTTCCCTGTCAAAGTGAGAAAAAAACCAAACACACAAAATACGTCTGCCTTCCTTTTTCTTTTTCTTCCTGTTTCTCTTGGAAATGCTCTTTTTGTTCTTATCCCCTCATCTCTACGCAAAATATACAGCTTACTCTGTAGGTCTGGCTTGGTACCTCTCTAGTCTTTTAACGCGGTGGTGGGATATGACGCCAGCTATTGAAGTATAATACACAAAGTTGCATTTTACAGTGAAAAGGGGCATCATTTTCCCTTTAGCCAAATGAAGATGTATTAACAGCAAAGTATTTGTAAAGCCAATGTCAGCATGTGTGAGTTATCAGATGAAATCAGGCTGTAAGCTTGCTCATAAGGAACTGCTTGAAGACTTTAGGAAGCTGATAGGACCGGAGCTGAAATGTTCTTTCTGTTATCTCAGCAGAGTTCTGAGGCGCACTAGGTAAGCCTGCACATCAGACTCACATTAAGCACCTAATCCCTCATCCCAAAAGAACAACTGCATGGATTTATATTTTATTAGCATTTGCTTATATGCAGCAATAAAAATTAACAGACAAACTAATTCTTCTTTTTCTAATAGATATATTTTCACTTCATGCTTTGCACTATAATGTTGGTATATGAATAAGAATCTTGCACGTCACCCCAGAAAAAGAAGAAAAAAAAAAAAAAAGAAAGAAAGAAAAGCATTTGCCACGAGAGGAAAATAAACATCTTTTCATTAGAGAGGCTTGCCACCAAGGTCTAGCTTTGTAAAATTTACAAGGGTGAAAAATAAAGATTTTCGTGGCCAGGTTGCCAAACCTAATGCATCTCATTTTTCTGGAGGAAGAACAATAAGAAAAGTAAATGAGCAGACTTAAATCTTAATCTCTAGAAAAATAATTTTAAAAAATTATGCAAACCCTGCCAGAAATAAAATAATCCTATCTCAAATCTTTTCAGCACAGCTTTAGTTTCAACACTGAGACTTTGAAACTTCTAGACAAGGGAAACAAAGAAACAAATTCTTTTTATTAATTTTAAGGAAAAAACCAAGAAGTCATTAGTGTATTTCTCCCCTGGTATACCTAAAGAAGCTTTTTGCACCTGTCCTCACTGAAAAAGAGGTGTTCTTTTGTGTCTCATACAGGTACAGCTCCCCAGAGCATGTTCTGGGATCCACTTTGTAACTCTAATGTCAGCTGAATTCTAAGGAGAATAAGGCAATATTTTCAGAATGAAGTACGTACATATGCTTTTGCTTTCCGATTCCAGTGGAGAATAGTGGTTTTTTTCTGTCTGTTTTTTTAACTTCTATGTTTGAGCAAACAGCTGTCTCACCAGAAGCTTTGTTGTTCTTACAGGAAAATTTACAGAGCATAAGAAAATGTTTTAAACATATTAGAAGGAAATCAATTATAATGTCTTCGTGACAGTCTTTGAAATATACGCGCGCACACACATGCCCAAACACATGCTTAACTTGGGGCAAAAAATCTACATATGTTTCTGATTCTGGTAACATTACTATCTGTTTGAAGGATATATTTCCCAAACTAGCACATACCTTCCAAACAAACTCGGACTGCGAACATAGGTTCTCACCACAACATTTCAAAATATTTACATCTTGGAAGCCAGACTATGGAGCCAACTAATTCACCTCCAGTTTATACTATATGACTGCATAGCTAATAAGTGCAGTCAGAAAACTGAGTTCCATTCCTGATTAATGCAGCAATTAAAAATAATTCTGCAAATATAACGTCACTGAATTTCTCTGTCAGTCATTTGCATTTTAGCTGATCTGGTTTTCTAGGGAAAATGGTAATGTCAGGTCTGCTATCTGCATCAGCCGCCTCAGATGTGTCAGTCATTTGCGTGGGCGCAGCCTGGCTGGGTACCCGGCGCGGGGTGCCGTGCTGCAGCCCCTCGGGGAGCGCCCCAGCATGGGGTGCCGGTGGGGATGGCAGGCAGCCCACCCCAGTGGCAGTCTGTCCTCCTTGTCACTGCTGCCCGCACTGATAGCTAGCCACCTCGGCCCCAGGCTCTGCAGGTCTCCATGTTATACAAGAAAATACTTCTGATATCCTGAATTTTCTGTTTGCTTGTAAAAATGAAATGGTGACTTAAACTTTAACTGAAATACATTATAAAGGCACTTTTATAAAGAAAATACAAATTTATTTAAAATTCTTGTAAGCCAACATCTTAATGATGTACTTTTTGTATAAATTGCTCTAAGTGATTCCCAGGAGAAGATAAGCTTCTTTATACCCAGTTACAGGTGGGAAAATTGTACATCAAAACCATTATGGGATTCTGTGTTTCACATAGTAAGCCAGTAGCACTTATGTCAGTGATCTTCAGCTGTGGAAGATGTACACAGTTACATCTCAAAAACTAGTATATCAAATATTCACTAGTAAAATACCTGTCAAATGTGCCGTCCCTTTAATTTCGCTGGACCTAAACATGTACATCGAGAGGAGAAAGTCACCTGAGTGCAAGTTTAATAGGCAATATGTCCTTTCATAGGAAACACAGATCCTTTCAACCAGTGCATACGCTACATTTGTTGACAGGACTGAAGGAAAAAATACAAAAATTAAAAAATCGAAAGAGGACTGTTCCAACACAAAATAATTCAAAATGGGAGGAGGATATCTCATTCAGACAAAAATGGTAACACTCTTGGAGAATGATGGGAAGGAGCTGTTTAAAACAAAATCTAGAACAGTGGGCAAAACCTTGGTATCTAAAAATTGACCTTGTATGTGGAATATTATTTGTAAGCAAGAAAAGTCTTATGACTCCCTTTTTAATACCCAGGAGCATAGACATGTTGTATTTCGCTGGTGGAAAGGACCTTGGCCCGCCCTGATGCAAAGCACGTGCAAGTTTGCTTTCCCCTGTAGTGAGATGCGGCAAGTCCACGTTGCACTGCTGAACCCAGTCGTATGGTGGCTTTCAGCAGGGCTCAGCTCAAACCACGGGTGAGACTAGGAGAGGGCTCATGCCTGGCTGCCCAGATTATGACATTGTGTATGTACAGTTCTGTGTGGAAATACTCAGAGTACTTGCATGCGTATTTAGAGACGTGTGTGTATCAAAATACGCTGTGTTATGTCTGTGGAAAGCCTTTGACTCTACAGTGAAATTTAACACATCTAAATAGTTTTCTTTACCAAAGCGTGGACAGTTCTCCTTTACGTTTACACTATTTTACACCCATGTGATCCAAAACTACACGTTTGTGCAGAATAATGTTCCTTCAGGAGTACGAGGCAGTCCATGGGAAGGTGGAGCTGCATGGTGCTGGGGGTGGTGGGCAGAGCAGGAAAGGAGACCTGGACTTCAGGCTGAGAGGCTGAACGGCTGCTCTGGGGACAGCCGCAGCGCGGGGCAGGAGGTGATGGACACGGAGGCTTTTCCCGGGGTGCAGTGCTGCAGCCCCAGAAGCTACCCAAAGGGAGCAGCGTGAAGAGCAAGCCTAGGTGGGCGGAGTCTCTTCTCAGTAACATGATGAGCACAAGATGTCTGTCTCTTTCTTTTCTTTCCATACTGTCTTGCCTAGTCATTTTGGGTTTTCTCTGTTTTTTAAATGAAATCCAGTTTTCTCATTCACGCTCTTGTCTGCGTTCACAAGCCGTCCTGGCTCCTCCGTGGTGTGAGGAGAAGGATGAGGGAGATCTCTATCAAAGCTTTGGCCAACTTGGAGCTGGAATTGAGGATCACTGGAAAGAACAGGCCTCAGCATGGCTAACTTTGGCAGCCACCACTGTCAGTGCTGCTGGTCTGTTTTCCCCTGTCACACTGGAGACATTTGCACTCACTTTCTTGCAATGCATGAGGGTCAAGTGCGAGTGACAAGAGCTTATAGACCCCTCTTTCCAGATTTCTGTTGAAATTAGTCTGAATGAGGAGGAATATTATTCAACTCCACCCAAGACCAGCTGCAAGCTTGCATCTACGCACAGATCGTATCACGTTCCTTGTCTGAATACACACCATGTAGAAATCTCCCAGGCAGATTAACAACCATGCTTTAATGTCCCAGATTAACAATGTGAAAAGCAAATATTATACAAATATGCTTTCCAAATTAGCAGAAGCAGAGCTCCCCAGATTCACAAAACTTACATAGACCAAGCAAGCAACACAAATCAGAAAAAAAGTTTTAATGTCATTTATGCTGTCAGCAATGTCCCATTCCATTTTGAAAAGATATTGACATATTAAATGGGTCTTTCAGAATACATTGACAGGTGAAATTCTCATGTAATTGAATATCTCTGTTTGGACTGGAGTTCTGTTTGCTCTTATCAGGACTGATTTATCAGTTCACAGCAGAGAAGTCTCCAGTACTCTTGGAATAATGTGTTGTCTTTTATTACCTGCGTGAGTACATATGGTGTCTCACAAAACTCAAGATTGGAAAAGTATTTTACTACTGTACATCACTGATGATCCATCTGTTTGCAGCAAGAGTGTGGCAAAGAGATTAGTCAACAAAACCAACTCATCTAAGTAGACTTCATTTGAAATTTTGTTTAATGAAAAGCATAACCAAAAACTTGTAGAACAAGACAAAGCCTAATACAGTGGTCAGCACCATCTCCTGTCACTCACTGATGAGGTGTATGACAAAGCATGATACTTTTCTCCAGAGGAGATAAAGAACTGCTTGTGGAATTACTCACAAGCTCTAGGAAGAGGGTTGTTTTTTGGTTTGTTTTTGTTTGTTTTTGTTGTTTTTTTTTTTTTTCCGGGGGAACATGAAAAGAAAATGTCCATGCTGGCAGAACCTCCATTACTGTTTGCTTCCTTCTTCAGATCTCCTCAAGGTGATCCCCAGAGTCAGTGTGAATCTTTATGATCGTTTGGACTTTTTCTGTCTTCCACTTATGAATATTTAGAGTCACTTTATTTACCGATGACTGCGAAAACTTTGGAAAGGCTAACATCACCGGCTTGAGGGTCCTTCAAGTCTGTGCAGGTTGAAGACTCAAGGAGACCAAAGAACTGCTGTTGCAAAATAGATAGCCAAGGGAAGCAATGGAAACTCTATTGACTAGAAAAACCTGAAAACAAGCCAAAGAGGACATGAGTGAATTAAATCTATTCTATGATTTGGTTCATACCCTACAAGCATATCTCCTACAGTACTTTAGGTCAGGCTAGGACTACATTCAGAAAGTTCTGCTGATACCCTCAAGTCAGTGTGGAAACCAGACATCTTCTGGTAGATGTCATGATGTCAGCAAAATTATTACTGTGGGCAGTTCTTCCAAAAGAAAAGATCTTTATATAATTCAGGGAGCTGCCACAGAAATTTGGCCAACCGTAAGCATCTCCTATCTGCCTGATCTGGGTTTACATGAGAAGCTCTGTCAGCAGAGCTACATGAGTGTCTGTAGACAAGGCTTCAGTAGTCAGCCCTTCGGGGTAGCTGAGCTCACAGGCAGTAATGCTGACCCATGAAAAAAACCTCATAAGATTGACTTACCAGCATGGCACAGTTATTCGTGCACTAAGTTTCACTTTATTTGTTAACACAGTGAAAAAAGTATGCCTTGTTTTGTGCAGTCCTGTAATTCATCTTCAGCAGAACTACAGCTTTGTTTTTGCACATGAACAAATGCCAAGCCCTGGAGTTTTAACATAATCATTTCTATCTAGTTGTGATTCTAGCAAGACTGGTAAATGTGGACACATTTTACACATAAGCAATGAAACACTGGCGAGAGCTTATGAACACAGTGATGAATTTATAATCTAAAACCAAGCTACAGTGTACTAGTGCAACAAGAGTTCATAATTCTTTCTGCAGGCTAAGTAATGTCAATAGGCTGCTTCATAAAATAATGAATGTTTGTAGTAATAATTTCATGGGTTGACTGCAATTTAATAGCCTTTATTTCCAGTATAAGTTCATGAAGGATATCAGTGGTAAACAGGTTCTTAGGAAATATGTTCTGTCAGAATTACTATTAAGCTGTTATTGGTGTGTTTGTTGCAGTTTTTACGTTCTGTTACTGTTTATGTGATGATCCGGTTTCATAAAACTTTATGCTCCAGTTAAAAGCTGGACATTTGCAATGGCTTTACTGAATATTCTTATCGATCAGTTAGGAGCTGGCATGACTCTGGGTTGCATCAGTTTTATGCTTGCCCAATACAAATTACTTCTGAGGGGCTTTTGATTTACGCAGTGTGAATTTATAGACACTTTGCATTCTTTCCCTCCACCTGCCTGTGTGAATTTGTGGGGTCGGAAGTTGTCACATTCACTTCCCAAGGGATTAATTTCCTAGTTATTCAACAGGGACAAAGCAAGCAACAGCATCCTACGCACAGACCTGCCAACGTCTCAGTCTTGACCCGCCTCTAGGGCAGAGCGGGTAATGCGTTCCCTCTGCTGTCACCTCTTTAATAGAGCACTGAGAAGGGTGAGTATCGGTGCTATTGCCGCTCTTTCGCTAAGACGTGAACCTCAGATCTTTTACTCATGATTTGAACTAGTGACCTAAAGATAAAGACTTTGTATGCTTTTATTGAACCTTTGAGATATCTGTGTTCAGCATTTAAAATACATACTTATTTTATATCCAGTATGTCCAAGATGCAGCAAATTAATGATACATTCATGGATTTTTAAAATTTTTTTTTCAATAGCAAAGCTGGCCAGGGCAGTTCTCATTGTCCATTGCCACTCCCTCCCTGCACCCCACCCTCTCCATTGTGTATCAACAGCTCTTTGTGCAGTGAACCAGATTTAAAAATGGAGTGCCATGAAAAAATTATACAAGAGAACAAAGTGAGATCTACGTAAGCCAGTACTGATGCCAAAAGAAAAATATGTGCTACCATGTTCTTTGTTCATCCTCTACTAGCTGCTGAAGCTGGGCCTAAGTATTTATAAATTCACTATACTGAATAGTACAGAAATCATTTTTACATTCCAAAGCTTGCAGGATAAATCTATGTAATGAAGTAACAAATCATTCTGCAACTTCAGTAAGTTTATCCTCTGTATGCAAACAACAAAACCCAAACAATAAACTATTAAGTTGGTAGTGAGGAGGATGCAGCAACGTACAACAAGGACAGCAGGAGACTGACCTGAGTTCTGACTCAACTTTGTGCAAGTAATTTACAAGTGCTTCAATTTTTCCTTTAAAATGTAAGTAAAGAAAAAAATCACCTTTCATTGTTAAGAAGCTCTGAGCTCTGGAGGAGATGAAAGGAGTTATATAAGTGCAAATTACTGTGCTTACTCATTTATATTAAGAAAATGTCAGTTTTTCATTAAATGTTTTGCTTTGTTCAGAAGAATGAGATCCATATCTTGATGTAACAAACCTTATTCAGCCCACTCAAATGACCAGAATGTGTGATTCATTCTCTGTGTGCAGCAGCATTAAGCTTTGCAATAGCTTTGTCTGTGCCCCATAGTGAGATGGGCTATGATCTCAAAGTCTGGCAGCTTAGGGCATGATTCGAGCTTGGATGGGAGATCTTTACGAACGCACGTTATATAGTCTTTTTGCTTCAGCAGGTGTCACATTTCCTTGAGTCAGTATTGAATTAAGACCTTAATTTGGCATGAGGAAGCAGTGCACTTTTGGAGGTGTCCTTTACCCGATAATAAAGTAATACCAGGAACCCAACCGCATGGGCTGACTTCATTTTCTGCAGTGGTGTTTTATCAGGGATACATGTAGGGCTTATAACCCTCATTAGCTGCAAAGCAACATCACGTACTTGTTTTCCTTTAGAGAAGCACCAGATATTACAAGGTCTTATCTTAACTACTTTATCTTATCTTAACCCTCTTGGAAAAAATAGGGTTTGTACACCTCCTGGCTGTAAGACTAGCTAGCCTGCTAATTCCTACACAGTGTGCCTGGCCAGCCTGTTGCTCAGTGTTTCAGAGGTTGATATCCATTCTCTCTTGGTCTATTCCATTTTTATTGCTGCCTTTCATCTCCATTCCTATCGGCAAACCTTAGATTTGTTCCTCCCTAATCCGCTTTGATGTAACATCGTCCACTACCTGACTCACCAGTTAGCACCCACTGTGAGATAACATCCTGTTTTCAGTGCAGCTGTTTCCAGCTGTCTGAAGTAGGATTATCTATAGGGACAGTCCAGAAACATTTGTGGACTGTGCATTCCAAGTAGTTGCATGTTGCCTACACATACATATTTTCATTTACTATTCAGCATCCTCTAATGTGATGAATAGTAATATTGCCAACAGTAAAAATGAGCTCTACTTACTAGAATAGGGACAAGAGGTTGAAAAATTGAGCAGAGAACTCCTCCACACCAGTTACAAAGCACTAAAGACAGAGCAGCAGGAAGGGGAAAATAATCTCAACCTACCTGAAGTAGGTTTGAACCTACTTTGTGACCAGCGCCATCCAGATGCTTATCTCGACCCTAGTGCATCAGGATAGCCTCAGAGCTGCTGACATCTGCCACTCACAGCTGAGAGGAGTCAATCTACCCTCACTGGTGAGGTCCTGACAACTTAAGATGTGCCCATTGGGCCGGCGACAGAAAAACAACCTAGAAGCAGGGTGGTAGCTCTGGATCACCTGCAAATCCAGCACTGGAGGGAGATGCTCTGAGGGGACAGACACATCACACAGGGGGGTCACAAGTAGAAGGTTGTAAAGCAGTCTGTATCTGGCCTATAAATCTCTCATGCAACAAGCGTTTCAGGAAAAAAAAGTCATAGAAATGTAATGTATTGTCAGGTTTCATCCAGTGTTACTTAATTTCTCATTTTTCTGTTGTTTATGTTGTAAAAGGTAGTAGATGTGCTCAGTATGCTAACAAGTAATTAATGCCTGCTTGTAATTTCCAGTGACTTGCTTTTGGCATCCAAAAGCACATCCTGTTCCATGAGTTCCAGCAAGTATACACATTACCAAAGACTTCCCTATAGAAAGCCTGTTTATCGGAACAAATAATGCTTAGCTGCTTAACACTTGCTGTGCAAGTTGTTGAGCTTGCTAGTTCTTTCATGCGAAGCTCAAGAGAGATATAAAATCCAACGTAACAAAGGCCAAACACCTGCAAAGTGTTCAGTGTCTGTTAAACCAGTGGTATTGACGTAGTCTCCTCTGGATCCACTGGTGAGGCCTCTGCAAAGACATCAGCTTTCCTCCCTTAGGCTTGCGAAATATTTATATGCTTATGACTGACGGCTTCCTCGAGATGCTTAGATGAAAATTAACAAAACTATCCATTACAGGATTTTCTAAATTTTGCATGACTGTACGTCTCACTTCTGAGATTGGAGAGGGGATTTATGCTTGAGCTTTGAACCCCAGTATGGGAGATTATGTTTGGCTGTGCCAGTGATGATGTATGTCATCACAAAGGATTTTGAACACGAATTACATCAGTGGTGAATTTAAACAGATCTTTCAAAAGGATAAATGGAGATAAATATAGGAAGGAATATTGCCATGCACCTCGGTTGCATGAAGATCTAAGTCTGGAGTTATAAATGAAGTTCTGTATCAGTTGCCATCTGAAATGGATTCTGAACTGAATCCAAATCTGAGAGAAGGCTTCACCTTGTCCTCCCCCACTTCTGCCTTTGTGTCTGAAATTTTTGGGAGTCAAAAAGTAAGTCTCAGCATCAATGAACCCAAGGCTATGTCCTGAATAGACTTCAGACTCAAACTCCTTACCCCAGAACAGCAGCGCTGTGAATGCTGAGTCCATCTGCCAGAAATACCACCACAGCAAAGTGGCATTGCTTCTACCAGTTGCAGTCTGCGGCTTATTTATGGCAGCTTAAACTGATCATGAAATTAGAGCATTTTTAAAAATTTAGTCTTCAGGAGCTGTAAAGTGAAATAATTGTATTGCATGAGTCACGTAAATGGTTTGATGATGATCTAAATAGCTGAGCTTTGGATCAAGACTATAAGTTTTTTTAAGAAATTGAGATAACAAGTTTCAGTTCAGCAGGGTGAAATAGCTACGAGTGAAAACACATAAATGACTCCTAGAAACAGCCCTGTCCCAGGGCAGGAGTTGTAAGTCTTCATAGGCCAAGTGACTCACCAAGCAAGAAGTCTGAGGATCTCCCGTCCATGACTGAAATTGCTGAATACATTGACAGTTGTTAAGCACAGTTGCAAAATGTGAAGCTATTAAGTTGATCCCCTCTGCCAAACAATTTGGACACATTTTGGGCTAAAAAAAAAAATAATTGTCCTTAGAAGAGAAGCCTGAGGCCATCTGATGTGGTTAAAAAATAGTTTGTAAGCACATGCACATGCCACTTCACTGACTTCTCTTTCATTCTTGCTGCCAGCAGGAAGTTGTCAAATCAGTATGATTCAAATATACCAGTTCACAGACTTGCGGGGTTTATATTTTTATTAGGAATACATATGTGTGCTCCTTTGTCCTCTCCTTAGTTCATTTTTTTTTCACAGTAGGAATTCTCTCAGCATATTTGGCATGGAGGCACATCGGCACGGTACCACCTCCAGCGAGCACCAAGAGGCTTTCCAACATGAACCCCATGAATCCGCAGGACCGGAAAAAATAAATGTGAGAGGGGAAGCGTGGTTCTGTTTCATCGTGCCTCCCGCTTTGGAGATCATTTCCCAGGCAGCTGTTTCCAAGAGGCTGCTTGCCCCATCTCCCCCGCTGCCGGGGCGCCTGTGCCAAGCTGGCTCTGCAGGTCCCGCAGCACCAGGCTCCTGCCAGGGCATCACCGGCGGGCTGGGGCGGTCAGGGGCACGGGGGTCATTGCTCATTAGCAGTAAGGGAAACGTCCATGGAGAGACCGCTTTGCAGCGATTCTTTGCCTTGAGGATGTCCTGTAGCAGTCACTGCACTGGAGGCCTAATTTCTTGCCGCCCTTAGGATAAGTATTTCTGCCACAGGAATGATGTTTGCTCCCTGCAGGTCCCAAGAGAAAATAGAGAAGACGGGCACCAGCTTCATCTTTAGTCAGTTCTTTCGTGTGTCACCACACTCAGTGTGCGTTTCTCTGCCAGAACAGCCCTTGGGCACTTCTGAAAATTTCAGTCAGTCACTTCCCCGTGCTTTGCTGGGGCTTTTTGTTTGCAGTCTGGTATTGCCACTGCATTCTTTGTATTGTTTACTGCAGCGACTGGAAAAGGCATGTTACCCTGCAAGCTAAAGGTGGTGCAGGCTGTTCTCAACAACATCACTTTAACATAAACCTATACAGATAGAGGTTTTGTTGTTTTGTTTTCAGCTGCAGGGAACTTTCCTAGTTTTGCTGCTGCTGCTACAAAGCGTGCAGCTCTCTGAAATGGCTGTCTGCCTGCTAGAAGCTTGCTTTCAGGAGACGGGAACTGGCATTTAACATTCATTCCAGTAGAAGACTTTAAAGGAAAAGGTGCTTTTTATTCTCATTTTCACGTACAGCTTTTTATTTGCCCTCCCAGACTGAAGAAAAGGTTAAAATTAGAGAACGGCAAGGCAAACATCCCACTTCACTTGCATGAATGCTGTATTATGCTTCCATCACTCACAACAGACATTTTTCTCTTGACCGCCTCACATGAAGACCTACTAGAAAATAAATGACCAGCACTTTTTTTGGAAATGTTTTTGGTTTTGTTTTTGCTTGTGTTTTCCTCTTAATGGGGAAAGGAGGATAGAAAGAGGGAAATAAAAATGAGTCAGAAAATGATGAATGACATCTAAATGAGTTGCATGGGAAAGTTAGAAAGTTCCAAAAATAAGGGCACTGAATTAGGATCACATGTGTTAAGAAGTAAGTGTAATAGAATTGAAGCAAGATGTAGATTAGAAGTTCACATTTCTGGGGTATAACACAAAGGAAATTATAAGCGAAACAAAGATTTGAGGAGACAGCAATGTACATTACAGTCAATATCGGTTGAAGAGACAGAAAATGAACAGCTAGGCTGGGTTTGTTTGGACTGAGGTAAAGAAAGAAAGAAAGCGGTTTCTGATTGTGGTATGCCTTCCACAGGAATGCAGACAATTGAGGATCTGAAAAAGCTGCTACACTGATGACAAGGCAGGAGGATTAAAAAAAAATAAATTGCTGTATTCTATTTGCCTGTCTTTGCCACTGAGCGCATAAGCCCTGGCTGATCCCTCGACTGCACAGCTTCAACGCAGCTGTGAAAGGTGCAGGAGGAGAACAAGCCTGGGCTCTGAAAACACATGAACTGTTCAGGGGGCACATGCAAAACAATTAATCAGATATTTTTTTAAGTGAGAAAAAGCACCATTGGTCAGGGCAGGGAATGACTTTCATTTATTTCATTGCTGTCTGACAGTTCTGTTTAATCTATGGTTAATGTAAAACCTTTAGACAATATTTTAAATTTTAGGTGCTTAAATGAAGGCTTTTAAGTCCACTTTCAGCACAGAAATGAAGGAGGCCTCATTTTCAAAGGCAATGACTTCAGTGAGGTTTATTGGTGCTCTGTCAGTTCCCAGCTAGCTGCCAAAATATGGATTTAGGAGCCCAGCCACAGTCAGCCAAGTACAAAAAGTCTGGCCACAAAATCTGCTGGAGTCTGGGTGGGTGCCTTAAGAGTTTAGAGCAAAGCTGTGGAGAAAAACACGATACAACTTTTTTGTTGTCGTTGAACTAGCTGGGCTGATTTAGATGGTTATTTTATGTGTGTGTTACACCACTGTGTCAGTACGTGGGTGTGCAGCAAAACTCTGATAGTTCGCAGTTCCTCTGAACAGCTGGGTTCTCTCTTGTCCCCCATGAAGTCACCTTAAAACTTTGGCTTTTTAAAAACCTAGGATGCATCTGAGAGCAAAATTAGTCACTATCATGCCACAGTCCAGCTGCACCAGCTAGTCTCAGGGCAGCGGGGGCAATGCGGGTCACCGAGCAATGCCGGCTGGAGAAGACAAACCTTGGAGCAGCGTTCCCCAGTACAGGGCTCCATCCCCCAGCCAGCCTGCTTCTCACACAGCCCTCGTTTCCCTCTCCTCATGTAAAGCCCGTTGAGATGTGTCAGCAGGAAAGAGAGAAACTTGCCCACAAAACGCAATGCGCTTTCTTCCCTGAGAGATGGTCAAAATGACTTATTCATTGCCCTTGCCCTGTGTGGCGTCTGGCACAGGCAAACGTGCTGGGAGGGGGCAGGAGAAGGGAGAGGGGCGAAGCAAAGGGATCTGTAAAGTTTTCACCTGTTTGAAGTTTGTGCCCCTGTGAACACAATGTGTGGCAAATCCTAGGACTGCTTACGTTGCTTCTTTTTAATATATTCCCTTAAATATTCCTTTGTTTGTCTGTATATAGGCAAGCTACAAACAGGGAGTAAATTAAATGGCTATTTTGTTTCTTGAATTTCATTTTACTTGCACTGCTCCCTGGAAAATAAAAGTTCCTGTAGGCTTCCTTTCTAATCAGAAGGCAAAAGTCCTTTACAATATTGAATCATTGACAAATTAAGTGAAAATATTATAGAAAAAAAAACCACAAAACAATCAGAAAACCCCAAACAAACCCAAAACTAAAAACCCAGAATAGAGGAAGTATCATTTAGTTCTTCTGAGACAACTGCCATTAATTTATTCTAACCCATTAAACTTTGGCTTGTTAAAAACCTAGGATGCATATATTTGTGAGAAAAATTAGATTATCACTCCATGTTGACTAGTGACTTTTTCAGATCATTGGCACAAACCTTCAGTTGAAAAAAAAATTATGAACCTTCTTTTACAGGTATTTCTAAGGTGTACATGAAAGCAGTGTCCATTTCAATACTTTTAAATATTAATCAGTCTGAAAATCATCAAAGAACATTCAGCCAGTTAAAGTCAACAGTAGGTATCCTGAGGGATCAAAGCGAAAAAAAAAAAAAAAATAAAAATTTGGTCCTTGGTAGACAAGGAGCATTGCACGCACTGTTATTCTCTGCCAAATTATGAGATGATACCTTACTTACAGGTTCCTAGCAATGCTATAAAGGACCTCATGAGAGTTATGAAGCCAGCTGCAGAACTGCCTTATTGAGCATGATGTATTTGATCAAGGAAAAGCTGGCAGCCTTCATACTACAGATTACACTGGTGTTGCTGCATCTGGGTGCAACTTCTGTGATCCTTTAAAGGTCCGGATTAACATATTGCTTTTACCTATCAGCATTTGAGCACCTCTTTGTGAAAGGGGCTGGAGAAAGTGAAGAGGACCAGCAAAAGAGAACAAAGAAGTCTGAAGAGCACGTATAATTGTCCTGTCAGTAGCCGATAGAGGCTTTTGAGCGAGACATAGTCCACACAAGTGCATTAAAAGCCACGCTGAATATCCTTCAGTGTAACTAGCTGCAGGATGAATTTAAGTACCAGTTGAATAGACGGTTAGCCAGGACGTGATATCCATGTTTGAATCCCTGGATTAATCCTGCAGTTTACACGAGGCAATCCCTTAGGTCCACTTTGTAACTATTTCTCATCATCCAAGGATTTCCTTTGGATTAATTAAAAGATTAATGTCTGAAAATCCTTTGAATTTCCTTTCAGCAGCATAAGGAAGCAGTGAAGTTATTTGCCCAATTAAACATCTCCATTCGACTTTCCACACTTCTTTTAAAAGTGGTGATTTTGTAACACAGATGAATGAATATTAATGACAATTGTCCACTTTTCCTTGGATTATCTGTGCTTCATCCTCAGACGCTGCTGTTATGATGACTTGGGATTTTATTTCTATTTAAACTTATGTAAATGGAGGTGCAAATTGGACACGGTTTTGCAGTTCTGACATGCAGCCTCTAAAACCCTCATTCCAGAGATGCTTCTCGTTAAATGCACAAATGTGAACAACTTGCTTTTCACAAAGTCCTCCCTAGACACTGAACTACTGCTCTCCTTCACAAGTTTCTCTCAGAGGATCTTTCAAACAGCTGACCACTTAAAAATCCTGCTATTGTCCCTACCTGCTACAAATCACTTAGCCAACTTTGAACCGAAACCAGAGTCTTTTCACTGGATTATGCATTGCAAAAGGCTTTGGATTATTTTGTATGACTGGACTCCTTATTTATAACAAGAAGATTATGGTATTAAACAATAAAGAATTTTTGGACTCATGAGGGTTCAGATCTTTTAATTAATTTGCTAAAAACTTCAGGATAGAAGGGTCTTGATAATCTTCTAGTGCAATTGATACCATAGTAATTGGTACATTTCTGAACACTTTAAAAATACTATGTGCAACCCCTCTGGTACTCAAGGTAGCAAAACAAGTCACACTCACTTATACTGTGTAGATACTGACTGCAGCACTGAGGCTTCTTAACTTGGCTACTAGTTAAGAAAGACACAGTTGAGAACTGATAAATTTTAGCACTAGTTATTATTGTGTTGTTATCAGCATTTACATATGGCTGTCTGTCTCACAATTTTTCCATTTATTCATGGTTATTTACCCATGGGATGGGTAAATCAGACGAAATTCACAGTGGTAGAAAAGGGTACCCAGTGAGAAATTCATCACACTGGAGTTTCCACAAGCGTCAGACTGATGAAGCTTCATTTTCTGTGAAGTGTTGTCTCCTGGTTGTCTGTCTTTGGCTTTTTTTATTCTGAGCTCAAGGTGAAATTTCTGCCATGGACAGACATTTGTCACACTGTCTGATGTGTGCATTCTCACGTTCATAATAAGATAGGAGCTTAAATGGTAGCATTTACCATAAAAAGGCACAAAAATTGTCTTGTTCCCCTCAGTGAGCACTTATTTCCTTTACATTTGTAGGAATTGAACTATCTTTTAAGCCTGTATCTCTCTATCAAATACTATTGAAATTGGACGACTAGTTCAAATCTACTCAATGGAGGGAAAGATGCAGTGGGATTATATTATGCTGTTTCCACAGAAAACAGAACTAAAAATTAAGTGGCCTAGTTTATACCAGTGGAACAGATTAATTGTGTTCGAGGTGTATGATCCTGATGAGGTGAGGGAATAGAAGGTGCTGGAGTCAGACCTGGTGTGAGTGAGGGGAGAGGAGGAAATCTGCGATGGCCCATACAGGCGGGCTTGTATCCACCCACATGGCTACGAGGAAGCGTACAGGTCTCTGTGGTTCAGGTGATGTTTGTGAGCCAAAGTTTTTTTCTGTCTTTTCCGCAGCACAAACTGTCAGAAGAGACATTAGAGGAAGAATTAAAGGAGATCAAACAGGCAAAGGAGGAACTGGTTGGGAGTGAATGCAGTCAAGGACTGCTTATACACAATGTGATTAAATTGGTACCCACAAAGGGATAAGTACTTGAGTAGTGGCAGGAAAGGATTTTTTTTTTTCAGATGGAATAAATGCAGATGTTCTCCAAGAAAGCCGACCACTTTATGAACAGCTCCACTGAACACAGCTCATGGCCCCTTGCCCCATAGGAGCTTTGGTCCAGCTTTTGCTTTAATGAATTTGGCCCACCCAGGCCAGCAACCTGGAGAAATTCCTATTTCCTTGTAGCAGCTTGCTGCTACACCGTGCAGTCTGCATTGCCTCACAATGTCTTCTTTTGCTTTAATAGCCAGCGACCTTGGAGTGATTTCAACTGTAAGTAACTTCTGGGGCTTGTCAGATAAGGAACGGTGTGGAGAATAATAAAACTGTTACTGTACTTGATACTCTGAGAACTCCAGGTCAGTCTCACCTCCAGTGAGGCAACTAACTACCTTCTCGTGAAAAACAACAGCAGCTCCCTTCCCTGAGACAAGGATCCATGCTTTGAGAACAGATGTTGCTACTTTTTATGCCAAGCATTCTGCACTTCACTATTTATTAAATTGGCCAGAGAAGACCGTAAGACCTGCTCTCAAATAATACACATGAGCCGTGATGTGTGCATTGTTCACACTGAAACCCCATTTACACTGAGGACCTTTTTGCTGTTAAGGAGTGGAATATGCACGTGACTGGAAATCAGGCCCTCTGAAATCAGGCCCTCCAGCTGATTTGTTTTTAAATCTGTTTCTGTTTTATTCCTTGATGCCTTTTTATTTAAATCATTTCTAGAAGATCACGGCAATTGCTTTATTATGCCCCCGGTACAGATGGTGTTGGTGTCTAAAGCTCACGGAAAGGAAGCACTACTGCTTTGACTTCATGTCTTTCTGGCGTCCCCTTCGAATCCCTCCTGTGACTTAGGTACATAGTTCTTCATGATTGTTCTACTTCCTCCTAAAATAAGTGCCAAAACTCCTAAGTCTTCAACACTAGTATGCCCGTAGTTTCCAGCAGAGTAGAAAGCAAACCTCCTAGCTTTCCCTTGACTCATCTCCCCAGTAGTGACCCAACACGCTGAAGTCTGGGACACCCACATGGGTTACAGATATTTGCTGTTCTAGAGGGAGCAATTGAGACATTTAGATGCTTGGTATTTCTTAGGATTCAGCCTAGTTGCTACCATATTAATCTTCTCAATTTCAGTCGCCTTTGCAGCACTATAATATACTACAGTATTGTGATCCACAGACAAAAAGAGGCCGAACTGGGACAATTTCTGTGAAGCTACAGTTTCTGGTAAGAACAATTCCTGTTATTGATTTTAGCTATTTGATATTTTTGCGTTTCAGAGATTGCCCTGAAAGGAAAGCACAAGCCTGAAATAGAAGTTTAAAGCACTTCACAATGGCCTCAAGTACTCCACAAATCCAATTTTGCATAACCTGTAATCACTGTCTACAAGGGGGCCTTATTCTGCCCTCAGCTGTGGAAAATCACATACCGTGTTTCTTCACAAATGCCTGCAGTTGCAGTAGCCAGGCTCCTGAGAGAGGCCATACAAGCCACAGGCGCTGGAGCTCTGGCTTGTGCATGTTGATTGCCAAAAGATGGAAATTGTTTAACGGAGCCTATGCCCTCTGACCACATTTGCATTCACTGCCTAGGCTTCTCTCCTTTTTCCTTTTTTTGTTCAAAGAAAAAATAATTCTGCCTTGTGTTGCATTAAATAACA
Source organism: Balearica regulorum gibbericeps (assembly GCF_011004875.1). Classification (NCBI taxonomy): domain Eukaryota; kingdom Metazoa; phylum Chordata; class Aves; order Gruiformes; family Gruidae; genus Balearica; species Balearica regulorum. Next base: position 97,368,716 of record NC_046184.1, read on the forward strand.
TGTTTGTGTTTTCAGTTCGAAGACTGGACAAACTAGCTCTTTAAGTAAAGGGATCCCAAGCCTACAAAGAACAAAGTGGCTAAGAAAATGTTAAGTTAGGGAAGTTGTTTAGTGGTCAGTCCTAGATTTACAAGCCAGTGGGTCCTGCATAATCAAATCAGGTCTCCTGCAGTTGGTTCCAACGTCACCTTGGCAGGCAGGTTTGAGGACCTGCAAGACAGGTTTATGGAAAGTCCACCATCTCTGGAAAGGGCATGCACCAGTGGGAGGGCAGGGAGAAGGGAACCAGCTGAGCCAGTACGGAAGGAGTAGAGGAGCTCTGACTTAAGAGCGCTCATTTTGCTTTCCGTGCTGCTGGAAGCCATGCTTATTTCAGAGCTGTCAGTCCTCACTAGCCAGAAGACTTCAGGGCATCAGTTCTTTTCTTCTTTCTTCAGATCCTGACTAATGCACAGACAGAGCATTAGACAGCACACTTGTTAAAAGGAAAAAATATGTACTGGGATGTTGGCATAGGGCTGGGCTTACATGGGGAATCAAATCTTCCAAACAGTCGCTGCCCAGTGGCGATGGGGTGTCTGTTGCAAGGGTCCTTGCAAGCAGCATCTTCAGCTGGAACAGGAGAGACCCCTCAAACCACTGTTTTGCCTGGTTCTTGTAATCCAGCAGGCCATCGTCCTACATGCACAGCACAGCACATGCATACTTCATCACTACTCATACACCTCAGCTACATAAAAAACACCTCTTAATATCCTAGTTACAGACATAAGACTGTCCCACATGGCCATTTCTGGAGGAATGGTTTCTATTGACTATTTACAGATGTTTCATCTATGTACAATCCAATCGCTTCTGCAGCAGGGACACTTTTGGACACTCCATCCAGGATGTTAATAAACACATTTAGGCAAAGAAATTAGACAAGACACTAGCAGGAGTTTCCTCAGGGGCAATTTCTAGAACTGTCCAAAATTCCCACCAGGTGGGCTCCTATAACAATCAGCCAGCTACTCTATTACAGGCATAGCCCTGCTACCCACCTACACCACAATTACAACTAAAGAACAAGCTTGATTTTCCTATTTATAACTCACAACTTAAATCTCATAGTTCTTGCCACACCTAGGTGTCTTGAGTGTGGGATGGAGAAGATGTGGAATAGTTTTCCTGCTCTTGATGATAAATCCTTTTCTGAATGCGAATGTCTCTTTTGCAAATAATTTTTTTCAGCCAAAACTGAGGGTGATCACTCAGATATTTGTCTGCCCTCCTTCTAGATAGTAGTGGGTACTGAACTCTGAGCTGCAAGTTGGAATACGGTTTCTGACTTCGGTATTTTGAAGGGAAAATACCAGTTCTAGTATACCTGTTATTTCCTCTACTGTGAGAAAAGAAAGAATTGAGAGCATGATCTGAACTTCCATTAGGCTGCTTTAATTAAAAACATATTGAATCTTTCAAGTCTCAGCAAGGCTGAAAGAAAACTCAAATTCAGTCTGATCATTTTTCTACTGGAAATAAGATTTATTAGGATGAAGTTAGCTTCTTCATATTTGAGAATTACAGTATCCTATAAAGTCTATTACTCTTGACACTCATATTTCATAATGAGTACATTTCTAAAAAAAGCCATCCAGAAAATTGTCTGGAGGGAGAGGGAGAGGGAGAGGGAGAGGGAGAGGGAGAGGGAGAGGGAGAGGGAGAGGGAGAGGGAGGGGGAGAGGGAGAGGGAGAGGGAGAGGGAGAGGGAGAGGGAGAGGGAGAGGGAGGCGAGGGGAGGGAAGGGGAAGGGAGGGAAGGGAAGGGAGAAGGCATTTTCCATATATTTCAATGTAATATCACTTGTTAGAATCGTAGAATCATAGAATGGTTTGGGTTGGAAGAGACCTTAAAGATCATCTAGTTCCAACCCCAGATCATCTAGTTTTAACCCCAAAAAACTACAGCAAAAAACTTCTAGCAAAACTACAGTGTTTTGCACTGAATGAGAATCTAAACTGAAGTGACTAAATCAGTACCTAAACCCCTGATTCAGTACCTGAAAACCCAAAAAGCTGAGCACTCACTGATCCTGGCACTTTCTTTTGTTATATGCCTGTATGTAAAACAATGTTAAAGGTTTTATGGTAGTGCATTTACTTCTTCCTCTCCAAGTAATGACATTTCCATGGTAATCTTTCTTATCTTCAAAGCTTTTATCCTAGGTTTACGGGATTTCTACTGTACAACAGCAGCGTTCACCAAAAGCTGTCAGCAATGCTGTAACTCATCTGTAGATGTTCCAGTAAATGTTCTTTGGGACAGTCACCTTCTAACATGAGAAGAAACATGTAGTGAGTGGGAAAATTACACAGACCTCTTCCCTTGGATCCAGATTCTGCAACACCTTCAATATTGACCGATTGACACACAAATGTACAATATTCGGTTCCCCAGTGGAAATGATCTGCAGCTTACAGAATCAGATACCTTGTTTTAATATTAGAGTGGCTCAAGTAATACAGATGTAGCCAGATAACATTCCTTATTTCCAAATTATGTGATTGCTTTGTATCAAAACAATGTAAAATGTTTACTTACAAAGTCTTAACCATAGGTATTCAGACAGCTTTGTCGTTTTACATGAATGTTCATCAGAATGTCCAATAGCTTTCCTGGAAGATTAGTGACAGTTTACTCTATGGTTAACTAATAAAGTATTAAAATAAATTGCTGAACTCAAAATAAACACTAGGGGAACATACTTCAGTGAGAAGCATGTCATCTGACTGGATGAAAAGATTCCTGATACAGTTTTTGGGGAATAACTCTCCTTCATTCTTTCTTCCTGCAGCAATCACCTTCCATGCAGTCCAACAGTCTGTGTATAGTGTAACATGCTGATCGTGACATCAGCTTCTTGTTTTTACTTATTGCCAACATCATATGATGGGATCCATGCATTCACTGAAAATATAAGCCTATTGGAAGTGATTCTTATCTCACCTTAATTGTTCAGCAACATAGTCATACAAGAAGAAATCAATTAAAGTGATATACCTCACTTTCTAAACACGTCTGCATTTGCCCAGCTCTTAAGAAATTATATTCAGGGATTTATTAAATCACTTCAGGTAACAAGATGAAGTTTGGTGGAATGAATAGACATGATATCAGTAAAACACAGCAGACCTTAATGTGTATCTGAAAAGACTCTTTTTATTATTTCAATGTTTGTATTCTTTGAATAAACTTTTTCTTATTATGTGGTTTATATTCAAGATTGGTATAAGTGAAGGATATCAGAGTCCTAACTAGCTAGCTGCCTTAACTAACATTTTTTCACCAAGCTTTTAGTTTCTGTTTTTCTGTCCTTGTTATAACAAACATCTTCACATGTGAAGTAATATAATGCTGTACATTCCTATGGACAAAACCAGAGCTTTAAAAAAGCTCAGAAAAGATTTTGCACAGTTCACATGTCAGACAAACTTGTAAAGGCTCAAATTGCAACAGAAGACAAAGATCAGAAATTCCTAGAGGTCTGTACATATGCACTCACTAAAGTTGTCTGTAATTCCTGAGTAATATTGGTACAATGTTGTACAGGCACAGAGGAAACAATGAGCAGTTTATAAAAATCTCCTTTACTAGAGTCTGAGAAGACAAAAGCAAGCAAAGACAATGAGAAGCTGGCATGCAGATTCCAAAGCTATTTCAGCCATGGGAACGCAAAGGGGTCAGTCTTGTTTTTCAGTAAGATGTAATGGAGTGACTCATAATACACAGACCAAGTACGAATTAGCATGCTATTACAATGACATGGATACTGAAAATGTGAGAATTATACACAAATGTTATTAGGTGAAAGAGGAATCTCAAATTATGTCACTTTTATCTGCAAAATAAATGCGAGCAGTGCATATGTGCATCATGTGCAGGCTCCATCCTTCTGACTTCTAGCACAGGAAAGCTTAAACATAACTTACTTTTTCTTATACTGGCTTACTTTGTGCTCCCCCCGCCAAATTCCTGCAGAAAGGTGGAAAAGGAAGTTCCATCGAGAAAATCCAGTCACATTAAACTGAATGGTGAATAGGGGTGATTTTCATCTAGCAAAGAATTTACCAAAGAGGTTTACTTTCCGTAGGAACCAGTTCTGCAACAAATATCATTCAAATGTTAATTGGGGGGGCAGAGGGGGCACTCTCTTTTCTATGACTACATTAACTTGTAGGAGTACTTCAAAAATTACAGTCCACTGTAGATCCGAGATCCTCGATGTCCCCGCTATGGAGTCTTAAGCTTTGTCTCTGTTCTGGCCCTTGGGTGTCAGGCACCCCCTCCTCCCTGCCAGCACCGCTGTGCGAGGTGACCTGCCACAAACTCCCGCGCTTCCATGCTGCTGGAAGTATTGCAGATACTATTGCTGCTGCACACTGCATAAGCTGCTTTGTTCATCTCCTGGGTCTCAGTGAACGGCAAGATAATAAACTGTTTTTCTATAGAGTGCTTGAGTGTGCACTTAAACTTCCTTCACTTACTCTGAAGTCCTGGACAGAACTGTGATATAATTGATGGCGATAGCAATGGAAATTACAGTCTGGATAGAACTTAAAATATCCGAGATATAGAAATTATGTTTGTTACTGATGTGGCTTCAAAATTATATCAATATGGTTTCAAAGGTGCCATAAATACCAAGATTAACTCTAATACTTAAACTCTAATGCCTGCAATGGCTTTTTAGGTCTGGCTTTTTAGCACAAGGATTGTGAAAGGAACATAAACCGAATTCTTGAACTGCACTTCTTTCTCTCATACATATGGGCATTAAGCGGCACTAGACACTGAATTTCATGTTCAAACTCTGTAATTTTGTAATTTGGCCACATACTACTTCATCATGTGGAACACAAATTAGATAGTTTTTACACAGGTATTCACCATAATATTTATGATTAAAACAATGTATTTTCACCTGCCATCACTGTATGGCAATTTGCAATTCTGTTCAGTCAGTACTTTGAACAGTAAGAAACCACTTAAAGAATTTTTTTTTAAATTAATATTACTTAAATAATAAAGATTTTAGCTCCTATGCATAAGAAGTAATGACCCAAATTGCAATAATGATAATAAGCATCTGAGGTGATACACATAACAGAATGATTTTAATGTACCTCGTCACAATACGGATTTAGCATGAATTCTGGAGGCAATATGGCATCTATTTAAACATTAGTATTCTCTTTTTTTTTTTTTCCTAGGTTCACCTTTTAGTCTCCTGAGTAAGCAGTGACCATAAATAGTAACAGGATAAAAGATTTCAGAGCACACTTAAGTAGCTACGGTAAATTCAACCAAGACATGTTTCTGAGTCAATAGTTAATTAATTCTTAATCGTGGCAACAGGATACCTTTTCTGTTTAAGTTGCCATGCTTTCCAAACAAGTTTGTCCAAAGGACTCAAGCTTATGGTCACCGATGATCATAAAAATACCTAATAAATTAATTATAAGCATAAATCCCAATATTCTGGTTAAAGCCTATTTTAGAAAAACATGTTTCCATGAATTCCTCTCAGATTTTCCATTGGGTCTTTATTTTTCACTACCTCTTTTATAAAAAATATCCCAACCATGCCACCCCTTTCCAACACCCTAGTCTTAACTCTGCTAAGTTGATCTCATTAACTTAGAAGAAAACTGTTGAGGACATAGACACCTGTGAAACATCACCATGGTTGATTGTAAATGTCTTTATTATTGTTATGTTACTTTTTGTTACTTTCTTTGGTAATTAGTGCTTCTTCTTCAGCAAAAAATGGCTGCATTTTATCAGAATGTTAAGACATCTCATTGTTCATCTCAATATATTGAGACCAATCTTAACTGTTGTAAAATGGGGAAAATGTTCCCTTTTGTCACATCCAGAAAAGCTGTTAAAACAGCCAGTGAAGTCAGTTAATACTGATTCACTAGTGTTCAATATGGATACAAAATTTTCATAATAACGTGACAAGTGTTACATGGCTCAGGTTCAGGAACTACAACTCAGTGTCGCGTCAGAAGTTTTTTGGTACGGCACTGAGCTGGAAAAGAAATCAGTGGGAGGTCAATAAAAAATTACTGTGATTGTATGTCAATGTGCATAGGTCTCCAAAACGTTAATCTCTTGTGAACTTCATCCTCCAGTGGAACTAAAAGGTTTGTTATGTGGATTAAAAACATAGGGGTATGTTTTGTAAATTACTTCCCTAGTGGGGTGCCAGAAAACAGAGAAAACACCATCCAGATTTCACATTTGAGATGGATGCCTCTGAAGGGAGAAGTCTTAGAGTGGAAAATGGGTTTGTAGCACCATTTTTATAATTAGTTAGGGGCAAAATCTCAGGAAAGAGTGATTTTAGACATGAACTCATGTGCATGCATATGGTTATGTCCTCATACACCTGGAGAGAATAGTACCAGCACACATCATTATACCAACATCCAAACAAGCCTGTGTGTCCTTTAGAGCCCGACAGCCCCGAAGGTGTGTTATTTTAAAAGCTGCATATACATAGTTATGTTTGGGATCCATGTCAGAGAAAGCCTCAGCAGGAAAGAAGACTGATGGTTATTAGAGCCTCCAAGGTTTCAACACCAGGCTGTCAGTCACTTCTTGTGAAGTTCATGAAAATTTGGTCTCAATATCTTCCCTGGATGATAACGATGTTTATGCTTTAGCAGGACAGCAAAATAAGAAAAAAACCCCACAACTGACAGGAGTCTAACTTCAGTTAAGTGGAAATATGTAAGCAAATTCAGAGTTTCCGAAAGGTAGTCACTGGATTGTTTCTGCATCTGAGAAAACAGCAGTCATTTTAGGCAATTAGCGGAGTCAGTACTCCACTACAGAATTTCTCAAAGATCCAGCGCTGGGAACCAGATGGAACAAAATCCTGCACTTTCCCTTCTGCAGCTGGTCTGAGTTCGGTCAGGTTGGTTACACGCACCGTGCCTACAAATGGCATTACAGCACACTCAACAACGCGTGTACCTAGTAGAGACCGAAGAGAGTAGTAACATAGTGTAGTCAAAGAGTGTGCAATATCTCTTCCCTTTATCTTGTAAGTCACTGTGCTAGTTTTCAGTTAAAGTGTGCTCAAACACCTTTCAGTTTCCTTTGCACACCTGGCCTGAGGACACTAGGCTTGCCTCTGGTCACATAGTCTGCTCACATGCATAGTTTGTTCATAAAAAAAGATCTAAATTTCATATGTAAATGACTTGCATAAATTATGATGAGTCTTAGTCCAAAATACATTCACGAAGACTATCTTGCCTTTCCCTAATGTATATGCTTATTATGCAAATGCCTACACCTGAGCTAGTTAGCTCAGGCTTTCTAACTGTTCAAAGTGAGAAGCAGACACTTTTAAGGGTATGTTAATCTACCCTATTTTTGGTGTCCACTTTAGCATGAGATGAACTGCACCACAGAAATGCCTTTTCCTCTCCAGTGTCTATGAAGGAAATCCAGACTGGTGACAATAAATTTGCTCTTCATCAGATTAATCCCCTTATGCTTTTTAAGTCCAAGAACACCTTGTATATGATGCAAGACACTTCTTCTAGGTGTCCTTGGTGTCATTCTGAACCTGGGTGTCTTTATGTGATAATTTAGTGGACTTAGTTGGTGTTTTCTTATTCTGTTGTGAATTTTTTGTCCTGGAGGGTTGTTTGGGGAGGCACTCCTTGTGAAATCACTGAATTCCTTAAAAAGTTATCATCTGTTACGTGACATCCACGAAGGCATATAATATACTTCCAAGGGAGGTTGCCATAACCTTCTGAAAGGAGGCTAGCCATGAGCTGCGTCCTCATTGCCAAGCACCTTTGCAAGCTTTCCTAGCGGCAGCTGGATGTGGCATACGTAGGGGTGCAGTCCGTAGGTGGGAGAGCGTGGTTTCTATAGCCCTATGCTCTGCTTCGCCCCGGGAGGAAGAATCTGCCTCAGCCACTCAAAGCCTGAAACCAGATCTGTTGTGTTGCTGGGGTTCCATCCATTAATTACCCTGAGGATTATGTTTAAAGGCCTTCAGCTGACTTTGGAAATGGTCCGGAGCCAGAGGAAGGAAAGAGGCATGAACCTCTTTCATTTGCAAAAGTCTGAAGCTAGTCAGTGTAAGATGCTGTGCTTTACAACACATGAATTTGACATCCTCACCTACAGCTGCAAATTCTGAGAATTACAGTAACCCTACATGGAGGTGAACAATGCAAAAATAATTTTCTATGTTTTTTTTAAATTGGTCCAGTGAATTTTAATCACATAAAATATCAGAAAGTTACACATTTACACCAACATGAGTATTTTACTATCATTAGTTATCTACTCTGAATGAATCTGATTAACTACCAGCTGGATTTTATATGGAGAGCAACAAAGAAGTTCTTTTTGCTAGCAGGAGAGCTGTTTTTGAATGTTCACATTCTTGTTTGGCGTGATCTATGGGTAGTCTGGAATCCTATAACAGGAAGGATTTTGCAGAAAATAGCTGGCTGCCTGATAGAGTCAAAAAGTAGCTGCTGCAGTAGTAAATCTCTGCCATAAGTTTGCATAAAGGCATATCTAAATGGGGAAACTGAGCATTTTATTTTAGAAACACATATGAGAAATGAAAGTGTCACAAGTGACAAAAAATGGCTATTTCACCTGGGAAGGGATACATATAAAATCAAAGTATGCCATGAAATTGGATTCTATGATACATTTCAAAATGGGGAAAAAAAACCAGCGGATTAATGGTGTTTGTATATTTTCAGCAGTCCTGCAGTCACCTTGTACTTAGCATTGGCCATGAAATGATGGCAGAATCAAACTTGGTAAATATTTATTTAGCTCTAAGGTATTAAGACTAATCCCTTCAGTTTTCCTCTCTGTTTTCCTTTCACACAGATGTGAAAAACTTGGCACATGCAAACTTTCATTCACTACTGATAACCCAAGGGGATATAGAGCCATTTCAACTTACAGAGGTGCTTGCATAAGCAGTTACAAAATCATTGTATTTTTCCTGTAATATAGGAGAAAAGGCTTAACATTTGCAGTGTGGTGGCTCTTAACTGACTGATGGAGCACAGGTCTTCTGTACAAAGGCCTGAACCCCATCATTTCATGGGGAGAACTTTGTACTGAGGATTTCTGTGCTGCAACCAGGAGCCAACAGATGCGTGGTGGGGTTTCACTGGATCAGCTTTACATCAGTTCAGAAAAAAATAAGTGAAACAACATGGTCCAAATCCTTCTTTTCCTTTGCATCAGCACAGCTTCTTTAATAGTTAACACTTGTACTCCCTGGAATCATGCCATGCATCTTAACTCTTCTTTGCCCAATTTATGAGATATGCGTGTTGCACTTCCATGCCAAAGCTCTGAAGTGGGGCTCTGGTGTGTTTCAAACACGTCTTCCACATATCCACTTCTGAGTGCAACAAGCTTTCTGCTCCTGTAGCTTTCCCATTCTGCTTCTTCAGCAGATCTCCAAGACTGGAGGAAATAAAGCAAGCCCACCCCTTCCCTTATATCTAACTAAACAGGATGGCCTTAAGACAGTATTTCAATGAACTCTGTGGGCTCTTGATGAGGTCCTTACCATGACAGTTTTTTTTCCTGCAAAGCTGCCTGATCATACCCTGTACATCTTTCAAAGGACGGAATGAATTAAGCCAGGCCTCTTCAGACCCTGGACTCATTCCTTGCTCTAGTATACTTCAGTTCTCAGGACCTAGTTAGGCTAGTCATGCATTCACACGTGGTGTAGCCACCTTTACTTCATTGCGTTACCTGTGAACATTGAAAAAACATATTAATTGCATTGTCACACCGTTATGGGGGGTTTTTTCCTTCCAAAATGTAACTGGATCTAAATTGATATGCGTGCACTGGGTTATTGACACCTGCAGTCATTACTAATACAGCAGAGCAAATTATGATTCTTTTTAGTTAAATAATTACAATAAAAATAAGGGGGAAAATATTTCTGAAATGGACTTTTTTGTGTGTTTTTCATTGAAATGTTGCATTATGTTCTCAGATTATGTACCTCTAATTATTTCTTCTTTAAAAAATATAGACCACTCGCCAATGAAAAATGTTTTTTGAAAGGAAAAGCCAAAATGATTCATTAAGAAAATGTCAAAATAAGCAGTTGGTGTTTCTGAAATGAAACATTTCAGGTCTTTTTATACTGCTTCCATATTTTTTCAGTCGTAATTATTTGCCAAATTACACTCATTGGTGTGAACAATTTCGGTCACTTTAGAACCATACTTTCAGTGACTTTTCCAGTAATTGAAAAAAAATTATCTATCCCTGCTGTTATAACAATAAAGTATGTAAAAATATTCACTGTAAAATGGAGCAGGAACAATAGAGAGTCATAACAGATGAATAAGAAACAGTATTCTGCTCCATGAAAGTAATCTAGTAGACATTTCCCAAGCTGTCTACACTTAACATCCTTGAGTGGTCTATAGCTATATCTAAAAGCAAGCCTCCTAACACCTCACGTAAAACTTTCCTTCATCTCCCAGGTAGAGGTTTCTTTTTCGCCTGAGTTCAATTGTGCATTTGGGTCTCCAATAGCTTATCACCACATCAGTCACTTTAGTGACTTCTTTCTTTATCGATGTTTCTCTGTCTTCTCAGACAGAAGATGTCTGATGTAGTAAGAAAAATTCAGTAAATAGGGTTTTACATGTTTCAGCTAACTTTTAGTCTTGGAGATTCTCACTTGCACCAGAAATCCCAGCCTTTTTGAAAATTATGTATATTCTTTTGTGACAAAGTCTGATTTAAATTCACTTACATTTTCTGTTAAAAAAATAGTTTTAGTGAAATTTCCCAAGTCCCTGTAATCAAGGCAGATCAGGGCTTCTATATTGCTAAAGTTAACACAGAGACTGAACTCTACATGTGTCAGTGACATTGTGTTGGTCACACCAGCCATATAAAATAAAGCGTATACATAAATCTTTGCAGGATCAGGTCACTCATAAGACAAGTTGCATGTAATACACCTGTTTAGATAAATATATCCATATATAGGTAGATAAATGCTACATATTAGAATGATGACTGAGTTGCAACTGTAATTCTATTCTGCTTAGAACGCAAGAAATGTTCCTTTAGTAACATACGAGGGCATGCAGTGATAGGACGAGGGGTAATGGCCCTAAGCTGAAGGAGGGTCGATTTAGATTAGATGTTAGGAAGAAATTCTTTACTGTGAGGGTGGTGAGGCACTGGAACAGGTTGCCCAGAGAGGTTGTGGATGCCCCATCCCTGGAAGTGTTCAAGGCCAGGTTGGATGGGGCTTTGGGCAACGTGGTCTAGTGGAGGGTGTCCCTGCCCATGGCAGGGGGGTTGGAACTAGATGGTCTTTGAGGTCCCTTCCAACCCAAACCATTCTATGATTCTATGACAACTAGAAAACCATAAATTACTGACTGTCTTCTATCTCTGTGCCCTTAACTCTTAAAAGACAAACTTATGTATTACTGTATTAATTGAAATTAAGGATTATAGCATTTTTCCTCCTGGAAAGGAGTTGCACAGTACTTAATTTATACTATTTTCCACACATATGAGAGAGAGTGCGATGTATTCTGTTAATTGACTGAAAAGGCAGAGACAGCACCAAGATCACCTTTTCTTCTCATACAACCTGCCAGAATGCCAACACCCCAGTTTTTACACAGGGTTCATATCCTTACACATGAAATTGTTTATTATTGTCTCACGTTAGTTTCTTTCCTACTTTCTAAGATTATTAATAAGAATATTATCAATAAAAATACAAGTGATTCTGATTTTGGAGAAGCTTTTTTTATTCATCTGTCTTTCTGAGAACTTACAACCTTGATGAAGGCTTCTCATGGGAAACTGAAGTGATACAACCAACAAACGATGCAGCTAAAACCGGCTGTTAGGGTTTGGACTGAGTATTTTAGATCAGTCTCAGCCAAGGATCCACGGAAAATTTGTTTACAATTGGTTATACATTTTGTGCTATCAAAGCGTGAATATCTTCTGTGCTGGTGAAAATGTGCTTGCTTTCCCATTGAAATTCTACGTAATTTTTTTTTTTTTTTGGCTAATTTTTATGTTGGCATTTATTCTTGAACACCCTCTCTCTCCAAGAAGATCTGTTAGGATCTGCCACACATATAACCACAACTATTTATGCAGTTTGTTTAAACTCCATGTTAGTAAAACCTTTCTAAACCATTGCCCCACTATTCAGCTCATGGAAAACCATCAATTTCTGTAATGCTCAAAAGAGTCTGACTTGAGGTGGCAGGGGTAAAGGATGATTGGGACTATCTGTTACTTCTCTGTATTTCCTAGTTTATTTATTGTGAGTTTCATTCAATTGATTGCAAGCAGAGCAAGAACATAACTGATAAAATTAAAGCAGCTCTAAAACTAAGATAAAATGGCCATTTCAGTTTGAAATGATTAAGTTAAATATCCAGCCCACTCAAGGCTAACAGCAGAAGTCTACAGTGGGAACGTGGGATCTTCTCTGAAAATGCCCTTCCTGAACCACACGAAGTCATTTCCACAAGCGAATTGTAAATATATACAAATTTTTGTGTTCATATAACTATAAATAGTTAACAAATGAAGAGACTAACAGAAAAACCATGCAGTTCCACAAACTTGCTTCTAGCCCTGCGGGATCACGCGACAATGGGGCTGATGGCTCTCACTGCCCCAAAAGTGAATACAGCCGCCGTCGTGGTGCTTTACGACCGGGTAACTCCAGGAGAAAAATCCGAAAAACAGGATTTGTCGGGTTGGCATCGTTCTTCATGCTCATCAAATTGTTTAGAGAGCTTAGCTGAAGCAAAAAGTGAAACAGGATAGCAGCTGGTGCAAAAAGATCCTTAAACAACATTTGATAGATGATGTACGTGAGAGAAAGCATGGCTCTTTGGCTGAGGGAGGGAGAATTGCCACAAAGACCTCAATTTATTTTTGCCATTCTACCTATTATACCTAGGATTACCGCAGAAAACAAAGAAATAATGGTGGTGTTCCTTTCAAGTGCAAAGCGTGACTGACTGCGTTTCATTCTGCTCTATTCCTTCCGCAAATTAAAGCCCAAGAGTTACGACTACGTTTTCACACCAAAATATAAATACGTGAATAAATCGGTAAATAAAAATGATCATCTGCTGCAGGGCAGATGTTAACAAAGCACTTGTGGTACAGAAGTGAAACTGATATCAAAAACATTTGCAAACAACTCTAGGATTGGCAAGCGTCAAAAGTCAAGAGATTCATATTTAATGCTGGTACTTCTCTCTAACTCAGATGTATTTCAAAAAGAGACACCATATGCTCAGGGGTGGGAACAGGGTGGATATACCAAAATAACATTATATAGAAACTATAATAAAATCACTGTTGAAGAATTGATCCCAGATGACATGCTGTTGACTGTACTTGGATGTAAATGAGCTGACAAAAAAATAGATAATTAAATATATAATTAGGCTATAGAACTTGCTGTTGAAGGATAGTATTGAGGGTGCAACTAAGTTTATGAGGCATTAGAAGGTGTGAGTTTGCGGGCAGGAGAAAAATGTTTTACAGCCTTTGTTTCTCAAGGTATTTACATGTATGTGCAACTTAGAGCAAGTTTTCTTTAATTGGGTTCTTCTCATACTTAAAGGTACACACGTGTGTGTTTTACTACTCAAGCCTGTATTCTTCCTTGATTGTGTCTGCTAAAGGATGACATTAGAATGTCAGGTGTTTCAGTATTGTACACATCACACAAAACATTCCTTTAAACTGATTTATTTCGTGTAAGCTGAAAAGAGGACTTCTGTGTTTCTGTTGCAGGGAGGCCTGTTTTGGATTACTTAATCCTTTCTGAGTGGATTACTGTAAATTAAGGAAAAAATTCTCAGGCCTTGTGAACTCTTAAATAAGGTGTGTGCGTACCCTTGTTCCCCCTCTTCTCCCCCTATCTCTCCCCCTCCCACCCCCACACCGCCCCAACAAAAACAGTGGTATTCCAAACCTCATTTTTTGCAGAATCTGAAAACATTTGTGAATTTGGGACAGTTTCCAGCGAATGGCAGAATGTCTCATTCTGGAGAACTGAAACAATGAAACAGTAAATATTTCCAAAATGAAACATTGATACTTCACATTTAAATGATGCTTTTGTTTAGAAATGACCTAATTTGAAGGGGTCAGAAATGTTTATAAAAGTGAAAAAATTGAGCAATAATTTTGTTTTGGCACAAGTGAAATTACATTTTTCCCATATTTTGGCTGGATGACCAAACAAAAAAAGTCCACTATTCACGTGCCTTTAATCTACACAGATTTTTTTCCTTGTTATATAACAATTTCAATCATGGGGAGATTTCCAGGTAAAACAGTTATATAATTGCAATTTAGATGTAGTTATTATCAATAAAGGTGCTCTTTTTCCTTACAGGAATAAGGGTATTCATTTCTTTATAACTGCAGCTTTCTCTTGTATGTGGGAATAGCTGAAGCGGTGCAAGATATTCACATGGATGAATACTTCAACCTCAGTTACACTTTCCATGTGTACCTGTGTACTTCTCTTCATGTAAAGACAGACCTTGGGACACACCAATGAATGCTCAGGTTAAAGCAGAGCTGTAGAGATTTTCTGTGTGCTTCCAACAGCATCTATTAAAAAGCTGTATAGAAATGAAGCACTCTTTGTGCGCAGAGATTTGTTTTTAAAGTTTAATAAGGTTCCTTCAGTTTACAAACTTTTTTTCAAAGGATCAAAAGCGTGTAGGTGCATTCTGGGCTACTCTTTTCAGGTTGAAAGTAGAAGGGCAAAATCTGAATTCAATTATACGTGTAAAAGTGTAAAAGTAGGTGTCTAAAATTAATATGCATTCTTCTTTGCTACTTGAAGTTTTAAAAGACTTGACCTGTCAGTGACTTAAAGTGTGCTCAAAAATCATTCAGAGACTGAAACCTTCATTTAGCTTCAGGCTGACACTATTTTTTATAGATATTAAAAAAGGGCACAATAGAA